>NC_141933.1:10342500-10967500 GCF_057802395.1 Ceratotherium simum simum
GCCACCCCCTAGCTGCCTGCTTCATCTCCCTTGTCTCACGTGGCCCTTGGCAATGGATGATGGAGTGGCTGATGCATTGGTCTGGTGTAGAAAGCCTGGCTGTGCTGTTCACTCATTGTGTGTGACCTTGGACAAGTCACAGCTTTCACTCTTTTGCAATAATTTTTAAAAGGAATTCTGTATTTGAGAATCGTTTCATTGATGCTTCTGGAAAACCAATGTGCCTTTGACTCTTCCCTTTTCCTGAGTACTGCACAGGTGCTTTGTTGGTCAGCGTGCTCTGGGTTCGAGATTGTGGCCTTTTAGGGGGTTCTGTGGCCATGAGTGTGGCCTCGCAGCGTGGAGTAGGACAGTAGAGTGGAGGGGGTAAACAAATCATTTATTTACAAATGAATGAGACCGTATTTCACCTCTTTCTGGGTCTACTCTGCAAGGACTGAGCTAGAGCTTGGAAATCCCAGCTGGCCCTTCTGCTCTGACTGTCGGAGATAGCCTCACCCCTGCTAGTAACGTCCACCCTGACCTCCCTGCCGGAGATGTCCACGTGGGAGAGATGCTGGCTGAGGACTTCTTGGTTGACACTCATTTTTCTGTTGACTCTCACCAGGACATCAATAGCCTCAATAAACAAATCGCCCAGCTTCAGGATTTCGTGAGGGCCAAGGGCAGCCAGAGTGGCCGGCACCTGCAAACCCATTCCAACACCATCGTGGTCTCCCTACAGGTAGGACCTGGGGGAAGGACAGGGGGAGATAAAAGGGAGGAAGGTGTTATCTTCTTTGACTGACCCACTCTCCTTTTCTTCTAGTCGAAACTGGCCTCCATGTCCAATGACTTCAAATCAGTTTTAGAAGTGAGGACAGAGGTGAGAAGAATCTGTGTAGGAGGGATAGGAATCTGGGGGTGAGGGCCCAAGAGGGATGTGGGAAAGGGACAGTGGAAGGGCGAGGGCAGCAGGGTCATGGGCTGACAGACAGGAGGATCTCTTGAACATGCCCGGTTTCCGGAGGCCTCAGGACCTTTGCGTTTCTTCCCCAACCCCAGAACCTGAAGCAGCAGAGGAGCCGGCGGGAGCAGTTCTCCCGGGCACCCGTGTCAGCCCTGCCCCTTGCCCCCAACCACCTGGGTAAGTTACAGGCAATACAGGGAGCCCTGAGGGGTAACCCTTAGTTACTCTGGTTCTGACAGCATCCTCTAAAGACAGGGTTTGGGTAGGAGAATGGAGGGGCAAGGAAGTGGCTAGGCTTTCTCTCTCAGACGTCAAACCTGATTGCTGGGATTCACGATCCACACTTAGTCTCCCACAGTGAGAACACTGTTGGGGGTGAATTCAGTCATGTTCGGAAGAATGATAGTTTCTAATGTTTTCTGTGCGCTTACTTTATTCACATTCTCTCATTTGATTTTCACAACCACGCTTTGAGAAAGCAACTATTATTATCCCCCATTTTACAGGTGAGGAAACTGAGGCTCAGAGAGGTTAAATGACTTGTCCAGGGTCACAAGGCTAGTAAGTGCCAGAGCTGGGATTCAAATCCAGAGCATGTGGGCTTTGAACCTGCCTTAACCACTAAGAAGTGTCATGTCTTCTTTCTTCCCTCAGGGGGTGGTGCTGTGGTTTTGGGGGCAGAGTCTCGTGCCTCCGGGGATGTGGCCATCGACATGGTGGACTCTCGGACCAGCCAGCAGCTGCAGCTCATTGACGAGCAGGTACCCGGGCTCTGAACTGGGGATGAATGCTCCTCTGTCCCGCTGTGGGCCACAAGCAAGTGTTTGGAATGTGCCATGGTGGAATGGCAAGCTGGGAGGGTCCTAAAGAGGCGGGCCCTACCCTGAAGAAGCTCCCAGTGCTCATGGGCACTCTCTCTCCTCTGAAGGATTCCTACATCCAGAGCCGAGCAGACACCATGCAGAACATCGAGTCCACAATTGTTGAATTAGGCTCCATCTTTCAGCAGTTGGCGCACATGGTTAAGGAACAGGAAGAAACCATTCAGAGGTGAGACTCTTTTACTCTCTCACCCCAAACAGAGGAGCCTTCTCTTCCCTGTGGGTGGCATCCTAAAGGCCCCCAGGGAAGCTTGATGCCCTTGGGCAGAGTAGAGTGAATCCACGCACAGGGCCCAGTTCACCTGCCTCCATCTGTTCAACAAGTGTTTACTGAACACCTCTTCCATGTCAGGCGCTGTTCCAGGTGCTGGGGAGCCAGCAATGAGTAGAACAGTAAAGTCTGTATTTCATGGAGCTTACTTTGTAGTGTGTGTATGGAATTCAATAGAGTGGGTGAGGACAGCTGTTAAAAAGATTTGACAAGAAATTTTCAGGTAGTGATAAGGGGTGTACAGAGAATTAAAAGTAGCATGATGTGTTGCAAGAATGATTGAGTAGGAATATCAGATTGGGTGGCAGGGAAGGCTGCTCTGAAGAAGACATGACGTTGAAGCAGAGACCTGAATGACAAGGGGAATCCAACTGTGCAAAGAAGAGAGACAGGGACAGAGGTGCTGATGAGACTAGAGGGAGGCGGGCAGAGCCCACCACTGGGAAGGCCTCTCTGCTCCTCTGGCGCCACCTGCTACCGCAAGAGGCATTTTATCTGCTCCTCTGCTTTGGCACTTAGTGTTCATTCAGTCAGTTATGGAGATAGAGCCGTGGACAAAGATCCCTGCCCTTGTGGAACTTACATCGTAGTAGGGGAGACAGATTATTAAAAATACACGTGATAAGTAAATGGTCCAGCATATATTTTTGCTCACTGATAAATGCTATAAGTAAAGGTAGAGTAGGATACACTGATCAGGAGTGCTAAGTTTGGAAGGGCAAGTTGTAATGTTAAATAGGATGGTTAAGGTAAACCCTAATAAGAAGGTGACATCTGACCAAGGTTTGGGAGAAGGTAAGGGAGTTTGGCAGGTAGATATCTGGGGAAGTTTACCAGGCAGAGGGAAGAACCAGGGTCAAGGCCTTCACACAGGAATGTGTCTGATGAGTTAAAGGACAGCAAAGAAGCCACTGCAGCGGCCGGCCCCGTGGCATAGCGGTTCAGTGCTTAAGCTCCGCTGCTGGCAGCCCAGGTTCGGATCCCGGGTGCGCACCAATGGACCGCTTGTCAGGCCATGCTGTGGCGGCGTCCCATATAAAGTGGAGGAAGATGGGCACGTGTTAGCCCAGGGCCGGTCTTTCTCAGCAAAAAAAGAGGAGGATTAGCATGGATGTTAGTTCAGGGCTGATCTTCCTCACAAAAAAATGAAAAAAAAAAAGCACTGCAGCTGAGGGAGAGTGAGGAGGAAAGTACTACAAGGTTAAGTCAGGGGGAGCTGAGGGGCCAGATCATGTCGGGCCTTTTAAAGCCATGTGAGGCTTTGGCTTTTACTTGGAGTGACCTGGGAAGCCGTTGCAGGGTTTTGATGAAAGGTTACACTATCTGACTTATATTTTAGAAGGATCATTTGGTTGCTGTGGTCAGAACCCATTGTAGGGGCCTAGGACAGAAGCAGGGAGATCAGCGCAGAGGCCTGTGCAGTAATCTAGGCAAGAGGTGATGGTAGCTGGAACCAAGGTGGTGAGTAGTAGTTGGATTCTGGATATAATTTGAAGGTAGAACCAATAGGATCAATTACTTGATGAACTGAATGTAGAATGTGAGAGAAAAAGAGGAGTTTATGATAACTCCAGGCTTTTGATGTGAGCAATGGAAGGGATTCATGGCCCTCACTTGAAATAGGGCTGGTTACTCCGGGTAGAGTAGGTTTAGGGGGAAAATGAGTTCAGTTTTAGACACGTTGTCCAACAAGAGGTGGGCAGTTGTCTGTTAGACATCCAAGTAGAGACAGTGAACAGGCAGATGGATATATGGAGTTTAGGAGACAGGCCTGGGCCGAGGGTGGGCAGATTGGACTTGGCAGCTGGGTAAGGGAGTGCGTTGCGTGTAAAGAGGATCAAGCACTGAGTCCTGGGGCCATTTCTGAACCCAAGTCTCACTCGTGGGAGGAGAGTGAACAGGAGCACAGCTGATGAGATGGGAAGAAAAATCAATGAATGTGTTGGCCTAGGAGCCAAGAGAAGAAAATGAGTCAAGGAAAGAGTGATCAGCTATAACAAATTTTGCTTTTAGGCCAAGCAAGATGAGAGCTGAGAATTAATTGGAGTGTTTAGTTCATTAACATTTAATGTAGTTTTTGATAAGGTTGGATGTAGGCCTACCATCTTACTATTTGCTTTCTGTTTTTCCCTTCTGTTTGTTGTTCCTCTGTTCTTCCTTTCCTGTCCTCTTTTGAACAATTGAAAATTTTTTTTAGAATTCCATTTAAATTTGTCTGTTGGGGGCCGGCCCGGTGGCTTAGTGGTTAAGTGCACGCGCTCCGCTGCTGGCGGCCTGGGTTCGGATCCCGGGCGTGCACCGACGCACCGCTTCTCCGGCCATGCTGAGGCCGTGTCCCACATACAGCAACTAGAAGGATGTGCAGCTATGACATACAGCTATCTGCTGGGGCTTTGGGGGAAAAAATAAATAAATAAAATCTTTAAAAAAAAAAAAAAAAAATTGTCTGTTGGTATTTTAGCTATATGTTCTTTTTTTTTTTTAGTGGTTGCTCCAGGGATTACAATATGCATCATTAACTTTTTACAGTCTACTTCATATGGCGTAAGAACTTTGCAACCCTCTCCTCCATCCTTTATGCTCTAGTTGTCATAATTGTTGCATCTATATACTTTATAATTCCACAGTACAGTATTAAAGTTTTTGTTTTAAAGTTTAAAGAAATTAAGAGGGAAAAATAGTCTTTTGCATTTACTCATATGTTTACCGTTTCCAGCGCTTTTCATTCCTTCTGGAACATCCAGTTTCCATCTGGTATCACTGCCCTTTAACCTGAAGAACGTTCTTGAGCATTTTTTGTAGAGCACATCTGCTGATGACAAATTCTTTTACTTTGCTTTTATCTGAAAATTTCTTTATTTCACTTTCATTCTTGAGAGATATTTTCTAGATATAGAATTCTGGGTTTTCAGTTTTATTCTTTAAGCACTTGAAATATCTCACTCTACTATCTTTTGGTTTCTCATTCCTAATGAGAAGTTAGTGGTAATTCTAATTGTTATATGTAATGTGTTTTTCTCTGGCTGCTTTTTAATAATTTTTTCTTATCTTTGGTTGACAGCAATTGACTATTTATGTATCTAGATGTGATTTTCTTTGAATTTATCCTGCTTGGGGTTCTCTGAGATTCTTGAATCTGTAATGTGTATATATATATATCTCAATCAAATTACATCTCATTAGGAGGAGGCATTTAATGTCAGATTGTCTCTATGTTGGTGAGAACAATATCACTTGATTAAGGTGGTGACAGATAATCTCTCCTTTTAAAAGTCATTTTCTTCTTTGCAGTCAGCAAGTAATTTATGGGGTACCCTGTGATATCCTGTTCCCCAAAAACCTTTTACTGATGTTTCTAGCATCCATTTATGATGCTTGTCTGAATCAATTTATCTCGTTGGGATACATTTTTCTGTAAAGAAGAGCTTTCCTTTATTAACTGCATGAGCTGAAGTTCCTCTTAATTAGGCTAGATAAAACCTTAATTCTTTTCCTGTATTTTCAGAGTAAATAGTTGATGGCAGTTGTCACAAGTAGTGGCCAAGGAGTTTTGTTTTTTTTTTCCCAATTCTTCCTCTCTTTTGAGCATCATTATGGGCTTAAGGTTTTTATTTACTTTTTGTGTTGTAATTAGTTAGGATAATGATTATTTTCAGTGTTCAGATTGTTGCCAGTTTGTCCAGTGGGAGCCAAGAGGTTTTTGTTCTTGTTTTTTTAAAACAAGAGGGAGAAAATAAAAGTATGTTTGTATGCTAATGAGAATGATCCAACAGAGAAATAAAAATTGATGATGTAGGAGCAAGGGGAGAGAATTCTTAAAATTATGTTCTTGAGAGGGTGAGGGGATGTGGAATCCAGTGCTTAAGTGGTGGGCTTGGCTTTCAGAGGAGCTGGTGATGGGTAGGAGGAAGGCAGGGCATGTTGTGCAGATGCTGGGCAGGGGGACCAAGACAGCTGTATTCACAGCACCTTGTAAATGCTGGTGCTCAACACATAGTAGTTGAATAAATAAATAAACATCCTTCAACCAGTGGTTCACAAACCTGAATACTCATCAGAACCTCCTGTGGAATTTACAAAAAATGAAGATTCCTGGAGGTCCACTCCACTCACTTCTGTGGACTCAGAATTTCCTAGTGTAAGGCCGGGAACCTATTTTCTTTACCTTGCCCAATTCCTCAGACTACTGCAGTCTTCTCAGTTCAGGAAGAAGAAAGGCCATCAGTGGAGAGCAAGGGGGCGAGGAGGTATGGGAGGTCTGGGGAACCCACAAGTCCACAAGTCCTGCCCACTTGCTCTGGGCCTTTAGGCAATGTCCAGTCCTGGTTGATCTTTATTCCCCATAGCACCTCGCAGAGGGCTTTCAGCGTAGGTTGTTGATTGAGTGAAATGGGGTCAATGTGTACATTTGTCTAAAGCAGGTTTCCCAACACTGATCCATTAAGCAGCCTCACATATTTAACTGGGCAGGGTAAAGAAAATAGGTTCCTGGCCTCACACTTGGGGATTCTGAGTCCATAGAGGTGAGTGGACTGGACCTGCAGGAATCTTCATTTTATACAAGATCATAGGGGGTTCTGATGAGCATCAAAGTTTGAGAACCACTGGTTAAAAGGATGTTTATTTATTCAACTACTGTGTGTTGAGCACCAGCCATTTATAAGGTGCTATGAGTACAGCTGTCTTGATCCTAGAATCAGGAGAATTGACTGATTCTTATCTTGTTCAGCTGAGACCTTGGGACCCTCTTGCTAAGTTAAGCCATAAACACTATAGCTCCTTAGGCTACGATGTATTTGGGATATTAGAATATTATTATGGATTCAGTGAAGCAGAATTGTAAAAGATATTTATTTCCCCAATGCATATGTGTTTTAAATAGTTAGAATTGTAGCATTATAGTGTAAATGCAATTTTACATTCTAGTCTTCCTTGAAAGAGTGTCGTAAGTATTTTTCAGTGTTAGGATTCATTTGTTCCTTGGTTTAGCAAACATTTATTGTTGCTGCTGTGAGCTGGTCCTGCCGGATCTGGGGATAGGAAGGTGAAAGACAGTTCTGGTCCTCATGGAGCTCACTGTCTAGTAGGAGAGACATACGCTGACAATTACAGTTCAGTATGATAAGGGCAGGGATAGAGGGGGATGAGGAAACTCAGAGTAGGTACCTCTCCTAGACGGGGGCAAGGGGCCTTCCTGGAAGTGATACCAAGCTAGGACTTGAGGGGAATGCCAGCCAGAGAAGGGTAAAGGAAAGGCCATTTCATGTGGGAAAGAAGCAGCTCAGAAATGAAAAAGAGCGTGGTGGATTCCAGGAATGCAGAATTATTCCACGGAGCTGGGGCAGTGGTAATGGAGGAAGCTAGAGAGGCAAGGCCAGATCACAAAGGACCTGTGTGCCACCGTGAGAAGTTTGTTCTCAGGGAGAGAACACAGAGGAAGTGGATTGATGCTGGGTGAGGAGAATGAGGTTTGTTCCAGACATGCTGAAGGTCAGACTTCAGGGGCCAGCCAAGTGGCATTTGATGTATCGTCTGATGCTCAGAAGAGAGGGATAGGGAGAGAGCTAGAGATAAGGACTAGGGCCGGCCCTGTGGCTTAGCGGTTAAGTGCACGAGCTCTGCTACTGGCGGCCCAGGTTCAGATCCCGGGCACGCACTGACGCACCGCTTGCCTGGCCATGCTGAGGTGGCATCCCACATACAGCAACTAGAAGGATGTGCAACTGTGACATACAACTATGTACTGGGGGGGCTTTGGGGAGAAAAAGTGAAAAAAAAAAAAAAAAAGGAGGTGGATTGGCAATAGATGTTAGCTCAGGGCCGGTCTTCCTCAGCAAAAAGAGGAGGATTGGCATGGATGTTAGCTCAGCGCTGATCTTCCTCACAAAAAGATTAATTAATTAATTAAAAAAAAGAAAATATAGAGATAAGGACTAGAGCTAGAGATAAGGACTCGAGAGTCAGTGGCCTCTTGGTGAAACCACGGGCAGAGACAAGACCACCCAGGGACATTGGGAAAAGTGAGAAAAAGGACAGGACGGATCTCCATGGATTCCAGGGATCTGTGGAGAGGGGAAGGTCTGTCCAAGAGACCAGGGAGGAAGGGTTAGGAGGAAGAGAGAAGAAAGTGGAGAGAGATGTGTACTTAGATGCTGAGATGGAAGGGATTTTGGGAAGAAAGGAGTGGTTAGTTCCCGGTGAGGTAAGTATCCTGAGGTGTTAATTGGATCACGGGGCTAGGATGAATTGGACCAGTGCCAGCAGTTTCAGTTGAATGACTCAAGCAGTTTTACAGCAGACTGAAACATAAAAGAGAAGTAACAAAAGAGAGAAAATTTGTGGGCAACCGTATGCATAAGAAATTGAAATTTTGAAAGGATGAATTTTTTTTTTTGAAAGGATGAAATTTTAAAAAAAGACATAGACATTCTTATGTTTGTTTCCTGGATGCCAGTGGATCTGGATTTGAGCACCCTCTTTAGAAACCACTGATTTAGTCCAAAATTCTTCAGTACGTAAATTCCTGGGCCCCACCCTAGATTCTCTGGATGTGAGACCTGAGAATTTGCATTTTTGGGACCTTCAAAAGGTGATTCTTATTTTTCGTAAGGTATGAAAACTGCTGATCTAATGTTACTCAGGCATTTTCCTTTTACCCCCAATTTGTAAATTAAAAAATTTCAAACGGTAGAAAAGTTGGGTGGATAGCACAATGAACACCTATATTCCTTTTACGTAGATTCACCAACTGTCGGAGCCAGCCTGGTGGCACAAGCGGTTAAGTGCGAGAGCTCAGCTTTGGCGGCCCGGGGTTCCCGGGTTCAGATCTTGGGCTTGCGCCAACGCACCTCCCCCTTGTCAAGCCATGCTGTGGTGGCATCCCGTATAAAGTGGAGGAAGGTGGGCACGGATGTTAGCCCAGGGCCAGTCTTCCTCAGCAAAAAGAGGAGGATTGGCAGATGTTAGCTCAGGGCTGATCTTCCTCACAAAAAAAAAAAAAAGATTCACCAACTGTTAACATTTTATCACATTTGCTTTCTCTCGCTCTTTTTTTTCTGAATCATTTGAAAGTAAGTACAAACGTCACGACATTTTTATCGCTAAATACTTCAGCCTGCATCTGCCAAGAATAGGTATTCTCCTGAACAGCTACAATACCATTATCATACCTAAGAAAATTAACAATTCTCCAACACTATCCAGGACTCAGTCCACATTCACATTTCCCCAGCTGTCCTAAAAAAATGTGTTTAGCTTTTTTTCCCTTCAATTTAAGACCTAGGCAACATTCACACATGGCATTTGATTGCTTTGTCTCTTTAGTCTGCTTTCTGTTTTATTTTTCATGATCTTGGCTTTTTTTTGAAGAGGCCGTGCCTCTTGTAGAGAGTCCTGCAGGTGTATTTGTCCAGTGTTTCCTCGTGATTAGATTAAGGTTAAGTATTTTTGGTGGCTACATAGGTAATACTATCAGTTGCCACTTGATGAGGTTCTCCCTTTATTGGTGATGCCAAGTTTGGTCACTTGTTGAAGGTGACCATCAGACTGAGTCATCTGTGGAGTGATACTTTGAGTCCATGTGAGTGTCCAATTCCTCGGCCCCATGATGATCCTGGCCTGACTCGTTTGTGAGATTGTGTGTGGCAAAATGGTAATTTTCTAATTCTTTCATTCCTTCTACATTCATTAGCTAGCATTCTTCTGTAAAGAAGGAGCTTTTTCTCTTTAAAATTACTATGGAATAACAGTAATTTTTTTGTTTTTATTCAATGTATTATATACCATCATTATTGTTTATTACAACCACATTTCCTAAATCTGGCCATATGGAGCTACTTCAAGGCAGTTTCTGTATCCTAAACATGACCCAATTCCTGTCAATCATTATGAAGTTTTGGGCAAACTGAAACTCAGAAAACTAAAATCCCAAATCTCCTAATCATGGTCAGATAATCTTTCCAGTTCTTGGGCTCACTGTCGTCTTCAGTTCAACCGCTTTTTTTCGATTGTTTCCAACTTAGACTCACCTTCTAGTCCTCTGGTTTCCATGTCTCTCACATCATTCATCATCTGTCCTGTTCAGCCAAACTCCAGCTTCTTCTTTTTGGGTGTGTGTGTGAGGAAGATCAGCCCTGTGCTAACATCTGCCAATCCTCCTCTTTTTTTTTTTTTTTGCTGAGGAAGACTGGCCCTGGGCTGACATCTGTGCCCATCTTCCTCCACTTTATATGGGACGCCGCCACAACATGGCTTGCCAAGTGGTGCGTCGGTGCGTGCCCGGGATCCGAACCAGCGAACCCCGTGCCGCCGCAGCGGAGTGCGTGCACTTAACCGCTTGTGCCACCAGGCAGGTCCCAAACTCCAGCTTCTCATCACTTGATTTCTTCCTTCTGTAGTTTTTTTTTTTCTCCTCTCCATAAGGCATTCTTTTGCCCTCCTCCCTTTGCAAACTTTTCCCCTTTCGGTTTTCCTCTCCTTCTCAAACCATTGTTTTCTGCCTCATTCATTTTCAGTTTTCCTCTGCTTCTCAAGCCATTGTTTTCTGCCCCATTCATTTTCGTTTTCTAACTCTCCTGCTACTTCCTCAGAATAGCCCATCATTTCCTAATTTTTTCACCACCAGAGTTCCCTTCTATCGGTTTTCGTTCATGGACTCCCATGAGTCTTTTTTATGGCAGATTGCATTTATTGTTTTTACGTTTTTGTTAAGCAAAGCCATTCATAATTCAAATGGCTTTTTCCATTTTTGTTAAGCAAAGCCAATATGAACTTTATTGGATATGAGATGACAAATGCACCCACCCCGAGGACTATAATTATAGCCCAAAGCTAGGAAACCTGATACTTTAGTTAGCCTCTTCGACACAAATAGGGAATTATATACAACCCAGGCTCCTGTATTTGGACAGAGATTAGCTCGAAGTCGTTACAACCACCTTCCCAGGACCCTGGCCTTGTTGTCACTGGCCCAGCCCTTCCTCTCACTTTCCAACTGGATTGCCAGCCTCCACCAACTTTTTTTTTTTTTTTGGTGAGGAAGATCAGCCCTGAGCTAACATCCAATGCCAATCCTCCACTTTTTGCTAAGGAAGATTGGCCCTGGGCTATAACATCTGTGCCCACCTTCCTCTACTTTATATGGGATGCTGCCACAGCATGGCTTGACAAGCGGTGCATCGATGCACACCCAGGATCCGAACCTGTGAACCCTCGGGCCACCGAAGTGGAACACGTACACTTAACCGCTGCGCCACCAGGCCGGCCCCCCACCAACTTTTCTATCCTCAGAGCTCACAAAAGTCTCTGCTCTCAGGAACTCCCTTTGTGAAGACCAGGATTTGTGTTTGGTTTTTAGAATTGTGTATGCAAGTTGGCTGGGAAATGCTTTATTTTCTTCAGCAATCTCGTGAGAGATTGCCCTTCCTCTGAAGACTTCTCTATACCCTGGAGAGACAATGTTTTCCTCATGCAGAGCTTTTCTTGTTCCCTGACTTACTGTCCATATCATTAAGTTTTTTTCCCTGTCTCACTCAGAACCAGGATTTCCTGACTATGATGGTCTGTGAACTTTTTCCCTTATTACAAACGCAATACTATTTATTAGACAAAAATCAACAAATACTGATGAACAAGAAATTATAATAGCTAACATTTTGGGAGCGCTTAGTATGGGTTAGGTGCTTTATATGTGTTAACTCATTTAAGACTGACACCAACCAGAGAGGCAGGGTTTGTGTTATCCTCATTTTCTCTTCCTCTGCAGTTGAGGAAAATGAGACTTGAGGTTAAATGACTGGCTTAGGGTCATAAACGAATCAGTTGGAGAGCTGATGTGCAAACCAGAGCCAAGACTTGTTTATATTACCCTTCCAGAACTTTTTCTTTACACAAATATATATGCACAAAAATGGGATCATGTTGTATATAAACACTTTTTACTCCCACGTGTCGTGACCATCTTTCCGTGTCAGTAAATACACTTCAACAGCATTCTTGTTAATCCAGTGTCCTCCTGTTTCCTCTCCTCCCCGCTGTATCCCCAGGATCGACGAGAACGTGCTGGGAGCCCAGCTGGATGTTGAGGCCGCCCATTCAGAGATCCTCAAGTACTTCCAGTCGGTCACTTCCAACCGGTGGCTCATGGTCAAAATCTTCCTCATCCTCATTGTCTTCTTCATCATCTTTGTGGTCTTCCTTGCCTGAACCCTCTCCACTCTGAGGCACTCCGTGGGGGTTTGGAACCCTTCTTGGGAGGGCAGGTGGCCAGTGCTGCCACTGAGCCTGTGCAGGGTGCTTAGGAGAAAGGCCCTGTTTCCCTGGAACTGCTAAGAATGGCCACTGCCCCTCATCCCCCACTCCTTGCCTCTGGCCACCCTGTCCTCCCCTCACCACCCTCAGGTCCACGAAACACAAACGGTTCTGGATTTGGACTCTGCTGTGAAGTGGCTGGAAGGGAGCAGAGGCCAACTAGGGGGCCGGTGGAGGAGGTTGTCTCCCCTAGGAGATTTTTACAAACCCTCCTCAGCCTCTCCCAAAGGAGACTTCAGCAGCAAGGGGAGATGACGCCCTTCCCCGCCTTCCTCAGAGTGAGGAGAGGAAGTGAAACTGCCCCAGGGACCAACTTTCCCATCTGGGTTACAATTTGACCTCTTTCTTCTTCCTCTCTTCACCATGTGAGGCAGGGGGCCCTGAGCCCCTCGGCTGCCTGCACAACTCCAACTTTGGCTGCTGGTGACTCAATCTGCCAAATGCGCTGCAGCCCGTTTTCTCCCAATTACAGCAAGACTGTCAGCCTCACTAGCCATGTCGTCATTTCTGGGTGGGAGCGTCGAAGGGCCTAGGCAGCAAGTGGAGTGAGCCCACTGCCCAGTAGCAGAACTGGAAGGGTTGGGGCTGATGGCTTTGAGGGGCCAGGCTTTGGGCTCTGTGCACACAGCTGCCTCCAGGCAGGGAATAACCAAGTGCTGCAGCACTTCATCAGCATAGAAGCTTCCCTTCAAAGTGGGGAGCAGGGTCCCAGAATGGGACCCTGACTGGTGGCAACTTCTAGGACCACCTCCAGCGGTATTTGGACCTATTTCATCTGCATCCTCCAACCAGTTGGCCCCAATTTTTCCTTGAGTTGGATGAGGCAGGAGCCACGAGCAAAAGGTAAAGTGAAGAATTTGTTCCCAGCTCCAGGTGAGACTGTTGGTCCCCTCCAAGCTCTTCGCCAAATCCAAGCCAATCACAGGAGAATGAAGGAGAGACCCTCCTGGAATACACACTCTCCAGGGAGGTTAATATGCTTAGTTCTTCCTGACTAGGAGCCACAACTACATTCTGAGGGCACTCGAGCCCCCCCCATCTCACACACCCCAAAGGAAGCTCAAGCTGTAGAGACAACTATCACCATACGCTGGGCTGGCCCTAGTACTTTGAAAGGTCTAGGAAAGCCCATGTCTTTTTTAGCCCTGGCATTTTAATATTTGCTCTCGCCTTGGCCTTTGTTCAGCAGGTGGACTTGCTGGCACCTTCAGTGCCCAGTTGAAACACGGTGTAGGCGTAGCAGAGCCCATCAGTGGTGGGTGGGGAGGTTTGTGAAGACAATTGCTTGCGAAAGCCCGACAAATGTAGTCTCGCACTTAACTTGGCGCCTCTTCGTGGGGGGATGCATAGATGAGAAATGCATTTAATTTATTGAGTTCCTGCTATGTGCCAGGCATGGTACTGAGGCAGGCGCTGGAGAAAAAAGCCCTGAATTAGTCAAAGTCCCTGTTCTCTTGGAGCTTACGTTCTAGTTTTCTATTTCCTGATAATCCATTTTCCAGGCGAGGAGAGCGAGACACAGATCCGCAGCTGGTAAAGGGCCCAGCTGATACTTAAAAACACTGGCTGGATCTCGCCAGCGATCTATGAGCGGTCACTTCCGCTCCGAGGCCCGGGTCTCGCACTCCTCGGAAGCCTTCCGTGTGGCCTCTTCCCTGTTCCTCTGGGAGTCCTGGGCTTCAGCTGCCCGTTCTCTGCTCCAGCGCTAACCCTAGAAGTACTGGTGTAACGGCGGACGGATGAAAGAGGACGGCAGGGCGCAGCGGCCCCAACCCTCCGCCTGACGAGTTCAGGTCCTGGGCGGGGCGTGCGCGGCCGAGCCCCGCCCCCCGCGCTGCTGCTCGCCGACTGCGCACGCGCATCGGGCCGCGCTGCCTTCCGGCGGCACCGCCTACCACCCGGGACGTCGGCGGCGCGCGACGTAGTCGGCTGGATAAATGCGGTGGCGCCGGGCGTAGGAGAGCTTCAGCCCGGAGCGTCTGGGCTTTCGGACGTTTGGCGGCGTCGCGGGTGGCAACTGGGCTCGCCCGTGCCTATCGCTGTGCCATGGCGGACGAGGGGAAGTCGTACAACGGTCAGTGCTGGCCCGCCGGCCGGGGAGCGGGCGATCTGGGGCCCGGGTGGGCGGCGCTGGCCTAGGCCGCGGCGGCGGGGCGTGAGGCCGCGAGGGGCCCGGCCTCCGCGGGGAGTGGCGGCGGCGCGGGCCGGGGGCGCGGCAGCCTGGAAGCCCGGCCGGACTCGAGGACGGGTGCCCGACTTGTTGACTCTGGAATCCTGACGTTGCGAGGACCTGGGGCTCGGCGGTGGGGGGACGAGGTTCCTTTGAACTTTGTGGGTGGTTGGTGCCTGTCAGTTCAGTTTGGCGTCCAGACTCTTCCTTCAATGTGCGTCAGTGCCCTGATCATGGGCTGCCCGTGCCCTATTTTCTACTGCGTCCAGTCGGTCTTGCCCCACCTCCCCTGCGGCTTTGGCTTTGGCTTAATATTTTAGATCTACGCACCAACTCGATGTTCTAGACCAAATACATACAGGGTTTTTAGTCCAGAGTAGTGGTTAGGAGCACATGACAGCCAAGGTTTCAATCCTGAGGTGGCTACGACAAGCTTGAGTGAGTTAGATTCTCAGGCCTCATTTTCCACCCCCTTAATAAAGGTAGAAACAATACCTACCTCCTAAGTTTGTGTCCATGTCCGTGTCCGTGTGTTTGTGTGTGTGTGTGTATTAAAATGAGATCATTTGTATCAAGTGCTTGGAGCATAGTGCCTGGCGCTGGGGAAGGTTCTCAGTGAATGTTAGCTACGCCTTCTATTCATTTATTCTTTTTTTCCTAGGGTCATTTCTTAAGGTTCATTGCAGAGTGGTAGGCATTAGGGAGACATTATTTGGGAGTCATGGATTTTTTATTTTTAAGAAGCCATTCCTACACACCAGGATTCAGAGGGTCATGTTCCTAGAGAGCATTCGAGGACCCTCAGTTAAGCAGTCTGAGTCTAGGTGTTGTCTCCTGAGTTAAAAGGCATTTGTGGCCAAGGAAATGAAGAGCTCACTCCCAAAACTTCAGAGTGGCAGTTTGAGAACAAGACTTTTGCAGAAACCGTTGAATTGGTCATATTTGTAACTGATGTTTGTACTGTATAGGCAAAAGAAGTATTGTTTACTGAAACTCGATGTAGTCATTGTGGTTGATTGCTTTTAGGAGATGTGAGAGAGGTTACCATCCAAATTTTGATTGGGGCTAAGTAGATTTGGGAGGCTGAGAGAAAGTAGATTTTAGGTGACTTTCAGAGTGTCTGAATTGTATTCAGTTACGCTTTTGGGTCGCTCACACTTCCACTTTCTGCTTCTCCTCTCTGTGGTTCTGGCTTTTGCTTCATTTTTCAAAAGCCTTACACGGTTTTCCAATAATTTTTCCCTGATGTTGCCATGCCACAGAGAGAGTTCTTTCTCTGGACAGGCAGAGGAGTTTGTATGGAGGTGGCCTCTGTAGTTAGTGTGTATCTCATCCTACAGTGCAGGGTGCTGGATACTGTGATTGCCACACCAGGGTAGCTGGACAAGTATGTAGTTTCTAATTTGTGTTCTGTTTCCAACCCCAGAGCACGATGACCGCGTTAGTTTCCCTCAAAGAAGAAAGAAAGGCCGGGGTCCTTTCCGGTGGAAGTGTGGTGAGGGGAACCGTAGGTCTGGAAGAGGAGGTTCTGGCATTCGGTCTTCCCGCCTTGAGGAAGATGACAGAGATGTGGCAATGAGTGACGCCCAGGATGTTCCCCGAGTAAGATAGTAAGTGACCGGTTGATCTGGTTTGAATTTAGTGACTCATTCGTTTATACTCTAGCCCGCTTACTCTCCATGTCATTTTTCTTTCCACCTGGAAAGCTGAGAAATGCCAGGACCAGCTTAATGGTTGAACAGACTTAGTTGTAGTCCTGATAACAGTGTGGGAAGGTCTTTGAGAAGACGTTCCTAGTGTTTGTGGACATTTTATTCTCTTTTTTCTACAGCAACCCCTATGCTGCCCGACCCAACCGTCGGGGCGATAGTTGGCATGATCGAGACCGCATTCATGTTACTGTGCGGAGAGACAGAGCTCCTCCAGAGAGAGGAGGGGCTGGCACCAGCCAGGATGGGACTGCAAAGAACTGGTTTAAGATTACAGTGAGTATTTTGGGAAGTAGATGGTGCAGGGGAGATAGGGGGCCAGGCTCGGAGGGAAGGTGGTTTACTTTTCATTCCACAAAATCAGTCTTCTCAGCTGTTCACTGCACAATTAGGTATCTATCCTTTCTTCTAGGAATCAATATCTTCGAATACCTCCGAGCAGGTTCAGAGAAGGAGTAGAAGGGGACGGGCAGGAGGGGGAGAGTGGGGAGGCCATCTAAAGGGAAATGTGGCAACTATGTTGAAAGGGGAAGAATTCTGATGTCTCCATTTGGCTCAAGCCGAGTGTGGAGGTTGGGGTCCCTTAAGTTCTCTGAGGGGCAGGCAAGGTATAAATAATATCTTGGAACTTTTAGAGTCAAACAATTTGATTCTTCTGAGAAATGATAAGTCTAAATGGACAGAAAGGAAGTTAAGGAATCCATGTCTGGCTTGAGTAGAAAACCTTTAGCCAGCCAGTCCTTTCTTTAGAGATGTTTGAAAGCTTGATAGAGGTGCAAAATGAGCACTAGATTGGGCCTGCTGTTCAGCCTTAGTTACATGTTGTTCCCTTCTCTTTTCTTCCTCTCGTCTAGATTCCTTATGGCAGAAAATATGACAAGTCGTGGCTCCTGAGCGTGATTCAGAGCAAGTGCAGTGTCCCTTTCACCCCCATTGAGGTAAGATAAGACCTGAGTGGCTGCCTGGGCACCAGGGAAGGCAGAGGGGCCAGCTGGGCTGGGGGCTCTGGGCTCTAAGTCTAATGATCTTGTTCCCTCTTCTTGCAGTTTCACTATGAAAACACACGGGCCCAGTTTTTTGTTGAGGATGCCAGTACCGCCTCTGCATTGAAGGCTGTCAACTATAAGATTTTGGATCAGGAGAACCGAAGGGTGTGTGTAAAGGGCGTGGCTTGGTTGGGGTGGGGATTGGTGCTCAGGGCACAGACTGGTCTTGGGCCCGGGGCTTAGGCTTCCCTAGAGTTCACCCTGCGCTTTGTGTCTGCCCTGCAGATATCTATCATCATCAACGCCTCTGTTCCGCCCCATACTGTGCAGAATGAACTGAAGCCAGAACAAGTAGAGCAGCTAAAGGTGTGGCAGACTCAAGCAATGTGTGTTTCCACCCCAGTCCTATAGTTCTCACCCCCACCCCGCAGACAACCTTAGTGACCACTGAACCCTTTTTCTTCCACTGTAGCTGATCATGAGCAAACGATATGATGGCTCCCAACAAGCACTTGACCTCAAAGGCCTCCGTTCAGACCCAGGTATGGTTGATGGCAGTAACTCTCAGATAGGTGGGGCCAGAGGGGGATCTGTCAGACTGGGAAAGGTGGAGAGTGGTTTGGGGCTAACGCTGGCCTGGGCAAGCCCTCTCAGACTTTCCTTTCCTTCTGAAGATTTGGTGGCCCAGAACATTGATGTGGTCCTGAATCGTAAAAGCTGTATGGTAGCTACCCTGCGAATCATTGAAGAGAACATCCCCGAGGTGAGGGCTTTGCCCCCGTATTAGGTGGGAGGAAACAGGGTGGGATAGATCAGGTGGGGTTGGGAGGCAGGTTTGTCTCTGATCCCCCTTGCTGGTGGTGGTTCCTCTAAACTCCTCTCTCCCCACAGCTGTTGTCCTTGAACTTGAGCAATAACAAGCTGTACAGGCTGGATGACCTGTCCAGCATTGTGCAGAAAGCACCCAACCTAAAGATCCTAAACCTCTCCGGAAATGAGGTGAGACTTGAGAGCTCGCTTGTGTGTTGGGTGGGGTGGGCAGAGGGTGGAGAGGGCTTGCCTGGTGAGGGCCTGCCCCGTGCAAGAAGCACGGGAGAGGATTAAAGAGAATGAGGGTGGGGTTGGGGGTATGGGGATCTAGCTGGCTCTCTTTACCAGGGTGTCTTCCTACCTTTTCTCCCTCTCCTTTGCAGTTGAAGTCTGAGCGGGAGTTGGACAAGGTAAAAGGGCTGAAGCTAGAAGAGCTGTGGCTCGACGGAAACCCCCTGTGCGACACCTTCCGAGACCAGTCCTCCTACATCAGGTCAGTTGTAGCCTCTGTCTCCCCTCCTGGGGACCTTCACCCCCTGGGAGGCTGAGCTAATGCACCCTGACCAGTGGCCGTTGCAGGAGATGTGCAGCCCTGAGCTGGAACCACCTATCCTTTGGGAGGATCACGTGCTCTTCCCTTTTGTCTGTCCGTGTCTGTCTCCCAGCTTTGCCCTGAATTCTCCTTTACTTCCTTCTCACCTGACTTCTTGTTTGCTGGTTCTGTAGCCTTTCTCCTTCCTTCCTGAACACAGCCTTTTCTAGAATCTCCCTACTCTATTCTTCCAAGAAGGGCATCTCCCCAGGACCAGGGGCTGTCTTATATATGCCCCATACATGGAGTTGCCTTGGGCCGAGAGCCTCATATCCCTGGGCTGAGAAAGCCCTCCCTCCCTGAGACTTCCTGCTGATGGGCCTTCCCTCCTTTGTCTTGTGATGGCTCCTCTTGCCCTTTTGCCAAGAGGGACCCTTTTCTCACAATCTGCTTGTCCAAGGCTGTTGCCTGGGCTTTCTCGCCCATACTGAGGTTGAGGCCTCCTGGAGGCTGGTGCCATGCAATCTGTCTCTCTTGCCCAGTGCTGTGAGCTGGGCCCTTCCTGGAAAAGAAACCTGGGTTCCCCAAGACATGTGACCAGAGCCGGGGCCCCGCCAGCAGGCGAGGGAGTCCCAAGGCAGGTGCTGGGCGTGGAGGCCACGGGGGCAAAGGCTACCAAGGAGACAGAGAACTGACCCTCTCGGAGGGCAATGCCTCTCGCTCACTTGCACACTTCACATCACCCTGCTTGGCCCCGGAGGATGGCTGGTTAGCCAGAGACGGGTAAGATTCCTCAGGGAAGGAACAACCTAAGACAGGCACAGTCGCAGAGGGGCCATCAGGAGAGAACTTGGGGGCCAACAGAGGTGGGGCAAAGACCCTCACCCCCCCAACTTTGCAGGGGCTTGAACCCTCCGCCCTTCCGAGGGAGGTCTCCTGCCCCCATGGCTGCTTCGCTTCCCACGCCCAGCTCAGATCGGGACCCAGGGCGCAGACAGAGACCTGGCCAACAGCATCTCCCTTCTTGCAGCAGCAAGGATTTGTTTCCATTTCTACCTTGGACCAGAGGGAAAGAGGCAGCGGAAGGAAAGGGCTGTGTCAGGTGCCTTCTTCCGTCTTTTCTCTCTCTTTTTTCTGAATGCCTCCTCGCCTCGTAGTTCTTCTACTTTTTCTTCGCTTTCTCTTTCCTTTTTCTCTTTGCTCCCCTGTATCTCCCCTACCTCTCCCTCGCCCCTGCCCCTTCCTGCCTTTTTCCTCTTTCCCTTCTCTTCCGTCCTTCTCTGCTTCGTTTGCCTCACCTCTTCCTGAGCCCCGCCTCGCTCACCTCCCTGCCCCAACATCCTGTGCCATCCCTGTGGTGTGTTCTGGTCTTGGCCACAGCCAGACCTGGCAGAACTGATGGATACCTGTTGAGGCAGCGGAGCCCCTGGGCTCCCACCCCATTCCCTCCTCCCGGGGCTGCACAGGTGAGTAGGTAGAAGGTAAGGGGGGCAGGGAGGGAAGGAGGTCCTGGGCTTCAGGCCTGGGCTGGGAGTGCTGCTCTTGTGGCGCTCGGGTCAGGCAGAGAGAAGAGAGTCAGCCTTCAAGGCAGTCATTTTTGGGTGCCCCGGGTGAGGTGGGGAGTGGGGCCGTTTTTCCTGGAGCTCAGAGGCTGGGGAGGAGTGAGAGGACAAGCAGGATGGGCTGGGCTGTCCCTCGGGTGTTGGTATATTTGCTCCTAGAGCAGCTCAGGAGGCACGGTGGCTCTGAAGCATCACTCACTTCTGTCCCGTTCTTGACAGCGCCATTCGCGAACGATTTCCCAAATTACTACGTCTGGTAAGCCCATAATTTTTTTCATTCTCTTCTAACGAGCATGGCATCTCCCACCCTTAGAGTCTTGGCCACCACTTGTTTGTATGGCCACTAATTTGGGGACACAGAGGCCTTTTAGAATCTGAAAAATGCTATAATCCTTCCCAGAAAAATGCTTGTAGACACAATTGCATCTTTCAGGATTCCTGGATCTTTGTCAGGAATCTTTTACACTTGACCTCTGACCCCTCACTCCTAGTTCTCCCATCTAATTACTCATTTAGCCTTTTTTCTCTGGTTTACACTGTCACCTTTAACTTACTTTCTGCAGGACGGCCATGAGTTACCCCCGCCAATTGCCTTTGATGTTGAAGCCCCCACGACGTTACCGCCCTGCAAGGTGAGAAGGGGGGACAGAGTTAGAACTTGTGTTGGGAGGAGAGTATTGGTTACGTGGTCCTAATATCTGTTTGATCCCAGGGAAGCTATTTTGGAACAGAGACCCTGAAGAATCTGGTCCTGCACTTCTTGCAGCAGTAAGTATCCTAGGGCCCCTGAGGCTGGGGAGAGGGCGGCTAGTCCCAGCACAACTCACTCTTGAGAGCTGTTGGGTCCCATCCAGACTGTGGAGCTCAGACCTTCTCTCCTGTTGTCCCCACAGGTACTACGCAATTTATGACTCTGGAGATCGGCAGCGGCTCTTGGACGCCTACCATGATGGGGCCTGCTGCTCCCTGAGCATTCCTTTCATCCCCCAGAACCCTGCCCGGTGAGTATCACATCCCAGAACGTGGCTGGGACCAGAGTTTCTCAGCAAATACAGTCCAGCACCTGCTAGCATCCACACTGCTCTGACCACCACCTCTTTTTCTTCCTCTTCCCTCAGAAGCAACTTGGCTGAGTACTTCAAGGATAGCAGGAATGTGAAGAAGCTTAAAGACCCTAGTAAGTGTGTGATGTGAGCAAAACAGGATGGGAGAAGGGGATGGGAAGGAATCAGTCCTAGGGCTTGGGGGTGTGCAGCAACCCCTAACCTTGGGTTCTCCTCTGCCCATAGCCCTGCGGTTCCGGCTGCTGAAGCACACACGTCTCAACGTTGTCGCCTTCCTCAATGAGTTGCCCAAAACTCAGCACGACATCAATTCCTTCGTGGTAGACATAAGCGCTCAGACAGTAAGCACTTATTTCTTCCCTGACAGAGGCCTGGAATTGGGGAAGGGGCGGTTAAGAGGCAAGGGGGGCTCTCGCTCTGGCTGGGAGCCTACATGGTAACTGATGCTGCTTCTCTTTCAGAGCACGTTGCTGTGTTTTTCTGTCAATGGGGTCTTCAAGGAAGGTGAGAATCTTGGGAGTCCTGAGTTTACAGAGTGGTCCCTCCCCCAGCTAGAGTCTTCCTCAGCTACAGTCTCAGCTTCCCAGCTACCTTCTCTTCCTTCTTCTTCCCTGACCTCCTCCCATTTTTCCCCCAAGCCGTCTACATTTGGCCCACCCTCTCCAACTGTCTTTTCTCTCTGGGAGATGGGGAAAAGCCTGAGGATTAGGACACAGACTTGGGAGTTAGGCAGGTCTGAGCTGCCATCCCAATCTTGGTCCTTTGTGCCTGTGGGCAATTTACATTACCTCTGAGCCTCAGATGCTGTATTTGTAGAAGGGGGTTAGTAATAGCCATCTTATAGTGGTGCTGTGGGGAGTAAATGAAGTGACTTATAAAGTGCTTGGCCTAGAGCCTGGAACACGAAAGGTCGTATCAGTGGGATACTGGTGGTTATTATCATTGTCCTCCCTGACTCTGATACTCCTCCCACCTCTGTGCCCCTGTGCACACATAATCACCCCTGATCCCTAAGTGTCCGGCCCACTTAGGGATCCTTGTGTCAGATCAGACCATGATCTGAGCAGCTGTTTGTAAACAGAACGTATGAGCGACCCTAAGAGGTCATTGCCATTGTTATCACTGCAGTGGATGGAAAGTCTCGGGATTCTTTGCGAGCCTTCACGCGCACATTCGTTGCTGTTCCTGCCAGCAATTCAGGGTAAGTATTTGGCTTAGCACGTGGGGTCCCAGTCCCAGTTCATGGCTAGCACTGTGGGAATGGGGGTGGTGGAGTCAGTCCTCAGGGTATTATTAGCATTTCAGAAAGGCAAGGGAATCAGAGGAGGAGGCTCACATAGTGGCTAAGAGCTTGGCTCGGGAGTCGGACTGTCTGGGTTTTTTCATCCTGGCTCCACCACTTCTAGCTACGGGCACGTTTCCTTATCTGAAAACTGATATGACCGTGTTCACTTTCTCAGTCTGTTGTGAAGATAAATGGGGGCTAAGAACTGTCCATGGGTTGGGAGAGAATGTAATTCTAGCGTGTTTGGTAGGTACCCCATATCTAGAGTCCATGGGAAGGGGGTAGATGATAAAAAGTGATGGCTAAGAGTGGGAGGGGGACTTGGTGGGTATTGAAAGAATCTGCGTGTCAGGTGTCAGCATAGGAATGATGTTGGGGGGATGAGGTTATCTGTCTGTCTGTCCAGCTGTCTAAGGTGCTTTTTGTCCCCAAGGCTGTGCATTGTAAATGACGAGCTGTTTGTGCGGAATGCCAGCCCTGACGAGATCCAAAGAGCCTTCGCCATGCCTGCGCCCACACCTTCCTCCAGCCCAGTGCCCACCCTCTCCCCAGAGCAGCAGGAAATGCTGCAGGCATTCTCTACCCAGTCTGGCATGAACCTTGAGTGGTCCCAGAAGTGAGTGCTGGGCGTGTGTAGGAATAGGGGTAAACGGAGGTAGCGTTGGTAGCGAATAATGAGTGCTCCTGAAATTTTAAAAGCCAAAAGTTTTTTTATTGCTTAAAAAAATAGTCCATAAAAAATTTGTCCTATGCATAAATTAACATAAAATTTAAAACCAAAATAAGTCCCTTTTTATATATTGTTCTGCAACTTACTTTTATTACTTATCCCGTAAACATCTTTCCCTATTTGTATAAAAATTACCTTGGTCTTCTTTTTTTTTTTTTTTTTTAAAGATTTTATTTATTTTATTTTTTCCCCCCAAAGCCCCAGTAGATAGTTGTATGTCATAGCTGCACATCCTTCTAGTTGCTGTATGTGGGACTCGGCCTCAGGATGGACGGAGAAGTGGTGCCTCGATGCACACCCGGGATCCGAACCCGGGCTACCAGCATCGCAGCGCGCGCACTTAACCACCAAGCCACAGGGCCGGCCCAACCTTGGTCTTCTTGATAGCTATTTAATATTCCTTTGTATTCAGTAGACCATTGATAGACATTTGGATGTTTTTACTTGTATAAATAGTGCAAGAGTGTGTATAATTGTTGGCAAACTTGGACGAGTGTTTCTACAGAATGGATTTTGAAGTGGCATTTAGTGGTCGAGGTGAGTGCATGTTGGTTCTAATGGGGGTGCCTGTCTTCCCCACTCCAGGTGCCTTCAGGACAATAACTGGGACTACACCAGATCCGCCCAGGCCTTCACTCATCTCAAGGTGAGGTTTGAGAATACAGTGGCAGAAAGACAGGGATCTGTGGGCCTTCAAGAGGGTCAAGTAAGCTGGGGGGACAGGAAGGTAGGCCGCCTGGCTCTACTGACCTTTCCTTTTTCTCCAAGGCCAAGGGTGAGATCCCGGAAGTGGCATTCATGAAGTGATCCATAGTCATGCCCCAGAAGAAGACCCCTGTAAATAGCCCTTGGATATTGATGTCTCCTTGTCGTCTGCTCCTCTCCGGCCCCGAGGCCACCCTGTGACTGTGACTGAGGAGGGAGGGCTGCTGGATCCCTCTTCCTCACCTGCCTTCTGGAAGATTGAGCCTCACTGGTGCCAGGAAGCCAAAGCTTACTTTGTAGAACTGACACTAAACTATCCGAAGGACCCTAGGTGCTTTGTGTACTTAACCCCAGAATCCTCCCTACTTTTTAAGATAAAGAGTGATATTGTATTTTGTGTCGTGTGTACTGGATTGTTTAGCCTGGCCCCTACCGGGGACCGGCCGGGCCGAGCCGGGCCGGGGCCTCTCGGGCGGGGGGCGGGGCTCAGCGCTGTCCCTTCCCAGGCTGACGGTGGAGGGGCTCCGAGGCGGCGGGGCCGCCGGCAGGAAGTCCCGCCCCGGAAGCGGCGCCGCGCGGGCCATGGCGGTCCCTTGGCGGCAGTGTTCCCTGCAGCTGCTTGTCGCATTGCGGGCTCTGCCCGCGCGCCGGCTCATGCACGACGCGGCCCCGCCGCGGGACGTGCTGCTCTTCGAGCACGAGCGGGGCCGCTTCTTCGCCGTTCTCGGGCTGTTCTGCGCGGGCCAGGGCGTCTTCTGGGCCTCCCTGGCGGTGGCAGCCTTGGCCCGACCCCCGGTCGCAGCGCGGCCTCCGGACGCGGAGCTCCCAGACCGCGGCCGCTTGGACCTGCGCTCCACGCTCTGGCGCTACGGCCTGGCTGTCGGCTGCGGCGCCATCGGTAAGGCGTCGGCTGGTTTCCCGCCGCGGGAGCGTGGGAGGCTGGGCACGACCCTCCCTGTTTAGGCAAGGAGAGTAAGGGGCTCCCGACCCTCCCGGATGAGCAGGAGGGGTGGGTAGGTCACCCCCATAGGAGCACGGAACACCAGAGTTGGAAATTCCCCACTTCCCCCTGCCCAGCGCCAAGCACTCGGACAGGCCTAGCTGAGGTCCTTTCACTCTGCGACCTTGAGGAAGTCACTTAAGCTCTGGACTCGTTTTCTCGTCTTTAAAATGAAGATAGACAATCTACTACGGTTGTTGGGCGGAATGACTACCACAAGACTTTGGGGTATAAGAGGAGCTCAATAAATGTTATCAGGGCACTGGAAGGGTTGCTGCTTCTCTCCAGTGAAAATCCCTCACCCCCGTCTTTGCTCTTCCTGCAGGTACCCTGGTACTTGGTGCTGGTCTTCTCTTTTCCCTCCGCTCGGTGCGTTCAGTGATGCTCCGGGCTGGAGGGAAGCAAGTGACCCTCAGCACTCATGCCCCCTTTGGCTTGGGGGCCCATTTCACCGTTCCCTTGAACCAGATATCCTGCATGGCCCACCGGGGTGAAGTCCCTGCCATGCTGCCTCTGAAAGTCAAAGGCCGGCGCTTCTACTTTCTCTTGGACAAAGCTGGACATTTCCCCAACACGAAACTCTTTGACAACACTGTGGGTGCCTACCGTAGTTTGTGAAGAAACCACCTCGGGTCACTCACTCCTCCCAGAGGGGAATAAAAACTGAACCTTAGGGATGGGGTGACAGCCAGTATCACACAAGGGGACCCGAGATTCATTAACAGCAAATAAAAAGGCAGTCATCCCAAGGCTGGTAACTGATAGTACCTGAAAGTTTTGATCCATATCTGTTGAGCCTTCACTCTTCCTCCCATCCACCTACCTACAGTGCTTTAACACCAAGAACTCAGTACCAAGATGAAGGAAGAAAGTATTATATTTTGGTACAAAAACAGCTGTAGGAAGAGAGGTGGAGGAGGCCTGTCATCATGTTTCCCTCCTGGAGGGAAAACTGAGGCTCCCAGCATAAACATGGCCATGTGGGGGCAAGAGATTGCAGGCACTTGGGCGCAGTCTTTGGCTGCAGGAAGCACTCTTGGGTTACTCTTCAGGAACTCCAGAGGCGTGGCCCAACCAGAGCATCTGTCTCAGAGCTCCACTCAGGATCCCCCCTCTCCAGAGGCCGGTACGGGGTGGTTTCAGACTTACACTGTGCGACCTGGAGCACCAAGACCACACACCAAAATACCAGATTCACCCAAGAAGAGGTCTGTGGGAGACAGGAACAGGAGTGTGAGAAGTGGGGCCATCTCAAATCCAATTCCACCCACATACTGCTCTGACTGCCATCAGGCTGACAAGCCCTTCAGCTCCTCTCAGCCTCTCACTGGTTGGCCAAGCTCAGAGTACACTGTTGAGCTCCCTTATGCTTATGATACATATATGAATCTGTATCCCTGGGTCTCCACCCAGTCTTTTATATCCCAGGACCTCACTTCAGCATTGTGTAGGTTGGAGTAAAACTGCAGAGCGCTTCCAGGGGGAGTCCAAGGAATTTTCTGGGCTTCAGAGCAGCTGTGAGGTCAAAGAGACAGTTGTAAGAAATGGGGGGCGGGGGGGTATACCTGAAACATACCTGTGCCCAGGTGCCCTTTGAGATGAGAACTAATGGGGATATAAAGGGAGTTATAGGATCCTCTCTACAGAGGGATGGTAGTTGGCCCCAGCCAGGCTTCCCTCCCTCTCCCATTACCTATATGTAACGTTCAGGGAGATGATGGATTTGCAGAGAGAACTGGTGCCAAATCGAAGGATACAGGCAGACACTAAGACCAGGAAGATGGCTACAGCTGAGATAGCCAGTGCAATGCGGAGCCCTATCGGGCCTCTAGGAGGAGAGAACAAGCCTTGTGGTTAAGATGGGACTCCTCCCACCTCAGCCCCTGGCCCTCAGAGTGGGGCAGTCACCTGTGGGAGTCCTCGATGCAGCTGCTGTAGACCCAGAAGAGCAGAAGCAGGAGACAGTAGAGGGCCAGGAGGCCAGAGGCCCCAGCCACAAAGTAGCAGAGGGATGGGGCCGAGGGTCGGGATAAGGCCAGGGAGGAGCCATTCTTGGTGGCCACACCATACAGGGGACAGCTGCCACTGAAGGAGCCCTGTGGAAAGAAGCTGCTGAGTCCTAGATTTCAGGTTAATGCCTCTGGATGCAGGCTCCTGGCAGGTGTTACAGGTAACCTAGGCCAGGGCTATCCCAGGAAGTTATTCGTGCACTGTCAGTTCCTGTTTCTGGGCCAGTAGATAACACAGAGGGCCTGCTGGGGCAATCAAACCTGCTGTGGCCAAAAGGATCAGGAAATAGGTAGTGGTTATACAAGGAGCTCCAGAGATGCCCCACAAGTTCTGGTCTCCCCTTTGTGCGGAAATCCTAGAGCAAAACCAGAACTTGTGTAACCTTCAACAACTATTTCCAGTGTTTTCTAATCTGTAAAACAGGCATAAGAGTGCCTACTTTATAGGGATTAAACAATCTTACTTAATAACAAGATTGCATGGCTGGGGTAAACGATGTAAATTATTGGCTTTTGCTTTACATAAGCGTTTTCTACATCGCTATTTTGTCACTGTGTTGCCATCACGTAGTAGCTTGATCATCTCCACTACACTGTTTTATTTCTTGGCGTAGCTCAGCACCACAGTCTCTGATCTAAAGGAAAAAGAGGGCCTGGGCCGACTTCTGTTTCAGAACCAGGGGAAGCCACCACCAGACCGGGCTGTGTCTGGTGCTGTAAGACACTCCCGAGAACTCGTCCCTTTGGCGAGGGAATGACTTTCAAGTATGACCTGGGCGGACGGAGCCACAGAGCGCGATTAGCGCCGATGCACCTGGGCCGCGGATCCGGCCTCACCCGACCCACCGGCTCCGCGGAGCAGCGCGCCGACACCCAGCCGGCCGGGAAAGCAGTGGTCTCTGTATGTCAGGGTGGCCGCCCCCCACCGCCCCGCCTGCCCCCGCGGCGGCCCCACCCCGCAGCCGCACCTGCGTCAGGGTCAGCGCCGCGGCCGCCACGGCTCCGCACAGGAAGGCGGCCGCGAAGAGCACGAGCTCGACGCGCTGCAACCAGGGCAGCGCCATGGCGCCCTCGCCCCCAGGAAGCGCCGCCGCAGGAGCCAACCGCCCAGACCCCGCCTCCTCCGGCGCGACAACGAGCGCGGAGACGTCACTTCCGGGCGCGGGTTTATTCACAGGGGTGGGGCGGGCGCCGCCTCAGAGCGGCAGGTACAGCGAGTAGTCCGAGAGCGCCCAGCGGCGAGCCGGGCGGCTGGTGCGACCGATCATGGGCAGCTTCTGCACGTAGCGGGAGGCGGGGCTGGGCCCGTACGGCGCGGGGAAGGCAGTCTGGAAGAGGCGTCCGCGGCACCGCCTGCCGGCCTGCCGCCCGGCGATGATGAACCGGAAATGGGGGGCGCCGCGCGGGGCGAAACGGCTCTTCTGGAAGACGTCGCGGGTGCCGGCGCCCGGGCCCTGCTGCCGGGGCGCCCCCCGCGGCCGGTGCACGCGCGGCAGCGGCCTGCTCTCGGAAGCGGCGGGCGCAGAGGCCGCCGCGGGGCCGCCGCCCCGGGGGCTCTCGTCGCCCTGCGGGCTGACCATGGCGCTGGCTGTCAGCTGCGGCATCTTCCGCACCGAGTCCTGGGCGGCCGCCGGCTCCTTCTTGTCCCCGGGCGGCCGCGGGGCCGTGGGCGCGGGCTGCCCTGTGCCGAAGCGGGTGGCCAGGCTGTCACCGAAGAAGGCATAGAGCTCCCGGTAGATGTCCGCCAGGGTCACTGAAGGTGAAGGATCCTCCGGCCCCGCGCCTCCTGGCGGCAGCGGGAGGCCAGACCCAAAGCCTGGCTCTGCGCTGCCCCCGGAGGGAGACTCCTGCAGGAGAAGGCTGTCCCAAGGCAGGTCGTCCGGGCGCCGGCACACCCTGCCGCCTGGACCACCCTTGTTGGGCTCTGCTGCCTGGGCCTTCATCTTCAGCAGTCGCTCTACGGCCACCTGTAAGAGCAGAGGGACGAGGACAGGCAAGAACTAGGAGGACCCTGGGCCCATCAAGTATTCCAAAGGAAACCAGCTGAGTTGCTGAGCTCCCGCAGGGAAGGGAGGCTGGAAGGGGCTGGCACTCACCAGAATGGCTCCATAGACTTTGTGCCCATCTGCTTTAACCTGGGCATTAGATACCGAATAATCATCTAGCACAGCCTGCAGATTTGTCCAGTAGGTGGAAAGGTGTGGGTAAAGGACTCGTTCTACTGCCTGGAAAGGAGAGAAGGCATGCAATAAGCACCTCTTTGTTGCTTACTGCCTCTCAAGTACCCTTTCCCAAGTAAGACCTACTTTTATCTCTGATACTGGACAAGGCTCAATCCTCCTAAATTCCCTGACTGGCATATTCAGCCAAGGTTTATGGAACCTACTGTATGCCCAAGCCTTCACTAAGCCCAGGAATAAAGACTGGGTATAAAGACAAACAAATAATATAAAGTGACCCCACTATCACTGACATAAGTGCCAAGGGCTAAGAGGTTATAAGTACGTAATGCCCATTGTTACAACAGAGAAATTTAGTTTGCCAACTGCTACCCTATAAAATTAATAGGCAAGTACTGTCCTCTCTTTTTTGTGTGTGTGAGGAAGATCAGCCCTGAGCTAACATCTGTGCTAATCCTCCTCTTTTTTTGCTGAGGAAGACCGGCTCTGAGCTAACATCTATTGCCAATCCTCCTCCTTCCCCCCGCCCCCCCAAAGCCCCAGTAGATAGTTGTATGTCATAGTTGCACATCCTTCTAGTTGCTGTATGTGGGACACGGCCTCAGCATGGCCCGAGAAGCAGTGCATCGGTGCGCGCCTGGGATCCAAACCTGGGCCGCCAGTAGCAGAGCGCACGCACTTAACCGCTAAGCCACCGGGCCAGCCCAAGTACTGTCCTCTCTTAGACGTAAACTGGGACTCAGTTCAAACCACCTGCACAAAAACAACTGATCAGAGACCTGGGCTCTGATACAGAATTTTTAATCCTGTGATTAATTTGGGGGAAAGCAATTAAGACTCACAGAGGAGGTGGCATTGTGATGGGCTTTGATGGATAAAGAGTTCTTTAGTCATCCATAGCCCGAGGATTTGAAACTGCTGACAAAACTGACAAATTCCTAGAAAAATATATCTTACTGCTGACTCAAGAAGAAATATGGAAGCTTGAATAATTCTGTAACTATGAAACATATTGAAACAGTAGTTAAAAATCTAACCACAAAACACTATACCAAAATTTACCAAGACAGTCTATGGACACTCAAGGAAAGGAGTATCTCAATCATAAAAACAAATATGAAAAAGAAATACTACCTCCCTACCTCATTCTTTGAGGCCAATATAACCCTGATACTAAGACCACAAAACGACAATACATGAGAGGAAACTTATGATTGATTTCACTCATGAATACAAATAAATCTTTTAAAAATTTAGTAAATCCAACAGTATAAAAAAAGTACACATAAAGTAGTACATATAAAACAGTATATAAAAATGGATTATATTCCAATAAAAGTTTTGGATTTTTTAAAAAATCATACTATGACCAAATTGAGTTTATCCTAGAAATGCAAAGATGGTTTAATATTACAAAATCTATATATTCAATCACATAAACAAAAGCAGAAAAACCTTATGATCAATTCAAAAGATACAGAAAAAGCATTTGATAAAAGTTCAACATAATAATAAAACTAAGAATATACAGTAATTTTCTTAATTTAAGAAAGGTTATCTGTTGGGGGCCGGCCCGGTGGCGCAAGCGGTTAAGTGCGCGCGCTCCGCTGCGGCGGCCTGGGGTTCACTGGTTCAGATCCCGGGTGCGCACCGACGCACTGCTTGGCAAGCCGTGCTGTGGCGGCATCCCATATAAAAGTGGAGGAAGATGGGCACAGATGTTAGCCCAGGGCCATCTTCCTTAGTAAAAAAAGAGGAGGATTGGCAGATGTTAGCACAGGGCTGATCTCCTCACAAAAAAAAAAAAAAAGAAAGGTTATCTGTAAACAAACAAAGTAAACATCAGCCTAAACAGGAAAGGTTATTAGTGCTTTTTTTTTTTTTCCCCTGAGGAAGTTTCACCCTGAGCTAATATCCGCTGCCAATCTTCCTCTTTTTGTATGTGAGCCACTACCACAGCATGGTCACTGACAGACAAGTGGTATAGGCCCATGCCTGGGAACTGAAACTGGGCCACTGAAGTGGAGTGTGCCCAACTTAACTACTAGGTCACCGGGGCTGGCTGAGCACTTCTTTTAAAGATTTTATTTATTTTATTTTTTCCCCCCAAAGCCCCAGCAGATAGTTGCATGTCATAGCTGCACATCCTTCTAGTTGCTGTATGTGGGACTCGGCCTCAGGATGGACGGAGAAGTGGTGCCTCGATGCGCACCCGGGATCCGAACCCAGGCCGCCAGCATTGCAGCGCGCACACTTAACCACCAAGCCACGGGGCCGGCCCTGAGCACTTCTTTTAAAATTGGAAATGAGGCAAGGATGCCTATTATCCTCATATGTAAAATGATATTAGTGGTCCTAACAATAAAATAATAAAAAGAATAGCAAGAATCTAGGAATAAATTAAATAAAGTGTGTAGGTTCTCTTCAGGGAAAATTATGAAAGGATCCTGAAAGACAGTGAAAGATCTAAAAAAATGAAGAGAGATGACATGTTTGTGGACAAGAAGACTTACTGTAATTAATGATGTCAGTTCTCTCCAAAACTGATCTAATAGTCAATATAATTCCCATAAAAATCTCAATAGCAGCAAACAGAATTTATTCTAGGTAATTCTGGCCCGGTGGCGCAGCGGTTAAGTGCACGTGCTCCGCTTTGGCGGCCTGGGGTTCGCAGGTTTGGATCCCCGGCGCCCACCTGACGCACTGCTTGGCAAGCCATGCTGTGGCAGCATCCCATATAAAGTAGAGGAAGATGGGCACAGAAGTTAGCCCAGGGCCAATCTTCCTCAACAAAAAAGAGGAGGATTGGGGGGCCGGCCCCCTGGCTTAGCGGTTAAGTGCACGCGCTCCACTGCTGGCGGCCCGGGTTCAGATCCTGGGCATGCACGGATGCACCACTTCTCCGACCATGCTGAGGCCGCGTCCCACATACAGCAACTAGAAGGATGTGCAGCTATGACATACAACTATCTACTGGGGCTTTGGGGGGAAAAAAATAAAATACATAAAATTTTTTAAAAAACCCAAAACTTGTGCTTCTTCTGAAAAAAAAAAAAGAGGAGGATTGGCATCGGACGTTAGCTCAAGGCTGATCTTCCTCACAAAAAAAAAAAATTTATTCTAGGTAGGCAAAAGGGGTTCAGCAGAAAAATCCATTCATACAATATGTTAACAGAACTAAGGTGCATAATCATTTGATAATCTCTACAGATGCTAAAAAGTATCTGACAAAGCTCAATACCTATTCATGTTTAAAATACTCACTACAAGAGAAATTGAGGGACAGTTCCTTAACATGATAAAACAGAATGGGCAGGAACTTATGAAATGGGGGTATGTTATTATCTGCCATGCAGGAGTTTTTAAAGGATAATATATTTATATACAGAAAGTGAGGCTATCACTGAGCCTGGCCTAAGGCAAGAACCCAATACATGGTAGCAGCAAGCATATAGTGTTTTTATCGAAAAAGCCACACAAATACTATTTTTCTAACTATAAATGGCAGCTCTTGTGGCTCTGTCTGTGAGAAAGGCCAGGGTCCTCACCTTCCAGCCAAGGGCATGCAGCCCCACTACAGCCCCGTAGTGAGAGCAGAGAGGCCGCACAGGGTCTGCCAAGACCTTCTGCAGGGAGAGCAGGATCTGCTGATAGAGGCCACTTACAAGGTCCCCATGAGTCCTGTGGGAGCAACATTCAGTCAGAGAGGGGAACGAGGCACAGCACTGCCCAAGTGGACTCAAGTCACGGCACGGAGAAAAGAGTCCTCGTTTAGCACGCTGGGCAAAGTGATGAGGTGGCTAGGGGAGACTGGCCAGGGGCCTGAGGGCTGAAAGACCAAACCCTTGGCGTGTTTGTCATCCGGTGTGACACAGCACACAGCACACCAACTGGGAAACTCTAAGGAAACAGGCTCCCATGGCCTGAAAGCCAGAAGTTCCACCCCATCTCCCTACTCCAACCCACTCAGCCCTGCAGCTGTCCCACCCTTTATTCAACTCTGGGCCCAGTGGCTACCAGAAGATGTGGCTGAGCAGGAGAGCAGCGCCATCCCGCAGCGTCCAGTGGTCATTCAGGGGGTTGATGGAGGCAGCCAGTGGCTCCAGGACACAGTAGAGGACACTGCCCACCAGGGAGCGGACATAGGGCCCCAGGCAGAGGTGTGGGTTCCGAACCAGGCTCCGTGCCACTTGCAAGAGCCGGTGCAGCTGCTCTAGGTCATGGCTTACAGATTTCACCTGTTGGCAGAAGAGGGCATCTCAGGGGGACAAGATGGTGCAGGCAGCAGCCTGCTGTTCTGATGGCACCTGCCGTGAGCCCTATATGTGGCTGGGTCATCTCTTCCTTACAAAACATTCTCCCCTGCCCCAGCCTGGTCACTTACCCCACTGACCACATAAACAAAGTAAGGCAGGAGAGCTGCGATCTTGGAGTTAGTCTGCAAGTCCTGGAGAGCAATCTGAAAAGGAAGGAGCCAGAATGCACTGGATCCACCAGCCCCAAGTATAAACCGACATTTTTTAAAAGGACAGGTTAGCACTTACATACTAAAATTTTAAATGTTCATACTCTTTGATTCTGCAATTCTAATTCTATAAACTTAATCCACTATAAAAGAAACCCACTCAAACAGAGCACTGTCTCTAATAATAAAAAATAGAAAACAGGGCTGGCCCCATGGCGTAGTGGTTAAGTGCGCGTGCTTCGCTGCTGGCGGCCCGGGTTCGGATCCCGGGCGCGCACCGACGCACTGCTTCTCCGGCCATGCTGAGGCCGCGTCCCACATACAGCAACTAGAAGGATGTGCAGCTGTGACATACAACTATCTACTGGGGCTTTGGGGGGAAAAAAAAAATTATAAAAAAAAAAAAATAGAAAACAACCTAAATGTCCAACGTATTTTTAACTGAGAAAAGCAGTTGTTCTAAAACCAGATGTTTAGTATACTACCACTTTGGTTTATATAGAGTAATCATAGTTTATACATAGAAAAAAAGGTGAGTGGGTGGTGCTACAGACTTTTACTTACTTTCTACTTTGTATTTTTTGTATTACAGTACTTCTATAATAAACATATGCTGGTATTACTTTTATAAGAAGAAAAAATAGAGAAAGTAAACGAGTACAACCATCATAGCCCTGAACCTCCACTACCTGTGCCCTCCAAACTCCTCTGGATAAAGATCCTAAGCCTAGGCACAATGAAAGCAGACAGCAGGCTAGTGAGGAAGGAGCTCGGCTTCCAGGCTCCCCATCCAGCTACCTGCACTGTGCCTGGGGAACAGGAGCCAAGTTTCTAAGGCAGAAATGTGTGGTAACAACATTCCTCATTTTTCAAGGGAAATCACAGCCGCCGCCAGACCTGACGACCTGGAGGATGTAAAACCCTCAACCTGACCTGGCTCCCTCTACTTCCTCTTTTCCTCTCCCTCGCAAGTCCAGGCAAACAAAGGCTGCAATCTGCATGCCCCACTTGGCCCCAGGTCAAGAGACATCCCAAAGAGCGGGCTCTGGAATTAAGGTGTGGGGAGGCTGACCACCTGAGCCCCCTAAACGGCCCTGCTGAACAACCCATTCCCTAAGGAACAAGAGTTCCTATTAGAGCAGGAAGGGTAGTCAGTGCTGGAGGAGGCCAGCCTCAGAGCAACCCCCGCCACCCGGAGAGCCCTTCCACCCACACCAGTCAGTGTGGAGAGGACAGGAAGTAGGCATCTGAAAGAATTTCATGGGAATTTGAAAGTTGGACTTTGCGCCCAATTCAGGCTCACTCGCTCACCTTCATCAGCTGTGGATCATCCCCCAGCACAGCTCGAGTCACTTGCTGGTAGTACTTGAGAAGATCATCAGTCAGGGAAGACACAGCACTAGGCACTGCGAGAGAATGGGCAGAAGGTGGTCAGGGTGGAGAGCCCGGCCCTCTCCTGGCCTCCCCAGCCTGCTCCCCGACAACCACCATCCCCACACCCCTCACAAGGAGCCCGTTCAGACGAGACTCTCAGAGCACAGAGCTGCAAGCCCCTCTGCGCAGTCTGCTCAGCCCTGACCTTGCAGGCTCTCCACACCTCTGTGCTCTGCACGCTGCCTCCCACCCTTCCTCTGCCAGGCAGATTTCTGCCCAGTCCTCAAGCCCCAAGTTCACAAGCCTCAGGCTCTGTGAAGCTCTGCTCAGCAGACCCTGGAAGTGAGACATCTCCCCTCAGGGACCCTAGGGTGCTGCCCAGACTTCTGTGCCAGCATCTGACACACAGCATCATTATTGGTTACAGGTTTAGGCTCCCATCTCCAACTCTGAGCCCTCTGGGCAGCGACCAGTGTCCACTCAGAACAAGGCATTGGTAAATACTTGTCAGAGGGGACTCAGAGGTGGAGAGGCACCACCCTCAGCTCCACAGGGATGAAAGTCCAACCAGAGGGTACGTTCCCCACACTCCCCCTTACCCGATCCTTGAGGTGCCAGGTTCCCTTTGCCATCTAGGTAGGAGACATGAACTAGAACCAGAGCAGAGAAATGAGTCACCCTGTGGTTTTGCCCCTTGTAGCACCACTCACCCCTCCAAGTTCCGTCCCATCCACAAGCCAGCTCATCACCACTCCTCTGACAGCCCAGCTCCTGTCCCCAATCCATGCAGGACCCTGGCAATCACCTCTCACAGCTGTCTCGGCACAGCCTTTGGGGATGTTGGTGGCCAGGGCCAGCTCCACCAGGTTGATCTCTCGATCCTCAGGGAAGTAGAGCTCACCCTCCCGCGCAGGGCGCAGGGGCAGCACCTCCTGGGATCCGTAACCACACACAGCCTGAGCAAAGAGAGGATCGGAGGGCAGGCTGAATCCAGGGAGGGAAGAGGCACTCTACCAACCAGGGCAGGGAGCCTGTGTTTGAGAGAAGTCCAGAAGAATAGAACATGGTCCCTCCTCACAGATCTGTGGAGACTCTGAGCCCCACCCCCAGGCTGTTGGTCCTCCTTCTCACACTTTGAAAACACCACTTTCTTCTAAACATGACCTTCTTCCCTCCACTCCCTGCCCCGGAACAACTATTCTAACATCCCCATTTGCATTCAAGGGCCCTCCCTCACCCAGAATGCCCTCTCTTTTCCTCTCTGCTTCGTTTAACCCAAGCCTCCCTTGAAGGCCCAGCTCAAATTCCATCTTTCCAAGAAGACTTCCCTAACCTCCCGGCCCCTGCGGCCTCCTCTCCCACTTTTCTGAACTCACAGCCCTGGGGGCTGGGCCTGGCACCCGGCACCTGTCCTGCGCTTGCTGTGAGCTTCCCTCGTGTGTGCATTTGGTCTTCGTGTCTCACTATGCTGCCAGGCCTGAGCTGGGCAAGGAGGTGGGCTCACGCCAGCTGAGCCCTCCGCAGCCTGCACCCCACTCACCTCCACACTGCTCCATCTGAGGGCCCTGTTGAAATCCTCGACGGTCAGCTTCCGCCGTTTGGTGTGTTTCATGAATTGAGAACTATTCTGGGAGGGGAGAAATAGAGTCAGGGGACAGGGAGCAGGGAGTGTGGGGCCCCCAGTGAAGACAGGCAGCCTGGGGAGGAGGCAAAAAGCATACCAGACCAGCGACCAGAAAGCCTCGATTCCAGCTCTGCTCTTATGCAAAACCTCCCCCAATGTCACGTTAACTCTCTGTGCCTCAGTTTCTCACCTGCGGCATGTGAATATGAACCTGTCTGGCCTGCCAAGCGGGGCTTCTGGGAGGAGCGTATGGGAAGATGCTCAGTTGGCTAGAAGGGGCGCTCTAGAAAGGGCAGGGACTGCCTCCACTGCATTCCCTCAAAGCACAGAGCAGAGGTGCCCCACACATACTTGCTGAATAAAACCCTGTGGGGGGGGGGTCAAAGGGAGATTGAATAAGGAGAGTTGGGGGGAGGGCTGGGAGTGGGGGAGCACACCTGGGTGGCCTCTCTGAGACGGTAGCACACGTCCTCTGCAAGCAGGGCTGCCACCTCATCGCTCAGCTCCAGGCCCGTGCTCTCCGCCATGAGTCGGACTGATTCCCGAGGGATCTCCACAAACCGCCGCTCTTCTCGCTCCGACATGGCCCCGATGGAGCTGGGAGTGGAGACGGAAGGTTTGCAAAGCCACCCCAGTCTCCCTCAGAGCCCAGGAGGCCCTCTAAACCAGTCTTGCTGCTCTTGCTCCAGAATCCCCAAACAAGGAGTCACAGAGGCTCTGAGTCCAGGTGAGGAAACTCAGGCTCAGAGCAAGAAACGGGCTTGAGCTGGGCCAGAAGGCAGACAACACTGATGCCTAAGAAAGTGCCTGGCTTTGGGGTTCACAGAACTGGGTCCCAGCCCTGCCCTACCACTTCCTATGTGAATTTGGCCAAGACCTTCACCAGTCTGAGCCCTGGTGTCCTAAACTGAAAAACAGAGGCAATAATCCCTGACCTCCCTAACTCACAGGGTTGCTATGACGATAAAATGAGATGATGTATGACCAAGTCAGCGACTAGAACGCTACACAAATGGAAGATGTTATCATCATTAATTATAAACAGAAATATCACATCTTCTTCCTTCTGATTCTTGCTACAACCACTATCTACTAAACCTTGATGAAAACACTACTTTTATCCTGACATTCCCTTGCTCAAAAATCTTCAATACTTCTCCACTGCTTATAAGAGGAAAGTCTAAACTCCCCAGCTTGACAGTCTGTGTTTGGTCCCAAATCCCCACAGCCGGTTCAAGCTGATCCCTCCTCCTAGTAAGACCTGCCCACTGTATTCCAGCCTGCCTTGTGCCCCACCACCACTGCTCAGGCTGCTCTGTCTCCCCCTCTACTCCAAGCCCCCACTCCCTCTTCTTTGTGAGGGCAAATCAAGTCTCTCCTGAGATCTTCCTGTCCCATATGCCGCCTGGGACTGTCAGACTTTTAGTAATTGGGCTTTTTGCCCATGTGTCTGATCTTCATCAGTTTGGCTCTAAGGCCTAAAAGCAGGAATCTGCTCTCCTGTTCACAGGATATGACAGAATAAGAACCCAACAAAAACAGTGGCTGATGACTGACCCCAAAAACACACACCATGATTAGAAGGTAGGCCTACGTGGGTCAAAGCGAAGCATCAGCACCATGGGCAGCCAGCCCCAGTTCCATGGTGACCCACCCTGGTGGTGCCACTACTCCTCTCTGGAAGGGCTCACTGGATCACCAGTGACCTCCAGGTGCCTAAATCCAATGGGCATCCTACCTGGCCTCCATGCAACACTTCTCTCAATGGCTCCCTATTGCCTTTGGAATAAGGAACAAACCCATACCATGGCTCCAAGGCCCTGCACATGCACCTATGTGCAACACCTCTTCCCACTCTCTCGTGTTCTGCATTCCCGCCAGTGGCCTCTTTTCATTTCCTCAACAACACCTTATTCCAGGACGTTCATACACTCTGTTTCCTCTACTTGAAATGTTCTCCACCTCCACCAGCAATCCCTTTGTCTAGTGAACTCCTAGTCTCGCCTTCAGATCTCAGTTCAAATACCACTTGCTCAGAGAAGTCTTCTCAAACCCCCACAATGTGCCAGTACTTTGCCTTCAGAGTAGTTATCAGTTTGTAATTACATACTTGTGTAACTTTGTTATTATCACCTACCTCCCCACTAGATTGTAAGCTCCATGCCGGCAAGAATCATGCCTGTTTGCCCACCTTTGCATCCCCAGCGACCCGCACAGTGTCAGCACAAAATACGCCCTCAATAAACACTTGCTGGAAAAACGAATAAAGAATAGCTATTTTTCTAAGCATACAGTATGCCTGAGGCACAGAGCTAAGTGCTTTATATGGTTTATCCCTCATTTTATCCTCATTAACAATGAGCCCAGGGCCGGCCCTGTGGCTTAGCCTTAAGTGCGCGCGCTCCGCTGCTGGCAGCCGGGTTCGGATCCCAGGCGCGCACCCACACACCGCTTGTCCGGCCATGCTGAGGCCGTGTCCCACATACGGCAACTAGAAGGATGTGCAACTATGACATACAACTATCTACTGGGGCTTTGGGGAAAAAAATAAATAAATAAAATTATAAAAAAACAAAACAAAACATCCAGCGAGCAGTAAGTAGGGAGGAGGGATTCAAACTCTTGTTCCTGATCATCAGCAGCAGCGGGCTGCGTGGGCAACAAGGCCGGGATTCCCAGCCCGAAGACTTGGCGTTAGAGACCCGCCAATGGATACTTGAGCTTCTGTTTCCCTATCTGTAAAATGGGAGGACGAAGTCCTGCCCACGCGGAAGGCGCGGACGGAGTTTCCGTATTATCTGCCCATATGAAGGCCCACAAAGTCCGGGGTCTGACCAAGGTCTCCCGCTCATCAACCTCCTCTCCACCGCATCCTCAGCCACCAGCCACACTGGTAAGGAGGCATGGGAACTAACCTCTACAGGCTTCCGTCCTGCGCATCCTCCCACCCAGCCTCGCTCATCCCAGATCCAGAGGTGGTGGGTGGGGTGGAGGAGGTCAGGGGTTACCGAACTTGTGTCACGTGGGCAGCGAAGGGGGCGGGCCCCCAGCGGAGCGGGCTCCAAGGCCGGTGAGTGCGCAGCCCGGAGTGGGACGGAAGGAGGTCCTTGGCCCTGCGAGGGCCTGCTCACCTGGGGGCTCCGGCACGGCGAGGGCGGCTACTGAGACGGCGGCGGCTACCGCGGCGACGGCGCCCACTCACCCAGCTCACACTAATTCCCTCTCTCGGCGCCCAGGCCCTGCCTTCCACGAGCACAGCCAATCGGCGGGCGCCTTGCGAAGCTCCCGCCCCCCAGGAAGTTTCCCGCCACGCGATTGGCCACTGGGAAGGTGCTGTGACAGCCCCTGGGCGGCGGTGGTCACGTGGTGCCGAAGAGTCGCGCTTCTTAAAGCCGCAGCTCTTGGGAGTTTTGCGAGCAGGTGTGTATGGGTTGGTGTGCTTTTTAATAACCATGTTCTCAAGGAAAGCGTCCCCAGTCCCTTGGTCTTGTCTGCTCCTGAGTTTCCAGCACGTGCATTTACGCGACGGCAGCGAAGCTTTAGATTTTGGTGTCTGGCTCAGTTTTCCTGCCCGCTTGGTGAGACTCAATTTACCTCTCCAACATCACCTGCCACCTTCCCCTTCCCGAGTGCTGGACCCCCGGAAGGTATGCTCTGCGGGCAGAAGGGTCTTCTCACTGGGCCAGACCCACGTGCAAGCTCCAGACTCCAGGGCTCTGCTCATTCGGGCACCCCTACTTCGTGTCTTCCCCGTTGTGTTCAATAAGCCAAGTGGAAGACGTCACCTGCCTCGGAGACTTCCTTGACTGTTTTACACGCACTTTCCCGGATTTGAGCAGTTCTCAACTGAGAAGCAAGTGGGCTTCGTGAGTAAAGGATGGTATTTGGAGTCAGACCAACCTGGGTTCAAATTCTGACACTGCTTGTGGGCAAATTACCTAACCACCTTTTCCCCCATCTCCAAGGTAAGATTACCCACCTCATAGGGTTACTGTAGGTTACATGAGATAATGTCTTTGAAAGCACTTGGCAGAGTTGGTAGCAGAACTTTCTTTCACTCACGCATCACAAGGAAGGCAGTGAATTCATTCCTTTATGTTCATCCAAGATGGGGCAGTGTGCAATGGGCTATTCATTATAGAAAAGAGCTTTCTGCAGGAGAACACAAATGTACACATCCTCGCCCTTCCTCCCTCTGGGGTTTAGATGCTGCTGCCTCTAGAAAAGAAGATCCCCTGAGATCAGTGCTGGGAAAGCCAGATGGATGTGACCAGGGTTGCCATGGCAACACCACCTAAGCAGACTATGACCCTGCTGAGTCTCTTTCATTCATCATCAGAATGACATTTGGAGTAGTGTCAGTACTGTGCTTGAATACTGGAGTGTCTGCCCACCTGTGCATGAAGGGAAGGAGAGAGCTCCTCTAAGGTTGACTCGGAGATCAGCTCAGCAGGATCTGGGCTGCTGGCAGGTCTCCTTGCTAAGGCGTTATTGGTCTGGACAGCCATTGGCAACCTTGACGGCATGAGACAATGGAGGAAGGCAGGCCCAGGGGCCTGTGGGGTGTAGTGAAATTGTATAACGCTAACTGAGGCTCATATGCCCCCAACTTGAGTGGAGGCAGGGACCTGGGAAAGCAGTAGTGAGACCCACATGGACACATGTGAGAGAAAGATGGCTCCCACTCACTCCCCAGCCACCCAGTGCCTGGCAAGAAGAGCTATGATGGCTTTGGAGTCAGACTGCCAATTTAAAAAAAAAAAAGCAAAGCTCCACTACTCACTAGCTGTGTGACCGTAGGCAGGTTAGTTCATCTCGCTGACCTTTTTGTTTCTTTTTGTGAGAAAGATCAGCCCAGAGTTAACATCTATGCCAATCCACCTCTTTTTTGCCGAGGAAGACGGGCCCTGAGCTAACATCTGTGCCCATCTTCCTCCACTTTATGTGGGATGCTGCCACAGCACAGCCTGACAAGCGGTGCGTCGGTGCGCGTCTGGGATCCAAACCGGTGCCGCCAGCAGCGGAGTGCGCGCACTTAACTGCTACGACACAGGGTCATCCCCTCGCTGACCTGTTTTATCAACAGTAAAGTGGGATAACACAACCTATTTCATGGAACAGTTATGAAAATTCAGTAAGGTGAGTAAAATATTTAGCATTTTACCAGGCAGATATTCCTGTTACTATTAGCCTGTGACCTCTTTAAGAGGCTGTAACTTTCAGACTCCCCTAGTCGCAAACCTTAAAAGATCAGAAGGGGGCCAGCCCCGGTGGCCTAGTGTCGGGGGAAATCCCTACAACCTGTGTAATCAACTCATAGTATGGTGAAATGATATGGCAACGTTAACAGTGTTTCCATTGGAAAATTCATTGCAAATCCATCACAGAAACTTTCCCGGATTCAACAAACTTGGAAAACCTGGCACAGTGCTAAGAGCTGGAGATACAAAAATTAAAGGGATGCATGTGAATCTACAATTCATATTTTTATTATGAAACTACATAATAAAAAAATCAAAAGGGAGACAACAACAAAATAATATGTTTGTGACACACTCTAGAGGTATGAATGGAAGAGCCTATGTCTGCCCAGGAGGGGTGAAGGCGAGGAGAAGGGAAGCACATTCAAGTGCCTTTTTCTTACTATGTTCCAGGCACTGTTCTGGATTCTTCATATCTGAGTTTCTGGACCTTGGCAGGATTGATATTTGGGGCCAAATAATTTTTGGTTGTGGGGGGCTGTCCTAGACACTGTAAGATGTTTAGCAGCATCCCTGGCCTCTACCCACAAGAAGACAATAGCATCCCTCACCCAGTTGTGACAACCAAAAGTGTCATTGCCAGGCCGGCTCTGTGGCGTAGTGGTTAAGTTCAGCACGCTCCGCTTCAGTGGCCCCGGTTTGGCTCCCAGGCACGGACCTACACAGCTCATCAGCAGCCACACTGTGGTGGCAACCCACATACAAAATAGAGGAAGACTGGCACAGATGTTAGCTCAGGGTGAATCTTCCTCAAGCAAAAAGAGGAAGATTGGCAACAGACGTTAGCTCAGGATGAATCTTCCTCAGCAAAAAGAAAAGTCATTGCCAAATGTCCCCTGGGGGCCAAAATCACACCAGTTGATAATCACTGCTTTATATGCATTATATAATAATAATTATAATTAACAGTTGAGTGTCTATCATGGGCCAGGCTCTTTACCAGCCACTTGCACATAATGATCTGATACTAGCAGCAACCATCCAAAGAAGGTTGTATGCCCATTTTACAATGAGAGAACATAAGGTCGCCCTGCTGGGACTGAAACCCAGTTCTGTATCAGTCCAAATATGATGATTTCTACTACACAGCCCTGCTTCCCAAGGAAGTCAGGAAAGCTGCCAAAAAAAAAGAATAATTGACTGAGATTTTATAGATTACTAGGCAGCAAGCACAGAGGCTGGGAAAAGGCATTCCAAGGTAGACAAACAGTATTGCAAAGGCATAGTGTGAGGAGAGTGGCATGTTTGTTCAATCTTATAGACATTTTGTGTATTTTTGTTGTGTTACCTTCACGAGATTATGAGCCCTTTCACATCTTCAGTTTAGTTTAGTATAGTGATTGATTGGCAAATAAAGGCCTCTGTTGTTTATGTACCCATCCTAGGAAGGGCTGCATTGGGACCCCACAATCTGTGTCTTTACTATCCTCTCGTTCACCTCTCCCTGCCTGCTGTCTGTCTCCTCTCCCCTCTTTCCTAGCTATACTCTTGGTTATTTTTAAGGTTGGGAGAAGAGCAAATACTCTGAAACTAGATTGGGACTCAGAGTGGCTCGATGATAATATCATTTGCTAGAAGCCAAAAGACCCAACATTAGTGCCTTCTGTTCAATGAGGTCAACTTTAGACCTTGGCAGAAGGGTTAGTCAGATCCCCCAGGGTGGCTGAGCCTAGCTAAGGCATCAGGCCAAGAAAAGAGGGGCAAGTTAGTGAGCAACTGGCCCCCAGCCTTTTAAAAAAAGCGTTGTTCTTACCAAAGAAAGGAGATAACACTTCCATGAGAATCAAGGATCTTTTATGGTTAGGACACACAGTCAAAAATCTGGGAGTGGCTGCTAAGCTGCAAGAAAAGCCAGATGTCTTCTGGGGACAAGGAACCTTCCTTGCCTCCCCCACAGCAGCCAGACTGAGCCTCTGGACAACATGGGAAGTGTGACAGTCACATCTCCTAGATAAGGACCAAACAAGGTACGAGGCCCCGGGGCTCAGCTCACAAGCCCTGCGAGAAGAGAAAAAGCACATCAGTTAGATGCAGAGCTTGGGGCAGCCATAACCATGTTCTTCCCATCCCAAGGGGCACATGTCCTGGATCTTCCAAACAGACAGCATGAGTTTCTGTCATCTGTGACTCAGGCGTTAAAGCTCACATCCACCCCTCCCTCCATACACCCCTTCTGCAGGCAACAACCCTGGCACGCATGATCAGGCACTCACCCAAGTAATCGTCCATCAGGGAGCCAATAGCAAACTGCAGGAGGGAAGGTAAAAAGGAAATGAAGCCAAAGCGAGCACAGAATTTTCCTCTACCCCCCAGCACCAGGCCTTCTGCCCACCCATCCCCTCTTCCTGGCAGGAGAGCACAAACCCCCCAGGAACTCTGGATGGTAAGACATCCACAGCTCTCAGCTCTGCCTGGTACAGGCAGGGAGGCAGGCAAGAGACTCACAATGTCATTCTTGTCTACGCGAGTCCCCACAATCTTCAAGCGGATCTCATCGTCCTGCTGAATCACAATGTCCTGGGGAGGAGGGAACAGTGTACTGAGACACCTCCAGGCCAACAATCTCCCGGAGAGTGGTTCATTCCCTCCTCCCTCACTGACTTCTTCCTACCCACTCACCTCATCCACGGTCTTGTAACATGGTGGGTTGGAGTTAGGATCAAACTCCATCTCTGATGGGATGGACTGAAAGGAAATTGCGACTGGGTCAGCACTTTAAATGGATGCTTCCATAGATGGTCATGCATGGGTGTCTCTCCTCCTTGGCCCCCGCCCAGCTTGCCCAGACTTACATGTCGAGAGATAAAGCAGGACATAGGTCCAATTTCTGTGAAGAGTCCAACCTAGAAGGAAAATAAGTGACCTTGCTTTTTCCTTTGTTCCCTAAAGTCTTCTAAGCTTCCCATCTTTATCTGATTCCTAATGATATTCTTCATGTGTTGAAACTACTCTGAATTGTAGCATTTGTTTTATTTCTCTCTTTTTTCAAGCTTTCATTTTATGTTAAACAAATACAGGGTAGTAGTAAAGAGCTGAGGCCTGGGACTTGTCAGTACAGGATTTGAACAAGTTGGTCACAGGACCTTGGCCAGTAGACTTAATTACTCTAAGCTTAAGCGTCTATAAAAAGGGATAAAACGGGGGGACAGCCCGATGCTGTAGTGGTTAAGTTTGCTCGCTCCACTTCGGCAGCCCAGGGTTCACAGGTTTGGATCCTGGGCACGGACCTATGCACAGCTTATCAAGCCATGCTGTGGTGGCATCCCACATATAAAGTAGAAGATGGGCACGGATGTTAGCCCAGGGCCAATCTTCCTCAGCAAAAAGAGGAAGATTGGCAACGGATGTTAGCTCAGGGCTAATCTTCCTCACCAAAAAAAAGGGATAAAATGAACTACCTCTGGGGCCAGCCCCGTGGCTTAGCGGTTAAGTGCGCGCGCTCCTCTACCGGCGGCCCGGGTTCAGATCCCGGGCGCACACCGACGCACCACTTCTCCGGCCATGCTGAGGCCGCGTCCCACATACAGCAACTAGAAGCATGTGCAACTATGACATACAACTATCTACTGGGGCTTTGGGGAAAAAAACGGAGGAGGATTGCCAATAGATGTTAGCTCAGAGCCGGTCTTCCTCAGCAAAAAGAGGAGCATTAGCATGGATGTTAGCTCAGGGCTGATCTTCCTCACAAAAAAAAAAAAAAAAACTACCTCACAGAGTCCTTGTGAAGCTTTGCACATTACTTGGCCCACAGTAACTACTCAATTAATGGAGGTTACTGTCGTTATGACTATTAATACTGATTTACATGCCCCTGAGTGAGGCAGGGGGAGATTACCACAGCATTTGACAGGTGAGGAAACTGAAACCCAAAGAAGTGACTTGGCCAAGGACGCAGAGTTAGCAAGTGGAGTTGGGACCCATCCCACATCTCCTGAGGGACCACCCCACTGCCTCCCCTGTGTATGGTCTCACCTTGTTGACCTGAGTGACAACGGCATCCACGACCTCCCCTTTAAAGGGCCGGAAAACAATGGCCTTGTACTTCACTGGATAAAGGACAAAGCCTCGTCCTGGCTGGATCACACCAGCACCGATATTGTCGATGGTGGTGACAGCAATTACAAAGCCATATCTGCAGGGAGGATGAGAAAGAGAAAAGCACTGTGTGTGAAGAGCCTCTAAAACCATCTACAAGAGTCAGTGAGCCTGAGGGTTGAGGGACAGCACAAAAGGGAAGTAGATGGCACTCCTGCCCCCAGAGAGCTTAATGACCAGGAGGAAGACAGGACTCTGGTATCTATAATGCCAAATGCTCCTCTCGTAATTTCACGATCAATGTCCAAGAAGGCTGCAGTCCTTGAGCCAAGACACCTCAATCTTTGGGATGCCTCAGAATCACTTGGGAGGAACTTATTAAAATGCAGACTCCCAGGCCTGTCCCCAGAGAGTCTTGATTCTGTAGGGGTGAGATGAGGCTCAAGAACCGGCATGTTCAAGGAACACCCCAGGTTATTCTGATGATGGAGGCCCAAGTACTCCATAGCCCTGGGCTCACTGCAGCTCATTCACAACACCGTGTGAGAGGCACCTCTTGTGCAGAGGCCAGAGATGTGCCATGCCAGGTCCCGGGGCATGGGGGACAGAGAAAGCCAGCAGAATCACAGAGGGAGAGCAGACACAGGATCAGTCATTAGACTGTGAGCTCCATGAGGGCTAGCCTCATTCTGTCTTGTCCACTGCATTGTTCCCAGGGCCCAACACAGGACCTGGCACGCAACAGGAGCTTTAAAAATGCGGAATAAATGAATGACCAATTTCAACTGAGGGAAGTTAAGTCTTACGATCCAGCTTTGCAGAGGGCGTATGGGAACCCAAAGAAGAAAGCAACTGACTGCCTGGGGCGCCTGGGAGGGTGAGAGGGTTCCCCAGAGTAGGTGGCAGGCCCCTGCAGGATGAGCAGGAGTTGGGGCATAGGGCGCCGTGTGCGCATCGATCAGGCGGCACGGAGGGCGCGGCACTCACTTGCCGGTGCAGGTCCCTTCCACCTCGGTGAAGAGCTTCTGCTTCACTGTGTTGAGCAAGTTGGGGCCGAAGTAGCGCGGGTGCAGCAGGATCTCGTGCTCCAAGGAGATCTGCGGGGAAAGTGGGATGGAGACCAGGCCAAGCGCGGCAGGGATATGGGGCAAAAAGCGGCCCCTTATCCCGGCGCCCCGCCTCCCTCCTCCCCTCGACTCTGCCCTCGCCGCCACCCCGCGCCCTGCTCACGTGGTAGAACATCTTCCCAGATGAGGCGGGAGACCAGCAGAGTCTAGACCTGCCGCGGCAGCAGCGCCTCCAGATCAACCGCAAACACACGCAGCAGCCCTAACCCCACTTCCGGTCCTGCCCCAGCGAAGTGGGCGGGACTCTGCCCCCTCCGCGGACCCAATTGGGCCTCGTTGTCCTGGGCGGGGAATCCATGAGGCCCCGCCCATTCGCCCCGCCCACCAGCAGTCAAAGAGCCCCACGCGCATAAATTAACAATGCTTGAACTAGAATAGAGGTTCAATACATACTTTTAAACAGAATTAATTGATTAATGAAAGCTGGCATAAGTAAAGCGCTTTAGTAAAGTGCATTCATTCAGCAAATATTTGAAGACTGCCTTCACGTAGTAAGCATAGCGAGTAGCTGTTCTCTCATTGAATCCATACAGCAACCCTGTGAGGCGGGCTTTATTGTTATTCCCATTTACAAAGGAGGTCGCACGCTCAGAGGGTTGAGGTCACTCAGGGCCGGGATTCAAATTCAGTATGTCTGACTCCTAGACTCTTGCATATTCAGGCATTCTAGATATTATTCATGCTCTCATTTGTTCAACAAACGTTTATTTAGCACCCACTCCTTGCCAGGCGCCAGTAGTTTGGCGATAAAGCAGCCAAAGTCAGACCCCAGAGGGCAGCGCTCCCTCCCAGTGTGAGAACTATGTCGCTATGCTCCTCCTCATCCCCAGCCCCCTGCCTCACAGCCACACACACACCCACACCCACACGGGACCTAGAGAACCTGTGAGCCCTTGTTTGTTCCTTCAACTCTGCCTACATTTTTGTAGATGGTCCCTTATTAAATTTACCTCAGATAACCAGAGTCAGCGTGCAATCTGTTCCCTGCCGAGACTCTGACTTATAAAAGGGCCATGCAGAGAGAGGCAGAAACACCATGAGACAGACCTATGAGAGAGGCTCAGCAAGAGCATCTGGTTCTAGAGTCAGGGCAGTCTATGCAGCCTTGAGCAAACTCCTTGTTGCCTGAGTAAGTTTTTGTATCTTGGAAGTAAAAGAGCCTGACCTACCCTCCTGCAAGAACAGAGGCCAGTTCGCATTGATGCTGCCCATCTCCTAGAATGGTTGAGGCCACCAGTCAGCTGCTCAGACTCCACGGGGATCCCTTCTGCCCATGATCAGGCAAGGAAGCAGATGAGTGGGCCTCCATACCCCTGACTCCCTCCTCTCTTTTTCAGGCCAGGCTCCCTGCAAGGGCAACCTTACCTGCTGACAGTGGTGTGCTGGAGCTGACTGTGTAACCATGGGCCCTCTAGGACCAGTTCAAACTGACCCCATCTTATCAACAGAAGGTTTTTCAGGGGCAAGCAAAAAATTTGCAAAGTCACATAGCCCAGAGGAGAAAATCTTGACCTGAAACCCAGGAACCAAAGGACCAGGACACGACCGGAACTCGAAAGTTAGACTCTTATCAGAAGCAAGGTGTCCATTGTCTAGGAAGATCCCGTGTTAAAGCCCCTTCCACACCTTACCATAAATGTTTAAAGCCCTTCAGTCAAAACCTGCCCTGCCAGCATTTCCACATACCAGCCTGTTCTCCCTAACCTCTTAAATTTCACCCCAAATCCTGAATCAGGGAGACAGATCTAAGAGCGTATGCCTTCTGTCTCCTCACAGATTGATCTCGCAATAAAGCCTTTTCTTTTCTCAAAAGCTGATGCTGTAATAATTGGCTCTTTATGTGCATCGAGCAAGAGAACCCCAATTTTGTGGAGTAACAACTACAAGAGCCAATTGTTAATATTTCACCAATTTTGCAAGCCAGTGGTTAAACATGTTACCGGTACATTGGGTTCTTGTTGTCCCCCAGGATGGAAGTCAAGAGAGACAACAAGCAGGAGTAGGAAAGTAAAAGTTTATTAGCTTGTGCATAAGAGAGGCACAAGGGAACTGGTGCAGAAAGGAAAGGGGCAGGCGACTGGCTCGTTAGGGAGCAGGATTGTGGGGCTTATATTAGGCAAAGGCTGGGGAGGAATCCCTTGTCATGGCATGTAGAGGTGGGGTTGTGCTTGTGCCTGTGCTGTCTCGTAGCATGCTGCTACATGCAACGCATGTATCATTAGTGTGCTAGCTCTCCACCCCTGGGTGTGATTTTTACTATGCTAATGGAGCTAGGCACCTTCAGTGGACTCCTGGGTGCTAGGGTGCAGGCATAAACCCAGAAAAGTCCGGAGGCTGCGGAATGTGGATCTTGTTGGCCTCTATCTGATTCTCTTAGCTTGCCAATTGGTTAGGGGCCTTATCTTCTTAGGCCAGGGGCTTTGCAGATGGCCCTGTCTCACTAGGCTGGTTCCTGTCTCAAACACAGCCATTATTAAAAATTTAATTATTTTAACTTACAATGAAATGAATTATATTAAAAAACAAAGAAAGAGGTATAAACGAAACAAGTTTGGCAATATATTGATAATTGTTGAAGCCAGATGACAGATAATGGTGGTTTATTATACTTTTCCATCTACTTTTGTGTGTTTGAAATTGTTCATAATAAAAAGCTAGGAAAAAACAAAGGTAATTGTGATATTGTGATTTATAATAAGAAACATATATTTGGTCTTCATCTCTGTTCTTAGCACAGAGCTCCTAAAACACTTAAAATTTCCTAAGAGATGTGGAAATTAATGAAAGAAACCTTAACTAAATTGTACTCAGGAAGGCCTGTAGGGGGAGGTCTCATGCCCTATCACACATGATCAATTACACCAAACAGGAAAAGATGGACAGGAAGTAAAACTACTTTACTACTGATGGAAGATTTCTCTCCCTACCAGGGAACAGCCCAGCCAATGTGAAATGCCACAGCTCAGCCAATGAGAAGCTGTTGCTGCCCTGAACTGTCACTTTGCCCCAGTGGGCTTTCCTTTAGAACAGCCCCTCCCTACTCGCCTTTTCCTCTATAAAGGGTGCTCCTCTTCTTTGTGGGATTTGCCTATGGTTTGCCATAGCATGCACTTCCCAAATTGCAATTCTTTTTTTTTTTTTGGTGAGGAAGATCAGCCCTGAGCTAACATCCGTGCTAATCCTCCTCTTTTTGCTGAGGAAGACCGGCTCTGAGCTAACATCTATTGGCAATCCTCCTCCTTTATTTTCCCCAAAGCCCCAGTAGATAGTTGTATGTCATAGTTGCACATCCTTCTAGTTGCTGTATGTGGGACTCTGCCTCAGCATGGCCGGAGAAGCGGTGCGTCGGTGCGCACCCGGGATCCGAACCCTGGCCGCCAGTAGCGGAGCGCGCGCACTTAACCGCTAAGCCACGGGGCTGGCCCCCCGAATTGCAATTCTTTTAACTATTCCCAAAGACATTCGTTTTGAGGCTTTTCCAGTCAACAGTGATAAGAACAATAAAGATGTCTTGATAGCCATAATGATACCCCTTTCTTTTTTCTTTTTTTTTTTTTTTTGGTGAGAAAGGTTGCCCCTGAGCTAACATCCATTGCCAATCTTCCTCTTTTTGCTTGAGGAAGATTGGCCCTGAGCTAAGATCTGTGCCAATCTTCCTCTATTTTGTATATGGGACTCCGCCACAGCATGGTTTTATGAGCGTGCCTGCAATCTGAACCCGCAGGTGGCAATCTGAACCCGCAGGTGGTGGAAGCGGAGTGCCAGAACTTAACCACTTCGCCACCAGGCCAGCCCCACGAACCCCTTTCAACCACACCTGAGGTTATGTTAATGAGGTGACTTTTGGAAAGAACCTTAGGATGGGGACTGGTTGCCAGGGGAACCAATAGTGTGTGATTGGAGGGTTGGAACTTTCAGTCTCACCCCCGACCTCCAGGGAGGAGAGAGGGTCCAGAGGTTGAATCACTGGCCAATGGCCAGTGATTTAATCCATATGCCTGCATAATGAAGTCTCCATAAAAACCCAAAAGAGCGTGGTTCGGAGAACTTCCAGGTTGGTGAGCACGTGGAAATTTGTGGGGAGCGTCATTCTCAGAGAGCATAGAAGCTCCGCGCCCTTTCCCCATACCCTTGCCTCTCTTCCATCTGGCTGTTCCTGAGTTGTATCCTTTAATAAGCCAGTAAGTAATCCAGTAAGTAAAATGCTTCAGTGAGCCGCGCTAGCAAATTAATTGAACCTAAAGAGGGGGTCGTTGCCAGTGGGTCAGAAGCACAAGTGACAACCTGGACTTGTAATTGGCATCTAAGGGAGGGGGCAGTCTTGTAGGACTGAGCCCTTACCCTGTGGAATCTGACGCTATCTCCAGGTAGACGGTGTCAGAATTGAGTTAAATTGTAGGACACTCAGCTGGTGTCCAAGAATTGCTTGGATGTGTGGGGAAAAAACCCATACGTTGTAATTGAAGTCAGACGCATTAGTAATAAATACTCAAAACTCATCACTTCCTAATTATTTTACCACCATTTACTATAATCAATCCTCTTGAGGTTATTTACATCTATTGTGTCTGTGTGGTATAAATATTATCTAATTGTATATGTAGGTATGAAAGTTGCAGTTGCTCTGATATCCTCAGCAGCCCTTGGTATTGTCATAGGGTTTTTTTGTTTGTTTTGTTTTGTTTTGTTAGCTATTCTAATAGCTGTGTAGTAGTATCTCATTGTGGTTTTAATTTTTCATTTCCCTAAAGACTGATGATGTTGAACATCTTTTCATGTGCTTCTTTGCCAAGAGTGATCTTTTCAAAACTCAAGTCAAATCATGTCACTTTCCTACTTAGAACCCAATGGCTTCCCAAGGCCCTAGAATAAAGTCATCACCCTGGCCTACCAGGCAGGGGACAGATCCAGCCAATTCCATTTTCCACCTCTCTTCCTCTTGCTTTCTCCATTCTAGCCATATTGGCCTCCTCTCCCACCTCGGGACCTATGCACTTGCTATTTTCTCCGCCTAAAATGCTCTTGGCTCTGATTCTCACCTGATGGGCTCCTTCTCATCCTTCAGGTATAAGCTCAATTTCAACCCCTCAGAGAGGCCTTCCATGACTGCCCTGGCTCAAGTAGCCACACCCCAATCACTTATTGAATTGCCTTGTTTTATTTCACAGAATTTAGCCCTATTTGGAATCATCTTACTAATTTATATATGTGTATATTGCCTGTTTCCCCTCAAGGAAAGCAGGGATTCTTGTCTGTTGTGTTCTTCTATATCCCCAATGCCTAGAACAGTTCCTGACACACAAAAGATGCTCAGTATCTATTTACATCAATGAAGGAATCTCTAGCACCTAACATAGTCCTCGGCAAATAACAGAGTTTAATGAATATGGGTCGATTGAACTTCATTCTCATAATGAACCTATTATTACCTCTTCAAGCTCCCCAGGCATGGGTTGGCCATGATATATCCTTCCCAAGCCCTGATCCCTTTGCTTCCAAAGCTTCAGGATCAAAGACAAGCTAGAAGAGAAAGAGAAAATAGCAATGGAGAACAGTCAGCTGTATTGAAATTTAGAGTACAAAGAAAGTCTATCAGAGGATTGTTTCAGTTATCTTTGGCTGCATAATAAACCACCACAAAAATTAGTGGCTTAAGACAACCAAGATAATTTATATAGCTCACAAATCTACAATTTGGGTAAAGTTCAGTGAGTAAGGCTCATTCCTGCTCCATGTAACATCAACTGAGGAAGTTCAACTGGGGACTGGAGGATCCACATCCAAGATGGCTCAATCACCGGGCTGGCAAACTGAAGCTGGCTGTTAGCTGGAACTCCAGCTGTGGCTGTGGCTGAAACATTTACACATGGCCTCGTCATGTGGCCTGGGTTTCTTCACAGCATGGTGGCTGGCTTCTAAAAGCAAGCATCCCAAGAAGACCATGTGAAAGCTATAGCCCCTTTTATGACAGCCTCGGAAGTCACATAGCATCACATCTCCCTGGGGGTCACGATCCCTCCCAGACTCAAGGTGAGAGACCTTACCCGATGGAGCAGCATCAATGTCATGTTGTAAGATGAGCATTTGGGAGAGAAGAGCTTGTTAAGGCCATCCTGGAAAATACTGCCACAAGAATATAGTCTTGCCAACATAGATAGTAGAGAGGAGGCCTTGTGATATCTGTCACCTGTCTCCCAAAGGTTCATACACAAGCAGCAGGTCCAGCCCCTGGACGGCCATCTCTGAGCAAGGATCATTCATCCCAGCTGCCCTTCCTGTTTGTGGGCTTCTCCTTCTGTGCCATCAGCTCTTCCAACAAGTAGGATAATCCTGCCCCCAAATGAGTCCAAATCCTCTGGCCATGGGTACTACAACAACCCTGGGAGCCACCTTGGGGCCGCTCTAGGAAGACAGATCTACACAATGGTTAGGGGTGTGGCTTTGATGATAGATAGACCTAAATTCAATCTCAGCTCTGCCTTTTATCAGCTGTGTGACCTTGCCCAAGTCACTTAACCAAGCTGAACTCAGTCTCTCCTGTCTAGTGGGGATAAAAAAGGCTATTACGGAATTAGAGGTTGTATCTTTTTAGCACATTGCTAGCACTTAGCAAATGCTAAATACATGGTAGATATTTTTCTAACTTCTACTAATACACAGACGCATAGAAGCAAAGCTTTTCAATCTTTTTCCTTGGAGGAAAGTTACTGCTGTGAGTGTGAAATTTCTTTTGTTTTAGCTTTAAATTTCACATACATTTTTTTCATGTGCCATAATCTATCTATGCTAGTTTAACACTAGCATATTCCCCAAATAAAAGCTTTTGTAAAAAAAATTTGAGGGGCTGGCCCAGTGGCATGGTGGTTAGGTTCACGTGCTCTGCTTTGGCGGCCCAGAGTTCACAGGTTCAGATCCCAGGCATGGACCTGTACACCGCTCATCAAGCCATGCTGTGGGGGCCCAGCCCCGTGGCTTAGTGGTTAAGTGTGCGCTCTGCTACTGGTGGCCTGGATTCGGATCCCAGGCGTGCACCGACACACCGCTTGTCAGGCCATGCTGAGGTGGCGTCCCACATACAGGAACTAGAAGGATGTGCAACTATGACATACAACTACCTACTGGGGCTTTGGGGAGAAAAAGGGGAAAAAAAAAAAAGAGGAGGAGGATTGGCAATAGATGTTAGCTCAGAGCCAGTCTTCCTCAGCAAAAAGAGGAGGACTGGCATGGATGTTAGCTCAGGGCTGATCTTCCTCACCAAAAAAAAAAAAGCCATGCTGTGGCAGCATCCCACATGCAAAATAGAGGAAGACAGGCACAGATGTTAGCTCAGGGACAATTTTCCTCAAGCAAAAAGAGGAAGATTGGCAATGGATGTTAGCTCAGGGCCAATCTTTCTCACCAAAAAATAATAACAATAATAATAAAATTAAAAAATAATAAAAATGGAGTTCTTTAAAAAAATTTTTGAATGATGCTCTAGAAAGATGTGTCCTGGTATCCTGTAGCTCTGTGTACCCCAGGGTAGAGGTATGTGTACCCTGGTTTTGAGAAGCTGTAAGTTTTGAGAGGCTGAAATCTAGCATACACTTGGCTTATTAAGCCATGGTGGCCACTAGGCAGCATTGACCACAGGGAACACCTTTTTCAGATTTGCACAGAGGTTAAAAGAACTGTAATTTAAAAAGTCGAGGTCCAATATGCATGGCCATCCCAGGGTATGCCAACCACACAGTCTTTGTGCCCAAACTCAGAGTCATCTTCATTCTGATCTCTTCTGGACCTGTGGAAACAGGATTGCTTAATCTTCCCAAAGAGCCTATGCTCCTTACTGCTTAGCAACTCCAGCAGCCCTCTCCCCTACAGGGGGTTTTCTCGCCAATCCCTTGGCTTTAAATACCATTGATATGCTGATGATACTCCCAACATAATATTTCCAGCCCCAGCATTTGCTGATCTTCAGGCTCACAAATCTAACTGGCTAAGGAGAAGCTCCACTTTAAGGGTCAGAGACACAACTCTCGATTTTCCTCCCCATTGTCCACATCTCAGAAAATGGCTGTCAGCCACACCATTGCTCATGGTAAAATTCTGGCCATCTTCAACTTCTTTTCTCTCTTTCACTCATCTCCTACCCTAATTTTAGCAAATTCTGTTGACCCAGCACTTCTCTCCAGCTCCACCACCACTACCCTTGTCTAGCTACTATGATATCTTGCTGGAGTATTTCCATAGCCTCCTCCCTGCTCCCACTTTGATCCCTATGGTCCCTTCACAAAGTAACCACGATAGGCCTTTAAAAACAAGAATAATATCAGACCAGTCCCCTGCTTAAATGGTTTCCCTTTACACTTAGAATAAAATACAAACTCCTCACCATGGCCAATGAAATTCCATGCCTACTCACCTGTGTGAGGCCAGATTTTCTTCATATAATTAAAAAAATGGGGGCCGGCCCCGTGGCCTAGTGGTTAAGTTGAGCGCGTTCCGCTTCGGCCGCCCGGGTTTGGTTCCCTGGTGCAGAACTATACCACTTGTTGGCAGCCATGCTGTACTGGTAACCCACATACAAAATAGAGGAAGACTGGCACAGATGTTACCTCAGTGTGAACCTTCCTCAACAACAACAACAACAAAAGCTGGAACCATATTTTATTCTTTCATCCACATTTAATACATATACAGCACCTATTATCTGCCAGTTCCAGATGTTAGCTCAGGGCGAATCTTCCTCAGCAACAACAACAACAACAACAATGTATCATAATAGCCTGAAAACAGAAGCAGAGGTGAGAATCCAACTGTCTTCTACTAAGCCAAACATTAAGGAAATTTGGAAAAATGTAAAACAATGCCACTATTTTCACTACGTATTTTTTTTTGGGGGAAAATATAGTTATTTTTCATAAAACATGAAAATGTGGGCCGGCCCCGTGGCTTAGCGGTTAAGCGCACGCGCTCCGCTGCTGGCGGCCCGGGTTCGGATCCCGGGCGCGCACTGACGCAACGCTTCTCCGGCCATGCTGAGGCCGCGTCCCACATACAGCAACCAGAAGGAAGTGCAGCTACGACACACAACTATCTACTGGGGCTTTGGGGGGGGGAAAAATGTTATTTATGTTAGTTTTAATTCCTATACAATAAATATTGTATAGCTTGGCAGAATATCTTGAAGAGGTAGGGGTCTCCAGCTGAGGCCAGTGTGGCCTGCATGTCTCTAGTGCAAGGATGGAAGGTAGATGAACTGTCCCTAATTCTGGTTAGGTATGATTGGAGGGCTTGGCTGTGGAACAAAGGGGAGATGCTTAGTGTGGTGGGTGAAAGGGTTAATAACTGGGCACTGAGTTACTCCTCTGGCAACCCTGTCAACACATTGCCCAGATCAGATAAGAGGCAGCTATCACTGACTCCCACCTTACAGCCCTTTCCTCTGGTTGCCTAGGGACTTTCAAAGGTTTCTTTCTTTGGTGAGGAAGATTAGCCCTGAGCTAACATCTGTTGCCAATCCTCCTCTTTTTGCTGAGGAAGATTGGCCCTGGGCTAACATCCATGCCCATCTTCCTCTACTTTATATGTGGGACATCTGCCACAGCATGGCTTGATAAGCGGTGGGTAGGTCTGTGCCCAGGCTCTGAGCCTGGGAACCCCAGGCTGCCAAAGCAGAGTGTGTGTGAACTTAACCACTAGGCCACCAGGCTGGCCCCCTCAAAGATTTCTCCAGCAGTAGCCATGCTCTTTTTTTTTTTTTGTGAGGAAGATCAGCCTTGAGCTAAAATCCATGCTAATCCTCCTCTTTTTGCTGAGGAAGACCGGCTCTGAGCTAACATCTATTGCCAATCCTCCTTCCCCCGCCCCCAAAGCCCCAGTAGATAGTTGTATGTCATAGCTGCACATCCTTCTAGTTGCTGTATGTGGGACGCGGCCACAGCATGGCCAGAGAAGCAGTGCATTGGTGCACCCCTGGGATCCAAACCTGAGCCGCCAGTAGTGGAGCACACGCACTTAACCGCTAAGCCACAGGGCCGGCCCTAGCCGTGCTCTTTATTTTCCTGTTCTGACACACTTGAGGGCCTTGATCCCACTCCCTCCCTTCCTATTAGCACCTGCTCAGTATGCTCCAGACACAGAAGTTGACAATAGAGTTCAGGCTAAGGACATGTGGACAGATTTTTGGGACTCCTCTCCCTGGCCTAACAGGCAAATGTAACAAGCAAACTGCATAGGCTTTAAGTCAGTACAATAAAATCCATGCTGTACTGTGAAGCAGCCGTGCAGGTCATCTTCAGCCCGTGTCAAAATGACCTTGCAGCCCCACACCTTATGACTGAAGACGGCAGCTGGACAGAGCCACAACAGGAAAAGATAAAGGGTAGCTTGCTCTCACATTTCCCAGCTGCATTTCTTAGAGACTGTGGGAATAATTAACCACCCTGGTCTTTGCCTCCCTCCACACATAGATAACATCAGTATCTCTGAACTTGTTTGATTTATAACCAAGAAATTCTCATTCATGTTCCTTCAATGTATAATCTAGAGAAAAGCCCAGATGTACTCTGTCCTCTTTTTTTTTTTTGACATATATGAAATCTAGTTGTAAGTTTCTTTTCTTTTCCTCTTCCCTACACATACACTGTTTTGTGAGAGATATAAGCTGCACTTAAACTCACACATCTCAGAGCAGTTCCATCAGAGCACTCTGTTGAACTGTTTTCCCGGGGTTCGAATTCCTCACCTTGATTAGTGAATAAATTCCTTCACTAACATCACTTAGACTCTTTATTTCAGTCGACAGACACCACGACAGCATTCGGGCAGCTGCTAGTACTCTGACACCACCATTACTGAGTTAGGAGCCCAGAATCATCAAATTGAGGGGAGTGAAGGCGTGGGGCATCTTGGAATTTTTGAGGAAGGGACCTTAAGAGACAACCTCAGTTCAGAGAGTTGTGGCTACTGCCTACGGTTAGGGCAGAGTCCGGTCTAGCACCTGGGCCTCCTGGGTACCACACCAGTTTGTTGGTTCCCCTTTCCGGGTCACCATGCAGCGGAGGCGACGTGCTATCCGCTAAGGCACACACTGCAAGCCGCCGGACTTCGCGCTCGGTTCCCTAGAGCCTGTCCCCGCCCTCCAGCCGTAGCTGGAGCAGCTCAGCCAATCCAGGGGGCTCTGAGGCAAAAAAGGCGGGACAAGGAGGAAAAGTTTAGGACAGGAGCGCCAACCAATCCGGCGCTTAGTTGCCTGAGCGACGGCCACGCGCACCCATTGGAGACACCACTCAGAGCGGGGTGGATGGTTAGTGGACAGTGGACCAATCCGTGACGGGGGACGGCAAACTTGAACCAATTATAACTGAGAAGGTGGGAAGGGGCGGAGTTCGCTCGGTGGCTGATCGGTGGTGGGTACGGGATTAGCTTTCTCTGCTACTTCCCTCCCTGGGACTTCTTAGTTCCTGGAATGCGAGAGACAGAGCCTCAAGGAGTTCCCGGAGTATGGCGTAGAGGTATCGGTCGGGAAGGCCTGGGAGCGAAAGAGACTCCTAGTTGGAGGAGCTGCTGGGAGCTACCCGATGGGCATCGAGGAAGCGGAGGCTGGTTGGGGGGCGGGACTTCCGGGGGCAGGGCTTTGGCCTGTGTGGGCGGAGCCTACTGCTAAGGTTAGGACGAGGGGCGGAGCTAAAAGGAGACCGTTGGGTGTGACCTAGGAGAACGAAGGATAGTGGTTTACACCAGCGGTTTGGGGCTGGGAGGGTGTTGCCAGAGGCTTTGGGGTGGCAAGTGATAACTCAGGGCTGACATTAAGGTTGCTGGGGAGGTTACCTGCCCTAACCCACTGTCCTCTCTTCTCAGGGAGCCACTGGTGGGGACCTTGGTAGGGTCCCTTTCCCTTCGTGGGCTGCTATGGAGTTCCCAGAGCACAGCCAGCAGCTGCTGCAGGGCCTCCGAGAGCAGCGGTCCCAGGGTTTCCTTTGTGACTGCACCGTGATGGTGGGTAGCACCCAGTTCTTGGCCCATCGGGCTGTGCTGGCCTCCTGCAGCCCGTTCTTCCAGCTTTTCTACAAGGAGCGGGAACTGGACAAGAGGGATTTGGTGTGTATCCACAACGAGATTGTCACAGCCCCAGCTTTTGGGTTGCTTCTGGACTTTATGTATGCTGGCCAGCTGGTCCTGAGGGAGGATACCCCTGTGGAGGATGTGCTGGCAGCTGCCAGCTACTTGCATATGAATGACATCGTCAAGGTGTGCAAGCGGCGGCTGCAAGCCCGGGCCCTGGCAGAGGCGGATAGTACCAAGAAGGAGGAGGAAACTAACTCACAGCCCCCTAGTTTGGAGTTTTTGTCCAGCACTTCCCGTGGCCCCCAGCCTTCGCTGGCATCTGCCGAGATGTCAGGCCATTGGGGCAAAGGGGAATGGAAAGGCCCTGCTGCTCCCTCACCTACTGTCTGTCCTCCAGATGAGCCACCAGTGCCCGGTGGGGCTGACACTACACAGCCTGGCGTGGAGGTAGATTCACCTCATCTACAGGCGCCTCCTCCACCAGTGGCTGATGTCTCTCTTGCTAGCCCCAGTAGCTCCACAGAGACCATTCCTGCAAACTACTTCTCTTCTGGCCTCCCAACAGTTTCAGTGGAGCCACTGGCTCCCCTTGATGTGGGTTCTGAGGGTCTGAGGGTGGTGGAACCGAGGGGTACTGGAGGACCATTGCAAGGCTTCTACTCCCCAACTTCAGCTGCAGCCCCAGGCCCAGCCCCAGCCCCAGTTCTATCCCAGATTCCAGCCCCAGCAGAAGCTGAGCTGGTCCAGGTAAAAGTAGAAGCTATTGTGATTTCCGATGAGGAGACTGATGTGTCAGAGGAACAGCCTCAGGGTCCTGAGGGACTGTTCCCACCTGGAGGAGCAATGTATGGTGGACAGCCCCCCCAGCCAGAGGCTTTTGAGGAGCCAAGGGCAGCAGGACTGGAGGAGGTGGGGCCAAGTGACCACTTCCTGCCCCCAGATCCTCACCTACCCTACCATTTGCTGCCAGGTCCAGGGCATTATCATCGAGGACTGGTGACTTCACCCCTGCCTGCTCCCCCAGCCCTGCATGAGCCACTTTACCTGCCTTCTGAGTATGAAGCAGTCCCGGGAAGCTTTGGGGTTTTTACTGAAGATGTTCCCACTTGTAAGACATGTGGGAAGACTTTCTCATGCTCTTACACACTACGGCGACATGCCACAGTGCACACACGTGAGCGACCCTACGAGTGCCGCTACTGCCTGCGCAGCTACACGCAGTCAGGGGACCTGTACCGCCACATCCGCAAGGCTCACAACGAGGACCTGGCCAAACGAAGCAAACCGGATCCAGAGGCCGGCCCCCTCCTAGGAGTGCAGCCCCTCCCTGGCTCCCCTATGGCAGACAGACAGAACAGCGGTGGTGGAGGGCCGTCAAAAGATTTCGTACTTGGCCCCAAAAACTAACAGCTGGGGGAGCACAAGCTGACGCTAGGCCTGCTCTTCCCATCATTAGGGGGCAGCACAGAAGGTTGGAAGCACCTCATTTCCCCTGCTGGGTGACAGAATGAAGATTCTGCCCCTGCTGAAGGTTCCTACCCTTTTCTTTACCCAGCCAGACAGCAGGACTTTATGGGGCAGAGCATCTCAGTCAGCTTCTCTCCAAGGGCACTGGGAATCTTCCTGAGGTGTAGTCGCTTCTCACCCCGCATTCTGGACCATAAAGCCAGCGGTGAAAGTTCTCTCTCTCTTTTTTTTTTTTTTTGGTGAGGAAGATGGTCCCTGAGCTAACATCCGTGCCCATCTTCCCCTACTTTGTATATGGGACGCCGCCACAGCATGGCTTGATGAGCGGTGCATAGGTCTGCGCCCAGGATCCGAACCCGTGAACCCCAGGTCACCAAAGTGGAGCAAGCCAACTTAACCATGATGCCACTGGGCCAGCCCCGAAAGTTCTCTTTGAACTGGTGTTAGCTGGTTTCTTCCGCAAACCTGCATACCTCCTGATTCTTTCATACCTCTCCTCCAGATCTTTTAGGAATCTGACATCTGTCCTTGCGGTAGGGGTGGGTCAGGTTGCTTATGAGGGAAAAAGTGAGAGGCAGAGGGTTACGTCTATTCCTAGTAAAGTCTTTTCCTAGTAAAGACTTTACTAGGAACTAGATTGTACTAAGGAAAAGTATACAAATTAGGGAATCCTACACAATTATGACTTATTGTACTGGGCTGTATTGGGAACTTCATATAAATACTCATTTAATTCTCAACAACTTTATGAGGTATTAGCTCCCCCCCGCTTTTTTTCCCACAGAAAAGGAAACTTGAGACTCAAAAATCCAAGTTAACTTGTTGAAGGTCACAGAGCTAGTTAAGTGGCAAGCCAGAATTCGAACCATGGCTTGTGACTCCAGACACCATGTGCATGATACCGGTTTAAAACACTGTTGAAGGTAGTTAACCGAGAACTAGAAGTTGTTTTCTTTCTTGTCCTTTTGAGTGTCGGGCTTTGCTCTCTTACCCCTTTAGCTCTGCTTTCCACGTAGAAAGACCTTTGGTTGACTGTTTCAACAACAGATACCGTCTTGACGACTTGAGATTTTTGCCTACGTGTCATAAATATGAATTGAGGTCTCTGAGGATGAGGAACTGAAAGGCAGAAAAGACTAAGGTCGTGGTGGTCAGTTTGTGGGACGGGTTGAGGGCCTGTGGTATGGAAATAATGGGTACTTGGGAAAACTAGAGCAAGAAACTCCAGGTGAGAGAATCTTATAGTTCATCTATCCAACTCCCTCACTTAAAAAGTGTGATGATGTCCTAGAGAGGTTAAATTACCCCTCTACAGTCACACAGGTGGTTCTTGACAGCAGAGGCAGCAGAGAAATGCGAGTTTGGGGTGTTGATGTGGGATGGAGGAGAAAAAGAGTTCTAGGAATGTATGAGGAGGGTCTGGCCCAGTCTGTGGGGAAGAGCAGTAGTGCTGTAGAATGGACTAGAAAGCTTCCTACAAACCCTTCTCTTTTCGGCACGTAAGGAACTGAGTGCAAAAAAAGCAGGAAGGAAACAGAAAAAGGTGAAAATGGGAGTTAAGTTTTCTGAATTTCTTTTCTCTCTTTGGATTTGTCTGCCATATTCAGCACTGTGAACTCTTAATAGCAAGCCACTCTTTTTGAGTTATAGGAAGCAGACAGCTGAGCATCGAAGATTTAGCCAAAGCAAGCTCCTTACCTGGGGCATTATGGGAAGCAAAAGTTGATGCTTAACATTTTCATGGCTGAAACAATGAATTGTATGGCTTTTACTTTCCTTGTGCTGGAATAACCTTTTAGTTTATCTTTCATGTGGGTAATTTTATTTATGCGAATACATTACTGCCTTAACTCCTTGGTAAAACAAGGCAAGGTATACATATATACAATAAGAGCTTTTCTAGCTGAGTGAAGCACCTTTTCCAAAGTCTTCCTAGAGTAAATGTCAAGTCAAAATGCCTAAAAAGAATCAGTTGCCTTTAAAAGGGTGAATTTTATGATATATGAATTATATATGTTAAAAAAAGACACAGAGGAAAAAAATCAGTTGCCTCAGAACATCAGTTCCTAAAAGCAAGGCATATCTGTGTCTACATGTATATAGAATGTATATAATTTCTCTAGACAGTCTGGAGAACAGAATAACCATTGTTACTGTCTGGGCCATGTGTAATAACTAACTAAAGAGGATCTGTTACTTGGTGAGATTCTCCTGAAGAGCAAGCATTTGCTTTCAGTTCCCAGCACGAGAAACATTCTTCATTGGAGGTGGCAGTTAGGAATTTCAAGATGTTTAGGGGCCGGCCTGGTGGCGCAAGCGGGTAAGTGCGCGTGCTCCACTGCGGCGGCCCGGGGTTCGCCGGTTTGGATCCCGGGCGCGCACCGACGCACTGCTTGGCAAGCCATGCTGTGGCGGCGTCCCATATAAAGTGGAGGAAGATGGGCATGGATATTAGCCCAGGGCCAGTCTTCCTCAGCAAAAAAAGAGGATTGGCGGATGTTAGCACAGGGCTGATCTCCTCACACAAAAAAAAAGATGTTTAAAGCAGTAACCAACACAACTAAGGCCACAGTTGCCTCACTTTATCTGCTGGACACTAGGAACAGGTTATGCCAGTCTGTAAAGAGTCATCAATGGAGAATTTTCTCTAGTTTCCACTGCTCTTGGTGGTCCCATCTACGGATTCAAGGAACCACAGGTCAGTTCATCTAACTTCTAGTCCAGCACTGGATCCTCCTTTTGCCAGTTGTTAAATCTCTGCTTGAACGAGAACTCACTATCCCCAGAGGAAACCTATTCTGTTGTTGGACAGCCCCAGTTGTTGGCTAATGCTTCCTTCTACTGAGCCAAAATCAGCCTCCCTATGTGGGGGGCACGGGCCAAGAGTTTCACCCTGAGAACTTATTTGCGTTTGAGCTATGAATTGACTTAGTTTTCTGACAACCACCCTTTCCTCTCAGCTTTAGAGATATATTTCTAGTTTAGGATTTCTTTTCTTAATTGGCTATTTTGTCATTTGGCCAAGCTTAGCTTCACAGATCTCACCATTTCAGCCCTTCACGTTGGATTTCAATTTTAATTTCTCCAAAGACAGTGTTTCCAAAGATGGTTTACTTGGACATATACTAATACTTTTTTTATTGTAAAATATATTTATTTTTATGGGTTTTTTGGGCAAATGATATGAAGTGCTCTAAAGTCCCCTCCCCAATTTTATCAGTAAGTAATTTCAGTAAGCACCTCTAAAAGAACTCTTGAAGAAAAAAAAAGACCAAATACCATTACCGTACTCAACAAAATTGACAATAATTCTTGTTCAAATTTCCCTGATTGTCTCATAAACTTTTAGTTGTTTTTTTCAAATCAGAATCCAAAATAGGATTTAGGAGCTCTGTGCCAGGAACCATGAAGAGACCAATATATATATTTTCCATTATTTCACAGTCTCAAAAACTCTATCCAAAATAGAGTCACATTGATTTGGTCGATGTCTCCTAAGCCTCTTTTAATCTATAGGTTCCTCTCCCGTTTTTTAATTTTGTTTTGTTTTGTTTTTTGAGGAAGATTGGCCCTGTGCTAACATCTGTTGCCACTCTTTTTTTTTGTCTGCCCCAAAGCCCCAGTACATAGTTGTGTATCATAGTTGTAGCTCTTTTACATGGGACGCCGCCTCAGCATGGCTTGATGAGCAGTGAGTAGGTCTGCGCCGAGGATCTGAACTGGTGAACCCTAGGCCACTGAAGCGGAATGCACGAACTTAACCACTGTACCACTGGGCTGGCCCCTCCTCTCCCTTTTTCCTTGCAATTTATTTATTGAAGAAATTGGGTTATTCATCTTATGGTTTCACAGTCTGGAGTTTGCTGATCACATCTCCATAGTATCATTTAACATGTTCCTCTGTCCAAAAATTCCTTTAAAAATATAAATTTAAATAAAATATTGATGAAATAGTAGTTTAGACAGTATGTGGTTTTGGCAAAAGTGTAAAGGTGGTAGGTGTGAGTCAGGAAACACTGTTCTAAACTGTCCCTTATGTGCCAAAGATGAACCTTCACATTCACCATGAATGCTTTGTCTTCAGTCAAACCCTCAAATCCTGTGTGGAAACCATTAAGGATTGGTAAGGTGAGCACCCTCCCCCTCCACCAACTTCTGAGTACAGAGATTTAGGCACCCTCTGGCTGATGCCTTCAGGATGTGGGCTTGCTAGACCTCCTCCAGACCCACCTCTGACCACCTACCTTTGTCCACTTTCCTGTTCATTAACATCTCCATTAGGAGCTGGCCTTCAAAATAAAGACTGAAATGTAAGCCTTTGTCTCTTAGCAGGACTAATAAAAGGATTCGTGCAATAAATTTCTTAAATATATTTTTAAATATCAGTTTTATTTTTTCCTCATTGATGCAGAAGATAGCTTATTATGACATCAAGTCTTTGAAAGAAAAGAAAAGCAGAAAGCAAAACCAGCCCAAAGCAAACAAAACATGCAACCATGACATAATTTTGTCAACAAACTAGGCTTAGAAATTCAAGAAGCTTGGAAGAGGAATAAAATATTAGACTGTTGTTAGTTCTGTCCTTGGACTTCAGAGGATTATTTGGCAGAAAAAGTTTTTGTTGTAAGCTCTTGGTTGCATTATTTAAGAGTATAGGGAGACAAAGAGGAGCCTAGCTCGTTGGGAGAGGGGGCATTACTGATAAAGGGAGAAGAATTCATGTACACTTGGCAAGACTTAAGGTTTTTTTTCTTTTCTGAAATCTTTCTATGGTTATATGATGGCTAACGACACAAGCTTATCAGCCCCACTCAAAAAGGTAGAGGCAGTGCTATATGGTCTCATCTACTCTGTAGAACTCATACAGTGTGGACATTATTCACAAGTACCCAGAATAACAAAGGAGCTCCTGGTTGATGGAGCCTCCTACTGAGCCATGACTGTACCAGATCTGCAGCCTGCACCCATGCCCAACAAAGCTTTCAGAAAGTTCCATCAGGTGCTTAAAAGGCACTAAGGAAGTAGAACTCTTCCTCATTATTTCCCTCCTCTGTAAGGAACTGAGCTCTTGCAAAACATAAGGAGACAGGTAAAGAATAGATTAATGTTTTTATCCTGCTCTTTTATGGTATTGTTTCTAGAAGACTTGGTAATCTGTCTTTCCTATGTTTTTTAGAGAAACGAGCATACTATAGATATATACCTATTAAAAATAAAAATGTTTACTTGGGTGTTTTTTTGGCATGAGGGCTGAAGGGTTATTAAATACTTAAACGCTTGACTCCAGAGGTTTTAAGATAGAAGAGTTTAATGAAAAAATAAGTATACTATATTAATGATGTGAATATGAATACCAAAGACTAGAAATCACCAAGAGAAACAACAGAAACCAGATACTTTTGTAGGGGAAAAAGAATCTGAATGTAGGTGGAATATTAAGAATAAGGAATTAATTTAATCAAAACGATTAATTTCAAATCTTTCATTTTAAGCCATGCGGGCCCAATTTATAATCATCTAGTTTCACAAAAAAATATATTTCCCAGTTTGTGGCCTGTGAAACTTTGACTTTGGGCATCTGAGGAAAAAAAGGAATAAACTCCTTTCTGCCTATCCTTATTATTTCATCCTCTGCTGGCCTTGTCCTCTGTATATGAAGATATCTGATAACATCTATCATTAAAATCTATGTTATAGGTATGATTAATTCCACCCATAGCTGATGAATGTTTTCTGGTTGTATTTCTCAAGGCAAATATCCCCAAGAATACCACTTATTGAAAGCTATACAAATACATAGATGGATAGACACAAAAAAGGCACAGACTGTGTAAGTGGTAAAGAGTTTGTGCAGAATTAGAAACAAAACAGAAATCCACCTGGGTCAGAGGTATGGGACTAATTTCTCTTGCTGAGGCTCAGGTTTCCCCTCAATGGGTCTTTACTGGTTTACCTAAGTTCAAGTGGAGAAGCATCTTTCTTCTCTGTTAACCAAACATGCCCAGGTACAGCTGCTTCTCTTTCCGGTGGTAGCTGCTGAGTTCCGACTGTGTTAGTTGGAGGTACCGCCGGACATTGGCATCTTAGAATAGGGCAAAGAAGGCAATTAGAGACAGACCATAATCGCACCTCAGCGCAGGAGAGGATTGTTAACATGCTTCCATTTATTTATTTATTTTTTTTTGTGAGGAAGATTGGCTCTGAGCTAACATCTGTTGCCAATCTTCCTCTTTTTGCTTGAGGAAGATTGTCACTGAGCTAACATCTGTGCCAATCTTCCTTTATCTTTGTATGTGAGATGCCACCACAGCATGGTTTGATGAGTGGTGTGTAGGTCCGCACCCGAGATGTGAACCCGTGAACCCTGGGCCACCAAAGCAGAACGCACGAACTTAACCACTATGCCACCAGGCCGGCCCCATACACTTCCATTTCTTAAAAAATCTTTCTAAGATCTGAATATATCACAACTATTCTGTGCAATAGTAAATCTCATTCATTAATACCACTTTGAATTTTTAAAAATCTCTGTACAGAGCTGGGCTGGTTGCTAATTTAATAATAAAAAGGAGTTTGGAGAAATAGTTATTGTCATAGCAGAGCCTCTACAAGTACTATACCTGGGTGGCAGTGAATCTGTGTACCTGAAGGTCAGAAACATGAACAAATGGCTCGTATTTTATATCTTTATCAATTCATAGTGGTTCCCATTCATTTAGTGACATTTAACTGCATTTATATGTTTGGGGACCCTCTGCTTCTAGCATCTAGTAGCTGCTCAAAGCCAGAAGGCAAAAAGGGAGACAATTTTCAGTGGTGAACCACCAACACAGGAATTAGTCTGTCATCTGCTTCACAATATCCTTTTTTGCCTTGGAAACAACGTACCAAGTCGCAAATTCTCTCTCAGTAGGCTTGCCTATTTTCTAGGTCATACCTGGGGTTAGCTGAGCTAATGGATAAAATGAGAGTTAAAGCAAAAGCCAGACCCCAGCTGGAGAGTTGGCAGAAATGGGGATTATCAAGTTTATTCATTGGAATCTAGATCCTATTTCAGTCACAATGTAGGAACTGAAACTTGAAAAACAATTAAAATCTCTTCCACTGGAGGGAGGAGGAGAGATTATATGTCTGCCTGTTTAAGCATAAATATTTCCTGTGAAGGCAAGAATACAAGAGAAGAAAAAGGCCTATTCATTACACACCTTTTTATACTTTTGAATTCTGAACCATGTGAATGTATTATTACCTATTCAAAAAATTCAATAAATTGTAAAAGTAAAATAAAATACAACCCTCTTCCACAGAAACCACCTCAGCAGGACAGTTTTATTTGTCCTTACCACTTCAATCCTCTTCTCTCTCACCTTTTGGCTGCCTATTGACAGCAGCCAGGAGGTAGTGCCGAGCCTGGTCATAGTCTTGCAGATGGAACAAGGCCACTCCGGCCCGATACAAGGCCTTGGCATTATCAGGCTGTCGTTCCAGGACTTTCTGACTGTATTCTTTCACTCGTTCGTAGTTTACTGGCTCCATCTGAAGGAGACAGGCTAATGGGGCCAAATGAAAGGAAGAGAGAAGAGGGAGGCGGGCCTTATTACACTAAGTTCTACTGGCCAACTCAAAGCAGTATATTCATCATCCAACAAATACATTTAAGTGTCTGCCATGTGCCAGACATTCTTCTAGGCACTGAGGATACAGCAGTGAACAAAAGCTTTACATACCTTACAATCTACTTCAATATCTGCCAAATGCTTACTATGTACCTAGTGAGGGGTTAGGCCCGGCTATAAGACGGATAAAAATGTACTTTAAAATTTATTTACAATTCTTCATTGTGTCTCTTCTACCCAAGGCATCTCCCATTTCACCAGAATTCCTGTACCACAGCTTTGTTTTTTTTTTTGTCTTTTGTGAGGAGATCAGCCCTGTGCTAACATCTGCCAATCCGCCTTTTTTTTTTTTTTTTTGCTGAGGAAGACTGGCTCTGGGCTAACATCCATGCCCATCTACCTCCACTTTATATGGGACGCCGCCACAGCATGGCTTGCCAAGCAGTGCGTCAGTGCGCGCCCGGGGATCCAAACCAGCGAACCCTGGGCCGCCTCAGTGGAGCGCGCGCACTTAACTGCTTGCGCCACCGGGCCGGCCCCCAACAGCTTTGGTAACAACGGTTTGTATGAGGAAATAGCAAGCACTGTGCTATGTGCTTAACAAACATTATCTCATTTAATCTTCTCATTTACCCTGTGAAACTGCTAAGTGTTACTATCTCCATGTAACGGATGAAGAAATCAAGCCTCAGAGAGATAAAGTAACTTGTCCAAGATCCCACAGCTTCTAGGTGGAATGAGTAAGAAATATGAAACAAGGCCTCTCTAATTCCAAAATCATCATCATTCTCAAAGGTGATATATTACTTCACTATTCCCTTGGATTATTTCATGGGACCTCAAAATACAAATCTGATGAGGAGGCAATGTCCAACGTTTCTACAATTAAGAAGAGAAATGTGTTCCTTATTTCATGACTGTGGGAATTAAGCATAGCATTAAATCATGGTGCTCAGAAGGAATAACAATCAGGGCTGATGAAGAGGGGAAGGGGGGAGGGAGGAGGGTGAAAGGGATAATTCGGTACATGTGTGTGGTGATGGGTTGTAAGTATTTTGGTGGTGAACATGATGTAATCTATGCAGAAATAGAAGTACAATGATGTACACCTGAAATTTTTACAATGTTATAAACCAATGTTACTGCAATAAACAAAAAATTAAAAAAAAAAAAAAAAAACAAGCAGGGCTGATGAGGACATTAGAGGGCCTGGGCTGATGTCAGCATCTCTTCTACAACATCACCACCAAGTGGTCACACGGTTTATACTTACATAGTTCCCCAGGGGTCAACTAACCCCTCACCGTAGCTTTATTCATTCATTCGACAACTAGTTATGGAGCACTGACCATGTACTAGGCAGAGCTGGGAGCAGGGGATGAGAGGAATGAGACAGACGTCTTGATGAGTGCAGCCTGCATCCTAGTCCCCACGTAGGAGGAACACACAATAAACAAATAAATGAATTTTTTGCAGTGCTTTGGGGAAAACAGAACTGTGTTGGGATCAAGAGTGAATGAATTCTGAGTGATACTTGATTACAGAAGGCCTAAGAAAGTGACTTTTGAGCCAAGATCTGAAATGACCAGGGTCACTCAAGGGACAGGGCATTCTAACCCAAGAGAAGAGATCCTACAAAGCTAGAAGGTAGAAATGTGCTTTGTGAATTCAGTATATGGAAGAGCCAGATCATGTCAGGTCCTGCAGGTGAGAGTCAGAGTTTGGATTTTTTCCTAAGTGTAATGAGACGCCACTGGAGGGTTTTAGGCAGTGACAGGATCTGATTTTTGTCTGTAAAATGGGGATTATCATAACCACCTTGAAGAATTTTTGTGAGGATGAGAGATCATGTAAATAAACTGCTCAACATGTTACAGGCACTCAAGGAGTGAAAACTGTTAATTCAGTGAGTCTTCACGGAGCATCTCCCAAGCACTCCCAAGCAGAGGCTCTATAGATGGCTAAGCCACAGTCTCTGCCTTCAAGTCCACCTGGAGAGTCAAGATATTTACAAGTACCCACTTCCAGATCATCTTATTTCCTTAATTTCCGGTCAATTCCCTACTACGTATTCTATTCTCTAATAATGTACAGTATTTGGCAATAAGAACTTAAGCTCTGGAGTTAAGAATTGCCCTGGTTTTCAATTTTAGCTCCACCACTTACTAGCTGTTTAACTGTTTCCTTAAATTTACCTCAAAGGAATGCTGTGACACTTAAATATGTTAATACGTGTAAAGGGCTTAAACAGTGCTTGCCCATGGCATTTCATAAGTGTCACCTCAATGAGCCCTCCCTGACCACTCTCTTTAAAAGTGAACACTCGGGCTGGCCCCGTGGCTTAGTGGTTAAGTGCGTGTGCTCCGCTGCTGGCTGCCCGGGTTCGGATCCCGGGCGCGCACCGCACGACGCACCGCTTCTCTGGCCATGCTGAGGCCGCGTCCCACATACAGCAACTAGAAGGATGTGCAACTATGACATACAACTATCTACTGGGGCTTTGGGGAAAAAAAAAGCAGGAGGATTGGCAATAGATGTTAGCTCAGAGCTGGTCTTCCTCAGCAAAAAGAGGAGGATTAGCATGGATGTTAGCTCAGGGCCGATCTTCCTCACAAAAAAAAGTGAAGACTCCCCTGACTATGGCACTCACTATCCCCATTTTCTGCTTTCTTTCTTTTCCACAGTACTTATCATCTTTAACATATTACATGTTACTTCTTCCGTTAATTGTCCATCTCCCTTACTTGAATACATGTTCCATAAGAGCAGGGATCTTTATCTGTTTTATTATACTGCCGTATCCTCAGCACCCAATAAATAATTGTTGAATTGAAACATTAGCTACTATGATTACTATTATTTTGTGTGTGTGTGTGTGTGTGTGTGTGTGTGTGAGGAAGATCAGCCCTGAGCTAATATCCATGCTAATCTTCCTTTTTTTTTTTTTTTTTGCTGAGGAAGACTGGCTCTGAGCTAACATTTATTGCCAATCCTCCTCCTTTTTTTTTCCCCAAAGCCCCAGTAGATAGTTGTATGTCATAGTTGCACATCCTTCTAGTTGCTGTATGTGGGACGCGGCCTCAGCATGGCCAGAGAAGCGGTGCATCGGTGCACACCTGGGATCGGAACCCGGGCCGCCAGCAGCCGCCAGTAGCGGAGCGCTCGCACTTAACTGCTAAGCCATGGAGCCGGCCCTATGATTACTATTATTGTTACTTGAGTCCAAAAGTAGCACTGGACACACACTGTAAAAAAGCTAGATTTTCACCAAATCATAGCTGACGAATACCGTAGTAAAAAAAAAAAAATCCTTTTAAACAACCGTTACAAAGTGTAAAAACTACTACTAATAATTTCTATGGCTGCAACTTGGACCGTTAGAATGTTTTCATATACCTGAAAACTTAATTAGCTCTGTGGTTATTCTGCTTGCCATAGAACAGACCTAGGAAGTCTCCTTTCTTTAAGCAGATTAATTCTAATGATACTAACTCTTGGCATCCATCTCTTCACCCAAGGCCATCTGGAGATGGAAGATACCGGTTATCAAAATCAACATCCCAATTTATAGGAAGGAGGAAAATGAGGAAAAGCTATCCAAAACATCTAATACAGGTGACTTACACGAGCTGAAGCAGGTGCATTCTTCCCTGTATTTTAAATATTAAAGAAACAATGCCCTCTATGTAAATTCAGTATTTTCTCTATAGCGTGCAAAATTCCCTAAAACTATCAGCATCTCCTGGGAGTCTGTTAGAAATGCAAATTGGTAGGCCCCAACCTCAGACCCATTAAATTGGACATTCTGGGGTTGAGGCTCAGGAAGTTGTGTTTAACAAACTCTCCAGGTGAAGTTTGAGGACCACTGCCCTATAGAAACTCAATTAGAGCCCTATAGCCTGGAAATATATATATATATAACTAAATGACAGCAGAAAAGCACGTCAGTGGTTTTTCCACTGTTCACAGATTTTCATGTTCCTGCCTTGACACTCCACCCACCCTTCAGCCCAGTTCTTACCAGCTAGATTGTTGTAGCAGTCTGTCTGGGTGGTGTGCAGTATGTTTTCTTGTTCAGGTGTGAGAGCCGGGCCCTGAGGTCCTAGATTAGGAATCGGGGAGGGCAGACTTGGATCCAAACCCCGCAGCTGAAGCAGAGCTCGATGATACCTACTCACAGCATCTCGGTACTTCCCTTCCCGGTAACGCTGGTTGCCTTCCTCCTTGTACAGCTGAGCCTCCTGCAGGCGCTTCTCCATAACTCTCGGTCGCCCAGTGCTCTTGCGGAATTGAGAAGGGAAAGAGCAACCGAAGCTCTGGGTATGGGAGCCAAGTAACTGATTTTGGTCGCCGATTTAAGAAGGCAGGAAATTATCCTTCTCCAGGAGGTCCCCCCAGGGAAAGAGCTTTGCTTGTTTCTATCACTGCCCCTTCCTCTCCTCTCTGCAGTATTTTTCAATCTCTGGAAGTGCAGGAAACTAATCAGGGAGAGGATGTGGGAATAGTAGAGCCAGAAATTAAGTGATTTCCTAAAGAGGCGATTCCGAAGGTGGCGAGACTCCCCGAAAAAGCAAAGGCCCTACCAACAAATTGTGGCAGGCGTGCGAACGCCGGCAGAACTGGCTTCCTCCTTTCTTTTGGACACACCTCCCTGACCTGGAAGCGCAAAGGAGTAGGCGGGGACAGCTGCTAAAAGGTGTCTGGAAGGCTTTTCTCCCTCCCGACTCTTGCACTTATTCAACAAGCATTTGTTGACGTCTCTGCCAGGAGCTAGGGAACTGAGGTGAACGCGGTCCGAGCACCCCAACCCACCGGCCGAGACTGACGCGACCACAGGGCAGCTCAGTTGCAAGTCCACCAAGCCCTGCGGCCAGCCCCTCGCCCTCTGCAAATGCCCAAGCCCGGAAGTCTCTCCCCGCGCTTCGGTTCACGGGCGGGACCACCGAGATGACCGGGTCCAGTCTCCCGACAGTTTGGCGTCTAAAGTGTCGCACGATCGCGCCACGCCGCCCAATCAGAAGCGGCCCCGGAAAAGTAATCCCGGCAGAAACTACCCCGCCTCTCCAGCCTCCCCTCTGGCCCAACCCGGAAGTAAAAAACAAAACCAGGCAGCTTCGCCAATTGGAAAAATCCAAACGATCACGGATGACCAATCAGAATTGCAGATGACGATTCAAGTTGGCCAATGAGAGAGCTACAAGGGGAGGTCAGGGCGTCTGTTGCTGGGTAGAAGTTGAGGGAAGGCGAGACGAAAGGAGGGCCAGGGGTTACTGTATTCGTTGGTTTTGGAGAGCCCTTATGTGTGCTAACCAGAAAGACAATTGCTAGTAGGCTTTCATGTTGCAACAGTTTCCCTTCTGGCTTTTTTTTATTCTCAAGAAGCTGCTGCACGTATAGACAGAGACTAACGAGTAAGCCCTAACACGACAGCGCAATCGGAAGGCAGACAGAAGTCAGGGTGGTGACGGGGTGGGAGGGGCGTGTGGCGAGGGAGCTCCGGGCGGCTGCGCAGAGCCCCCGGCTGGAAGTACGGACAGACAGGCGCGCACACGCCTCGGTGCTACGAGGCACTTGAGCCGAAGCCAGCCTTTGCCGGCTGCGGCTCCCGTGCGGCTGCGCGGTGACACGACCGGCGGCGATTGGCCCAGGGGGTGAGAGGGGGCGGGCGGTAAAGGGAGGGAAGTCCGCCGTCCTCGGCGCGCGCCCGCCCGCGGCAGGGGAACCGAGGGGGCAGGAAGCGAAGCAAGTCCCCGCTGCGTTGTTTTGGGCCCCCCGGGCCGAAGGGGTGAAAGGAAGGGGAGGGAGAAACAAACCTACGTAGCGGAGGCTGCGCGCGGCCCTCGCCGCCTGCGTGCGTACGTGCGTGCGCTCGCTCGCGCGGGCTCCGTGCTGGCGCGTGAGGCGGAGGCGGGCGGCGGCGGCGCCTGCGCGGTCGGGCTCGGTCGACGGTTCGCAGGGGAGGAGGCGGCGGGAGGCGGAGGAGGCGGCGGCGGCGATGGAGGTGAAGCGGCTGAAAGTGACCGAGCTGCGGTCGGAGCTGCAGCGGCGGGGCCTGGACTCGCGCGGCCTCAAGGTGGATCTGGCGCAGCGGCTGCAGGAGGCGCTGGACGCCGAGATGCTCGAGGACGAGGCCGGCGGTGGCGGGGCCGGGCCCGGCGGGGCCTGCAAGGCGGAGCCTCGGCCTGTGGCCGCGTCGGGCGGCGGCCCGGGCGGGGACGAGGAGGAGGACGAAGAGGAGGAGGAGGAGGAAGACGAGGAGGCGCTGCTTGAGGACGAGGACGAGGAGCCACCCCCTGCCCAGGCCTCGGGCCAGCCCGAGCAGCCGCCGCCGGAGCCCCCAGAGGCGGCAGCCATGGAGGCCGCGGCCGAGCCTGATGCTTCCGAGCAGCCAGCGGAGGAGGCGACGGCCGGGTCAGGTGGGGTAAACGGTGGCGAAGAGCAGGGCACCGGCAAAGGGGAGGAAGACGAGCCGGAGGAGCGGAGCGGGGAGGAGACGCCGGGATCCGAAGCGCCTGGTGACAAGGCCGCGGAGGAGCAGGGTGAGGAGCTGGCAGCGGAGCCTGCCTCCAGCCTGCCGGGTGCGCCCCTGACCCAGCACCCAGCCCTGCACCGCGGGGTCCGATCCCTTGTTCTCGCTTGCCTGAAAGTGCAAGATTCCCGTCGCCGTTTGGTGGGACTCCCCAGGGGAGGTGGTTTTCATTCTCTAGCCACGTTTCGAGGGGGTTTGGCCGCCTCCGGTGGCCCCACTCGCTGCAGGAGGGAGGTTGCTGCCTCACTTGGTTCTTTGGTGGTAGTGGATGGAAGTGAGCGGTTTTGTATGCGAACTGCTCCGTGAGCGACCTGTGGAGCAGCCTCCCGCGGTGCTGGTGATCTTTTCCTAAAGCGAGAATGCGGAGGACTTGGCGGTAATAGGGGGACAGCCAGACCGACTGCTGGAGGCTTCGGCCTTTGCGCTATCTGGCTGTTGATTTTTTCGCCATAAAAATATTAAGCAATAAACTAAGTTCGTCAAAGTTCGCTCCATCGAAAAGCACGTTGCTAGAGCTTGAGCCACGCAGGGTATCTGGAAACCTGACTTTGTTCCTGCTTTAGCAGCAGGGGACAGCCTGTGGTGTGAGGGTGTCGAGTTTAATAGTTAACTAGTGAAGAGAAAGCCTTAATCTAGTGCGTTTGGAATAAGTTAACGATTCTTGGGTAGTAGGGGTTTTACCTTGTCTGAGTTTTTATGATTAAATTTTAATCTTCCCACTGAGTCGAAGAGTGAGCATATTTGTAAATTTGCGTTGCTTAGGTAGCCTTTTACATTTCAGGTCCCTGGCTTCCTGAATTGGAATGGTTGAGGTGTTGGTGGGTTCATTGAGTAACCTGGAAGAGAATGTGTAGAGTCGCCTCAGGGAGTTAGTGACCTTTCTCTCTTCCTTTGAAGTGATTGGATGGTTAGAGCTGATCCATAACTATCTGTCAGAGTAGAGAGGAGAACTAGAGCTGCTTCCAAGACTAACTATGAAGTGGGTTGCCTTAGTTCTTATAATACATTTTTTAGGCTTCTGCGTAGTGTCATCATGTAATTGGAACCCCTTCTATGACAGTCGTATGCAACTTGCAGATTGTCTGTCTTATGTCCAGAAACAAAAATCCTATTACATAACCTTTGACTTAACGTGTATCCCAAATAGCAGATAAAAAAGGTTAAGGGATAAAAGACTGCCTTAAAGAAATTACTATTAAAAACCTTCCTAGTGTTGCAAACCACAAAGGCTTAAGGAAAAATTTGGGGTTTTTTTTTCCTCTTGTAAAGAAGGTTGCTAAATATATGACAACACCTTTCTGCCCCAATTAATGTGCATTAAAGATGCAGTATTATTTATGGGTGTCTTGTGACTTAATGGTTTACTTCTGCAACTTTCAGTAGAAATCCATGATAAAACTACAGCTCTGTATCATGCACTTGAGTCCATCTGCTATTTAAGTAAAGCTGTGGATGGCTGTGCATTTTAAAGCTGGAAAGGTAAACTATTGAAAAGAAAAACTGAGGGTTCTGTGTCATGAAGCTGTGGAACAGTGATGGAAAACACATATTAAGTGTCTAGAGCAAATCCAATCTAACAATCAAGAATCAAAATTAAATTAACCTTGAAGTTTTTTAAAGACTTAGGATATATTTTCTTATGTTATATTGGTGGGAAAATCTGCAAGTTTGACCTGATTTAAGCAGATAAATTTAGAATGCAAAAATTGTCCAATTTTTATCTACTCCTTGACTGTAATTAGTCCATAATGTTCCTTTTTTTTGAAGTAAAATCTCAACCAGTGACAGGAAGATAATTTTTGGAAATAAAATGTTCCATGGATGCAGTAGGAATAACCTGCCTATTCTGAGTAGACAGATACGCAGATGCCCTGTTAGTTTCTTTTGGTTCTGAGCTTATTCTACACTCTAGTATGAAAACTGCTGATTTTCTTTCCCTCCTTTTTGTAGGAGATGACCAAGATAGTGAAAAGTCAAAACCAGCAGGCTCAGATGGTGAGCGGCGGGGGGTAAAGAGACAGCGGGATGAGAAGGATGAACATGGCCGAGCTTACTATGAATTCCGAGAGGAGGCTTACCACAGCCGGTGAGGGAAACAGTCCCTTTCATTGAAGGGAGTGTCTGCTCTGATTTTGGTATACCTGATGTTGATTGGAGAGTCTGGAAAGATGGGTGGATTAAAAATGGAATAGGTTTTTATAGGCATAAGGTTTAGATTGAATCTACCCTGAAAGCTGTTGCCCTTTTCTCATTTGTTGAAAGCAGCTGTCTGCTGGTATTTTATATTTGCTGATAGTTTAAAACAGACATGATGTCATGCAGACACCCCTCAAAGAAGAGGGCTTTGGTTACATTGTATTTGCTTTTCTCTCACATGTATAGCTCAAAGTCTCCACCACCCCCTGAAGAAGAGGCAAAAGAAGAGGAGGAGGATCAAACTCTTGTGAACCTGGACACGTGTATGTATAAGGCAGACAGGTTGGGGTTTGTACCAATCACAAGTGATTTTGGAGATTAACACTTCGTGGTCTACAACTTTTAAGAGACTTAGCACATGGGAGATTTTGTATCCATTCTTGACAACTGGGTATATTTGTGTTCTGTTGGTGGCTTTCAAGTCTTGGGCATTGGAGTAAACAGATTGCTTCTTTCTTAACAGATACCTCGGATCTCCATTTTCAAGTGAGCAAAGACCGCTATGGAGGGCAGCCACTTTTCTCAGAGAAGTTCCCCACCCTTTGGTCTGGGGCAAGGAGTACTTACGGAGTGACAAAGGGGAAAGTCTGCTTTGAGGCCAAGGTAGTATATACAGCTCATTAAGACCATTCATTTATTAAATTATTCATTAAACTGTTATGTACTGGCAGTACTATGTATTGCCTACCAGTATTTTATTAGTGCAGAAAAGGCACCACGCTTTAACAATAACCTTAGCTCCAGTTACCAAGAAATTGGCCCCTTTGGGTCTGGTTTAAGTCCATTGACAGTTGTTATTCTGATGTTGAGTTGTGATAGTTGTAATTTTCAGTTTGTATAGAAATCTTGTCTTTCTAACTCAGACTTTGCTCCTGAGCTGGTCACAGTATTTGAGAGTTTTTTTCTGACTTGGCCAGGTAACCCAGAATCTCCCAATGAAAGAAGGCTGCACAGAGGTTTCTCTCCTTCGGGTTGGATGGTCTGTTGATTTTTCCCGTCCACAGCTTGGTAAAGTTATTTTTAACTTTATCATTAGTGTTTGCTACCATATTGCTTACTCCATGGGAAGTTTGGGTGTAGGTAACTTATTTGTTCACTATTCTAGGTGAGGATGAATTCTCTTATGGTTTCGATGGAAGAGGACTCAAAGCAGAGAATGGGCAGTTTGAGGAATTTGGCCAGACTTTTGGGGAGAATGATGTTATTGGCTGCTTTGCTGTAAGTGCTCTTGAAAGTTGTGGATTTGCAGCAAGAAGTGGATAGGGGGCACTGGGAATTCAATTTGCTTTCCATCAGCTGCTGTCTTTTATGCATTGCTTAGTTGTGTTGTGCAGCAGTCTGAGTGAAAAAGAGAAGGTTAAATTGTAAGATTTAACCTGCCTCAAAGCCTGTACGGCCATAATGCTCTTATCTTTTGTCATTATAGAATTTTGAGACTGAAGAAGTAGAACTTTCCTTTTCTAAGAATGGAGAAGACCTAGGTGTGGCATTCCGGATCAACAAAGAATCCCTGGCAGACCGGGCCCTCCTACCCCATGTCCTCTGCAAAAATTGTGTTGTAGAATTAAACTTTGGTCAGAAGGAGGAGCCCTTCTTCCCACCACCAGAAGAGTTTGTGTTCATCCATGCTGTGCCTGTTGAGGAGCGTGTGCGCACTGCCATCCCTCCCAAGACCGTAGAGGAGTGTGAGGTATGTCAAACAGTTTCCAAAAACTTAGTGCTCCTGCTTTGGAATGGTGGGTGGGTAGCTTTTCTTCTCCAAGCTTTACTGAACTGGGGCAGGGGAGGATGTTCTTGAATTGGGCTTTGTAAATATGACTCTCACTTATTTTTCATAGCATTCCTGGTTCTGTTTACTTGCAGGTGATTCTGATGGTGGGACTGCCTGGATCTGGAAAGACCCAGTGGGCACTGAAATACGCAAAAGAAAACCCTGAGAAAAGATACAATGTTCTGGGAGCTGAAACTGTGCTCAGTCAAATGAGGGTGAGCTGGGGGAGGTTAGTCAGCTGTGGTGTTTGCTCTGAAGGTACCAAGAAATGCCTGTAACCTTTTCCTGTTGGAGTTAGTCTTTCAAGTGTCTGAGAACAAGGGTCCCACAAGTAGAGAAATGAGTTCTTTTCAATATGTGTTTAGGATAGATTCTTTTTCCTTTGCTGTGTTGTCAAATTTCTGAAAGCTGATAAAATCTGGACTATATCCAGATGAAGACTGGAAATGACTCCTGCAGGAAAAGGGCCAACATTCACAGCACTGAGGAATAGGAATGAACTGACATGAACTGATTTAAAGAGGTGACATTTACCATTGACTCTTGGGCTTTAACTTACTGTATAACTTCTTGTGTTTCTGTTCACTTCCTCTCAAACTCACCAGATGAAGGGGCTCGAGGAGCCAGAGATGGACCCCAAAAGCCGAGACCTTTTAGTTCAGCAAGCCTCCCAGTGCCTTAGTAAGCTGGTCCAGATTGCTTCCCGGACAAAGCGGAACTTCATTCTTGATCAGGTATTGTTCAAACGTTGAAAAGAAATCTAATTTTACAGAACGGTCCAAAGATGAAAAATTTGGTATCCACTTAATGTGATAAAATTGCTTAGAGTCCAAGTGGGGTGCATATGTAGAGAGAGACTGAATCAGAGCAGAATCAGGTTACCTAATAAGACCTAGTGGTTGTGTGTTAGAGTTGTAATGATTTTTGAACTCAAAAGGCTACCTCTTATTACTGTTTTTACTAACAGTATGTGGACTCAGACTATAAAACACGTAATGGAGGCAATGGAAAGAGCGTTGGAGCTTGTTTGGATTCCTGGCTCCACCACCACTAGGTTTGTGAGCTTGGACAAGTCTTGGCCTCTCTGAGTCTCCATTTCCCTCACGTGCAAAACAGGATAATATCTGTCATGTACAGTTTGAAGAATTAAAGAAGATTGTGTGTATAAGACCCCAAATCTGGTGCCTCACTTGTAAAAGATACTCAGTAAGTGTTTTGGTTGAATTTGAGTGATAATTTTTATTCCTAAAACATCTCTTACTCCTCCTATCCCAGTGTAATGTGTACAACTCTGGCCAACGGCGGAAGCTATTGCTGTTCAAGACTTTCTCTCGGAAAGTGGTGGTGGTTGTCCCTAATGAGGAAGATTGGAAGAAGAGGTTGGAGTTGAGGAAGGAAGTAGAGGGAGATGATGTGCCTGAGTCTATAATGCTGGAGATGAAAGGTGGGCTAAAATTATACAAGTTAGGGATCCTGTCCTTGGTCATTGCACACCATACTAGGGCCTCTTAGCACCTGAGTGATTCTCCACATCTGAGGTGTAAATCTGAAGAGTAAATTAACGGGTGTGAGCACTTGTAGATAAATGAATGAGCAGAGTGAATGGAGAAGCAGTAACCCTTTGGCTTATTCTGGCTAAGATACAAAAAGAGAAATAGTAGTCGGCCACAGGATAATTATAACTCAAGGCGGAGGCTTCATTGAGTCAGTTTTTCATTTAGTAAATGCTTAATGTCTGCTCTCTGTCCAGTACTGTTCTAGACGTGGAGAAGTAGCGAATGAAAAAAATGCTCTGCCTTCATTGAATTTATACTCTAGAGGGAGGAGGTTATTATGGTTCAGATTAAAATACGGTGCTTGGCGTGAATGATTTCATCAGTATATCTTGATTTCTAGTATTAAAATAGCTTGTTTTTTGTTTCTTTATTTGTTTTGGGTTTTGGTATGTGCCTGAAATCTTTATTGCAATACAAAGCTTTAGAGCAAGGTCCCTGTAAGGCAGAAGTAACTGTCTTAATTGATCTGCTTCCCGCTCCCTTCAGAGTGTGCTTTTTCCCCTTGCTACCTTCCGCTCCTGGCATCCCACCTGTCTTATCAGCTACTTCGAATTCTGGTAATGCCCAGGCTCAGGAGCTGCTTACACATCTAAGAGCCGGATTCTCTTGAGTTTACTCAGCGTGAACTATGCCAGTCCATAACTGATATTCAGGCACTTGGAAGAATTTAGTTCAGTTTTATAAAAGTGAGGGCTAAATGGATTCATCGAAGAATCAAGAGAGCCCTCATTGAACTGAATTCCCCTGGGACTCAGCCTCTGAACTTGATGTCTGGAGACTGGTGAATTTGCTAGCCCATCATGCGCAGGTGCTGAATGATGGGCTAGTGTCCTGTCCTCCTTGTATAGAGGAGTAAGTGCCCTTAGGCTTGGGTCAGTTGCTCATTAAGTCTCTTTTAAGAGTGGATTTCTTAGCATCTTATCTAACCAACACCAAAACTTTCTCAGTTACTTTTAGCCTCCGGCTGCCTGCTTCTGCCGTGATAAGAAACCTTAACCCAGGGCCGGCCCCGTGGCTTAGTAGTTAAGTGCGCGCGCTCCGCTACTGGCGGCCCGGGTTTGGATCCCGGGCGCGCACCAACGCACCGCTTCTCCGGCTGTGCTGAGGCCGAGTCCCACATACAGCAACTAGAAGGATGTGCAACTATGACATACAACTATCTACTGGGGCTTTGGGGGAAAAAAAAAAAGGAGGAGGATTGCCAATAGATGTTAGCTCAGAGCCGGTCTTCCTCAGCAAAAAGAGGAGGATTAGCATGGATGTTAGCTCAAGGCTGATCTTCCTCACAAAAAAAAAAAAAAGAAAGAAACCTTAACCCAGGTCACTCTTAATTTATTATGGATCACTTGAGAGCTTGTAAATCTACAGTTTGCAGAGAGCCCTTTGTCTGGGGCTGTTAAAATTTAGGGAAAACTTATGGTAGAGAAAGTGACTTGTTTCTTTAAATGTGAGTGGGTATGAGCCCAGCACTTTTTTGTGCGTTAGAAGATGAGGCTTAGGAAACCTTATTCTTCCTGTAGTGGAATTTTCATGATGAGATCTTACCCATCTGTACACTCTTCAGGCCCTCAAGTGTCTCTCTTACTCTTACAGCCAACTTTTCTCTGCCTGAGAAATGCGACTATATGGATGAGGTGACATACGGGGAGCTGGAGAAGGAGGAAGCTCAGCCCATTGTCACTAAGTACAAGGAGGAGGCCAGGAAACTGCTGCCCCCCTCCGAGAAGCGGACAAACCGCCGAAACAATCGAAACAAGCGTAACCGGCAGAACCGAAGCCGAGGCCAAGGCTATGGTGAGTCCTGGGGACCCGCCAGCCCCCAGCCTCAGTCTGTTCTTTGTGCTGAATACAGCAGGATCCACGAGGAAACCAAGTCAGGTCACTAACAATAAGGAAATACCTTCTCTATGGAGCTTATTTCTTCCTGGATCTTTTACCCCCAGCTTCTTGTGCCTTTTCCATAATCCTTCAACAAAAGGTAGTTAACTTTGAACAAAAATATTGTTGCCATGAAAAGCAATGCTTGAGCCTTCTCATTTGTCTAGTTTTCATTTTTACATATGGATTCCCCACTTCCCTATTGTAGTATATCTGAAGGATTTCTGTGGTGAAATCAGATTCTCATTTTAAGTTTTTTTGCTGCTTTGTTGGATCAGCCCAACTGTACAAACCAGAAAGTGAATGCATTATTCAGTAATTTTTGAGTTATAAAGTAAGTTAGGCAATTAGTGGAATTAGTTTCCTTCCTGCAAGTCTGATTTGTCAGTTGCCCCTCAGTGTGCGTTAATTGCCCTTTACAAATGTCTGTGTGTGTTGTTGTCAAAATGTTGCGTGCCTGCTATGTGTTAGACACGAATACCAACGGTTCCTGCCCTGGAGAAGCTTATTATTTAGACTTGGTCTCATTTGTATAAAATGATGGGGCTGGGTTATATGATATCTGAGATCCCTTCCAGGGCTGAAAGTCTGTGATTCTATGAATGGCAGTTTTTACTCATGTTTCCAACTCTGCCATGTATCCCTTTGCCATCTTAAATGTTTTGCAGGAATTGGGGAGCTTCAAAAGCAAGGTGGCTTGGTTTTCTTGTGTTTCTATTCCTCTGCCCTCCCCCCTCAGACTTTTTAAAAGATCCTGGCTGGTGCTTTAATTAACATTGTGTGAGCCTGACAGAAGCAGGCTTCCTATTCCCCCAGAATTGCCTTTGGCTCCAACTTTTTGATTTCCACTCAGACGTGGAGCCAGGACCCCACGCCAGCTGTCTGAGCGCGCTCTCCATTTCTCTTCCAGTGGGCGGGCAGCGCCGAGGCTACGACAACCGGGCCTACGGGCAGCAGTACTGGGGGCAGTCTGGAAACAGAGGGGTGAGTGCAGCTCTCCTTCTGCTCCTCCCTCTGGGCCGTGATAGCCATTCCTATTGGCTTGGGGGAGCAGAGTGGTTTGGGCTGTTTTCTCAGGGCTTAGGGTTTCCCACATTTAATGTGTTCCTCTGGAAGATTAAGCCTGTTCATAATATCAAGCTAAGATCTGTCTCATTTAAGACGGGGGATAGCAGTGGATCATGATGCTGAAAACCCATATATCTTCACTCTTTCTCTTTCTCCTTTCCCAGGGTTACCGTAATTTCTACGATCGATACAGGGGAGACTACGATCGATTCTACGGGCGAGATTATGAGTACAACAGATACAGAGACTATTACAGACAATACAATCGGGATGTAAGTATCTTCTGGGGCTAGAGAGAGGGTGAATGGGGACAGGACCAGAGGAATGAGTGTCATGCCTCTCCGTCCTCAGCCAGCTGTGGCTCTAAGTGATGGGGTTTCCCCTCTCTTCTAGTGGCAGAATTACTACTACCACCACCCCCAGGACAGAGACCGATACTACAGGAACTACTACGGTTACCAAGGGTATCGGTGAAGCCCCTGCCATTGTCGCCTGTCAGCCATGAAGCTGAATCTCTGGGGGTGCCAGGCACCCCCCAAAACACAACCAAGGAAAACAGGGGCTGTCGGGGTGGGGCTGAGCTGCCGGGGAGGGGCGGTGGGGGGGAGGGTGCGTAAGCAGGGGTGGGGGAGGGGGGAGGTGGAAACCAACAACAAAACTGTACATTTTTTTTAAAGTTTGTTGAAAAGAATATTGTCTTATTCTATAAAACATTTCAAACCTAGTTAGATATTTGTAATCAAAAAACATTTGTGCAGAAAGCAGCACTTAGGGCTGCCTGTCCTATACCCTGCAGTTAGACAGGAAAAGAACCGAAAATGTCACCCTTCTGACATTCTAAGGCAGCTGGACTGGCAGCCAAGTAAGGGAGAGTGACAAGGTGGTGAGGAGAGGGTGGGAGCATGTGAGGGCACTCTCCAGAGCAGGCAGGAGTGGGGACAGAGGGAGAGCTTGTGACTGGGGCAGTGAAAATAAACGATTGGCTCTTATCAATCACTTGCACCAACTAACCGTTTGTATTTTCTTTACCGACCTTTCCCTCTTGGGATATCTGGTCTGGTGGGCTGGGAGGCCAAAGAGTCCCTATCTCCACTTTTCTGTGCCTTCGTGCTGTTTGGCTGAGGCATGGAGACTACCAATTGGGTAGTTCTATTATATAGGATTCCCAGGCCAAGGCAGCATAGGGATTGTTCTTGATTGCAGGGCAAAGCTTGTACCCTCTGTGTACCCATTAATGAATTTCCATAAAATCCTGGGGAAGAATGGGATTGCAGCCCTCAGCCTGAAGACTGTGATTGGCCAGTCTCCACTCTCTGTCTTCCAAAGTTGAGACAGGCAGGAAGTCTCTGAAATCATCTCTGTTCGAGTATGTGTCCTATTCTTATAGTGCAAGAGAAGGAACGTTTCTCAGGGTTTCAGCTCACACAGAAACGAAGCAGGATTCTTTTCACTGCAGCAGGCTATGTATATAGGTGAATCCTGTGGTGTGGGCTACCAGGCCCAGGTGCTGAGAATAGCAACTATTTTATACAGTATGGAGGGCCCGTGCCCTGCTGGTTTTTTTGATACACAGGTAGAGAGTGAATAGAAAGGGGGAGGGTGGGGTGGGAGGCAGCTCAGTGGGGCTGCTGAAACGGGAAGAGTGTGAGTGTGAGCGTGTGTAACGTGTGCATGAAAGGGAGCACCCCTTCCCGACTTCTGGAAACGGGATTCCTCCAGGGGTGCTTTTCCTCTGTTCCCAGAGAGGCCTCTAGCCAAGAGACTTCAGTTGGGATAGTTTTTGTTTGTAACTTTACCAACATCCTCCCAGTTCTTGACAAACAGCTTCAGGTGGCTGGGTGCAGGAATATGGGTGGGATATGGGAATGCTCTTTCATTATTTAGCTTCAGTTTTAATTCATCTTTCTGCTCAGCATTGTGTCAGCGAAGAGCTTACTCAGCAGACACCACATACTGCAGCATTTCCTAGTGAGGGAAAACCCTGGGTTGTGCTACTACAAAATGCTTCACTTCCATTTCCTCACCTGGGCAGTTCTCTGTTTAAAATTTTGTGCTGAGATTGGATCTCTCTCCCTCTCCCCCCGTTACTGCCATACAGCCCTTCGCTAGGTGCAGACCCTCGTCCTGGCCCTGTAGTCGCCCCTGTCTGTGACATACCCTTCTGCTCCACAAGTACCTCTGACCCCAAGGCTTGAATGAGGGGGCTGGTGGGGAATACATTTGCTTGCCCGTAGTGATGTCCTTTCTCTGGGCTCCTGCTTTCCTGTGGTGCCGTCAAATGGATTTGTGCGTGGCAGTGGGTGAAGTGATTGCATGAACTTTTTTGTAACCCACTAACTTTTTATTATTAAGGGAGTTTGAGAAAGCTTTGCTCATAGTGTCAGGACAAGGAGGTAAAAACTGGAGTCCAAAGAAATTCCCTTAGGGCAAGATTATGTTATAATAGAACATTGACCTTGAGGCAGAAGCTGCCACCCCTTTGCAAATGTTTAGTCCTGCAGCGAATAGCATCTTTTTATTGTCTATGACTCGGTTTGGGGATGCTAGGCCCTCGGGGCCAGGGGGACAAAGCTTAAGCCGCTTTGGGTTTTTTTGTGGGGAGGGAGGGTTGGGGGAGGTATTTGCTGTTAATTTTTGACACTAGAAAGTCATCTTTTTTAAAAAGCTGTTTTGCTAGGTGGGTGGAGAGTGAAACTGCCAGTCCTTGTTGGTTTGGTCCAAGAGATCACTCACAGTGACAGTAGATGTCTGGGTTTTGTTTCTGTCTGTCTTTTTATTATGAAAAAAACAATGTTAAGGGGGAAAAGGTGGATTAACAGGAGGGATCCCTAGCCTTGTTTTCCTTAGAAGACTTGTTTAGTGTTTTATCAGACGTCTGTTGTAGTTGTTGTAGATGGAAAAGCTTGTGAGAAAAACAAACACCACATGGAGCCTGTAAATGTTTTTGCACAACCTGTAAAGCATTCTTGGAAGTGGCCAGTAAAAAAGGGTTTTACCATTTTAAAAAAAAATGTAACTGTGTCATTGTTTACATCTGTAACCTTTTCCTCCCCTGTTCTCATTACAACATTCTGGCAAAAATGTAGGCACAGTAGCTTCCAGTTTTAGAATAAATAACCATTTGGATTGAATTCACTCTATCTCCTGTGGCTGCACTGACTGGGGCCGAGTGTGTCATTGGGGGATTTATTTATTTTGGATGCTGCTTCCTCAAGTTGCGCTGGGTCCAACCAAGGATGGCTTTCCTCTTGCATGGCTGTTACTCCCTTCCTAATCTACTATGCCTTCACTTGGGAGCCAGCCATTCCTTCACTCGGGGGTCCTTGGCCGTGCTTGTTTATGCTAAGAGCTTGAGCCATTGGAGTAGATGGAAATAAATTATAACTCATGACCTCTGTGTATTTGGCCAATCCTAAAACCAGTTGGATGCTTGACTTTAAATGTAAGGTTCCATTTAGGAGCCAAATAAGTTTATTCCTAAGTAATTACTTCCTAAGTAATTACCACTTAGGAGAAAAAGCCTACTCATTCAACAGATGATGTTTGATGGGTCTTATTTTCTGGTGAATTTGGAGAATGAGAACGTAGCTTTAATTAACAAAATCACTACTGCATTGCTAGCACCAAACTGATCCTAATTGTATTTCTACCAAATGGTCAGGGACTTATTAAGGCTGGGGTGCCACAGGCTCATGGCATCCAGTGTTTTGACAGAGTAGTGATATAGATGGAGATACTGCTCTCACTCCTCCCTCTGTATGAAACACAAATTCAAACACTTACAGGGCCTTACAGCTTTGTACCCTAATGGCTACCCTAGATTTCAGTGTTTGCCTATGCTCTAGGATATTTACAGTTACTCAGTGTTAGAGCTAATCAATCATTTAAAATGGTTATTTATAGCTCATGCCTTGTCTCTAGTAACCTTTAAGCCCACTTTTTCCCCCAACTGGGGCTGCTGCCATTCACCCCACATCTGATGAGTATGAAAATTGAGCAGAGCCTTTTAAAAAAAACAAAGCTAATATCAAGATTACATTTATTGAACACTTCTGGCTTTTTACCAAATCTGAGCTATGGGAATTTTCACTTATCTGCCCTGGAATTTGCCCAACACTGATGCAGGAGGAAAAGAGAAAGGTTCTTCTTAAGAAGTGCCTGCTTGCCATTTAAGTGTGTATAGTACAATCCATTTCTTAGGTATTTGAATGCCTGCTATGTGCCAGACACTGTCAAGATGCAGGGATTAAAATAGACTTGATCTGGGGCCGGCCGGGTGGAGCAAGCGGTTAGGTGTGCGTGCTCTGCTGCGGCGGCCCGGGGTTCACCAGTTCGGATCCTGGGCGCACACTGACGCACCACTTGGCAAGCCATGCTGTGGCGGCGTCCCATATAAAGTGGAGGAAGATGGGCATGGATGTTAGCCCAGGGCCAGTCTTCCTCAGCAAAAAGAGAAGGATTGGCAGATGTTAGCTCAGGGCCGATCTTCCTCAAAAAAATAAAAAAATAAATAAAATAGACTTGATCCTTCCAGGAGTTTTCACAAACACTAAGAAGGACCTAAGCCAGCTCCTGAACAGAATAGGGGTGGGTCCCCATTTCAGGAGGGCAGCCAGATCACTTTCCCTGTTTCTTCATCTCTAGGATCAGGGAATTAATTAAGTGATCTCCAGGACCTGTTAGGGCTCAGAAGTTCATCAACAGCTGGAAAGCTGCTATTTCTGAAGGTGCCGCAAGTTCACTGGGTACCCCTGGAGCCTGGGGAGACATCCATAGGAGACTTAAGTGCAGTTCCTGGTAGAACACTCTATTCCCTTGGTTTCCTCTCCCCTCGCTGACTTCCTTTGTGAAGGTGTGGGGAAGCAGGAGGTGATGGGCTATCCCTAATACAGGTCACCCCCCTACTACTGCAGGGCAACCCCGCCCCACCAAGGGTATCCAGGCACAAAACATGACCAGGCCTAGGCTCCCCCCGAGAGGGATGTATCCTGAGTTTGGGGGGATCTTGACAATCCCTGAGGAGACATCCTGGGACTCGCATCTTTGCCTTATCCCTGGTTCCATCTTCGTATGTTCACCTTGGAAGGAAAAGGCATTTGGGAAGGCATTCTGGGGTTTATGAACCACCAAGTTTGAATCTGGGAGGCGTTCATGAGACGTTAAACCTAGGTTTGGCCTCTGGCCAGGCAGCATGCTGGACCACTATGAGGGGTGGCAGGCACACCAGGGGCGGGGACATTGCTTCTGGCGGATATGACAGAATGAGCCTGAAGGGGAAATGGGAGCACAGCAAGCCCCAGTTCTACCACGAAACCGAAATTGAACAATTTCGGGTTTATCCAATTCCTAGGGAAACCAGGAGGCGATTAAAGAACGGCGCCCCGAGGCGAACGGCGCCGGGCACTGACCGCACACTTGGGTTTCCGCTCCAAAGGGAGCCTCTACTTAGCAAGCTGTAGAAACCTACATACCCTTGCAAGATGCACGCGACCAGCTCCTGCTACGCGGTGCTTGCTGGGGTCCCCTTGTCCCGTGATCCTGGGCTCGAGCCGCCCGTGTGCCTTCACCTGGATCGGGGGACGTCGACTTTCCGATTCCGGGGTGGGTAGGAGTGGGTATCAAGTTGGCGAGGACAGGGGCAGCCATTTTGAGACCAGACGAGCACGGGAGAGACCATATTGAGAACTGTGGATGCCTGGGCCCGCCATTTTAAGGATGGGGCTGTCGGAGAAACCCTGTACGGGAAACGCAGTGACGTGGGGCCGCCATATTGGCGCGGTCCCATGGCGGCGGCCATCTTGGACGGGACCCGCCCTGGGCGCGGCCATCTTAGAAGTGAAACCGGCCCCTTCCCGGGAACTGGAGCCGAGCTCCTCCCCTCCGTTACTGGGTTCCTCCTGTCTGCGGCTCCCCTCCGGAATCCCTCCCTACGTCCAACTTGTTCGGTCTGTTTTCATTTTCACTTCATCGCCCTCTTGTGTGTGTGCGTGAATGCTCTCCGCAGCCTCTGAGGGTCTGTTGTAACTTAGTTCTTCCACTTCAGACGCTCTCTCGCGCCCGCCATCCCCCAGCCCCGCCGATCTCCGATCCTAGACAATGTCTAACCTGCTTTGACTGGCCCTGTTCCCTGGGTATGGCAGGCCTTTCACCTGCCGCACCCACCCCTAAATCCATTGACTATGATCCTCTCCCCAAAGAACGCTAACACAGGAGCTGTCCTCTGAGAGTCTGGATGACTTTATTCTTCAAATGGCTTTACCCTCCCAATAGCTCCAGGTGAGACTGAGAGCAAGCGCCCGGCCCATCCCTCTCTCCATTGTCTCAGCAGGTCACAGAGGGAAGGGGGCAGGACGCTGGCAGAGTCTGACGGCCCTTCTGTGGGTGGAGCAAAGGGTGCCCCGAGTCACGTCGGCCACAGTGGGTGAGGAAATGGGGTCAACAGACAGGTGAGGGAGGGCCTTGTGCTTCAGATAACCTCACAGGGTTGGACAAGGGCTAGGAATGTGATGCAGGAATCCTTAGGGGCTCACGACAGTTACTGACCTAAGAAAGGGCCCAGGAGAGGGAAAGATGATGCGTTGTGAGGAAGAACAGGGCAGCTCAGAGGAGGGCACAGAAGAACTTCTTCTCCCGGAAAGGGTTCTCCGAAGTGGGCACGGGGGTGATGAGAGGATCCTCACAGGCATGGGCATCACAGTAAGTCATCAGGTCTGCGGCTGCCTTGGACACCTGGGGCACAGCCAGGAGGGGAACTGTTAGCCAGAACCCCTGAAAGGGACTGCAGCCTCCCTCCTCAAATGGGTTATCTTTTGCCATCTCTAGGGCTCCTTAAGACAGTCTTCTTTTCCCTCATCCCCCATAGAAGACTGAGGACAGCTCTGCTTACAGGGCCTGATCTCAGGGAGTCAAGGAAAGAAAACATCTCTTATCCTGAGGTTTGAGAACCTACAGCACAACCTGGCCAACTAATGGGTTCCAGGGTTCCACCCACCTTTATCCGGCACAAGCTGGCTTCAATCTTAAGCTGTTCCACCATCTTGCGGGCTTGCCCAATACTCATAGTGCTGTTCACAGGGGTCTCCCCTTTCATCCTGGAGAAAAGAGAGGTACAGCTGAGAGCATGATAGGGGACCTGCACAATCTCAGCTGAAGGCTGCCCTCCATGCTCACTCCTTACCAACCTTTGCAAGTCTGGGGTCATGTGCCCCCATGTTTTGTTCCGCTCTTATCCTCATCCACCAGTGGCCTTGCCCATCCCTGTCTTCCTCAGCTGAGGAAATGGAGAGGGTGGGATGAGATGTTCCCCAAACTCCCACATGGCCTGGGCCACAGATCATTACATATATGAAAGACCTAAGGCTTTTCAGCCCTTCAAGCCATGTGTTCCCAGCTCTGAAAGCCTCAACCAGAAAAAGCCCCACCCTAATGAGGAGGGCACATAACCCCCTCCTGCCCCCTTGAGCCCCAATGGGAGAAAAGCAGGATGCTCCCTACTCACCTGAGGCCACAGGCAGCGGCAGCCCTGGGGAGTAGCGTCAGTGGGGTGCACCAAAACCTGCTTGAGATGGGTGCCCCACCTTGCAGGGAGTTACAGCTGAAACTATCTGATGCAGCAGCGGAAGCAGCTAATACAGAGAAGGGTACTGGAGAGGGTCAGGTCAGAGGTCTGTGGAGGGCTGGTCCCAGTTTCTGCAGCTCAAGCACTGCCCAGATGGCTGGTACCTGAAGGATGCAGGATGCTGGAAGGAGCTGCTAACATCCTGGAGCATACCAACTGCCTGGCCAGTGGGGGAGCCTGGCTGCTGCCTGCAGCCCCTGTGCTCACCCCCACTGTTGCTGTCTCACCACCTGCCCCTCCCCATTGCAGGCATCCTGAGTCTGGGCTAGAGCCCTCCCGAAAGGAGCTGGAAGGAGCTGAGGCCCAGGCAGACTCCCCCCTCAAATGACGTGGTCTGGACCCATGACAGCCCCTGCAGTGGAGTCTGTACTGGCTGCGGGGGACCCTGCTCATTTGAAAATCTGACATCAGCCGGGCAGTCACCCCACCCCCTCCTACTCTGACACAGCATTTACCACTTGAATCTTCATTTCTCTCCCAGGGACCCTCCATTCCCCATATCCAGGAAAATGTGATGAGCCACAGGTATCAGCTTCTAGATCACCACTTCATGTTCTAGCCACAAGTGACTTGTTGGAGGATCCAGGGGCAGCGAGGTACGTCAAGAAGATATCTAAAGAAATGGCAGACCAAGGAGAAAAAGGAGAAGCTGGGGGAAAAGAGGCGTGCAGAGACCAGATCAAACAATCGGACAAAGAAGAGGTAGGGGGCATTGTGGGGACAGTCAGTAGGTGTTCCTGGAAATAGGTGGGATTCCTGGGTGGAGGTGGGGGTATTGGTTTGAGAGTATCTCCCACGCTTGCAGTGTTGTACTTGGTGCTGCGAGGAATGCAAAATGTACACAACACTGACCTTACCCTCTGAGGGATCTTATTGGGGGTGAATAGACATTAAATATAGGAGGTGCCGTCTGCCACGATAATGCGCTGTGGGGACTCTGAGCGAGAGTCTAGTTAGGGTCAGAGGAGGTCGGTCACGCATCGTAAAAGATGGAGATAGAACACGAAGGTGAAATGCTACCACTCTTGTGAATAGGGGACAGCCAGCGCGCCGTGCAACGCGCAAGATGCACAGGGTCCCACAGACTGCAGCGTTCTCTGAGCGAACGCTCTCTGCGCTGCACGCCTGCAGGTCCAAGGAGCCATGGCCGATAAAAACCAGCGCTGGCTGATTGCCGCCTCTCTCCCCTTTTCCGGGGGTTAAATGGCCGGTGGTGACAGTGTGGGCGGAGGGCTGTGATTGCGGCCTCGAGTGGCGGGCTGAGGGGATGGTGCTGACTCATAGATGCTCTGGGACTTATCACGGGGCCTGGAGGGAGGCGCCTGTCCTCTTTGGTCACGGTAACCGGAAGGTAACGAACCGCAGAAATGGACAGCGCGAAGCGCGCGGACGTGGGAACCCCGCAACCCGGACAGGCCCCGCCCCCTGCACCGGGCCCCGCCCCTGGGAGAGGCCCCGCCCCCACGGCGGCCGGCGGGAGTGGGCGGGGCGCCCCGGGGAGTCGGAAGTTCCCTCTCGCAGCTGCTCCGGCAGCGCTCCAGGCTGGTGAGTCTGCCGAGCTCCGGCGGCGGCGGGCTGGTTTCCATGGTGGCGTGGTTAGCGGGGGGTCCGGTCGCCGCGCCCACCGCCGATCCGGAGGGGGCTGGCCAGGAGCGGCCATTGGCTGCGGGACGCCCTCCCCGTCGGGGAGCCAGCGCAGCACGAGGCGGAGGGGAGAAGCTGGGGAGGCAATTGTGACTGCGCTTAGGCTGCTGGCTTTGAGTCGGGCCGTGCGACCTTAGGCAAGCGGTGCATTCTCTCCGTGCAGCCACCTTGCAGTGTGGATTCACTGTCACCTTGTGTGTAAAAGCGCCTTGTAAGAATTTCAGCGTGCTCATCCTCTGTATGTTATATATTGCTATGAATGAGTGTCAAGGTGGCCTGTCCCAGAATCAGGTTGCTGGAGGACGAGTTCACCTGAGGAGCTCTGGCGCTGGGGGCGAAGAGAGCCCAGTGGAGGAAAGGAAGGGATAATTGGCTGAGAAACAGTCATTCGGAGAAAGGCCATATGAAACAAAGACTTTGCTACGTCCTGTTATCTCTGGTTCTTCAAAGCCAGTCCAGTAACTCCTTTTTGTCCCTACCTTCCCCCAGGAAAGGAGCCATTCTTTTCCCTTTTCTGTTTTTTTTTCCAGGAACCACCAGCTGCTTCATCCCATGGCCAGGGGTGGCGTCCAGGTGGCAGAGCAGCTAGGAACTCAAGGCCTGAACTGGGGGCCAGACCCTCTGCGCTCTCCACCATGGTCAATGACCCACCAGTACCTACCTTACTATGGGCCCAGGAGGTGGGCCACTGCTTGGCAGGCCGTGCCCGCAAGCTGCTGCTGCAGTTTGGGGTGCTGTTCTGTACCATCCTCCTCCTGCTCTGGGTGTCTGTCTTCCTCTACGGCTCCTTCTACTATTCGTACATGCCGACAGTCAGCCACCTCAGCCCCGTGCATTTCCATTACAGGTGAGAAAGGTCTTCTGTCAGAGTAGAGGAATCCTGTGAGAGAATCGCTGCAAGGACCCTTCGAGCTTATTCAGTTCATCCCTCCCATTTACAGAGGGGGAAACTTGAGCCCAGTGTGCTTGTATGACTTCTTACCTTTTACAGTCCAAGGCTGGAGCACGTCTGGGCTGGTAGGGCTCCAGGGTCCTAGTTCTACCTCTGGTTACTGAAATCTGGTTAAAAAGAGAGAAAAAAAAACCCTGTTCTAGACTGTCATTGTTAGGGTCAGTTCTATTTGGGTTGGATCAGTCCTTTCTCAGGGCCACTGTAGACTTCTGAGACAACCCAACCCCTTAGGTCATCTCGGAACTAACGTGGCCTTCAGCAGAGGAGACATTAGGAAAGCAGCAATTTGCCTTTTATATTACTTTCTCCCACGCCCAAGAGTCTGCCATGTAATAATGATTATGGAAACACAAGGTGACTGGGTACATAAATTCCCAGAATCCTGCTTTCTTACCTGGGGTCTCAGTTCCTTCCCATTTTACAGATCCTACCAAATTGTCTCCCTTTCTCTTAACAAAGGCTATAGGACCAGTCGAGAGATGCTGATAAGGACATTATTATCAATAGTCCAAAGTCCTTTTTTTTTTTTGTTTCCTGCCCTGAGTCCTTTGTCATGAGCTGTAATTTCTAAGGCAGAGGTGTTTAAATTTTTAGGAGGCATGGATCTTATGAAAGCTATGGCTCTCTCTGCCATAAAAATGTATATACACGCCCATGCATATGCTGCACACACGCTCCCATATGCAGTTTGCCTACAATTTGAGGGGGTTCATGAGCCTCTTGAAGACCATCTGTGGATCCCTTTGGAGGAGTTTTCTCAAGCTAGACCCCAGATCAGAACTACTGAATCAGAATCTGGGGGTGGGACCTGGGAATCTACATTTTTATCAAGCTCCCCGAGTGAGTTTTAGAAACACTTAAGTCTGAAACCATTCAACTAAGTGTCCATAGATTCCCGTTTAAGAATATCTGCTCTAGGGCCGGCCCGGTGGCGGTTAAGTGCGCGCGCTCCGCTGCTGGCGGCCCGGGTTCAGATCCCGGGCACGCACCGCTTGTCAAGCCGTGCTGTGGCGGCGTCCCATATAAAGTTGAGGAAGATGGGCTTGGATGTTAGCCCAGGGCCGGTCTTCCTCAGCAAAAAGAGGAGGATTGGCAGATGTTAGCTGAGGGCTGATCTTCCTCACACACACACAAAAAGAATGTCTGCTCTAATGAGAGGAAGTAAGCTGAGATAGCAGGAAGAGAATGAAAGAAATGTTCTGGTGTCTTGAATCTCCTGGCTGCATTTCTTCTCCGTCTCTCTCTGTAACAAAGAGAAAGGTACCTGTTCTGGGACAAGGGGTGGGGGACAGGAGGGAGCCTTAGGGGACCAACGAGGGTGCGGACAGGTAAGGCAGACTCTATAGCTTAGCAGAGTATCATCCCCATTCTCATTTAGGACCGACTGTGATTCCTCTGCCTCCTTACTCTGCTCCTTCCCTGTTGCCAATGTCTCGCTGGCTAAGGGTGGACGTGATCGGGTGAGTATGGGAGCTGAAGAGAGGTTTCGTTAGAGCTTTGATGACTTGAAATAAGAAGTCTTGGGAAAGACCTGTAGAGCAGGGATTGAGTCATAGAGACTAATAGCAAGGCTCTTAAGGAAAGAGAGGTTAAAGAAAATTAAATTCTAAATGAATTGTGTGGATTATTCTTTCCTACAGTAGATGTTAGTAATGTTCTCCTTTTCAAATTGTTTCAGCCAGGCCACATCTACTAGATAAGGCATATTTTAGATCTAAATGAACCTAAATTAACAAATCAGCTATTTCATTGGACTAAGATGGAATCGACCCAAGAGTTTTGAAAGCTTGTATGTAAAATTATGAAACTATTGATAAATATATGTAATATGTAACCTGTCATTATAAAGGGTACTGTGCCAGAGGACTGGCCAGATGCCAGTATGACTTCAACAAACCTGGAAACCCCGAGAAATGCAGAATGGGAATGCCTCCTTATAGATTAGGCAAGCTGGTGGAGGCTCTGAAAAAGGGTAGGATCCCTGAACACTTCAAAAGGACCTTGGAGGATCAACATCATTTCTGATCACCAGAGTTTTTTGAGTTGTCAGTGAGCAACATAATTACTAATCAGTGAGCAACATCATTAGTAATCAGTGGTCAGGCTTACTAAGAATTTAAAAATAATTTGAAAATTATTTTTCAAAAGTGGTACTTGGGAGGACACTGACTTAAAGATAGAAAACACAGGATAGGAATAAATGGTCACTCTGAAGGGAAGGTTGTAAGCTGTGGAGTCAGGTTCCCTGGGATTGGTGTGCAGACTGGCCTTATTTGACTGTGTACCCTGTGACATCTTCCAGTTTACCACCAGGTAGCCACACCCTATCAAGAAAACTTACCAGGTCAGATGAGTGGGCCCCAAATGGAAGATTTCAAAGTAATGAGGTGTGGAACGTTGGCTGTTGCAAGACAGATTTGTCATTGTAGTCCTGCTACTCAGCAAAGGAACTTGGAGATTATTATAGAGTGTTCTGTGAAGACATTGGTTCAGTGTGCTTCTGTCGCTACAAATAATAATGATAATAAATGGAATATACTGAGAGAGGATTAGAAACAAAGCCACAGTACATCTGCACCTGGGTTGGTACATAACAGTTGTGTGGCTGCCCATTATAGAGATCATAATGGTGATGCAGGGATCCTAAAACAATCGGGTTTGAGGCAGCTAGATGAGGAAGGAAGGGAAAGATGGAGGGTGAGGGGAGATCCAGCCCAAGTCCCTGATAATTAAAGCAGGTTGATCATTTCGTTCATTTACAGTGAGCATTTTGAATGAGTGGATGGATGGATGGATGGATGGATGAATGAAATAATGTGTCTACTCCATGTGCAACACCTTGCCGGAAGTAGAAGATATGGTCCTGCTTTCAAGGAGCTCACAGGATTGGTGGAAATCTATACATTGCATTAAGTAGCCAAGTATAAGATGCAGATTCTGCATTTCAGAAGAATTTGTGAAGAATTTAGAGAGATCAGTGTGAGACTGGAGATGGTGAGGCTCCAAGTGGACCTTTTAAGGAAGGGTGAATACTGTGGGAATGAGGGAGGGGGGAGAATCTGCCCATCAGGCAGACACAAGTGAACAAAGGCGTGGAGTCATTCACAAGATTCTGGTATTAGAGTCTGTGGATCCCCTTGGAGGAGATGACATTTATTTAGACAGAATTACTAGTTTTAAAAATATATATATGTGTGTGTGTGTGTATAAATACATATGTATATACATATATATAAAACAGCTTTAGTTCTTTTTTTTTTTTTTTATTGTGAGGAAGATCAGCCCTGAGCTAACATCCGTGCTAATCCTCCTCTTTTTGCTGAGGAAGACTGGCTCTGAGCTAACATCTATTGCCAATCCTCCTCCTTTTTTTCCCCAAAGCCCCAGTAGATAGTTGTATGTCATAGTTGCACATCCTTCTAGTTGCTGTATGTGGGACGCGGCCTCAACATGGCCAGAGAAGCAGTGCGTCGGTGCGCGCCCGGGTTCCGAACCCCGGACCGCCAGTAGCGGAGCGCGCACACTTAACCACTAAGCCACGGGGCCAGCCCTAAAACAGCTTTATTGAGATATAATTCACATACCACACAATGCACTCATTTAAAATGTACAGCTCAGTCATTTTTAGTATATTCACAGAGTCGGGCAACCATCACCACAATTTTAGAACATTTTCATTACCCCAAAAAGAAACCCATGCCCATTAGCCAGCAGTTACTCCCCATTTCCCTCCAACCCACCCAGAGAACGACCTATTTTAATGTTTCAAAGAATTCAGTGAAGCAACTGGCTTAGGTTCATCTGCCCTCTCCAGGGGGGTAGGAATCTCATGGAATCCATTTTTTTCAAGAGAGAATTCAGACTGAAAATAAGAATTGGTACAAAGAAAGTCTTCAATCAGTGGTTTTCCACCTTTTACCCTAGGGATAAAAAGCCCAAAGCACCCTCATAACTATATCCGGATTTTAGAGCTGGTTCACTATGGGTTAGGGCAATATTTTTCAACTTTTCTTTTTTTACTCCATTCCCTCCTTGGTTAAAAACAAAAGCTTTACCATCACCCCTGTGATTCTTATATAGCACCCTGAGGGGGTCATGCTGCAGGATAAGAATGCTGAATATAGGATTAGAGGAATATAGGAATGATCAAGAAAAACTAGGGTATGTCTGGTGGCAAATCTTTAACCTTTTGAGGTTAATCCCAGTGAAGAAGCCTTTCTGGGGCCGGCCCCATGGCCTAGTGGTTAAGTGCGCGTGCTCTGCTGCTGGAGGCCCGAGTTCAGGTCCCGGGCATGCACCGATGCACTGCTTGTCAAGCCATGCTGTGGAGGTGTCCCATATAAAGTGGAGGAAGATGGGCATGGATGTTAGCCCAGGGCCAGTCTTCCTCAGCAAAAAGAGGAGGATTGGCTCAGGGCTGATCTTCCTCACCAAAAAAAAAAAAGAAAAGAAGCTTTTCTATTATGAGTCTCAGGGTTCTACCAGCAGAAACAAGATAAGGAAGGGACCCAGAATGACATAAAGGTGATCTGGGGGCCGGCCCGGTGGCATAAGCAGTTAAGTGCACGTGCTCCGCTGCGGTGGCCCAGGGTTCGCCAGTTCGAATCCTGGGTGCGCACCGACACACTGTTTGGCAAACCATGCTGTGGCAGCGTCCCATATAAAGTGGAGGAAGATGGGCACGGATGTTAGCCCAGGGCCAGTCTTCCTCAGCACAAAAAGAGGAGGATTGGCAGATGTTGGCACAGGGCTGATCTTCCCCACAGGGGGAAAAAAAAAAAAAGGTGATCTGGAGCTACAGTGTGCGAGAGCCGCCTAGGGAGATGGTGAGCCCTTCTGGCACTTGGTTAATTAATAACATAAGTGAAGGCAGGCTGGGCCGGAGGGGATGGCCCCACGGGGCCAGGCCTGAGTCACAGATGGCCCAGTTGACAACATGACGGTTCACTGTTGGAAGAGAAATGGGACACAGCCCTTGTCAGAGCAGAGCCACTGGAGTCTGATTCAGAAGAGCCAACAGGATACCAGAGATCAAAAGTGGGAGGGACCCAGCTACCAGAAGGGGGCAGCACCTTCTCAGGATGAAATCGATTGAGAGGCCGGTTGTGCTGACCAAGGGGGTCAAGGCAGAGTATTTGGAGGGGGTTGGGGGAGGTGGAACAGGGACAGTACGATTAAGAAATATGATTTTTTGAAGAGATGGGGCTCCCTTGGGCAGGTGCTGATGTATGGACAGCCGTACCGCGTTACCTTAGAGCTTGAGCTGCCAGAGTCCCGTGTCAATCAAGAGCTGGGCATGTTCTTGGTCACCATTTCATGCTACACCAGAGGTGGCCGAGTCATTTCCACTTCCTCACGCTCCGTAAGTATTCATGGCCCATCTGGGAGGATGTGGACGATGATGACGGACGTCAGACTATCTGGGTGGGGCTTCAGAAAAAACGTCCTGGATCTGAAGTCACAGACCCGTCAGGATAGGGAAGAGGAGTCAGTTTACCAAACCAGACAAACACCCCCAGATATCTGATGGGCACGTCCACCTTTGGGGTAAAATCTAAAGCCTGGAGCCGCTCTGAAGAGAGGGGCTTCTTTAGAGCCAGACAGACCTGAGCTCAAATCCTCACCCAGAAACAGACTAGCTGAGGGGCAACTAACTTAACCCCTTGGTTGTAAGATATTATAAACAGTTATAATAGTAACTCCTCATAGCAAGACTAATTTGGGTTCGGTGAGGAAATGTGAAGTGCTTATTATAGCACGTAGTGGGTGTTCAATAAATGTTAGACTCCATTTTTTTTTTTTTAAAGATTTTATTTATTCATTTTTTTCCCCCCAAAGCCCCAGTAGATAGCTGTATGTCATAGGTTCACATCCTTCTAGTTGCTGCACGTGGGACTCGGCCTCGCGTTGGACGGAGAAGCGGTGCCCTGGGGCGCGCCCGGGATCCGAACCCGGGCCGCCAGCATCAGAGCGCGCGCACTTAACCGCTAAGCCACGGAGCCGGCCCTAGACTCCATTCTTAATTGTCAGCAGAACCAACAAAAAAATCATGAAGCAAATTCCTGAATGTCTACATGGGGAAAAAAGTTTCAGATGGTCACTGGGACTTAGTCTGTTCTGGATTCTAGAACTATTTGGGGGAAAGGTAGATCAGAGACAGAGTTGGGCTTAACCACAGGAACGTTTCTTAGAAGAGGGGCCTTTGTTGTCCTGAATAGAGACATGTGGTAGGGCAGGGCAGGGCAGGGATGTCACTCCAGCATTTGGAATGGGGGGGTGTGGCAGGAAGTGAAAGTGAGGGCAGGGAACCTGAGGAAGCAGCAGCCTTCGTAGACTGCACAGGGGTGATTGAGGGCTGAGTTGGGCCGTAGGAACCTAGGGCTCCCCAACCTCTCCCTCCTGGCCCTGACAGGTGATGCTGCATTACCGCTCAGACCTGCTTCAGATACTTGACACGCTGGTCTTCTCTAGCCTCCTGCTGTTTGGCTTTGCAGAGCAGAAGCAGGTCCTGGAGGTGGAGCTATACCCGGAATACAGAGAGAACTCGGTAAGGGGGGTGAAGGAGGACTAGGAGACCGCCCTCCCCATAAGCCCAGAATTCTACCTGAGGAGCCTCTGGGCTCGGTCAGGAGGTACAGCAACAGAAGCTGGAAGTGGGCCTCAGATTGCGCTGGTAAGAGTGACAGCAGCAGGATCCTGGCCTGACACTGCTACCACCCCACCCCACCCCCGCAGTATGTACCGACCACCGGAGCAATTATCGAGATCCACAGCAAGCGCATCCAGATGTACGGAGCCTATCTCCGCATTCATGCCCACTTCACTGGGCTCAGGTGAGGAACCCCTGAAGTGGGCCTCAGCAGCTCTCATGGGTCCTTAAGTGAAGAGGGTTCTAAGCAGAGGGAACAGGTTTTACATAGGCCACAGGTTCTCAACCCTGGCTGCACATTAGCATATAGTTCTCTGGGGAACTTTTAAAAAATACCAGAGCCTGGGCCCCACCCCCAGACCAGCTGAACCAGAATTTGTTAGGTTCATATCTGGTCATCAGACTTTTTAAAAGCACCCTAGGGAAGGCTGATGTGCAGCCAAAGTTGAGAACTATTGTCTTGAATCATTGGCTCAGCCAGCGGGAGGCAGAGGAGGTGGAGGCCGACTCTAGCCAAATTCATTTGAATTGCCCTAGAATTTATTTCTGGGAAATGAAAAGGCTAGTGCTCTCCAGAAACTGCTACTCCCTTCCTGTCCCTACTTCCTGCCTCAGGTACCTGTTGTACAACTTCCCGATGACCTGCGCCTTCATAGGTGTCGCCAGCAACTTCACCTTCCTCAGCGTCATCGTGCTCTTCAGCTACATGCAGTGGGTGTGGGGGGGCATCTGGCCCCGACACCGCTTCTCTTTGCAGGTTGAAAAGGACCCCCTCCCCTTCGTGATCCTTCTTTGACTGTGGAGAGGGCCGGGGCATGTTGGGGACAGGGTGTAAGGGCCCTGATCACTGGTGAGGGAAGTCAGTCCTTGCCGCTCAGTAGTTTCTCCTCCCCAGGTAAACATCCGAAAAAGAGATGGTTCCCGAAAGGAAGTCCAGCGAAGGATCTCTGCCCATCAGCCAGGTAAAGGTGATGGTTGAGGGCTGAGTGAGAAGGAGCTCCTGCATCTCCAGTATGAGGCTTAAGGCACTCATCACTGAGCTGAGGGTCAAAGGAAAAGCTAGAGGAGGTGGAGTTGGCACTACCATCCCGGCACAGCCACCCTAGCCCTGTCCTGTCCTCTACCCCCTTTGGAGGCACAGGGTCCCAAGACCAGGAGGAGTCAACCCAGCTGTCGGATATTACAGAGGACGGTGAGAGCCCTGAAGATCACGCAGGGGCAGGTATGGTACCTCAGCCCTCCCTCCCTTCAGACTCCTCCTAGCTCTCCCCGCCAGCCTCTTCCAGTCTGACCTCTGTATTCCCCCTGTGGCTGCAGAGGGCCAGCTGTCTGATGGGGAGAAACCAGATCAGCAGCCCCTGCGTGGAGAGGAGGAGCTAGAGCCGGAGGCCAGTGATGGTGAGGGACACCCTGCACCAGTACCCATGCAGGGTGGGGGTGGCATGTGGGTAGGGAGGAGGCCACATCGCGCGGTGGGGCTAGTTATCTAATTTCCCATTTGGGATTTTGTTTTTCCCTCCCCTGGCCCAGGTTCAGGCTCCTGGGAAGATGCAGCTCTGCTGACGGAGGCCAACCTGCCTGCTCCTGCTGCTGCCCTTGCCCCAGAGACTCTGGGCAGCTCCGAACACTCTGTGGGCACTCTCCGGCAGCGCCCCACCTGCTCTAGTTCCTAAAGAGAACAGGGCAGAGTCCCTACATCCAGCCCTTTCCCACCTGACCCCTTTCCTGTGACTCCCCCAATAAACTATTTTTGTGTCAGCTGCTTCCCTGACTCTTTGAAATGGATTCAGGGCCATTTGAAAACCTTGTGTAGGGGCCGGCCGGGTGGCATAGTGGTTAAGTTTGCGCTCTCCGCTTCTGCAGCCCAGGGCTGGGTTCGGATCCCAGGTGCAGACCTATGCACGGGTGGTCAAGCCACACTGTGGCAGTGTCCCATGTACAAAATAGAGGAAGACTGGCATGGATGTTAGCTCAGGGCCAATCTTCATCAAGCAAAAAGAGGAGGAAGATTGGTAACAGATGTTAGCTCAGGGCCAATCTTCCTCACCAAAAAAAAAAGATGAAAACCTTGTGTTCCCTGGGCATCCCCCACCACCGATTGGAGGAGGTTGTCTTACCAGGGGCTACCACTTGCTGGGGAAGGCCTCCAGCCCCTGGACTATTTTAGGCACAGCTGTTTCCATTCATAAGCCTAGGAAGTACAAGGAGAGAAAACCTATCCTGCCTACTCCATGTGACTCTCATCTCCCCCTGGGGAGGGGGATAGTGTAGGGCGGGTCTGGAGAGCTGGGATACATCATTCTGGCCTCTGCACCCCTCCCTTTCTCTGTTTGTTGGGAGGCACAAAACAGGAAATGACTGCCATGGATGTGGTATGATTTGTACCGACACAGCGTTTTGCGGCCCAGGCCCCATGCTGTCCACAGCTGTTTTCCTCTCTGATACCAGCCAGGTGCTCCCTCCCCTCTGCTCCCCTCCTCATCCCTTCACATGACTTCAGTCTTTGGATTCTCAGTTCCTGGCTGCTTTCCACATTCCACTCCCCTTTCAGAACCCAGGCATCCCGGCCTCCAGCCGAAACCGCTGCATGTGGCTTCCCCCATCCCTGGCCCCGTGACTCAGGCCCTCTGAAGGGAGCAGCCCTGTTCTTGGCATTCACGGGGGAAGGGGGGGCTAGGTGGTGACATCACGGTTGAAGGGTATAAAAGCTTCGAGCCAAAACAGAATTGAAATCGAAGACACCGACGAAACCTGACTGCGCAGCCTGTGCTCCTGGGGACCCCTCGGCCTGATACCCACCGACGTCTGGTCACAGATTCCCGCTGCATCGAGGCCTACCCACTGGTGAGGGGCTGCTGCGGGCCAGGGAGGAGTGGGGGGAGGTGGGACAGGCCGGGATGAGGCCTTCTTCGACAGGTGGGGAGTGAGGTTTCCAGGCTCCTTACTTCCCCCTTCTGTTCATCTCTTCTTCTTTCTCACTAAAGCCTCGTTTCTGGGTTTCTGCGTGTGTCGCTGGCTGATCCTTGTTTCACTCCCATCTTTTCTCTGGGTGGCAGCTGCCAATTATTCCACCTTTCTTCCCCAGGCTCAGTAAACCATTTCCTCCTCTTCTGCCTCCCACACCGTGTTTATTCATTAACTGTTACTAGTGCTTCTTACGTTGCTGGTTACATATCTGTCTCTCTCGCCTCAAACCATATTTGACTCTTTTTTGCCCCAAACCAAAAACATAGGCTGTTCAGAAGTCCATTGACAGGGCCGGCCCCATGGCATAGCGGTTAAGTGCTCGCGCTCCGCTGCTGGCGGCCTGGGCTCGGATCCGGGGCGCGCACCAACGCACTGCTTCTCAGAGCATGCTGTGGCAGCGTCCCGCATAAAGTGGAGGAAGATGGGCACGGATGTTAGCTCAGGGACGGTCTTCCTCAACAAAAAGAGGAGGATTGGCATGGATGTTAGCTCAGGGCTGATCTTCCTCACAAAAAAAAAAAAAAAAAGTTGGTTGACAAATGAGTGTGTCTGTCTCATTCCCTCCTCTCTCCTCTTCTCCTCCTGGTCCGCAGTTGTTTCCCTGGCCCCAAGGAGTTTTGTTAAGGGTGGGGGCCTGGAAGGCCTAGGGACAAAAAAGCCTTCACCTAGCCGCTTCCTCCTCTTCCAGACTCCATGCTGGGCTCTCCCGGCCTTCTGTGGCTCCTGGCTGTCAGCTTCTCCTTGGTTCCCAGAGCGCAGCCCTTCACCCCTCAAGTCTCTGAGGAAGAGGAGGAAGATGAGACAGTGTGGCCACCTTTGCCGGCTGTCCCCTGTGACTACGACCGCTGCCGCCACCTGCAGGTGCCGTGCCAGGAGCTGCAGAGGGCCAGCCCAACGGCCTGCCTGTGCCCCGGCCTCTCCAGCCCGGCCCAGCCGCCCGACCCGCCACGCCTGGGCGAAGTGCGCGTGGTGGCCGAGGCCGGCCTCGCGGTGGTGCACTGGTGTGCCCCCTCTTCCCCGGTCCACCAGTACTGGCTGCTGCTTCGGGAAGGCAGCGGGGCACCCCAGAAGGGTCCCCCCCTCAACTCAACCGTCCGCAGGGCAGAACTGAAGGGACTGAAGCCTGGGGGCGCTTATGTCGTTTGCGTGGTGGCCGCTAACGGGGCAGGAGAGAGCAGCGTGCCCAAGGCGGGCGGTGAGGGCCTCAAGGGCCCTGCCTTTGGGCCCTGCGGCCGCCTGGCCGTGCCCCCCAGCCCCCAGACACTGGTCCACGCAGCCGTGGGCGTGGGCACGGCGCTGGCCCTGCTCAGCTGCGCCGCCCTGGTCTGGCACTTCTGCCTGCGCCAGCGCTGGGGCTGTCCCCGCCGCACGGCCACCCGACCCGCCGCGGGGCTCTGAGCAGCCTCGGAGCATCTCCCGCCAAGCCCAGCCCCTGCCCGAGAGTTTAGCACAGGCTCCGGGGAGGAGGTGGCGGCCCATTGCTGCCCCGCGCAGCCCGGACGGGAGCGAAGGCAGGTGCTGGGCCCCGGCTGAGTCTCATGCTTGTTCAGGTCCAGACTTTCCGCTCTGCTCCTGGCTGAGGTTTAGGAAGGAGTAGAGAGGGTCAGCAGATTTTTTTCTTAAGAGACCAGATAGTAACTTAGGATACCAGGTGATAGTAACTTAAGAGACCAAATAGTAACTTAGATAGTAATTTGGGCTTTGTGTTCCAGAGGATGAAATCAAAGATATTATGAAGGTACTTATATAACCATGTAACCATTTAAAAATGCAAAAACCATTCTTAGCTCATGGGCCTTACAAATCAGGCCTGGAGGGGGTTGGCTGTAGTTAGCTGACCCCTGTCATACATACTCAAAAGGGCTCTGCCACTATGGGCAACTTCAGAGGGATTTGCAGAATATGCTGCTGTATGATAGGAGTTTGGAGCTGTAAACCGCTCCTTCTCCTTCTGCCTTTTGTTCAGATATTGAGGATGGGCACACGTGAGTCAGAGGCCACCTGTGTTTGAGGCACGTGGAAATAAATGTCTGAAGGGTGGAGAAAAGAGGGATTGCCCTAGCTGCTGTCTGGGAGAAGCTTGCATTGTTGCTAGTAAAACAAGAATAATAATACAGTAATACTGAGGGATTCTCCCCCAGTCTCCCCTAGTTTGTGTTTATTATATATCCACTGTCACACTAAAGGAAATACAAAAGGAAGGCATTTTCATTTTTCACGATCCTTTTCAATTTCCTGTCCACACACCTATTTTTTAAACAGTTTTACTGAGATATAATTCACATACAATGAATTTACCCATTTATGTATACAATTCAATGTTTTTTAGTAAGAATTGTGCAACCATCACCACAATCAATTTTAGAATGTTTTCATCAGCCGGAAAAGAAACCTCATACGCATTAGTAGTTACTCCCCATTTCCACCCAAGCTTCCCCACTTGGGGAAGTAGTCATCCATGAATCTACTTTCCGTCTTAATAAATTTGCCTATCCTGGACATTTAATGTAAATAGAACCACACAATATGTGGCCTTTTGTGTCTGGCTGTTTTCATTTAACAGAATGTTTTCAAGTTTTATCTATGTTGTAGTATGTATCCGTGTGTCATTTCTGTTTATGGCCAAATAGTCAATTATATGAATACACCACATTTTGTTTATCCATTCATCGGTTGGTGGACATTTCAGTTGTTTCCATTTTTTTAGCTATTAAAATAATACTGCTATGACATTTACATACAAATTTTTGTGTGGACATATGTTTTCATTTCTCTCCGATAGGTATGTGCCTAGGAGTGGAATTGCTAGGTCATTTGGTAACTCTATGTTTAACATTTCAAGGAAGTGTTTTCCAAAGTGGCTCCACTATTTTACAGCCCCACCAGCAATGTATGAGGGTTCCGATTTCTCCACAGCCTCACCAAAATTTGTTATTGTCTCTCTTTTTTATTTTAGCCATCCTAATGGGTGTGAATTGGTATCTCCTTGTAGTTTTGATTTGCATTTTCCTCATGACTGATGAGCATTTTTTCATCTGCTTATTGGCCCTTTGTATATCTTCTTTGGATAAATTTCTCTTCAAATCTTGTGCCCAGTTTTTTTTTTTAATTGATGCTTTAATAGTTTATAACATTGTGAAATTTTTGAGTTGTACATTTTTGTTTGTCCATCACCATATACATGTCTCCCTTCACCCCTTGTGCCCACCCCCTACCCCCATTGCCCCTGGTAACCACAGTACAGTTTTCTCTGTCCATGTGTTGGTTTATATTCCACATATGAGTGAGATCATACAGTGTTTGTCTTTCTCTTTCTGGCTTATTTCGCTTAACATAATACCCTCCAGGCCCATCCATGTTGTTGCAAATGGGACGATTTTGTCTTTTTTTATGGTTGAGTAGTATTCCATTGTATATATATATCACATCTTTTTTTTTTTTTTTTTAAAGATTTTATTTATTTATTTTTCCCCCCAAAGCCCCAGTAGATAGTTGTGTGTCATAGCTGCACATCCTTCTAGTTGCTGTATGTGGGACGCGGCCTCAGCATGGCCGGAGAAGCAGCGCGTCGGTGCGAGCCCGGGATCCGAACCCGGGTCGCCAGCAGTGGAGCGCGCTCACTTAACCACCAAGCCACCGGGCCGGCCCTATCACATCTTCTTGATCCAATCATCAGTCGAGGGACGTTTAGGTTGCTTCCACTTCTTGGCTATAGTGAATAATGCTGCAATGAACATAGGGGTGCATAAGCCTCTTTGGATTTTTTTTTTTTAATTTTTTAAATTTATTTATTTTTCCCCCCAAAGCCCCAGTAGATAGTTGTATGTCATAGTTGCACATCCTTCTAGTTGCTGTATGTGGGACTCTGCCTCAGCATGGCCGGAGAAGTGGTGCGTCAGTGCGCGCCCGGGGTCCGAACCCAGGCTGCCAGCAGCAGAGCGCGCACACTTAACTGCTAAGCCACAGGGCCGGCTCACCTCTTTGAAGATTTTATTTATTTATTTATTTTCCCCCCAATGCCCCAGTAGATAGTTGTATGTCATAGCTGCACATCCTTCTAGTTGCTGTGTGTGGGACGCAGCCTCAGCATGGCCGGAGAAGCGGTGCGTCGGTGCTTGCCCGGGATCCAAACCTGGGCCGCCAGCAGTGGAGCACGCGCACTTAACTCCTAAGCCACGGGGCCGGCCTGCCTCTTTGGATTGTTGATTTCAGGTTCGTTGGATAGATTCCCAGTAGTGAGATGGCTGGATCCTAGGGTATTTCTATTTTTAATTCTTTGAGGAGCCTCCATACCGTTTTCCATAGAGGTGCACCAGTTTGCATTCCCACCAGCTGTGTATGAGGGTTCCTGTTTCTCCAGATCCTCTCCAACATTTGTTGTTTTTTGTTTTGGTGATTATAGCCATTCTAACGGGCGTGAGGTGATATCTTAGTGTTGTTCTGATTTGCATTTCCCTGATGATTAGTGATGTTGAACATCTTTTCATGTGCCTATTGGCCATCTGTATACCTTCTTTGGAGAAGTGTCTGTTCATTTCCTCTTTGTGCCCACTTTTTAATTAGGTTATTTGTGGTTTTTCTTTGTTTGATTTATGGGTTTTTAAAAAATTTTATTGAGATCATAATAGTTTATAACATTGTGAAATTTCAGTTGTACATTATTATTTGTCAGTTACCATACAAATGTGCCCCTTCACCCCTTATGCCCACCCCCCAACTCCCTTTCCCTCTGGTAACCACTAATCTGTTCTCTTTGTCCATGTGTTAGTTTATCTTCCACATACGAATGAAATCATATGGTGTTTGTCTTTCTCTGTCTGGCTTATTTCGCTTAACATAATACCCTCAAGGTCCACCCATGTTGTTGTGAATGTGACGATTTTGTCTTTTTTTTTTTTTTTAATTTTTGTGAGGAAGATCAGCCCTGAGCTAACATCTATTGCCAATCCTCCTCCTTTTTTTTTTATTCCCCAAATCCCCAGTAGATAGTTGTATGTCATAGTTGCACATCCTTCTAGTTGCTGTATGTGGGACGCGGCCTCAGCATGGCCGGAGAAGCGGTAGCGTCGGTGCGCACCCGGATCCGAACCCGGGCTGCCAGTAGCAGAGCGCACGCACTTAACCGCTAAGCTATGAGGCCGGCCCCGATTTTGTCTTTTTTTATGGCTGAGTAGTACCCATTGTATATACATACCACATCTTCTTTATCTAATCATCAGTCAATGGGCACTTGGGTTGCTTCCACTTCTTGGCTATTGTGAATAATGCTGCAATGAACAGAGGGGTGCATAAATCTCTTTGAATTGTTAATTTCAAGTTCTTTGGATAAACACCCAATAGTGGGATAGCTGGGTTGTATGGTATTTCTATTTTTAATTTTTTGAGAAATCTCTATACCATTTTCCATAGTGGCTGCACCAGTTTGCATTCCCACCAGCAGTGTATAAGGGTTCCCTTTTCTCCACATCCTCTCCAACATTTGTTATTTTTTGTCTTGGTGATTATAGCCATTCTAACAGGTGTAAGGTGATATCTTAGTATAGTTTTGACTTGCATTTCCCTGATGATTAGTGATGTTGAACATCTTCATGTGCCTATTGGCCATCTGTATGTCTTTGGAAAAATGTCTGTTCATGTCCTCTGCCCATTTTTTGATCAGGTTTTTTGTTGTTGTTGTTGAGTTGTGTGAGTTCTTTATATATTTTGGAGATTAACCCCTTGTGGGATATATGATTTGCAAATATTTTCTCCCAGTTGGTGGGCTGTCTTTTCGTTTTGTTCCCAGTTTCCTTTGCCTTGCAGAAGTCTGATGAAGTCCCACTTGTTTATTTTTTCTTTTTTCCCTTTACTGAGTAGACATGGAATTTGAAAAGATCCTTCTAAGACCAATGTCAAAGACACACACCTATTTTTCAGAGTAGTATACACACTTTTGAATTCATTTTTAAATTAAATGGATGTAGAAAAGTCTAATTTACTACAGAGTATAATCCTCACTTTTACTGGTCTTATAACTTTTTTTTAAATTATAAAAGTAATATTTACACTAATGTCAAGTAACACTGAAGAGTATGAAGTGAAAGTTTCCCTCCTCCTCAGGAGGCAATTGCCTGTCGCAGAGCAGATCTTTCTCTATGCAATGCAAATATTTTCCTTTTGCACTCATTATGGACAGTATTCCATGTTGGTAAATCAGAGCCTCCTTAGTTATGTTAAAGGCTGCATAACTTTCCATAGGAAGATGCTCTGGAACTGACAGTAGCCATTGCTCTTTGTTGGAACATGTTTCGTTTCATGGAGCAAAAATTATGCTCAGAGACTGAGACTGTCTTTGCCAATATTTTATTTAACACAGGTTCACTGCAGGAATTACAATAGTTTCACAAGCCAATAGCAAACAGGACAATGTCTCTTAATAAGCCAATAAAGAAATAACATAACCTATTCGAAACCAATGAGAGATTAATCACACTATTGTTCCAGGCAAGGGGAGATGAAAGGAATAAAGTCCAAATTTAGTTTGAGGTGTACCTTTTTTATACTCCGGCACTTGGGAGAGATGGCGAGTCCCCTGTTGCTAGAGCAGGTTGATAGGGAACAACAGGGCTGGTGTTGGCAGGCAGGCTGATCTCCTTCACTGGGTTGCTGAGAGGTTCATCACCGCTACTGATAAGTGAGTCGCCCTTACCAGGGTAGGAGCTAATGCCCCAAGGTCTTCAGAGAGTTTATTTAGGTCAGCCCGGACTGAAACTCTCGGATATTCCTCACACTCTGGGTATGAATAGTCTAAATGTCCCCTTGCCATAGTTGCCTCTCCATATATTCTTATCATAAGCCCCTAGCAGGGCCCTTCAGCAGCTGGGCTACTGAGTTCTTATCAACGACAACAGATGAGATGATGACATCCTGACACAACTTACTTCATTCTTACATCAAAACAACTATTTTTGTCTTTGTCATACAGTGGATTTGAAATCATATCAAATCTACACACAACAGAACATTTAAGTTGTCTCTGGTGTTTGCTGTGGACACCCTTGTTTGTTTGTGTATCTTCATGTTTGTGTATTTCTATAGGGTACTTACCTGGAAGTAGATGAAAGAGGCAGCACTATACAATTCAAGCATTCTTTTATGATGGGACTTCTAGAATAAATTCAGAATACATTTGTTATCTATTATACACTTATCACACTGCAGTAAATACTTTGTGCCTTTTTTATTTGATCCCTGCATTTCCCCAGCATTTATTCATTTACAAATAATGAGGGCCTACTATCTCCTTTTTTTTTTTTTGGTGAGGAAGATTCGCCCTGAGCCGACATTGGTGCCAATCTTCCTCTATTTTTTAGTATGTAGGGCACCAGCACAGCATGGCCGCTAACAGAGCAGTGTAGGTCTGTGCCCAGGAACCGAAAGAGGGCAGCAGAAGTGGAGCGTGCTGAACTTAACCACTAGGCCACTGGGGCTGGCCCCCTACTACCTCCTTATTAAAGACATGCTTTACATGCATTTTCACTTAATCTACACCACAATCATTCCAAGAGATGGTATCACCTTTTCACAGACGAGAAATTTAAGGTTCTAAATGGCTTGAAGCTACAAGTAAGGAGCTGAGTCAGGATTTGTTCCCAAGCTGCCTAACTCCAAAGCTAATGCTTTTCACTCCACCGTGGAGAGGCAACACAGCAGAGTGGTTTTACACACACTGCATAGATTTCAATCCTAGCTCTGCTACTTACCAGCTTTGTGAACTTAGGTAAATTATTTCATTTTTCTGTGTCTGTTTTTTGTGACTAATAATAGGACCTACATCATATGGATTGTTGTGATGATTAAATAGGCATTAATCATATAAAAGTCTCTAGCACATATATTATCAATGTCAGTACCTTATTACTCCGCCTCCAAATAAACATTTAAAGTGAGCTTTACCTTTAGGGATCTAACAACCTAAGTAGTGGTGAGGGCTAAGTAATCAACAATGACTACACAGCAGGTGGATAAATGCTGAAGGGAGGGGTAAATACTAGAGCTGAGAAGTGGAGAGTGGGTGGTCAAAGCAGGCCTCTCTTATTTTGTGTGTGAGGAAGATCAGCCCTGAGCTAACATCTGTGGCCAATCCTCCTCTTTTTGCTGAGGAAGACTGGCTCTGAGCTAACATCGGTGCCCATCTGCCTCCACTTTTTATATGGGATGCCGCCACAGCATGGCTTGACAAGCAGTGCGTCGGGGCGTGCCTGGGATCCAAACCCCAGGCCGTTGCAGCTGAGTGCGGGCACTTAACCGCTACGCCACCAGGCCACCAGGCCGACCTCAAAGCATGCTTCTCTTAAAAAGCAAACTCCAGGAGCCAGCCCAATGGCGTAGTGGTTAAGTTCGCTGCTACCCCTGGCAACCTGGGGTTTGCAGGCAGGATCCCAGGCAGGGACCTTTGCACCGTTCATCGAGCCATGCTGCGGCAGGCATCCCACATATAAAGTAGAGGAGGATGGGCATGGATGTTAGCCCAGGGCCAATCTTCCCTAGCAAAAAGAGGAGGATTGGCAACAGAAATTAGCTCAGGGCTAATCTGCCTCACCAAAAAAAAAAAAAGCAAACCCCAAAGCCCAGTCTGAAAAATGACTCAGAGTTAACCAAGCCCACAGAAGAGAAAGGACATCCCAGGTAGAGGGACTGGTATGTGCAAAGGCCAGGAGGAGGGAGAGGGCCTGTTTTGCAATATGCACAAGTTACCATCAGGTAGTGGGAGATGAAACTGCAAACGACCAACATTTACACAGTACAGTCTTGCCGGGCACCTAAGGTAAGTGCTATTGTTATTCTCACTTTACACAAAGGGCTTTAACAAGAAAAAGGGAAGAAGGAAGCCAGACTACCAGCATTTAGTTTTCATCCTAGATGACTGGTGTCATGGAGAATTTTTAAGCAGGGAGGTGACAGGATCAGATATCGTGTTTTGAAAGACCACTTTGGCAGGCGGTGGAGGATGGCTCAATTCCCCGGAGAGGCTAAGCGGGTCAAAGAGTATGCACATTTCTATGGCTCCTGATACATTGCCAAATAACTTTTCAACTAGTTGCACTAAGGGACTATATCGGGAGCTGGCTTCATTTGCCCATGGTTTTCAGGGCCGCACTACCCGCCCCCACCGCTGCGGGGCGCCCCGGATTGGAAGGTCGCGGACCTATCCGAGGCGCTGCCTGTCCCCGCCCCCGCCGGGTCCCGGCAGCAGGTCCAGACCTGCGTTTTCTGGCCCTCTGCGGCACCCGTCCACGTCCGCCGCCACGTGACCCAAACAGATTCGAGCACTTCCGCTTTCCCTCGGCTTTCTTCTCGGCGGTGTCCGCGGCCGGTCCAGAGCCGGGTGAGTGAGCGAACGGCCGGCCGAGGCTGTCGGGGGCCGGGTTGTGCGCGGGCCAGGGGCGCCCCGCGCTGACCCCCTCTGCCCTCCCTCTCGCCCTCCCAGGTCCCCGCGGAAGCGGCGGTGGCGGCGCCATGGCGGAGCTGACGGCTCTGGAGAGTCTCATAGAGATGGGCTTCCCCACGGGACGCGCGTAAGGGAGCCCCCTAACCCCGGCCTGCGGGGGTCGCGGACCTGTCCGTGCCTTTACCCCGGCCTGGCCTCAGGCTCTCCGCCCCAGCCCGACCATCACCATGGCTCGTGGGCGCTATTCACGGTGTTTCTGCCCCCAGGGAGAAGGCTCTGGCCCTCACAGGGAACCAGGGCATCGAGGCTGCGATGGACTGGTGAGTGCTCAGACCTGGCGGTAGGGGACTGGGGACTGCTGGGAGGGTCAGCCTCAGTGTTAACCCCCTTCCCGACTTTCCCTGCCAGGTTGATGGAGCACGAAGACGACCCCGATGTGGACGAGCCGCTAGCGACTCCCCTTGGACATATCCTGGGACGGGAACCCACCCCCTCGGAGCAGGGTGGCTCTGAAGGTCCTGACTAAGGGACAGGGTGTGATTATTCAGGAGGGCCCGGGGAGGATCTGAACCGGTAATAATATTCACTGCTTGTTTGTAGGATCTGGGTCTGCTGCGGGAGAAGGCAAGCCCCCTTTGAGTGAAGAAGAAAGACAGGAACAGACCAAGAGGTATAGTAAGGAACATTTCTGAGTGTCACCTTGTCCACCTCTCCCCAGTACCCAAGTCTGGTCAGAGAACCTCGAACTTTCCACATTCTCTTTGTCGTCTCTTGGTCTTTTCCTTTCTGTTTTTTCATCTGTCTTGGGACACATGTTCCCTGATTTTGTTTTCTGAGTTCCTTGTTGTAAACTCACCTTCCCAATCCGTGTCCATTTCTGTTGAGCTCTTTCCCTTCTGCAACACAGGATGTTGGAGCTGGTGGCTCAGAAGCAGCGGGAGCGTGAAGAAAGAGAGGAGCGGGAGGCATTGGAACGGGAACGGCAGCGCAGGAAACAAGGGCAAGAATTGTCTGCTGCCCGGCAGCGGCTACAGGAAGATGAGATGCGCCGGGCTGCTGAGGAGCGGAGGAGGGAAAAGGCTGAAGAGTTAGCAGCCAGGTCTGCTGGGGTTATCAGATAAGAGATGAGAAAGTAATCAAGATTTGCTGTGTCAACATCTGACCTACTTTCTTCCTGTCTGCATTCCAGACAAAGAGTCCGAGAAAAGATCGAAAGGGACAAAGCAGAGAGAGCCAAGAAGGTAGGTTATTGGGAAGACAGAGGGTAATGAAGTAGGTGGGCTAGTAGTAAATCCTCTTTTTTAGCTTCAGAGGGAAGCGGTGGGCTTATACAATGTTTCTCCTGGGGGTGGGTGAGTGCCTGATCAAATGTTTTACTTTGTCCTTCAGTATGGTGGTGGTGTGGGTTCTCAGCCATCCCCACCAACAACAGAGCCAGGTCCTGTCCCCTCCTCTCCCAGCCAGGAGCCTCCCACCAAGCGGGAATATGACCAGTGTCGCATACAGGTACTGATTCTGATTTCCTGGGACCCCTTTGTTGGCCTATAAGGCACCCAGCCCAGAGGTTTTTTCAGTTGTGTTCCCTTTGCCAAATTTCTCCCTTCTTTGTAAATGACTTTTGAAATCCTACCTCCTCTACTCTTAGGAAGGATATCAAATTGCACTTGCCCAGTCATTTAAATCCATACCTTCCTCTTACTCAGCAGTTACTTTTTTACTTGTTCATAATGTTTTCATTTGGTTTATTACAGACCTGTTTGCATAATGTGATACTTATCCGGATATTTTTGTATAATCGTGTCCTTGTCTTTCTTAAATTGTGAGGGATCTGGGAGACTCTCTTCACTGCTTAGTAAAGCAGAATATAAGTGGTTGTTCACTAGGTACTTTAAATAGTAATTATGCTGGTTCAATCTAAGAGGAAGGAGCCAACTTTGCTCTTCTTTTCCTTACTTGGGCACCTCATTCAGTTTTGACGCTCACAATACTGTCTCTTTCCCTTGCCCTCTAGGTCAGGCTGCCAGATGGGACCTCACTGACCCAGACGTTCCGGGCACGGGAACAGCTGGCAGCCGTGAGGCTCTATGTGGAGCTCCACCGTGGGGAGGAACCTGGAGGGGGCCAAGATCCAGTGCAGTTGCTCAGTGGCTTCCCCCGGCGGGCCTTCTCAGAGGCTGACATGGAGAGACCCCTGCAGGACCTGGGTATGACGTGTGGGACCTGAAAAAGGACTTATGGGGGGATAGGAGGCATCCCTGAGGAAGGAAGGGATGCAAAGAGAAGCGACTTTGTGGAGATGGTGTGATGCCAGGAATTTTGGGGGCCAAAAGCAGGTATCTTGGTGGTTCAAACCTGTTTTCTTCCATCTTCAGGACTTGTGCCTTCTGCTGTCCTCATTGTGGCCAAGAAATGTCCCAGCTGAGAGGCCTTTATCCTGCTATTCGTCTCTGACCTCTTCATCTTTGATAAAGCACTGACATCTTCCTAATAAATAGACCTTCTGAGTTCTGTATGTTCCTGACTCCTTCCTGCATGGCTGGGAGGGACAAAACTGAGGCAGAGGAAGAAGCTAAAGGGAAAGCTTTTAGAGTAGACCCAATTCCTCATCTTAAGTTTCCAACAAGAGACTTGTTTCTGATCTCTGGGTCCTGATCAGTTGCTTGGGAGGTTGAGTGGGGAGAGGTGCTGGGGGTACTTATGCACCTTTTGCTCCTGTGGGTGTAAGGCAGTCGATAAGCCTGAAATCCTTACTAGCTACATGCCTGAACTTCTTTAAGCCTAATTTCTTCTCTAGTAAAATAGCTAATAGTACCTATTAATTGGGGTTGTGGGGATTACATAATGCTGATACACGGTGCTTTAGCACAAGGCCTGGCACCTAGTAAGTCCCCATTAAGTATTAGCTACTGAAAGGGTAATTTTTTATGTGGTCATTCACAAACATTGACAGCATTACAGTGACTTGCACCACTACATCTCTTCTGTGCTAAAATGTATTGAGTACTTAATATGTACCACACAGTTTTAAGTGCTTTATATGTATTAACTGAGATATGAAGGCATTATTATCTAGGTGTAGGTACAATTATCCCATTTTAAAGATTGAGACACCAAAACACATGACTTGCCAAAACTGATACAGGCAGAAGTAGTAGAACCTGGACACACACCTGGGGAGCCCAACTCTAGGGCTCAGGCTCTCAACTGCCCAGCTCCTTCGTGGTAGCCCTTGTCTCTACTGCTGATAACTCACCCTAGTGCTCCCTCAAATAGCTGCTGATCTCTTTCCTCTCATTCCCTGGCTAGGAAAGAGGCACAATGAAACTGTAAAGATCACACATGACAAATGTATTCAGCTTATGACTTCACCATCCAGCAGCTAAAAACAGCACCAATGCTCACATCCGAGTTTACACCTCAGCAGTACCAGCTTTATTTAGTGTTCTGGCTTTAATAAAAGCAGCCTTTTTTTCCATTGCAATCTTGCTTGGAACCACAGGATATAAAATAGTCAAAAGGGAAGTGAATTGGTTGACTTGGTTGTGGGGCTGCAACCCCACTAACAGCTTTTTCTCATCCCTTCAGTGGCATCTCCAATAGATCCTCTGACTGGATTCAGAGATTGAAAAGACTACAGTGTAAACCTTGAGGAGGAAAAACGCCACTACATTTACTGAGAGGCTGCTCTGTGCTAGGCACTGCACTTGACATTTCTAAGTTAATCTTTTTACAACAACCTTCAACATAATTATCACCTTTTATAGAACAGGACTGAGGCTCAGCGAGGTTTTGTAACATGCAGGAGTTGAATCAAGATCTGTCTGATTCAGGGGCCAGCCCTGTGGTGTAGCGGTTAAGTGAGCACGCTCCGCTGCTAGAGGCCCGGATTCAGATCCCTGGCGCACACTGATGCACCGCTTGTCAGGCCATGCTGGGGCAGGGTCCCATATAAAGTGGAGGAAGATGGGCACGGATGCTAGCCCAGGGCTGGTCTTCCTCACCAAAAAGAGGAGGAGTGGCGTGGGATGTTAGCCCAAGGCTGATTTTCCTCTCACACACACAAAAAATCTAATTTAAAGCTAGCTCCTAGCAATTCAGCCTCCAAAGGTTAAATAATGGCTAAGCATGTGTTAAGTTCTAGAAGCCCCTCTCCAAGCTTGAGGGACAGGAGCCCAAAGTGTCCTCTCTGGGCATCTATTGCTACGCGATTTTCCAAGATAGTTCTGATTTCAAGAATGTCACTTGGGGGCCAGCCCTGTGGCTTAGCGGTTAGGTGCACCTGCTCCACTACTGGCGGCCTGGATTCGGAACCCCAGGAGCACACTAACGCACCACTTCTCCAGCCATGCTGAGGCCGCATCCCACATACAGCAACTAGAAGGACACATTAGCTCAGGGCTGATCTTCCTCACACACACAAAAAATGTCACTTGGTTATCCCCAGAAGTACGCTCAAACAGACCACGTGACCTGTGTTTTGAAAACGTGGTGGCTATGCCTATGGGGCTTCAGCTTCACGTGGGGCGGGGCAGGCGGGAGCCACGGTCATCCCCGCCCGCAGCACCGACCCCCCAGAAAACTCTACGTATTTATAGGCGTCTGACCCCGGGGCTCACGGAAGAACGTGATTTATTGGTTCCTTCAGTTCGCTACATCCGATGCCCCCGCCCGCGATGTGAGCGTTAAAGCGCAGTCAGTGCTGGGTTCCGGGGGAACGTGCTCCCCCGGCCCCAGCTCCCCAGGCCGCGCGTGGCATCCTGGGTCCGGACTCCCCGCCCGGCCCACGGAGGTGAAAGGTTGCCTCGGACTCCTGCGGGAGTCCGAGCGCCCACGGGGGCAGGTCCCGGGTCACCCTGACCTCCCGCCGCCGCCGTCATTCCAGTTCTTCCTCCAGGCCACGTTCTCCTGCGTGGTCGCTGCCTCCTGCAGAGTGGCCAGCACTAACTGCTTGGTCTTGGCCGCCTCCTCCCGGCGCCGAGGGTCCTGCTCTGGCATCGCCTGCGGGCAGCAAGGAAGGTTCATAGTCCGGGCCCCCAGCCCGGGGCTCTCCGCCCGCCCACCCCACCTCGGACTCCCAGTTGCTCCCACCTTCAGCATCGCCTGCTTCTGCTCCTCTCCCGGGGTCACGAGGACAAAGAGCGCGGAGCCCACACCGGCCCCAGCGCCCAACACTGCGCCCACGAGCAGCGCTTTGCGCGCGGCCCCCATGGCCGACCGCGCGACCAGCGAGGCGCCCTCTGGAGTCCTCCGCAGCCTAGATAGGTAACCCAGACGTGTCGCTGCCCCGTGCGCGGGCTAGAGCGACCCACGGATAAAACCATAGAGAAGGGGCCGGGCTAGAGAGGGCCTCATCAGCGAAACGTTTAGAATCTAGAGCGCCGAGGTTTTCAGGTTACATTTGAGGTGAGAAGGTTGAGCGTGTCGAAAGTGTTGACGCCGAGGGCCGAGCGCGGGTCCCATTGTCGTGAAACCTGGAGTGGCATTGTTAAGGGGAGAGGGTGTGTCTTCATGGTTGCTGTGGGTTTTACAATTGTCCAGCTCTGAAATTTCCTGACCAATAGAGGGCTAGGACTGTGCTCTGTGATTTCTTAAAACAATTTGTGCTTTTTCAATACAGCACATAGTGGACATCCAAATACTTATACACATCAGCCTGTTGACCCCCTTCAGTCCCTTCAACTCCTGAACAAAAACTCAAAGCCAAGTGTACTGACTGAGTGGGGAAACTTTATCTTGCTTGTTAAATAAACTTGCTAAAAGTAAACTTGTTACTTTTCTTGTCATGGTATATACCCTTGGCTTTTTTTTTTTAACCATGGGAAGACTCTGGATTTTGTGTAACGTACCAAATTCTAGTTTAGAGAAGTGTGACTCTGGGCTAGTCATTTAAGTTCTTTGTGCCCTGGTTGCTGTATCAGAAAATGGGGCTAAATAATGGTATCTATCTCGTAGTTTTAGGAAAATTAACTGAGTTTATATGTAAAGCATTTAAAAATCGTTCCTGGCAAATAGTAAACATCATATAAATATTCATTAAATAAGATACAAAGAAATGTGTCGGGGCGGCCTGTGGCTTAAGTTAAGTGCGCGCGCTCCACTACTGGCAGCGCAGCTTCGGATCCCGTGTGCACACCAATGCACTGCTTCTCCAGCCATGCTGAGGCCGTGTCCCACATACAGCAACTAGAAGGATGTGCAACTATGACATACAACTATCTACTGGGGCTTTGGGGGAAAAAAAGGAGGAGGATTGGCAATAGATGTTAGCCTAGAGCTGGTCTTCCTCAGCAAAAGGAGGAGGATTAGCACGGATGTTAGCTCAGGGCTGATCTTCCTCACAAAAGAAAAAGAAAAAGAAATGTGTCAACTTGGGAGACCCAGGAAGCAAAGGAATCAGGAAATTCCAAGTTTGTTATCAAAGCTCTTCCCTCACAGGGCTTTACCCCAGATGCCCTTGTTGATGCCTACCCCACTCTTGCCTTTCCCATTGTCACCAGGGAGTCAGTACAAATAAAGCTCCTATCCCACCTCTTGGGATTTTCCCCTCCCCTGGAAGGCCCATAATCTCCTAGCACGTCATCCTCCTCTCTTCAAAGTGATTAAGGGGTCAGGCTCCAAAGAAGATTAAAGGAGCAGTCTGTGGGGTACACTGGGCAGAGGTACTCTACTCTGAGCTCAACCACCCTGCACTCTAAGAATCAGCATCCATGGCCCTTGTGCCAGGGAGCAGCGAGGATGGGCATTGGCCTAGAGATAGCCCAGGCTCCTCCCAGCATCCACAAAGTCCTAGGCTGACCAACCCTCTCTGGAAGGACAGAGGGGAAATTGGCAGGGTTGAAGGTCACCAGGATGTTCAGGTTAGTACTTCTCCACCCTGTGTCCTCCTGCGGGCTCATCCTCCAATTTGGCCCAAGCCCCATGCTGTCCAAATTCAGGTTGTCTCTCAAAAGCCCCGTCTGCCCTCCATTGTGGTGGAGGCCTCTGAAGTGAGTGAAGAGAGTGGGGAGCTCCGGTGGCCTCATGAGGAGCTGCTGCTGCTCACTGATGATGAGGAAGAGGAGACAGAGGTCTTCTTCCAGGACCAAAGTGAAGAGCCAGGTGAGGGAGGTGACTGGTTCAATGGGGCCGTTATGACCTGGATGTTCTGTGCAGGACCAAGATGGAAAACTCAGCTGTGTCCCCTGCATTAAGCAGTACCAGGCTCACAGTAGGTGCTCAGTAAATGTAGAGGTGGGAGAGAAATGTTATGGGGGTTGGCAAAGTTGATGATCTTTATTTATTTTTTTAACGTTTTATTTTTTATTTTATTTTTATTTACTTATTTTTTTTCCCCCAAAGTCCCAGTAGATAGTTGTATGTCATAGCTGCACATCCTTCTAGTTGCTGTATGTGGGACGCGGCCTCAGCATGGCCAGAGAAGCCGTGCGTCGGTGCGCGCCTGGGATCCGAACCCGGGCCCACCAGCAGCGGAGCGCGTGCACTTAACCGCTAAACCACGGGGCCGGCCCCAAGTTGATGAACTTTAGAGGGCAGTTCTGATGTCAGATGGGTGACACCTTCTAATATGTATTTTTAATATTTTAAAATATTCACATTGTTGGGGGGCGGGAAGAGATAATAAAATTACCCCAAATCCGACTACCCAGAGATAGATAGTTAACATTTTGGATGTCTTCTCTTCCAGACTTTTCCCCATGTCTGTATACTGTTAGGTTCTTCATTATAATTACTGTATTACTTTTTTATAAGGAAAAAAATTGCACAAATTCATTTTATCTCTAAAAAATTCCATAATATATCAGGAATATTTTTCATTGCTAATGGGCTCTTTAACTCGCCTCACCCTCAGGCTGGACTTGGAGCCCACTGGACCCCAGATCTCCCTTAAGAACCTTGAACCCTGAACTCAGCTGGGGGCAGGAACAGGTAGAGCAAGACGCCTCCTGGAGTCCTGAGGACACAGAGGGTCAGGAAGGCCCCAATCCCTGTCCTCTTTGGGACCCAGCAACAGGCTCCCGTGTCTGTAGAAGGCGCTTTGTGGAATATTCCCATCTCTTGCCTCCTGGGGGCTTTGAGGGTAAGTATTGCTCTCTCTCCCTCGAATTCACCCAGGCTTGTTTATGAAGCCCTTCCACCTATCCTTTCACAATCTTTCCCTTTTACAGGTGAGAGAAATAAGACGTAGAGGTCAGGCCACTGGGTCACACAAGTTAGTCAATGCTGGGATTTGGATTAAGAATTCTTATCTATGTTTTCAGGAGTTTCAGTTAGTTGGGGGCGGGGAATGATCCACTTGTACTTTCTCTGTTTAGCACTCGTCTAGTGCCTGGCACTGCTAAATGTTTCTCCTATTGTTGTATGTAATCCCCATAACTCCAGGTATTTTTCCCACCTTGCACATGAGTAAACTGGGGCACAGAACCATTCAATACTGTGTGCACCCAGCTAGTAAATGTGGAAGCCAGGACTCAAATTCTCGTTTTCCAGCCATCTTGCAAGACAAAGCTCTCTCCACCTCTCTCCTCACCCAACAGAAACACTAAGGTCAGGACTAAAAGGTCTTTAATCAGAGCCTTGAACCAAGTAAGCAAAGTAGGTGATGCCCCTGAAAGGACCTAGCTCCTGCACAGTCACAGTCCAGCCTTGGGACCCTTGCTCCAGACAGGGCAGCCGCACATCAGGGTCCTCATCTGAGAACTGAATCAGTGTCCCCTGGGGGCTTAGGACCCTCAGGCATTCTGACAGCAGCTGGTAAGCCCCAGGCAGACCACCCCTGGCAACAGCATCCCAGGTGCCCTTGTCTAGCACTAGCTGGAAGGACCCTGAGGAAGCCACTGGCTCCAGGTTCTGGGCATCAGCCTGCATGAAGTGGAGGTGGGAGGCAGGGTGTCCAGGGCACAGGGGTTTTTGGCCCTGGCCACCTTCCAGGAGGCTGTTCATGTGGGCCACAGCCACAGGAGAGAAGTCTACCCCCAGCACATCCACGGGGTGCGGGCATTTGGTGTAGAGGCCTGTACACAGGCTTGAGGTGCCACAGCCCACGTCCAACACCCGCAGTGGACAGGTAGCCTGTGCCTCCTGCAGCAGCGGCAGTAGGAGCCCCTGGGCTTCGTCGTATCCAAAGAACCAGTCGAAGGTGGGGACGCTGCCCACACGGGGCTGGGCATGGACCTTATCCCAGAGGCAGCGGTCCGCCAGGCAGCTACCAGCCAGGGAGCCTGTGGACACGAGCGAAGGACAAGTGTCACCCAGCGCCCGAGTTCTCTCAAACCGCTGCAAAAAATGGTGCAATGTACCCTGGGGTTTTAAGGGCCACATTTTCAGGGACTAGACTCCCGACTCACGAAGAACCCACCTTGCCCGCCCACTCTGTCCACCTTCCCTACCCGCCAAGGCGCGGCGCGCCCCCGCCGCTAGGGTCGCCACGTGGAAGGTTCGGCGCAGCGCCGCCATCTGGAGGTGCCGGCAACGTCGGCCAGAGAACGTTCTGCGAAATGTCGAAGATTTGCAAAATCGGCTTTGCGGAATCACGCATATAGCCTCCCTAACTCTGCCAGTCGGAGAAACGAACGGGGACACACACCCACTCCGGTACGAATGGCCTTTATTGGTTGCAACGGAAAGTGGAAGAGAGGAGGGGATACGCCAGCTCCGGCTCCTATGGCGGCTCCATAGACCTGAAATCAAAGGAGAAGGCGTGAGCACCCCGGGGAAGCGCCGCTGCGCCTCGATGCTGCCCTGCTCCTTGGAGCCCGGTGTCCCGGCGCTTGAGGATAGAACCGGCGGACTGGAAGCCGCCGGCACCGAAGACATGACGCCGAGGGGGCCGGAGCCCTTTCCCTCTGCCTCCGTACATTACGGGGACCGGGACCGCACGCCCGATCTCCGCCAAGAAAAGGAGGGTCCCCAGGCCCGGCCCGGAACCCCTTCCCCGCGTCGGTGGCCCGCAGAACCCCCACTTACTGGGTCGCCGCTGTCGGAAAGGAGTGCAACCCGGAGGAGCTCCTTTATATAGCCAAGGCCCCGCCCCCGAGCTGCGATTGGCTTGCGGAGGGCTGAGGGGCGGGGCCCACACGGACCCTGCTCCTAGCGGAAACTTGGACCCGGAACCGGCATCGCGGCGCAGCCATGGGCGCTCCCGGGGGAAGGATCAACCGGCCCCGAACGGTGACTGTGTGGGAGCCCCGACTCTGTTTCCCAAGCGCCCTAGAGCCCTCTCGTCTCGCCCGAGATGAGCTCGATGGGCCAGAGTCGCCTGTGCGGGAGTCCTGGGTCGCGGTGCGCGGCCTCCGTCTGATTAGCATCTTCCTCCCTCTCAGGAGCTGAAGAAGAAGCTGTTCAAGCGGCGGCGGGTGTTGAGCAGGGAGCGGCGACTGAAGCACCGGGTGGTCGGGGCTGTGATAGACGAAGGGCTGATCACGCGGCACCACCTCAAGAAGCGGGCGTGAGTGCTAGACCTTCTTCCCCTTGATCCTCCCCACCGAGTCTCCTTCCCTCCTCCCTGCCGAGCTCCCGAGCAGCTAACGTCTCTCTGCTTTCCATGTGCACTCACGCTTCTGCAAGCGACGTTTGTCGGCTGTTTGTGCCTAAACTCTGCTAGCCTCTCACGATACCGGTAGCTCACAACCTTTCTTTGGGTCTTCGACCCCATTGAGAATCTAAGGGGAGCTATCGACTCCCCCACCTCCCCAAGTAACGTCGTACATTCACATAGGTTATTATAACTAAATATAAATGCGCACACGTAAATGTGCGAACAACTCGATGAATTTTCACAAAGGCACATGTGGGATTTTGCATGTAAGTTTCAAGGCCCCCTGAGTCTTGGGGAAGAGTTCCCATCCTTTAATTAACTTCTTGATTATAAATATTTACAGAGTTTTATGGTACAATAAGAAATATACTCGGTCTTTGTCCCTGGTTCTTGGCACACAGCTTCTAAAACCGTTGGAATTTCTTCAGTGATTGGAGTGTCTTATTTCATAAGGAGCCCCTTTTGATCACACCTAAGTTTATGCTAATGAGTGACTTAGGGTGGGACTGATCCCCAGAAAGATCAAGTGATTAGAGGATTGGAGATTTAAGCCCCACCCACCGACCTCTGGGAAGGGTGGGGGTGCTGGAGATTCAGCTCTGTAAAAACTGTTGAACAAGGGAGATTTGGTGAGCTTCCTGGTTGGTGAACAGGTGGAGGTGTTGAAAGGTTGCCTCACCTGGGAAGGGCATGGAAACTCCTGGCCCCTTCCTGGTACCTTGCCCTAGGCATCTCTTCCATCTGGCTATTCCTAGGTTGTATCCTTTTATAATAAATCAGTAAATGCAAGTAAATGTTTCCCTGAGTTCTGTAGCTGTTCTAGCAAATTATCAAGTCTGAGAAGGGGATCATGAGGACCCTGAGTTATAGCTGGTCAATCAGAAGTACAGGTGACAACCTGGACATGTGATTGGTGTCTGAAGTGGGGGAAGCCTTGTGAGACTGAGCCCTTAAACTGTGGCATCTGATGCTATCTCCAGGTAGATGGGGTCAGACTTGAGTAAAATTTGTAGGACACTCAGTTCATGTCCACTGAGAATTGGAGAATTGCTTATTGTGGGAAATACCCACATTTGATGTCAGAATTATCGAGAATAGAAGAGAAAAAGAGTTTTCTCTTACAAGTTTCTACTGTATACTAAATTTTAACATTTAATGTTAAGTACTTTAGGTATGTGTTGAGATCAGTATTATGTAAATACTATGTTAATATATTAAATATTATTATGTAAATATTATGTATGTTAGTGTCTACGTATTGGAGAGATTTAACTCACTACCTTAGAGCCCAGGTTTTCAAACAGTTCTTTGACTTGGATCCAAAGGCCTTGTCAATAGCCAGAACTGCTTGTGTGGCCTATGTTGATTCAGGTTAACCTGGATATCTATGGTTCTACCAACCCTACAGGTCCAGTGCACGTGCCAACATTACTCTGTCTGGGAAGAAGCGCAGAAAACTCCTCCAGCAGATCCGGCTTGCCCAGAAAGAGAAAGCAGCCATGGAAGGTGAGGCTGGGGCACAGAGGTGGGGTGAGGGGACAGCCTGGATCATTTGGGGTCTTTAATGCTTCCTCTTTTCCTTTGCTCAGTGGAAGCCCTCCCAAAGCCAGCCAGGACTGGTGAACTACAGTCCAAATCGAAAAAGAAGACAAAAGCCCCCCAGGATGTAGACATGGAGGACCTTGAAGATAAGAGCTAAATCTCTCACTTCTTCCACCAGAAGATTCTCAGCTGGAGCCAGGAGGACTCAGTGGTTCTTTCAGAGGACTGCAGTGCTCCTTTTTGCTCTCTCAGATTCCTCTTCCATAATGGCCTAGTGACTTACCCTGGAGGGATGTGTTGAAAGGAAGAGGATGGAGAGGAGGCTCTTTAGCAATCAACCCAGCCTGTAATAAAGCCCTAGAGTTCTCACTGAGATGTGTGTGATTAAATGTAGGAACGGGGGTGGACCCCATGAAAAGGGGTCTGTGAGTATAGAAACAAGACAATTGGGAAACAGGACCCTCAGAGCTTACTTGAGCAAAGGCAACAAGAAGCCAGCCTGGGGCTGGCCCCGTGGCCTAGTAGTTAAGTTCTGTGCATATCACTTTGGCGGCCCAGGTTCGGTTCCTGGGCGTGGGCCTACACCACTCATTGGCAGCCATGCTGTGGCGGCAACCCACATACAAAATAGAGGAAGATGGGCAATAGATGTTAGCCTAGGGCGAATCTTCCTCAGCACAAAGAAAAAAAGAAGCCAGCCTATGTGATGACCCTGTCTCCCTAGTGAGTGACACTCCAACTTTCCATTTTTGACAAAAACATAGGTTATTGTAGAGATAGCAGAGGAGGTAAGGGTCCTGATACCAACCCTGCCACTGCCTCTGTGTGACCAGGGTGGGCAAGTCACTACATTATATTTGTCTCTATGTTCTTTGCTGGATTATATTTTTAATACAGTGAAGATCAAACATTATTTTTCCCTTTTAACATTCAGAAATTCTGTTTGTTGGAAGCCAGGTCTGGGTGTTTAATTAAAATGAAAAGCTGCCTGTGTGGAGGTGTGTTCGACAGGGGAAATCATATTCTGCCTGCCCTATTTAATCAGGACAGGCTTCCTGGAAGGGGAAGGCTTTGGGCCCAGTGTTGCAGCCCCTTCCCCAACTTTATGTTTTGAACAATTTCAAACCTTCAATAAAGTTAAGAGATTAGAACAATGAACCCTCCTATGTGCACTCTACCTAGATTTATCAATTTTAACATTTTGCTACACTTGTTTTATTTCTACACACTTGCAAATGTGCATGTGTGTGAGTATGTATCTTTGTTGTCTTTGCTGACTCATTTGAAAGTCAATTGCAGATGAGATTTTATCCCCAAGGACATCCTTCTATAGTCAAAATACTATTATCACACCTAAGACGTTTAACATTGGTGAAATAGCTAATATTCCGTTTTTCATGTTCAAATTTCCTCAGTTGTTCCACTATTATTCTTTTTTTTTTTTTTTTTTTTAAGATTTTATTTATTCATTTTTTTCCCCCCAAAGCCCCAGCAGATAGTTGTATGTCATAGGTTCACATCCTTCTAGTTGTTGTACATGGGACTCGGCCTCGCGCTGGACGGAGAAGTGGTGCCTTGGGGCGCGCCCGGGATCCGAACCCGGGCCGCCAGCATCAGAGCGCGTGCACTTAACCGCTAAGCCACGGAGCCGGCCCGACTATTATTCTTTATAGTTATTTTTTCCCCTCAATGTGGGGGCCAAACAAGGATCACATATTACATTTAATTGTCATATCTCTTTAGTCTCCTTCAGTCCAGAATAGGACCCTTACCTTGTCTTAGATAACTTGATGTTTTTGAAGAGTCCAGCCTAATCTTATTTATTTAAGATTATCCTACAACCTGGGTTTGTCTGACTGTTTCCATATGTTTCCTCATAATTAGATTTAGGTTAAGCATTTGTTGGGGAAAAATTCTATGCAGATGATACTGTGTACTTCCCATTGCTTACGTCAGGAAGTATGGAATATCACTTTGTCTCATTGTTGGTGATTCCAAGTGTAGAAACTTGGTTAAGTGGGTGTCATATTTCTCCACTGTTAAGGTATCCTTTCCTTTTGTAATTAATGAGTAATCTATGAAGTGATACTTTAAGACTGTATGAATACCCTATTCCTCAAAGATCTTACACCCAACGGTTTTAGCATCCATGATGGTCTTTTTGTGTGTGTGTGAGGAAGATCAGCCCTAAGCTAACATCTAATGCCCATCATCTTTTGGCCAAGGGAGATTGGCCCTGGGCTACCATCTGTGCCCATCTTCCTCTACTTTATATGAGGCGCTGCCACAGCATGGCTTGACAAATGGTGTGTCGGGTTCTGCACCTACGAACCCTTGGGCCGCCGCAGCGGAGCGCACTCTTAACCACTACGCCACCGGGCTGGCCCCCGTGATGATCTTTACCTGAATTAGTTATTACTGCAAAATGGTGATTTTTCTAATTCTATCATTGATTCATTTTATTCATTTGACATAGTCTGTAAAGAAAACCCCTCCCTCCTTTTTTTAGTATCACTAAGGATTTAGATTGTTTTTCAGTGTGTTATAATCCATTACTGTCGCTTTTTCATGCTCAAAATCATACCACGTTTGGCCAGCAGGAGCCTTTTCAAGGTGGTCCCTGTGACCTTTTGACATAAAACCATCAGTATTTGAACATTTCTTTGCTTCTGGCACAATGATATGTTCCAGGCTCACCTGTGACTTCCCCTGGCCTAAAACTTGGAATTGGCCATTTTTCCAGGGAAGCAACATATGTCCAGTTTTGAACACAGAAAGGGCATGTACTTGTTTGAAATGGAACTGTATGCATATGCAGTATGGAGAGAGAGGAGGAAACAGTAGGGAGAAGGAAAGACATTTTCGACATTTTGGTATACCCATCCTTCATAATTTTTTTCTTACCCCCCTGCCTGTCCCTCCCACCCCCCAGTGCCTAAGGCAGGAAGGAGTTGGATGTTTTCAAAAAAGAAGAGTTTCTGTATCTGGCATCATGCTAAGTCCTTAACATAAATGATCTCAAGTGATCTTTGCCAAAAATCTGTGAGATACAAGACATCATGACCATTTTACGGATGAGGAAATGGGCTCCAAACAGCTGGGTCACTTGCACAGGGTTACGTAGCTAGCAAATAGCAGACATGAATCCATGTCTGTTCAACTCCAAAACGAGCACCCTTAGATCGTGAATCCCTTAAGGGCAAGGACCACATAATAGTCTCATAGCTAGAAGAAATTATCTGGTTCAAAAGCCTCCTTTTACAGATCAAAAGTTGAAGCCCAGAGAAGGGAAGTGGTGGATCCAAGTTTGAGGCAGAGCTAGGAGCAGACATTGTCTCACATTTACTGTTCTAGAACAGTTTTTGCTAGTAGGTAATATACACACTTTGTAAGTGATTGAACTTGTAAAATTTTTTTTTTAAAGTACTTTCTTTTTTTTTTTATATTTTATATTTTATTTTTATTTATTTTTCCCCCAAAGCCTCAGTAGATAGTTGTATGTCATAGCTGAACATCCTTATAGTTGCTGTACGTGGGACGCGGCCTCAGCATGGCCAGAGAAGCGGTGCAACGGTGCGCGCCCGGTCCGAACCCCAGGCTGCCAGTAACAGAGCGCGAGCACTTAACCGCTAAGCCACGGGCCGGCCCTGAACTTGTAAAATTTAAAAACAAATAAAGAACTATAGCCGTCCAGCTTTTAAAACACAATCACTTCAAAAGTATCTCTAGGACCCACCATCTGGTGTTAAAATAACTCACACTTCCACGGAGAGCAGTAAGCCCTCTGGTTAATACAGGCCTCAGAACCTACTTCCCTTTCATTCATTCAACCAACATGTTTATTAAGAACCTACTACTCTTGTCCAAGAGTTTATTTTCTGGAGTTCATTTAACAAATATAATTAAAAATAGCTAATGTTTACGTAGTGCTCACTTACTGTTGCAGGCACTAAGTGTTATACAGTGAACAGATTATCTGGTTTCAATTTTCATAACAACCCTGTGAGGTAGTTGTTCCATGACCGACCATCCTCATTTCCATTTCAAACAAGCATAGAGAGGTTGGGTAATATACACAGCCAGTAAGTGGAATAGCTGGAACATGATCTACATAGACTGCCTAGAGTGGGGGCTCTGGAACAGGTGTAGTAGCTCCGCATATAGTTACCAAGGTCCTTCCCTGCAGGTGTGGGATGTGAGGTAGACTGAGGTCCCTGCGCTGGGAGGCTGGGGAGAGAGAAAAGTCTAAACAATGGAGACTCTAGAAGGATGCTAGTGCCCACCAACGACTGGGAGGCCACCTCCAGCCCAGCCAGCCCAATTTATGTCAGGCTTCCTCTCCCTCCCTCTCTTTCCTTTTCTTCTCTTCATCTTTTACGAATTTTCTCTTTTTTTCCCGTCTCTTTTTCGCTTTCCCCCTTCCTTTCTCTCCTTTAACTGCTTTTTACATTGTCACTGTTACTTGATTCAAATGTTTCCTAGTGCTTCATTTTTTAAAACCTCGTGAATTGAACATTTTGTAATGTTGGCTTTAGGAAAAATAGTTAAATCTGTCAATGGCCGCAGCTAGCTTTAGTCTGTATGTCAAGGGTCCTTTGGAGGAAAAAAAAAAGGTTGCGTTGAGCGCGGGTCGGGCTCCCGCTGTCATCGTCCCGCAGTCCTCGACACGAGGCGGAACCAACGTGTGAGGGTGGTAGACGTTGCCGGACTGGTTTTCCTGAGAGGCCTTGGCGCTGGTTCCTTTCGCGTTTGCCGTCAGCGCGCATGCGCTGCCTGCGCTCCGCCGCTCCCGCCTCGGGCTCGGGCTCGGGCTCCGGGATGTCCGCGTTGTGCGACCCTCCCGGGGCCCCAGGGCCTCCCGGGCCTGCCCCGGCCACCCACGGTCCCGCGCCGCTCAGGTAGTCAGAGCCCCTGGCATCTTCTCGCACCGCGCGGTCCCGCGCCGATCCCCAGCCTTCTCGGCAGAAACCCGGATCCTACCTCGAGAGCTCGCTTCAGGGTTCTCAGAGGTTCCTGGTTGGGTCTTCCCAGAACTCAGGGACCTCACGAAAACTCTGGGCTCCAGTGCCCGCACTCCCAAGATCTCGGGACTGCCTCCCTCTAAACCCCAAGGCCTAGTTACCCCAGGTCCCAGCCTTCTTGTCCCAAGAGTTGGGGATATCAGAACTCTTGGGAACCCAGCTGCCCTGCCCCTTTTAGACCCGAGGGCACCCGGGGTCCCCTAACTTCATGGAGACTCCCTGGGAACCCAGGCCCAGAAACCCAGAGATTGCTTCCTTCTAGCCTTTCCCTTGCCCTCCAACGGAGACACTCCCCTCACTTTAGGGTGGTTTGTTTTTTTTTTGGAAGAACCAGAGGAATGGCACAGTCAGAACCCTATCAGCCCCTAGAGGATGCCGTCTGTGGCAGAAAAGGCAGTAAGAGGAAGAGGATTTTGCCTCTTCCTGTAACACTGGCTTCTGAACCTCTAAGACTGAACCCATATGTTTCGGGGGGGAAGGGTTGAAAGGCTTGTCTTGTCTGTGCTCTGGGACACCCTGATTCCTAGGCACACTGAGTGTGCTGGAAAGGTGGTGGTTGTTGATGTGGTGGAGTCCAAGTGGTGGGTGGTGAGGATGCTTGCAGAATATGGGAAGAAACAGGTACTGGGAGGAAGAGTCCTTAATAAGGGCAAGCTTGCACTTAGGATCTTCTTTCCATTAAGAGCAAAATCCAGGGTGCTTGTGTTGGGTGTGTGTGTGTGAAGGGAATGCAGTAAAGCTGGAAAGGTGTTTTTAAAGCAGATGTTATAGGAACAAAAAATATACTTACTCAACAAACATTTATTGAGTGTTTCCCATATACCAGGCACCTCAATAGAAGGGGTTCAGTGTTGAAGAGCACAGAAATGTTTGCTACCCTCTTGGAGCTTATAGTCTGATTACTTAACCTTGCTTCGTTATCTGTACATTGGGATCATAATAGTACCTACCTTACTGAACTGTTGTTGGATTGAAATATTACATGTAAAGTACTTAAAAGAGTACCTGACATTCTGAGTTATCTAATATAGATATTATTGTTACTGTTGAAAGGAAAATAGCTAGCATTTATTGAGTGATTAGTGTGAAATAGATATGGTGCTTAAGTGTTTTATGAATATCATGTTATGAAGGAGGTACAGTCATTCCTATTTTCCTTAGAAAGAAACTGAAGCTCAAAGAGGGAATGTAACTTGCGCAACATCTCCCAACACTCTAAGTCTGTGCTTCTCTTGCTTCCTTACAGTGCTCAGGAGCTGTCCCAGGAAATCAAGGCTTTTCTGACTGGCGTAGACCCTATTCTGGGCCACCAACTCTCGGCCCGGGAACATGCTCGCTGTGGTCTTCTCCTGCTACGCTCTCTGCCACCTGCTCGGGCTGCCGTGCTTGACCACTTGCGAGGCGTCTTTGATGAGAGTGTCCGGGCCCACCTGGCTGCCTTGGATGAAAGCCCTGTGGCTGGCCCACCTCACCTCCGTCCACCCCCACCCTCCCATGTCCCTGCTGGGGGACCTGGTCTAGAAGATGTGGTGCAGGAAGTGCAGCAGGTTCTGTCTGAGTTCATCCGGGCCAACCCAAAGGCCTGGGCTCCTGTGATTAGTGCGTGGTCCATAGACCTCATGGGGCAACTGAGCAGCACATACTCGGGCCAGCACCAGCGTGTGCCCCACGCCACTGGCTCTCTCAACGAATTGCTGCAGCTGTGGATGGGCTGTCGAGCCACACGCACATTAATGGACATCTACGTTCAGTGCCTCTCAGCTCTCATTGGTAGTTGCCCAGATGCCTGTGTGGATGCCTTGCTGGATACCTCTGTCCAGCATTCCCCACACTTTGACTGGGTTGTGGCCCATATTGGCTCCTCTTTTCCTGGCACCATCATCTCCCGAGTTCTCTCCTGTGGCCTTAAGGACTTCTGTGTTCATGGTGGGGCTGGAGGTGGAGCTGGTGGCAGTGGTGGAAGCTCTTCTCAGACCTCCTCTACAGACCCCTTCCCTGTATCTCCTGCTATCCCTGGGGAGAAGCGGGTGCCCAAGATTGCCTCAGTTGTGGGCATCCTAGGACACCTGGCCTCCCGCCACGGAGACAGCATCCGACGGGAGCTCCTGCGAATGTTCCATGATAGCCTGGCAGGGGGCACTGGGGGCCGGAGTGGGGACCCCTCGCTCCAGGCCACAGTTCCCTTCCTGCTGCAGTTGGCGGTCATGTCACCAGCTCTGCTGGGCACAGTCTCTGGAGAGCTGGTGGATTGCCTTAAGCCCCCAGCTGTGCTGAGCCAGCTGCAGCAACACCTGCAGGGGTTCCCCCGAGAGGAGCTGGACAACATGCTGAACCTGGCTGTGCACCTGGTGAGCCAGGCCTCTGGGGCAGGTGCCTACCGCCTCTTGCAGTTCCTGGTGGACACAGCCATGCCTGCCTCAGTCATTACCACCCAGGGCCTGGCTGTGCCAGACACCGTGCGTGAAGCCTGTGACCGACTGATCCAGCTGCTGCTGCTGCACCTGCAAAAACTGGTTCATCACCGGGGTGGGTCTCCTGGGGAAGGGGTGCTGGGCCCACCCCCTCCCCCCCGCCCTGTGCCCTTTCTAGATGCGCTAAGAAACCATGTTGGAGAGCTGTGTGGAGAGACATTACGATTGGAACGGAAGCGCTTCCTCTGGCAACACCAGCTCCTGGGCCTGCTCTCTGTCTATACCCGGCCTAGCTGTGGACCTGAGGCCTTGGGCCATCTCCTGAGCCGGGCCCGAAGCCCTGAAGAGTTGAGTCTGGCCACCCAGTTATATGCAGGGCTAGCGGTCAGTCTCTCTGGCCTCCTGCCCCTGGCCTTCCGAAGCTGTCTGGCTCGGGTGCATGCAGGGACTTTGCAGCCTCCCTTCACAGCCCGGTTCCTACGGAACTTGACACTGCTAGTGGGTTGGGAACAGCAAGGCGGTGAGGGCCCTGCAGCCCTAGGGGCCCGGTTTGGGGAGTCTGCCTCAGCCCATCTGTCTGACTTGGCTCCTCTCCTGCTACATCCTGAGGAGGAAGTAGCTGAAGCTGCTGCCTCCCTTCTGGCCATTTGTCCCTTTCCTCCAGAAGCCCTGTCCCCCTCCCAACTCCTGGGACTGGTGAGAGCTGGAGTGCATCGCTTCTTTGCCTCTCTGAGGCTGCATGGCCCCCCAGGCGTGGCTTCGGCCTCCCAGCTTCTTACCCGCCTCTCTCAGACCTCCCCGGCTGGGCTCAAGGCTGTCCTGCAGCTGCTAGTAGAGGGAGCCTTACATCGGGGCAACACAGAACTGTTTGGAGGGGAAGTGGATGGGGACAACGAGACTCTTTCAGTTGTGTCTGCTCCTTTGGCTTCTGCTTCCTTGTTGGACACAAACCGGCGGCACACTGCAGCTGTCCCAGGTCCTGGAGGGATTTGGTCTGTTTTCCACGCTGGAGTCATCGGCCATGGCCTAAAGCCACCCAAGTTTGTCCAGTCACGCAATCAGCAGGAAGTAATCTATAACTCCCAGAGCCTCCTCAGCCTCCTGGTGCACTGCTGCAGTGCCCTTGGGGGCACTGAATGTGGGGGAAGCTGGGCGGCTCCCACCCTGAGCCCGGAGGCAGCCAAAGCAGTGGCAGTGACCTTGGTGGAGAGTGTGTGTCCTGATGCTGCTGGGGCTGAACTAGCCTGGCCCCCTGAGGAGCACGCCCGAGCCACCGTGGAGCGGGATCTCCGCATTGGCCGGCGCTTCCGGGAACAGCCCCTGCTCTTTGAGCTGTTAAAGCTGGTAGCAGCTGCTCCTCCAGCCCTGTGCTACTGCTCCGTGCTGCTGCGGGGGCTGCTGGCCGCCCTCTTGGGCCATTGGGAAGCCTCTCGCCACCCTGACACAACCCACTCCCCCTGGCACCTGGAGGCATCCTGCACTCTGGTGGCTGTCATGGCTGAGGGAAGCCTCCTGCCACCAGCCCTGGGTAATATGCACGAGGTATTTAGCCAATTGGCACCTTTTGAAGTGCGTCTGCTGCTGCTCAGTGTCTGGGGATTTCTCCGGGAGCATGGGCCCTTGCCCCAGAAGTTCATCTTCCAGTCAGAGCGCGGCCGCTTCATCCGGGACTTCTCCAGGGAGGGTGGGGGTGAGGGTGGACCCCATCTGGTTGTGCTTCACAGCGTCCTCCACCGCAACATTGACCGCCTGGGTCTTTTCTCTGGCCGTTTCCAGGCACCTTCACCGTCCGCTCTCCTCCGGCAGGGGACATAGCCTTTTCCATGCTCCGGAAGCCCAAGGAGGGTGAGCAATGAGAGAGGCCCAGCGGCCCCCAGTGAAAAGGGGGCTAAGGTGTTGCAGAAAGGTGGAGGTTTCTCTTCTAAGACCTTGGCCTAAAGAGCGCTGTCACTTTTTTCATCCCCCACCTTTTTTTCTAAATAAAATTCGCCGAGTTGAGAAAAACAGAGTCCAGTGCCTCTGTCTGATGCTTAGAGTGGGCACAGTCGGACAGCTCCTGGCTCTAGAGAAGCCCGCCCCGTCCTCGAGCCGCGCCCCTGGCTCCGCCCCGCTCCGAGTATTTATAGGGCGCGCTCCGCCAATGGGACCGCCGCCCGGCCGCTCCCGGGCCAGGCCAATCAGAAGGCCGGAAGGGGCGGGCGCTAAGATACGTGGCTCAACGCGCTCGGGGGGAGGGGGAGGCTCGGGGTCAAGGAGCAAACCCGGCACAAGATGGCGGCGGTAGCGGCAGTGGCGGCGCGTAGGAGGCGGTGAGGAGCCCGGAACCCGGGGGCGCTCCCGGGACGCCCCCAGGTCCCCCACGTCCCATATCGCTCATTCCTGTATGTCCTCTCGAGACTCTGCCACCCCCGGCCTCTGGAGGACCCTTTGCCTCTCTGGAGGCGGCCTCAGGCGCCCACAGCCTCCTCGCGATAGATCCGCGCGGCGTTGGGGGACTTTGCGTCTGGGGTTCCCCGTGCGGCCCGGCGCCTCAGGAAGGCCGCAGCGGTGCGATCTTGTTGGCCTTGGCCGGGCTCAGCCGCTGCTCTCCTCTGGCGGCTCGCGGCGGCTAACGCTGCTGCCTCCTTCTTGCAGTGCACGGGGCGGCGGGGCGGGGGACGAGACGCGGCCCGGCCTCCGCGAGCCTGCTGCCCTGTGGCCCCTCGGCCGGGCTGGGAGCTCCGCGGCCCGCACTCCCGCCTGCATTACCCCTCTTGTGCTCCCCGCAGAGCCCTGGACCCTGCCCTGCCCTGTCCTTGTCTTCACTTGGACACCAACCCTGGTTTGTTCGGTGTTCACGGTTGCTGGGCACGGCTGGGGCAGGATCCAGTAAGTTCACAGTTTGCTGTTGCTCAAACACCACATGTAGTCGAAAGATTTGGTCTGCGCTCTCGAGTTTATATTACCGAAAAAACGCTTCGAAACAATCACCAGCGCCACAATGCGTTTAGTACCGAGACCTAACGGATGTACCGGGGTGGGAGAGGCGTGTACTGTCGGCAGCAGTGAAAAAAGCGTGGATCGTAAACTCAACTCGGGAGGTCTGTGATCTGAAACAGTAAACGGGTGCAACTTGCCCTGCGGCTCTTTCTTGACTTTGGCTTGTGATCACCCGTTACCCCTTGCTCAGGAGCGTTCAAGGCATCCCTGGGTTCCTAGGGTCTTCCAACAGATCACATCTGAAAGATCTTTTAGAAATCCTATCCCCATTGGCATTTCTCCAAACCCATTTTATAGATTGTGCAGATAGGACTCCAGAGGGTAGTTAACTCACTGTGCTTCTGATTACTGCTGCTTTGGGCAGACGGATATGGGGTCAGTGTCTCAGGGTGCTTGTGGCAGTCACTCCTCAGGACCTAGGCCACAGGACTTGCTGTTGAGTTTTCTGATAGCATCTCTTCTGCTTGTTTTGCTGCTGCTATTTATTCCTGCTTGGCCTATTAAACCACAGTGCATGATGTTTTCATCGCCTTTGGCCAGCCTGGCTTGCTTTGCACATTCTTCTGGAACTGGAGGGCTTACTGTGTTCTCTGATCTTTCTGGTGATTTTCTTTACCTTTAGCTTTCATGCAGATGCTGAGGCTAATGCTGGATACAATGTGGAGTAGGCCCTACCCTTTAGACCCCCTTTTGGCAGGTTGCAAAGTTTTGTTGCTTGGAAGAATCTTGTGTTTTTGTTTTTTTTCTCCGCTATTTGGAACTCTTTCTCAGTGTGGTCCTGGACTCCTTATATCAGTCACTGGGAGAGCATGTTTAAAATGCAGATTCCTGGAGCTCGGGAATCTTTGTTTAATAGGCACTGCAGGTGATTCTTAACAGACCCTAAAGATTGAGAACCCCTGTTTAGGATTTACTCAGAATGGATGAATATATCCTTTAAACTAATTTGTTTAAAGATTTTATTTATTTATTTATTTTCCCCCCCAAAGCCCCAGTAGATAGTTGTATGTTATAGCTGCACATCCTTCTAGTTGCTGTATGTGGGACTCGGCCTCAGCATGGCCGGAGAAGCGGTGCGTTGGTGCGCGCCCGGGGTCCGAACCCCGGGCCGCCAGCAGCGGAGCGTGCACACTTAACCACTAAGCCACGGGGCGGCCCTAAACTAATTTGTTTAAATAAGCCTGTTAGTCCCTTCTCTATCATTTGAAAGCATGTTGAGGGGGTGACAGTTTGTGGTAACTTTGAGGTGATGGTCCTCAATGAGGCAGGCCCTGCTGGTGGTAGGGTGCTGTATTGTGCATCAGGAAGTACATGGGCCCCAGAGTCAGGCAGAGCTGAGTTCAATCCCGGTTTCACACACCCTTACTAGCTGTTCAATCCTGGATGAATTATTGAACCTTTTGTGCATCAATTTTCCCATTTGGGGAAAACACCAACCCTACATTCACCCAGAAAATGAAAGAAAGGGAAAAGAGGTAGAGCGTGTAAAGAAGTGGTTCTCAATCGTGGTTGCCCATTAGAGTTGTTTAGGGAGCTTTGGAAAAAAGTCTGTTGCCCAGGCCACACTTCAAGCCAATTAGATCAGAATCTGAGAGTGAGACCTGGGCATTGACACTTTTAAAAACTGCAGGCAGAGTTGAAAACTGGGGATATAAAACAGTTAGCCAGGCCCCGGGGGTACATTAGGACTCAATAAATGTAAGCTGTTGTTATTCTTTTCAGGCTTAGGTAGCGTTAGTGATGACTTCTTTTAAAGATACAGGAGTGGAGATCAGAGGAGCAGGATGCCTAGGGTGCTAGGGATGCTAGGACCTGAGGAACTGGCCAGTAGACTAGCTGAGGGTACATCTTTAACTTTTTCACTGTAGCTCCACCCAGTGCTTTGCCCATGGAAAGGCATGGCTTACTTTGTTTCTCTGTTCCACATACGGTACCAACACTTCTCCTGGGACTGGCTGTTACTGCTCCTTTCCTCTGAGAGGCTGATGTAACCAAAGTCAATACTAGGGCCTCTGAAGGCCAAAGATCCTTTGACCACTTCTTCTGCCTTTTGAAGGGAAAGTGTGAGTGAGCCAGCTCCTCAGACCTGACGTTTCACCCCATGTCCACTCTGCCTTCTTTTCCATTTAATGGGATTCCATCTTTCTCCCCTCTTTCCTGAGGTGTCATTTAGGGTTGTAGCAGGAAGAGGCCCTTACCTCAGAAGGTGGGGCTCTTTCTGACCCCTGTGCTGATTGTTCCCTCTTTGTCCTTTTTCTCCTTAGGTCTTGGACAGGTTTGGTACTGGCTTGTTTAGGGGTCCTCCTGGGAATTACCCTTGCTGTGGATAGAAGCAACTTTAAGACCTGTGAAGAGAGTTCCTTCTGCAAGTATGATATTTCTGGGAGAGTGGGATGGAAAGTTGGGTAATGTGCGAGGTCTCTGTGGCAGATGGGGTAGCCTGGGGACACTGCAGGTGATAGAGGGACCTAGGGACATCAGGGCCCTCCCACATTCTTAACCATTTCACTTGGCAGGCGACAGCGAAGCATACGGCCAGGCCTTTCTCCATATCGAGCCTTGTTGGACTCTCTGCAGCTTGGTCCTGATGGCCTTACAGTCCATCTGATGAACGAGGTCACCAAGGTCAGGGGAGAAGAGGAAGAGTCTGGTGGGGGTGGGGAAGTGGCTAAGGGATAATTGGGAAGGGGGAACCTGCAGCCACCATCAAGTCCTAGCCTAATCTTGGGACTTTTACTTTGGGAGGAATTCAGATCTCAGGCCCCTTAAGCAAAGAGCTAGAAGGAGACCCCTCAGGAGGGAATGGGTTCAGAGGGCATTCCATGGTGTAGCCCTCTGCTTTCTCCAGATCCAAACCTCTGCCTTCATAGGTGTTGCTGGTGCTGGAGCTCCAGGGGCTTCAAAAGAACATGACTCGGATCAGGATTGATGAACTGGAGCCCCGGCGTCCCCGATACCGTGTGCCAGATGTGTTGGTGGCTGATCCCCCGACAGCTCGGTAAAGTTTTCCTGAGAAACATATCCATCTCTATGGCCCCTTTTTCCTTCCCGGAGAACCTTTATTTGGCAGCTGACTTTCTCTCCCGCATTAGGATAATGGCTAACTAGCACCTCGCCACTCGCAACCTCTCCCATCTCTTCCTCTGTTTCACTTATTTTCTCTTTCACTCTTTAGTTTCGTTCATTCAGCAGATGCTGCTTCCTCTTGTGTGCCAGGGCTGGGTGCTAGCAATACAATAGGAAATAAACAAGGCACAGACCTTGTCCTTCAGGAATACGGTGTCTCTGTGGTTGGTTCCTTCCTTCCTGCCTTCCCCCAAATTTGTTTTTTTCTTCCTTCTTTCCTTCCTTTTTTTCTTTTCTTTTTCCTCAGATATTCAGGATAGGATTACTCAAATTCTTAGGTCATGACACACTGTCGTCATTGTTCCATGCATGGCTCTCTATTAAGTACTTAATTTAGAAAATGAAATAAACCCTCTACTCAGCCCAGCCATACACTTCTCACTATCCTGTACCCCTGATTTCCCCAGAGATGATTGTTATTCTAAAGTTTATCATTCCCTTGGGTTTTTGTTTTTACAGTTGTATCATGTGTGTATGTATATAAACACATATACGTACATGTGAATATGTGCCTAAGCAATAAATTAATGTGGTTTTGTTTGTTTTTGAGCTTTATAGGGAAAGTATCTCAGTGAATGTCTTCTGGGCTTTCCTTTTTTCATATAACTTGAACTGTCGCATGTAGCTGTAGTAATTCATTTTTACTGCTGTATAATGTTGTATGAATATATCCCAGCTTATTCATTTCCATGTTGATGAGCACTTGGGTTGTTTCCAGTATTTTTCTGTTCAAAGTGTTGGCATAGGGGCCGGCCCAGTGGCGCAAGCGGTCAAGTGCTTGCGCTCTGCTGCGGCGGCCCCGGGTTCGCCGGTTCAGATCCCGGGCACCCACTGACGCACCGCTTGGCAAGCGACGCTGTGGCGGCATCCCATATAAAGTAGAGGAAGATGGGCACGGATGTTAGCCCAGGGCCAGTCTTCCTCAGCAAAACAAAAAGGAGTATTGGCAGATGTTAGCACGGGGCTGATCTCCTCACAAAAAACAAAACAAAACAAACAAACAAACAAAAAAAAGTGTTGGCATAAACATTCTTCTCCATGTCTCCTGTGTCCCTGTGCGAGAGTTCCTCTTTGGGATATAGCTAGGAGAGGAACTGCACAGTTGTAGCATATGGGAATTATCAACTTTCCAAGATAAAGCCAAAGTGGCTTACCAGTTTACACTCCACCAGCAGTATATATGAGTCCTCATTGATCCACATCCTCCCCAACCCTCAGTACTGTTGGACTTAATTTTTGTCAGTAGGATGGGTGTAGAATGATGCCATGTGGTGGTCTTGGCTTGGCTATCTTTCTCAGTTTATTAATGAGATTGAACATCTCTTCATATGGTTATTGTCATTCTGGCTTACTGTTCTGTGAAATGGTAGTTCACAGCTATGCTCATTTTCCTTTTATGTTTTTTGTCCTTAATGATTTGTAGAAATTCATTAGTCTTGATACTAATTCTTTATCATGTATGGGTATTGCAGCTATCTTTTCCCAGGTTGTGGCTTATTTCTTTATTTTCCTAAAGGTGCCTTGAAAAAAAGACTTTATTTTATAATAGTTTTAGATTTATAGGAAAGTTGAAAGAATATTATGAGAGTTCCTGTATACCCTGCACTTCTATTTTCCCCTGTTGTTAACATGACTGTGGGACATTTGTCATACCTAATGAATTTATATCATTATTATTAGCTAGAGTCCATATTGTATTCAGATTTCCTTAGTTTTTACCTAAAGTCCTTTTTCTGTCCAGGATACCATTCAGGACACCATATTATATTTAGTTGTCTTGTCTCCTTAGGCTCCTCTAGACTGAGACAGTTTCTCAGACTTTTCTTGTTTTTGATGACCCTAAAGATGTCTTTCAATAAATAGAAATTCTGAATTTTCATGTTTTCAAATGTATCAGTCTTTTATTTTCTGGTGTTAGCGTTTTCTAAGTTGTGTTTAAATAATCCCTCTCTACCTCAAGATCAGAAAAATACTTGTTTGTATTTTCTTCTAAAGATTTTACTTTTAAATTTTGAGTCATAATCTGTCTGGGTTTGATATTTGTATCTGGTATGAGGTAGGAATATGATACCATTTTTTCCCTAAAATCTGTTTTTCTTCTCCATGAGTGAATAGTCTTCCTGACCTCACTGAACTGCTATGCCACCTCTGTTACATTGCAGCATTCGGAGTGAGTTTGGCTCTGTCTCCAGGCTCTTTATTTGGTTCCTTTGGTCAATTTCTCTATCCCTGCACTATTACCACACTGCTTATGGTTATAAGCAGGTCACCTCTTCTTCTGAAATGTTGTGACTACTCTTGGCCGTTTGCTCTTCCTTATATCCCTTTCGATCTCTTTCCCAGGCTTTCTGTCTCTGGCCGTGACGACAACAGTGTAGAGCTAACTGTGGCTGAGGGACCCTATAAAATCATCTTGACGGCACGGCCATTCCGCCTTGACCTGCTAGAGGACCGCAGCCTTCTGCTCAGTGTCAATGCCCGAGGACTCTTAGATTTTGAGCACCAGAGGGCCCCCAGGGTCTCGTGAGTACAGGGGTCACGACTGAAGGGGACCTTCCGTGTGAAAGAGCCTATGGGTGTTGGGTCTGGCACTGGTTCCTGGGAGGAGACAGGGTGGCAGGACAGCCAGGTAGGGGCTAGGGACTGGGAGAAGCTGTTTATCAGAGAGGGTAGGAAGCAGACCTGGGTCTCAGTGTTCTCCATTTCCTATACAGACCAGGAGACAATTACTTTTGTCCATGAACTGTACCCTGGGCACCTCCTCAGGGAGGCCTGCCTGGGTCTGCCTTTCCCTCTTCCCGTTCTCACACCATCACATTTCCCAGATTTATTTTCTTCCTTTTTTTTTTTTTTTTAATTTCTTTTCTCCCCCATCTCTGGAAGTTTGTCAACTGAAACTCACTTTTATGTTTCTGTTTTTGTGTTGGTTTTGTGCCTCCTTTTCCCCTTCCCTACCCATCTCCTCCTGCCCCAGTTTCTCGGATAAAGTTAGTCTCACGCTCGGTAGCATATGGGATAAGATCAAGAACCTTTTCTCTAGGTAAATCCATGGCCACTGGTACTGTATCTGTTCCTCTGCCCCTACCCGCCCTTTACTCTGGCCCCCAGGGGAAGGTGCCCAAGACCCTTCCAGGCCCTGCCCTTCACTCACCCCTCTTTCCCCAGCTGTGTGGTATTTCCCCATTCCCTTGGCTGGGAGCCCCCTGGGAGAAGGAAGATGAAATATTGGAAGTCCTTAAGGAATGTAGGGAGCTTCTTGCTTTGCCAAGGGGTGGAGAGAGGCTGCCTGTTGCTGGGGTTCTTGGCTCTCTGCTGGGGTGCACTAAGGCTCTGGGCAGAGCTGCTTGCCAGCTGCCCTTGAAAGCATTTTTTGGCAGAACCTCTTGTTTGAGTCCCTGCATATATCTGTAGAGGCTTGACTGTGATATGACCCACTTGCTTTTGCAAAACCGTTCTGTCAGGCCAAGAGGCTGAGACCCAGTGAGGGCAGTTGGGGCCAGTCTCTTGGTGGAGGCAGCAGAGCCAGGACTGGCATTCTGAACCTAGGCCCTTGAACTTGCCTTTCTCTTCTGGAATGCTGGCAGAGGCTAGTGATTTGGGCCTGTGTGTGGAAGGCAGCTCCTGGTGGCATTTACTGCTCATTTCCCTTTCTCATTTCTCTCTCCATCCTTTGCACACTTACCTGCTCACTGGGGGTCACTCTCCAAGCTTTAACATTCAGTCCCTTCCTCCAATGCCTTCGTTCCTTTGGACCCTTGGCTCTCTATTCCCTCACCCCTCCTTCCACTAGCCCCTCTTCCCTGCCCCCTCTGGATTGGAGCAGACAGCTCTCCTACCTTCCAGGCAAGGATCAAAAGACCCAGCTGAGGGCGATGGGGCCCAGCCCGAGGAAACACCTGGGGATGGTGATAAGGCAAGTCGGTGGGGGTGGGTGGTGGAGCACAGAGCTGGCTGGGAGGTTGTGGGGGAAAGGCCCACACGAAACTTGAGCTTAGTCTTGCCATGAGGGATGGGATTTAGAAAAGGAGTGAGAGGGGGCGGCCCAGTGGCGCAGCGGTTAAGTGTGTGCGCTCCGCTGTGGCAGCCCGCGGTTTGCAGTTTCGGATCCCAGGTGCACACAGACGCACCGCTTGTTAAGCCATGCTGTGGCGGCGTCCCATATAAAGTAGAGGAAGATGGGCACGGATGTTAGCCCAGGGCCAGTCTTCCTCAAGAAAAAAGGGGAGGATTGGCATCGGATGTTAACTCAGGGCTAGTCCTCCTCACAAAAAAAAAAAGAAAAGGGGTGAGGGAAGAGGGAGAACTGATATGTGATCGGGTAGTGGTCTGTGTTCTTCCTTACAGCCAGAGGAGACCCAGGGGAAGGCAGAGAAAGATGAGCCAGGAGCCTGGGAGGAGACATTCAAAACTCACTCTGACAGCAAGCCGTATGGTGAGGGATGGGGAGAGCCTTGCGGGGGCGGGGCGCGCGCGCCCTTGCCAAGCAGAAGCTCTGGGACTCATCTTCTGCTTCCCTTCCAGGCCCCACGTCTGTGGGTTTGGACTTCTCTCTGCCAGGCATGGAGCATGTGTATGGGATCCCTGAGCACGCAGACAACCTGAGGCTGAAGGTCACTGAGTGAGTCATATGGTGACATGAGGATATCGGGGGAGAGGGGTAGGAAGTCAGGGCTGTGGGGAGATTTGCATGCAGACTGGGTACTGTAGCTGAGCATGGATCACTTCCTGTGCCCAGATCACCTTTGGTGATTGGAAAATTCTTTGAGAAGGGGCAGAGGAGCCAGTTCTTATCCCTCACCTGTGTCTATGGCATGGAGGTTGTGTGTGCCACAGCCTGGGGCCAGTCTGTCTGTCTGCCTGCAGGGGTGGGGAGCCATATCGCCTCTACAATTTGGATGTGTTCCAGTATGAGCTGTACAACCCCATGGCCCTGTATGGGTCTGTGCCTGTGCTCCTGGCACACAGCCCTCATCGGGACCTGGGCATCTTCTGGCTCAATGTCGCAGAGACCTGGGTTGACATATCCTCCAACACTGCAGGGAAGGTGAGAGCATAGGCACAGAGCAATAAGGGAATGAGTCTTCAGGCTTGGAGACATGTGGGTATGCTAGGGGCCTTAGCTTTGAACAGGCTGCTGGGATAGCCTTTTTGGGTACCTGTTTAGGGATTGTGTGAGAGAAGGGGCCCTGAGCCTTGTGAGTAGCGTTTGACTTCCACAGTCACTCGCAGAAGACATGCTCGTGGGGCAGGTATCACCCTTTTTGCATTTATTATCAGTATATTTGTTACTGAGTACACATTATGTGCTAGACGCCTTTCTAGGCGCTGGGGATATATTGCTCATTGAGGTAGGAAAGGTCTTCACTCTCAGGGAAGAAGACAGACGTTAAACAGGTAACCAAGAAGGCAAGATGAGTTCCGTGGTGGTAAGGGCTAAGAAAGAAATGCCATCTATGGTCACACAGTGGGGATGGGGGCAGTGCTGCTTATGATGTGGGGGCCAGGAAAGCCTTACTGAGGAGGTGACATTTAATCTCAGCCAGGAGTGACTCATTAGGAGCCAGCTGTGTGAGCACTTTGAGGAGAACATTGCTGCTTTGTATTTGGGTTGGGGAATGAGAGGGCGGGTGTCAGACATCTCTCTGGTCCTCTCTCCAGACCCTGTTTGGGAAGATGCTGGACTACCTGCAGGGCTCTGGGGAGACCCCACAGACGGATGTTCGCTGGATGTCAGAGAGTGGCATCATCGATGTCTTCCTGATGCTTGGGCCCTCTGTCTTTGATGTCTTCCGGCAGTACGCTAGTCTCACAGGTACATGGCCTCCCCACTGTGTCGGCCGGCAGCTTCCTTTTCCGGCCCTTGTCTTGAGAGAAGTGACTGCATTTTCAGAAGTCTGGGCCTAAGCGTGTTCTTTAGCCCTGTACCCTTCACCCTCCCTCTAGTTTATAAGCCTCCCTCAATTTCTGGGTGTCCCCATTGGCCCCAGGTTGGGCCTGACCCCATTGTGACCCCTCTCCCTCACTGCACCTACAGGGACCCAGGCATTGCCCCCGCTCTTCTCCCTTGGCTATCACCAGAGCCGCTGGAACTACCGAGATGAGGCTGATGTGCTGGAAGTCGATCAGGGCTTTGATGATCACAACATGCCCTGCGATTTCATCTGGCTAGACATTGAGCACGCTGATGGCAAGCGCTACTTCACCTGGGACCCCAGCCGTTTCCCCCAGCCCCTCACCATGCTTGAGCACTTGGCTTCTAAGAGGCGGAAGGTAAGAGGACTGTACCCGTCATCAGTCTTCTCAGGCATCATAGCCTTGGAGAGCTCTGACCACCCATGTTCTTTGCCCCCAGCTGGTGGCCATTGTGGACCCCCACATCAAGGTGGCCTCTGGCTACCGCGTACATGAGGAGTTGCAGAAGCGGGGTCTGTATGTTAAAACCCGGGATGGCTCTGACTACGAGGGCTGGTGCTGGCCAGGTAGGTTGGACCAGAATTGAGGGAGAGGCTATTCGGAGACCAAGGAGGTAGAATGGTGGCCCTTTTGCCCCTTAGGGGTTGAAAGCCACCCTTAACTTCTCCTAGGCGCAGCTAGTTACCCTGACTTCACCAATCCCACTATGAGGGCCTGGTGGGCTAACATGTTCAGCTTTGAGAATTATGAGGTATGGCAGCCCCTCCCCTGACCCATACCTGTCTTTCCCACCCTGTTCCTTGAATCAGTCATTCTCTGCTTGCCAACCTTGCTATGGTTGGTTGCCTATAATGTATGAGGGGGACTTGATGCCTTGGTAATCCTGAGAAATACATTTTTCTGTATTCCTGTGAGCTCTCTGCTCTGACACCGTTTGTTGTCTTCCTCCCTTCTGTCCTCTGTTTGCGTTTTCTGACTTGTGTTCTCAGGGCTCAGCTCCCAACCTTTATGTCTGGAATGACATGAACGAACCATCTGTGTTCAATGGTCCTGAGGTCACCATGCTCAAAGATGCCCAGCATTATGGGGGCTGGGAACACCGGGACGTGCATAACATCTATGGCTTCTATGTGGTAAGGCACTAAGAGAGGAGAGACTGAGGGCCGGGGAACTTGCACCAGATGACAGGTGGCTTTTGCTCCTCACTACCCCTCCTCTCTCCTTTCCCCACCCAGCATATGGCGACTGCTGATGGGCTGGTGCAGCGCTCCGGGGGCGTAGAACGCCCCTTTGTCCTGAGCAGGGCTTTCTTTGCTGGCTCCCAGCGCTTTGGTAAGATTTGGAGAATAGTGCCATGGCAGAAGGTGTGAAGGCAAGATGGGAGGAGCCATGGACCTGGGCCTGGTTCTTGGAAAAATCGCTTCGTGCAGCTGTCCTCTGAGAGTCGCACACTGCATCCTCTGAGCTATGCATTCCAAGGGGATCCAGGGAGTGGGAAGTCTGTTCATGTGCTCTTGTGAACCCTGCCATCTTCAGCAGGACCTGGGGGCCCCAGAGCAGATGTGGCAGGTCAGAGAGGTCAGCTATATAAAAAAGGCTGAGCCCCTTCACTGTTTACAAGTTCCTTTCCTCTTGTCTTCCTCAGGAGCTGTGTGGACTGGGGACAACACTGCTGAATGGGACCATTTGAAGATCTCTATCCCTATGTGTCTCAGCTTCGGGCTGGTGGGACTTTCCTTCTGTGGAGGTGAGAGGGGGAGGAATTTGGGGTCTTGGTTTGGTGAGAGGGGGCAAGGTAGAGGGCACAGGACCTGGACATGAACAAACAGAGCTGTGAATCCAGGGTGGGGCCTTGGGAAGCTCCTTAGGCAGCAGCCCTCCTTCACTCTCTTTTCCAACCTGTTTCCTCCTTCTCCTCTCCCAGCGGATGTGGGCGGCTTCTTCAAAAATCCAGAGCCAGAGCTGCTTCTGCGTTGGTACCAGATGGGTGCCTACCAGCCATTCTACCGGGCACATGCCCACTTGGACACTGGACGGCGAGAGCCATGGCTTTTACCATCTCAGTACCATGACATGGTCCGAGATGCCTTGAACCAGCGGTATTCCTTGCTGCCTTTCTGGTACACCCTCTTCTATCAGGCCCATCGTGAAGGGATTCCTGTCATGAGGTGAGGCATTCAGCTGCGTCTGTGTAGAGTAGGCTGAGGTAGCTGGGGGACAGTGGGGAATGGGCTCCATCTCTGGGCCTCTGTTTCACTCTCCAGGGCCTCGTAAAGGAGGGAAATCTGATTTCATGGTCAAGAGTAAGAAGAGACTAATGGAGGTGGATAACAGTAAACAGGATTGAGGGCTTATGACATGCTAGGCATTTTTCATCACTATCCCCAGAGCCTGAAACAAGGCAGACAAGTGTCCTACCCTTGTGGAACTTACATTCTTGGGAGGAAGTCAGACATGTAAACAAGTACATAAATAAGAAAATTGCCAACATTGACAAGTTCCTTGACAAAAATAGAACAGGGTCATAGAATTAGTTTCCACAAATGACCTTTTTGAGAAGAAGGCCGTGTGAGATGAGGCCTGACTGAGGAGTAAGACTTTTGTGACCTAGAGGAAGAATGTTCCAAGCAGACTGCAAGTGCAAAAATTCTAAAGTGGAGGCGGCTGGCCCGGTGGCGTAGCGGTTAAGTGCGTGCATTCCACTGCAGCGGCCCGGGTTCAGATCCTGGGCGCGCACAACACACTGCTTGTCAAACCATGCTGTGGCGGTGTCCCATATAAAGTGGAGGAAGATGGGCATGGATGTTAGCCCAGGGCCAGTCTTCCTCAGCAAAAAGAGGAGGATTGGCAGATGTTAGCTCAGGGCTGATCTTCCTCACCAAAAAAAAAAAAAAAAAAAATTCTAAAGTGGCAATGAGTTTCTTGTGTTGCAGGAGTAGAAAAAACCAGTGTCTCTCTGGGGTAAGGAACCAGAGGGAGAGCTAGGAGATGAGGTGAGAGAGGAAAATGCCACCTGATCCTGGAGGGCCTTTCAGCTCAGAGTAACGAAGTGGCCACTAGAAGGGGGCTGTGCAGGACAGTTTCAAGAGGGGCCAGGGAGGAGGAGGCAGGGATATGGGTTAGGAAGTTAAATGACTAGACCAAGGTTAGGTTGCTTAGCTGAGGCCTGAAGTCCGCCCGGTTGGGCTGTCTGGCTACAAGCTCCTGGGTCCTACCCCTGTGCTATTCTTATTACCGGTTCCTGGGGTAGCATCTTTGACTTCTGCCAAAACAGCAAGTGTCTTCCTTTCTTGTCTTGCTTCCTTCTTAGGCCCCTGTGGGTGAATTTTCCTCAGGATGTGACCACCTTCAGTATAGATGATCAGTTCCTACTTGGTGAGAAATGGGGAGGACAGTTGGTGGCGGGTTGGGATAGGGCTGAGAAGAAGTAAGCACTTGTGGGCAATACGTCTGTGGGTGCACAGGGAGGAAGGAGCGAGTGAGGCTGGCAGTGCAAGGGGAGCAGGTGCTTGGGTGCTTCTTGGCTAGGAACTAATCTCCTCAGTTCAGAGCTGATTCTGGTATGTTCTAGGGGATGCATTGCTGGTTCACCCTGTATCAGACTCTGGGGCTCGTGGTGTGCAGGTCTATCTGCCTGGCCAAGGGGAGGTGAGTTAAGGAAGGGCATGGTGGGGAAAGATGGTGGAGGCCAAAGAGGATAAATAGGATGGGGGCCCTGTACAGTGAGTGACCGAGTATATCGCCTACCGCCCACAGGTGTGGTATGACATTCACAGCTACCAGAAGCATCATGGTCCCCAGACCTTGTACCTACCTGTAACTCTAAGCAGTGTGAGTATGCCTGGCCCAGCTGCCAGCTCCATCTGGCTGTAGGTTCCCAGAACGGGAGGGAGAGTGTCCTTTGGGGTCCAGTACCTAAATGGGCACAGATGGACAAGAGTGAAAGATGCCACAGGACACAAGGTTGGACAGCCGGGCAACTTCATCCAAGCACTGCTCTTGCCCCAGATCCCCGTGTTCCAGCGTGGTGGGACGATCGTGCCTCGATGGATGCGAGTGCGGCGTTCTTCAGAATGTATGAAGGACGACCCCATCACTCTTTTTGTTGCACTCAGCCTCCAGGTAAGTGCATAGGCAGGAAGTCGCCTCAACTATCTGCCTATCTTCCTAGGATTCTGTCCTCTGGGGATGTGCTCCTCACTCCCTCTTGGGCTCAGACTCTCACCTGTCCCACTTCCTGCTCAGGGTACGGCCCAAGGAGAGCTCTTTCTGGATGATGGGCACACGTTCAGCTATCAGACTCGAAATGAGTTCCTGCTGCGTCGATTCTCATTCTCTGGCAACACCCTTGTCTCCAGGTAATGAGGTACCCATTTTTCCTTGGGAGCCTCTGGAGGAGGCTTGGCCTCCGGGATGCTCACAGCTCACTGTGCTCTTTTCTTGTATCGTGACCTTGCTCTGGGTCTCATCCTTTCCTCTGCTCTGACACCTTTCTCCCTGACGGGCATCCATTTTTGCTTCCTCCAGCTCAGCAGACCCCAAAGGCCACTTTGAGACACCAATCTGGATTGAGCGGGTGGTGATAATAGGGGCTGGAAAGCCAGCAGCCGTGGTACTTCAGACAAAAGGTGAATGAATGATCTGGCCCCCAGGGTGGGGAAAGAGGGGAACCAGGGGCAGAGCTGAGGACGCCTTGCCGGTAGGAAAGTAGTTGTCATGCTATATAGCCTGTTGCTATGACTGGCACTCTTTCTTCTTCCTCCATCAGGATCTCCTGAAACCCGCCTGTCCTTCCAGCATGACCCTGAGACCTCTGTGTTGATCCTGCGCAAGCCTGGTGTCAATGTAGCATCTGACTGGAGTATTCATCTACAATAACCCAAAGGATGTTGTGGGGGTGGGGGTGGGGGTGATGAGAGTTACTCTTCCTTCTGCCTTGGAGTTTGACCCTCCCAAGACTTCACCTTTCCTATCCCAAGACTCAGATTCTGTCAACATCTGGGCAGGATGAGAGGGCTGTCCCTGGGCTCTGAATTCCTCTGTCATCTCCTGACCTCTCCCACCCCTTTGACACCAAGTCTCCTTTCCTCCCCCAACACTCTGTCACTCTAACTGGAGCACATTCACCTGTGAAGACCTGAGGACCATAGGGCCCTTGCTTTCCCTTCTTTCCCTTCTTTTGGGGGCTCTGAGTCTCCTCCAGATCTTCTCCATTCATGCCTCTTGTGTGTTGATGCCATTTCTTGGAAGAAGATGAAGGCGGTGAGCTTTAGGGCTCCTTTTCTCCTTCCCCTTCCCTCCCCACCAAACTGCTTTCCCTCCTTTCATTTCTTCCTCCTGGCTCTTCTCTGCCAGCACTCCCCTTTTGTGCCCCACTTATACACTGGGACCACCCCTTACCTGATAAGGGGTGAATGGATCAAAGGAGTGAGGTTGCTGGAGAACATCCTCTTCCCTCTTGTCCCAACCTTTCTTCTCCCCAATTCCTTCTAGAGCTGCTGCAGTTCTAACAGGGGCAGTTCTACCTACCCTGTCCCTTGGGGGAAAGAAGTTTCCATTCCTCCTTAAGAGGGGATAGCCATTAAACTTCTTTTGCCCCCTTTTTGTCCCCTTGAGGGGCATTCAAGATGGAGAAATCACTTGTGGTTTCACTGAATCACGGTCACCTGTATTTATTGCTGGGAGAAGGCTGAGGGTGGGGGGAGATCATCATATGTGCCCAGGGTTGGCTTGAAGCCCTGGGTGGGGGGTTGGGGGAGGATTAACTGGGAACCAGGGGGAATATTCATGGGAATTTTTTTAACTTCCTCTTGGCCCCCAGCTGTGACAGGTTTTGATAAGAGGAGAAACAATAAAGATAAATAAATAACTGTCGGTGTCTGGATGCTAGTTCTGGCCTGAGGCTTAGACCCTAGAAGCCTGTGGGCCTGACATTTTCATTTAGCTTCAGTGTAAGCCTCCTCAGTTGGGCAATATGAGTGCAAGCTTTCCTCAGCTTGCTAGATGCCAGTATTTTCATAGAGGAGCCCAGCAAGGTTATCAGATTTTAGTAGGCCTAGTCGATAGTGGTGACCAGAGCTGATGGGGTCTCACTTAAATAGAAATAGCTATGTGGTCAGATGTTCTCACGCTGAAAGGCGCTTCCCGTTAGCTAACAGCGCTTTAAAAAATTTCCCATTGTTTTAGTGACAGGAAATAGTTTTCTCCATTTTGGAGACTGACCACAAGTCTTAATGATTGTAAGAAACAAGTTTTTTTGTTTTTCTTTTTTTAGGGAAAGTGACTGCTCGGGATGGCTTGTGCCTTTGAGGAGGTAGGGGATGTGTTCATGGAATTCCTCAGCCCGAGAAATACTTCTAGTCACTTTCCTGGGAGATAGTGCACTGCTTTGGCATCCCACCCATGCCCCTGCCCCTGCCCCTGCCCCATTGTCATCTGTTAAAAAAAATGTGGGCCAGAGGAAACAGTACAGATGCTGGAGGAGTCAGGTATCTAGAAGGGACAAAGGAGAAAATTGCACAATAGCAATTACATAATTTTTGTCAACCTTCCACTTTAAAATTGGGGCAGTACCGTCTATCTCAAAGGTTTGTGGTGAGGATTGTATGACACCCAGAGCACAGGCCTGGCACATGATAGGCCCTAGATTTCATTCATTTGTGTAACAAGTATTTGTTGAGCTTTTACTGAATGCTGTGACTGATGGGTGAATGAATGAATGACTGTAAGGAGAAAATTGACAGGCACTGGAGTTAAAGGCAAAGGTCTCCAAGTTGCTCCCACGTGCTCTCACCGGGCTTTGACTGCCGGCCACGCGCGCTTGACATGCCGGATATGACGTCACCCACTCCCGTGGTTCCGAGAACTAAGCGGTGGGACCGGAAATTAACCTGGGGGGGGGTGTACAGGCTGACCGGAAGTGGGTGCCGCGGCGCCGCCAGCCCCAGCTCCTGGGAGGGAGCCGGTGGAGAAGAGCGCGAGGAAGGCGGGACACGGGGCGGGGCCGCTGCAGGGGCGGGGCCTGCGGGCTGGCGGGCGGGGGGCGGGGACCCCTCGTCCCTGCCGGACCCCGCCTGCCCCGGCGCCGGCGGCGGCACGGCCATGAAGCTGAAGCTGAAGAACGTGTTTCTCGCCTACTTCCTGGTGTCGATCGCCGGCCTCCTCTACGCGCTGGTGCAGCTCGGTGAGCGGGGCGGGGCGGGGGTGCGGCGGGCCGGCCCGAGGGCGCCCGCCGCCGTGCATCCCGCCCTGGGGATGAACCCCCGCGCAGACACCATTCATCCGCTCGGCCCTCCGGACAGCCCTCTGCGGCCGCCGCGCGCGCGCCCCTCTTTAGAACGCGCCGCGGCTCCCGCCGCACCTCGGATGAAATCCAGACTCCTTCCCAGAGCCTGCAAGGCCCCGCATGATCCTGCCGCCGTCTGCCTCTCCAACCCCATTTCCTTCCCCATTCCCTCTCTCTCTCTCTCTCTGCTCCGGCCACACTTGCTTCATGACAGTTTCTCGAAAATCCTACGCTCATTGCTCTCTCAAGCTCTTAACCCGTTCCTTCTGCTTGCGGTGCTTTTCTCCCAGCTGCCTCTTTCTCATCCTTCAGGTCTCAGCTCAAATGTCACCGCCTCAGAGAGGCCTTCCTTGACCACCTTAGCAAAAGTAACTCTTCATTTTCTGGATTCTCTTCTCTGTCCTCTTTGTTTCCTTCATGGCCCTTATCACAATTTGTAATGGTTTTATTAATTTGTTTCTTTGCTCGGTGTCTGCCTCCTTCACTCAACTGAACGCTCCATGAGGCCAGGGACCATGTCTGTTTTGTTCCCCGCAGCATCCCAGCACCTAAGGCAGTGCCTCCCAGGAGGAGCATTCAATAAATATTTATCCATTGATGGAATCAATGAATTTAATGAGTCTTTGGTCACACAGCCAAGGGAACAGATTGAACCCTACCTCTTATGCAGGGATTTAGAGACAGCCACTGCGTGATCCTCAGGTATTTGAAAGACTAATGTTTTAGGAGATCAACTTGTTCTCTATGGCTCCAGAAGGCGAAATCAGGACCAGCAGCTAGAAAGGATGGAGGCAGATAATCAGCTCAGTGTGCAAATGAAAATTGTAACAGATGGAATTTATTAAAGTTGGAGACTTTAATTGAGGCAGTGAGTACCCCACCGCCAGAGGTATAGAAAAGGCTGTTATCAAAGTTGTAAGGAGATTCCTGCATTGGTTAGGAGTTGAACGAGAAGGTATGGCCCTTTGGGATGCTGAACATGCTGTGGTTCTCTGCCTCCATCCCTGCTTCCTGGGACCAGGCCAGCCATGTGACTGCCTCCCTCCCCTGCGGGCCGCAGCAGAGCAGCTTCGGCAGAAGGATCTGAGGATTTCCCAGCTGCAAGCCGATCTCCGTCGCCCACCCCCTGCCCCTGCCCAGCCCCCTGAACCTGAAGCCCTGCCTACTATCTATGTTGTTACCCCCACCTATGCCAGGTATGGGCTTTGGTGTACTCAGGAGGCCTGCATGGACCAAGAAGTTGGGGTGGATGATAAGGAGTTTGGGGAGGTACTAGGCCAGGAGATGTTCCTCAAACTAGGGCATGCCAAACAACAGGATAAAAGCAATACATCTTTACTCAAAGACTTGGGGGGAAATGGTGGTGGTTCTATTAAAATGGACGGGGGTGTACCATGAAGTAGAATACAAAATTCCTGCAAAATTTTAAGATAGAACAATAAAGTTGCAAAGAAATTCTGAGCTTGCCAATGAGTTCACTCTCTCTCCTTAGGAATCCTGTGGTGAGAAAGTTTCAGAACCCCTGACTAAATTGAAGTAGAAAAGGGCTTGACCCTACAGTCATACCAGGGTCTAGAAATAGTTAAACCAGCTATTGTTTACAGTGTGTTTACTCTCTGCTACGCACTGTGCTAAGTGCTTTCCTTTTTTTTTTTGATTAAAATGTAGCTTTATTACTGATACAGACCAACTGGGGAATATAGTTTTGGATCTGTAGCCAAAGGGCCTGCTAACATCTCCCTGGAATCAAATGCTGACCCATCTAGGCACAGGCAGCTCTAGACCCTCTTCCCCTGCGCACACACACCATCAACCCTGGGGCAGGCAGGCCCATCTGAAGGATGTAGAAGCTTTAAAGATACTGGGCTACACCTTCCCAGTTTCTTGTCTAAACTCAGATAAATCTTCCCCTAGAGAGGAATGAGCCAAGGGGCTCCTATAATTCTTCTACCTGGAAACCCAAAAACAGGAGGAACACCTACTGGTGTTCTAGAAAGGTCTAGGTCTAAAACACCTACTGGTGTTTTAGAAAGTCATTATCTTATTTAATCTTTAAAACAAAATTGTTGTAAAGTACTGTTATTCCCATTTTATAGTCAAGGAAACTGAGACTTGGGGCGATTGAGCCATTTTCCCCAGATGTCTCACCTAATAAGTTACAAAGCTGGCATTCAAACCCAGATCTGACTCCAAAGCCCGTGCCCTTAACGTATAGTCTCCCACAGTCAGAGCCCTGGGGTTGAGGTGAGTGACAGACATGGACTGGAAGAATGGCAGGTGAGTGTCAGGGTTGACAGGCAAGAAAGGGAATTTGGGGATTGGTTGGGGAAAGGTCATGGGGGATGCTAGAAGCGGCCCAGGAGAAGCTACGTATACTGGCTGGAGTGGGCAAATGGTGCCTGCCCCTCTCCCTCCTGCTGCCTCTCTCCCCCTGCAGGCTGGTGCAGAAGGCAGAGCTGGTGCGGCTGTCCCAGACACTGAGCTTGGTACCGCGACTGCATTGGCTACTGGTAGAGGACGCTGAGGGCCCCACCCCATTGGTCTCAGGGCTGCTGGCTGCCTCTGGCCTCCTCTTCACACACCTGGCTGTCCTCACCCCCAAGGCCCAGCGGCTCCGGGAGGGCGAGCCAGGCTGGGTTCGGCCCCGTGGTGTCGAGCAGCGGAACAGGGCCCTGGATTGGCTCCGAGGTGGAGGGAGAGCCGTGGGGGGAGAAAAGGATCCACCCCCACCAGGGACCCGGGGAGTCGTGTACTTTGCTGACGATGACAACACCTACAGCCGGGAACTCTTTGAGGAGGTGAGCACCAGGATGAGGATGGGGAAAGAGGCCAAGTGGGGCCAGCTTCATCTGTTGCCTTGGTTACCAGTGTTGCTCCAGGCTACTGGGTGAGGAGGGGGGGAACAGTGGGGCAGAGCGACCCAAGTGGTCCTTCCTGCTGCTCCCTATCCCCTGGGTCACCCTCTGTTTGTTTCTCCTCTCCTGACCTCTGTTAGATGCGCTGGACCCGTGGTGTCTCAGTGTGGCCAGTTGGGCTAGTGGGCGGCCTGCGATTTGAGGGCCCTCGGGTACAGGATGGCCGGGTCGTGGGCTTCCATACGGCATGGGAACCCAACAGGCCCTTCCCATTGGATATGGCGGGATTTGCTGTTGCCCTGCCCTTGCTGTTGGCTAAGCCCCATGCCCAGTTTGATGCTTCTGCTCCCCGGGGCCACCTGGAGAGCAGTCTCCTGAGCCACCTGGTGGATCCCAAGGACCTAGAGCCACGGGCTGCCAACTGCACTCGGGTAAGGGGCTGGAGGTGGGCATAGAAACCTGGCTCTGGGATGGATGGGTGATGGGGGGAGTGGGAGTGAGGCCCTGGGGAGGATCAAAGGATGGGCGTTTGAACCCAGGAGAGACCCTCCAGAGCCCAGCTTGACCCTTGCTTACTCTACTGAAGGGGAAGCTGGGAGCCAGGAAGGAAAGTGGTCTCCTGCCACTCTGTCTCCCAGAGTCCTGGGCACCCAGGAGGGGAAAGGGGTAAGGCCCCATTTTAGGGGTACTAAAGCCTCCACCCACCCTGCCCTTCATACTTTGCCACCAACACTCAGTGTGTAGAGTGGCGGGGAGAATCTGTTCTACACTGAGGGCCCCAGAGGCCTGGCTCTAACTGAAACCCTCCCGGGACAGGTTCTGGTGTGGCATACGCGGACAGAGAAGCCCAAGATGAAGCAGGAGGAGCAGCTACAGCGGCAGGGCCGAGGCTCAGACCCAGCCGTTGAGGTGTGATGGCGGCCCCACCCCGCCCCCCACCTCATCAGGCACAGACCTGGGGGACTGGGCCTCTGGCCTGCCCAGGATGTGGTTTTCCAAGTCCTGACCCCTCAGAGCCAGGGGCGGCCCCTCTGCCCCTTCAGCCCCAGGGCGTGGCCCAGCTGCTTCTCCCCTCCCCCAGCCTGCCATGTGGCACTGCCCACAGGCTGGGGACAAGCAGCCCTTGTATTGAGCCAGATTGGCCCTGTCTGGGGCGGAGCAGGACAGACAGACTCAGGAGGGAGGGCAGCTGAGTAACTGGGTAACTTATTGAGGCTGGGCATGCACTGGGGGGCTGGAGGAGCTGGGCTGGACCCTCCCCACCTGAGCATGCTGACCCCCCTCCTACCTCCAGAATAAAAAATCTCAACCTGGAGGGGGTCTCTGTTTTCCTTCACTTCCCACGTCTGGTTCTTTTTTTTTTTTTTTTTTTTAATTTTATTTATTTATTTTTCCCCCAAAGCCCCAGTAGATAGTTGTATGTCATAGCTGCACATCCTTCTAGTTGCTGTATGTGGGACACGGCCTCAGCATGGCCGGAGAAGCGGTGCGTCGGTGCGCGCCCGGGATCCGAACCCGGGCCGCCAGCAGCTGAGCGCGCGCACTTAACCTCTAAGCCACGGGGCCGGCCCACCACGTCTGGTTCTTGCATTCTGATCCTTACCAGGGTCCAAACCTTGGAGTCCTGGCTTCTCTATCAGTCAGAAATCAGTTCTCTCAGGGCCCTCCACCCCCCTGAAGAGAAAGATCGTGGCTTCAGTCCAAAAGCTTTATTGAGTCTGCGCACCAGAAGCAATCGCCAGTCCTTCCCATGTCACTTTGCCATCGCCCTGTTTTTCTCTGTTCCCTGGTGCTTTGGCCACAGGGTCTGGGCTCTAGGATGCCAGGTTTTCTCTCCTACCCCAGTCCAGCCCACTGACCAGCTTTAACCCCTCTAATCCCAGGGAACCCCCCTCCCCCGGAGCCTTGGTAAGGAGTTGTGTGGTTCTGTCCATCCCACCCCTTCCCCCCCTCCCAATCCCCACCCCGAGCTCCAGGCCACTAGGCCTCAGGTAGACCCTCCTTAGGAGGTGCCTCTACTGGTGGGGCCTCCTCAGGTGCTGGCCTGTGGGCAACCCCTCCCTGTAGCCATGCTGTTTTCAGCATGTCTTTCAGCCCACCAGGAAAGAGATAGCCCTGTGTCTCTCCCTCCCTGTCGATGACTCCTCCAAGCCCCTCCAGTGCTGTTTGCAGGTACCGCAGGCCCAGGAGCACCAGAGTCTGTGGGGAAAGCAAGGGAAAGAGGTCAATGAGGGTCAGCTGTTCCAGGGGTCCCAGGATTGGAGGCAATGAGGAGGCCCAGATGGAGGGAGGCCTGACTCACCTGCAGCAGGAAGGTGACAGCCAGCAGGCTGCCCAGTGTGCTCGCCAACCCCTGCAGGTGCCCCAGCAGTACCCCATGGCATCCTTGGGCCCAGAGGTTTAGGTTGGGCTGTCGAGGATCAAAGAGGGGGTGGGCATGTGGGTCTGAGAGCTGGCTTTGCAGGCAAGGCCTGGGTGAGTGGGGGTTGCAGCAAGAGAAGGGGACCCCGTCAATCAGATATAGGCCTTCCACATTGCTCTGGATCCGGCTGCAAAGGGAGGGGCAGGGGTGTTAGGATATCTGGAGGTACAGGCCTGTGGGAGAAGCTGCAGGCCACAGGAGTTGAGAAGGGAAAAAAGAGTAAGATGTTTACCAACTGCTTTACTGGGTGCCAGGCATGCATAATTCATTTATCTTCACAACAACTCTCTAGATAAAGTACTGTTATCATCTCCATTTTACAGATGAGGAAATGGACCCAGAGCAGTTTGGTAACATGCCCTGGGTCATACAACTAATAAATGACAGAGCTGTAACACATTCTCTCAACCACTATGCTCTATTTATGGCCTGTCTGGGTGAAGCAGGGTTTCAAGGGAGGAGGAGGAGGAGGAGGAGGGGAGAAGCAAATCACTCACTCAACCACGTCCTGGTCATTGGGATCCAGGTAACGGCTGCTGACCCACTGGACCCCAAACCAATCCTTGTACCCATGGCGTCCGCAGCAGTGGTGCCTCAGCTGCAGCTCATCCAACAGCCGTTTGGCATGACAGTGTCCAGGCACCTCTGTGTCCTTGTAGTGAGCCAAGGCAGTCCCCAGGCCCTCCTCCAGTCCCACATCCAGACTCCCAGGTAAAGCCAGGGCTAGCCCCAGGGCAAGGACCAGGAGCCCCCCGCCCCCAGCAGTGCTAGCCACCAGTAGGGGGCCCAGGACCCCTCGCCAGGGAGGGTACTGAGCTGCATCCAGACTGGCCCTGCTGGCTCCCGCGCCCACCAGTCCTGTGCACAGAGCCACTGCACTGGCTGCCAGAGCAACCTGGGGCAGGGCAGCGAATGGGCAAGAGGGAGCCAAGAAGGTGCCAACGTGCCACAGCTGGACCAGGAGGTGCCCGCTACAGAGGAGGGTGAGGCCACTGCCCAGCGCCAGCAGCCAAGAGAGGAGCCACAGCCCCTGTGCCAGACGAATGCGCGGCTGGAGGGGCAGCACCAGGGGCAGCACCGGCGCCATCTCCCATCTCTGCCCAAGGGAGAGCAGAGCTGTCAGGGCTGGGGATTGGCCGGGGCAGGGTGCTGAGTCAGCCCAGCTCGCCTTGAGCTGGGCTAATGCCACCATGACCCCAATACCCTGGGCAGCCTCCCACCCCCAGCCTTAATAACTCGCCGCCTTGTCCCCTGCCAGCCCCAATTCGGGATGCCTTGGCCTTGCCCCTTAGGAAAAGCCCCTCCCCCGGGCAGAAGGCCTATATCATGACCCCGCCCCTGCCCCTCGCGGAAGTGGGGAGGGGTTGGTCGGCTCTGTCCGAGGGGCTAGGGGCTGGGGGGCGGAGACCTAAGGACCCGCGCTCCCTCCCAGGTCCCTAGGGAGTCCGGGGGTGGGGATCTCGGAAGGGCCTGGAGGGCGGAGGCCTGGAGGGGGCCAAGGGGTCAGCGGGTTGGCCCCGCCCCCGTGCTGTGCCGCGAGGCCCGGACAGGGAGGGGTTACCAGGCGGCCCGGCCCCCCCCTTGGCCCGCCCCCCCTCCCGCGCTTCCTGGCGGCTCCGCGTCCGGCGCCTGTTTGTGCTGCGGCGCTGGGGCCCGGGACGGCCCCGCCACCCCATCCCCGGGAGCCGAAAGCGGCCCCGGGAGAGTCTGAGGCCCCGGCGGGCCCCGGAGCCGGCGGCCCCCGCCCCACAGCGCCCCCTCCAGGCCCTTTCCCAGCGCCCGACAGCGCCCCCGGGGGGTGGCACGGCGCCCTTGCGCGCGCGCCCCGGGGTGCTTCCCCTTCCCCTCTCCCTGGCCATGGCCCCCGCGGCTTAGACGCCTCCTCCGCCGCCGCCGCTCGGAGCAAGCCGGGGGGCCGGATGGACGGGGCCGGGGGGCCCGGTGAGTACGGGGCGGGGCGGGCGGCGTGCCCCTACCCGGAGCGCCTGGCCAGTCGGGCGCCGCCAGTGCCCGACGGCTGTCTGCTGGCGTCCCCGCGTGCTCCTCGGCCCCAGGGGCTCTGAGCATCCTCCACGGTTCCTCAGGTCGCTTTCCCTACTTACTTGGATCCTCCTGTCACTTCGGACTTCCCCAACGTCATCCTACCCCCCCATGTTACTCTGGGCTCCTCGATGTTCCTCTGCCCCCTATGTTCTTCTGGGCCTCTTCTCCTGTTATTTCGGGTCTTTTCACTTCTTACCCCCACTGTCACCCTGGGCCCTTCACTATGACTCTGTCTCCACTGATACCTGTCATTCTAGTTCTCTCCTGGTCCTCTGAGTCCTCAGGATGACTGTACTCTTGCGTCCCCCGTTCGCTCCCGTGCCCCCTTCTCAGTTTCTCTGCCTTCCCTGGAGACCAGAGCTTGTCCTGGGTTGGGCCTGTCATCCCTCACCAGGACTGCGCCTCCTTCTGTGGTTCCCACGTTCCTCGGCAGTACTCCATATTTCCCCCAGTACACCATGGTACTCCCTGTCTTTGCGGAGGCTGGCACAGCAGCAGGAAGGGAGCTCTGCCAGGTCCCTTGCCTGCCTTGCCAGAAGGAGGCCCTTGATCCTCCACCACCCGTCTCCTCCCCTCTGGGCGAGCCCCAAGCCTGGGGCTGCTTGAAAGGGGCAGTCCTATTGGACAGATGCAAAGTTGAGGGGAGACAGAATCCCTCAACCCTTTCCCTAGGTGGTGGGTACATTCTGAGTGCTTCTTGCCCCTCTCCCAGGTGAGGGCCCTGCGCAGGAGGCCCTGCAGTCTTTGAGCCAGCGGCTTCAGGTGCAGGAGAAGGAGATGGAGCTGGTAAAGGCAGCCCTGGCGGAAGCCCTTCGCCTGCTGCGGCTGCAGGCACCCCCTACCTCCCTGCGGGACTCTGGCATACCAGCTCCTACAAGGAACAGGTATGCATATTGCCACACCTTGTTCCTCCTCCTTCCTGGGGCCTCTATGGGCATCAGGTTGATTCATTGTCTCCCCAGCAGCCCTGCAGCCCCCCCAGGACTGCCTCCCACATGCAGCCCCTCCTTGGTGAGCCGAGGCACCCAGACGGAGGCAGAGGTGGAGATGGAGCCATCCCCTGGACCCCCTGGCCTGAGCAATGGGCCCCCAGCCCCTCAGGGGGGCAGTGAAGAGCCTAGTGGGACGCAGTCTGAAGGAGGGGGCAGCAGCAGCAGCGGCACTGGCTCCCCTGGCCCCCCGGGGATCCTCAGGCTTATGCAGCCCCCACAGCGTGCTGACACGTAAGTGTCCTGTGGCAGAGGCTGGGAAGGGTGGGAGGATTGGGGAGCATGATTAGAGGGACTGACCTTCACCTGCTCATGTGCTCCTACCAGGCCACGGAGAAATTCTTCCTCCTCCTCATCCCCCTCAGAGAGGCCTCGACAGAAACTGTCCCGGAAGGCAGCTTCCTCGGCCAACCTGTTATTGCGGTCAGGGAGCACAGAGAGGTGGGCGAGGCTCCCCCCAACCCGCCTGCCCCAGGCTCAGGCTCTTGACTTTCCACATCCCTCACCTCACTTCCCTGGGTGGGGTGGGGGGACCTCATTGCCTAACAGGAAGAAAGGAACAAGCACTCCTGGGGCGCCTGCTGTGTACCCGGCACTGTGCCAAACCCTCGACCTCCTCCATCTCATTCAGTCCCCACGACATCCTTGGGGGGTAGGTGGTCTCATGCTGTTCATTGTCCAGGTGAGGAAGCAGGCTCAGAGAGGGTAAGTCATTTGCCTGGGGTCACACAGCTAGAGTCAGGATTCGAACCCAACTCTTCCAGACTCCAGTTCCCCTGCCCTTTCCACTGTATCACAGCATACCTTCCAAGATTCCAAGAGGCTTTTCCAAAAACTCCCATGATTTGCATGGAATACTGTTCTCAGAGTTTCAGCCCACCTTCGCCACTCCAATCTACCAGGCTTTAATTCTAGAGAGCAAGGAGAAATCCTGGTGGCTGAGCACAGTTGTCTCCGAGTCTGTACAGGCCCTAGGACACTCATTCTAGCCCTATCCTTGGTCTCTCTTTTATTCTCTGAAGAGATGTCACCTTGTTATCATCTATGACAGTGATCTCTGGAATTCACCTGTCACTTTCCTCTTGAGAGATGAGGACTTTCTGGCTTACCTCCCAGATCCCTGAAAGGCAGGACTGGTGTACATTCTGGATTCCCTTTGGTCCCACTTGACAGATGGGGAAATGAAAAGGTCAATAGCCAGAGGCCTGATGGTCTGGAGGATGGGGCTCCTCCCTGTCACCCTGCACTGCCTCTTATGAACTTTATGGCCTTGTGCCGTGTGCTCAGCCCCTTTAGCCTCAATCTTCTCATCTCATAAATGGGGCTAAAAGTCCCCATCTATTCTATGGCTCTGAACACTCAGAACGCAAACTAAAGCCTGCAGAGGTGACTGTAGTCTCTGGAGTAATCTCCTTTCTTGTGTCCTGTCCCTCCCCACTTAGGTCTTGGGACCTGACTCCAATCTCTGTGCTTTTCTCTCTTCCCAACAGCCGTGGGGGGAAAGACCCCCTCTGCAGCCCCGGGGGTCCAGGATCTCGGAGGAGCAATTACAATTTGGGTATGTACAGAGGGATCTGGAAGAACTTGGATGACGGAGTTAGGGTTTGGTTTATAGCCCTAGGAGCTATTTTGGGAGACCTGTGAGGTGTGGTGGGTGGAGTTCTGCTCTGGCTTTCCTGGAAGGGAGGTTGCAGGGTGCTGGTTGACACCCCCCACCTCCCTTTTTCTCTGTAGAAGGTATCTCAGTGAAGATGTTCCTTCGCGGCCGCCCCATTACCATGTACATCCCGTCTGGCATCCGCAGCCTCGAGGAGCTGCCCAGTGGCCCACCCCCGGAGACCCTCAGCCTTGACTGGGTGTATCCTGCCCCCTCCAGTACCATGGCAACCACTTTCCCCATCTTGGGACCACCCCCCAACTTCATTATGATTTCTTCCTGGGTCTTTGGGGACAGGGAGCCCTCTGAATCCTCCTGTACCATCCTCTGCCTGTGGCGCTGCCAGCCAGAAGCTCTGTCCTTCTCCCCTCTTCCTCGTCCTACCCTTGATCTGACTGTTTCCTTGACCGTGACCTCCGCTCCAGTTATGGGTACCGGGGTCGTGACTCCCGCTCTAATCTGTTTGTGCTGCGTTCTGGGGAAGTGGTTTACTTTATTGCCTGTGTAGTGGTGCTGTACCGGCCTGGGGGAGGCCCAGGGGGTCCTGGAGGTGGCGGCCAGAGACATTACCGGGGGCACACGGACTGCGTTCGATGGTGAGGGTCCCGGGGCCTGGAAGTGGGCATGGGGGTGGTGGGCTTGGCAGGAAGAGAGGCTGAGTGGGTGTGGAGGAGCAGGAGAGAAGCGTTGCTTTGCTGCTCTGCGAGCACAGAGAAGGTGTCCTGGGTGGTCTTGAGAGACCGACCCCCTTCCCTAGAATGTCTCCTCCCCCACTTAGCCTGGCTGTTCACCCTGATGGTGTCCGTGTAGCCTCAGGACAGACAGCTGGAGTGGATAAGGATGGAAAGGTAAGGTCAAAGAGACACCAGGCAGACAGGATGAGATTCCAGCCAGCTTTCCTTCACACCCCTGACCCCTTCTCCTCCACCAGCCTCTGCAGCCTGTGGTTCACGTCTGGGACTCAGAGACACTGCTGAAGCTGCAAGAGATTGGACTGGGGGCCTTCGAGCGGGGTGTGGGGGCCCTGGCCTTTTCAGTTGCGGTGAGCTGGCCCCAAAGCCTCTAGACCCCCATCTTCCTTGCCCAGGAACCCCCTTCTTGCACGTCACCAGGAAGCCTCAGAAGTTCTGGCCTTCCTGAACCCCGCCCAGCTGGTTCTCCTGAGAAAGGGACATCTGTCCACTTCTCCTGCCCTCTCAACCTGTGATGGCACCCTCTGCCTAATGACCATGAACCCCAGACCTCTGGGCCTCACTCAGCCCTTTTGATGTGTGTCCTCTATTCTCAGGATCAGGGTGCTTTTCTGTGTGTGGTGGATGATTCCAATGAGCACATGCTGTCAGTGTGGGACTGCAGCCGGGGCACAAAGCTGGCTGAGATCAAGGTGAGGAGGCCAGGTGGCCTGGAGGGACACTGAGGTTGGGGAGGTGGGGGTGGTGGAGTGCAGAGAGCTCCACACTTACCCATACATTTACCTCCTTTTGGCTGGGTCACCCAGGGCAAGCCGGCTAGCTCTCTGAGGCTGTGAAATGGGGACTGCAGAAGTTCTGACCTCATGAGGGATGACGTGTTAGACATTAACATAGGGTGGTTAATCACCATGACCTGGAGTAGTGCTCTTAGGGGAACAGGGTCTGGAAGGACGGGTCCTCCTGGGGTTTCTGGACTTCTGCAGACCAGCTGTTAGAATGCAAATTGAAGAGAGTCAAGTAGAATGAGGGTGCTCAGGGCTTGCGGTGGCTGAATCTAGTATCTTCCCTTCAGAGTACAAATGACTCAGTCCTGGCCGTTGGCTTCAGCCCTCGTGACAGCAGCTGCATTGTCACCAGCGGGAAATCCCACGTCCACTTCTGGAACTGGAGTGGTGGAGCAGGGGTTCCTGGGAATGGGACCCTCACTCGGAAACAGGGTGTCTTTGGGGTGAGGCGTGGATGGGTGCAGGGTGGTGGGGGAGGCAGAGTGGAGATGGAAGTATTGGTCTGAGGACTGTAGACCCTAATGCTACCCTACTCCCAGCTGTCCCATAACTTTTAGTCTTGGCCCTTCCCTTTGACCTCTGCTCGCCTCTCCCCTAGAAATACAAGAAACCCAAGTTTATCCCTTGCTTTGTGTTCCTCCCGGATGGAGACATTCTCACTGGGGACTCAGAGGGGAACATTCTCACCTGGGGGCGGAGCCTCTCAGATTCCAGGACCCCAGGCAGGGGCGGGGCCAAAGGTATGTGGTGAAGGGTGGCATCTGGGAAGTCTAGTACCCCAGAGGGTCTGTGGGAACAGAGGAGAGGACTTCCCATTTTTGTACCGTGAGAGTCGACAGTTGTTGGTAGGTCCTGGTGGGGCCCTCTGGGGGCGCCATTCCCGAAAGGTAGGGGGCAGCATGGCAAAGGGGGTGGGGCTGGGGCTTTGGAATCTGCCAGATCCTGGGTTCATATCCTAGTTTTGCCGCTGGTTGTCTGGCCTTTAGGAAGTTACCTCACTTCTTTGAGCCTCAGTTGTCTAGTCTGTAAATGGGAGAATAAAGGCTGAGGATCAGAGACAGTATTCAGTAGGCACTCAAGAGCTGGGAGTTATTACTCTATTGTGACAGCCTAGGCTGCTCCTGTTCCCCACTGCCCTGCACCCCAAGAGCATAACCCACCCAGGACTTTGCCAACAGAGACCTACGGGATTGTGGCTCAGGCCCATGCTCACGAAGGTTCCATCTTCGCCCTGTGTCTCCGGCGGGACGGGACGGTGCTGAGTGGTGGTGGGCGGGACCGCCGGCTGGTACAGTGGGGGCCCGGGTTGGTGGCCCTCCAGGAGGCTGAGGTGAGGGCTAGGCTGGGTTCAAGGGAGGGAAGGGGAAGAGGAATGGCCAGCGGGCCTGAATTTCTGCCACCACTCTGCAGATTCCTGAACACTTTGGGGCCGTGCGGGCCATTGCTGAGGGGCTGGGCTCTGAGCTGCTGGTGGGAACCACGAAGAATGCGTTGCTGAGGGGAGATCTGGCCCAGGGCTTCTCCCCTGTGATCCAGGTCGGGGGGCCAAGGGCTCGGGGAAGGAGGGAGGGTAGAGCTGTTGAGGAGGGGCAGAGGTGACAGCCCACGCTTTGCTACAGGGCCACACGGATGAGCTCTGGGGGCTCTGCACACATCCCTTCCAGAACCGTTTCCTTACCTGCGGCCATGACCGGCAGCTCTGCCTGTGGGATGGGGAGGGCCATGCGCTGGCCTGGAGCATTGACCTCAAGGTAGAGCCCTGTGTCCCTGGATCCCCAATGCCACACCCACCATGACTCCTGTGGCCACCAGTCCTTCCCCAACATCCCCTTACCTTCTGCTCCCCAGAGGCAGCCAGTTTATAGTGGTATGGCTGTACTGGCTAAAACATTCATTCTTTGCTGATGCCTCCAGTGCCCTCTGGGCACTGCCCCCACCTCAACCCTCCAGACCACCCGTTGATCCAGCAACAAATGGGTAATCTCCAGCACAGCTACGGGCCTCAGTTCTGGTTGTTAAATATTTTGAGTATTACCCCCTGTTTAGGCTCCACTGACACCCTGCTTCCACCCCAGGTCTACTGGCCCTCTCCTCCCATTTCCTCTTTGGGAGGAGGAGGCTTCGACGTTACCAAGATGACAAGGTGTCCGTCTTGGTTCCCTCACTAGAAAGGCATCTTATTGAATTCACCTTCTCCCCTCTCCCAGGAGACTGGTCTCTGTGCTGACTTCCATCCCAGTGGGGCAGTTGTGGCTGTAGGACTGAACACGGGGAGGTGAGAGGGAGCCAGGACCCCTGGGAGGGGAAAGCAGGAGGTATGGGAAGGGTTCCTGGTAATGGTGGGGTGGAGGAGCGTGATTGCTGCCCGCTCGGGAGGCCCAACTGCACCTTCCTGCTCCTCAGTGCTTCTCGGTGCCGCCCAGGCCTCGCCTGCTCTCCTGTGGCAACTGTCATCACACCCTCCCCCAGCCACTCTCCTCTCCAAGCCTGGGAGTGGAGGAGGTGGCAGCTCAGGATAGAGAAGCAGTGGGGATGGGAGGGGCATAGGGGAGACTAACAGGCTTACAGGGAAGTGACAGGCATATAGACTCCATAAGGCCTTTGTCATTGGGCCCCTGTACTCCTTTCCCAGAGGACATCAGAAGCCCCTCAGCTTTTATCTGCCCTTAGCCCCCTCCCATTTCTCAGCATAAGAATGCAGTGGTGACCTCTCTGTCTACATCACAGCGTTTCTGTGGGTGTCCCTGAGGCTCTCCAACTTGCCAAACCCCACCCTGCCCAGGACCGGTATCCTCACATCTGCTCTCCGCCCCCCCCCCCCAGGTGGCTGGTTTTGGACACGGAAACCAGAGAGATCGTGTCCGATGTCACCGATGGCAATGAGCAGCTCTCAGTGGTCCGGTACAGCCCAGGTGGGAGCCACCCCTACCCTGGATCCAGACCCATCCCTGGCCCTTCCCTCTCTGAGTGACTGTCTTTGTAGATGGGTTGTACCTGGCCATCGGTTCCCATGACAACATGATCTACATCTATAGTGTTTCCAGCGATGGTGCCAAGTCCAGCCGCTTTGGCCGCTGTGTGGTGAGGAGGCTGGGGTGGAGGGTGGGGCATTGCCATAGCAGGTAAACTCCTCAAAGGGGTCAAATGCATTAAGTGGGGCCGAGGGATGGGAAATGGTGGCTACACTTTTAGTCTCTTGACCCTTGCTCCCAGGGTCACTCCAGCTTCATCACTCACCTTGACTGGTCCAAGGATGGGAATTTCATCATGTCCAATTCTGGGGACTATGAGATCCTTTACTGTGAGTGGCAGTAGGGGAGGGCATGGGGAGAGGGTAATTAGGGTGGGTTTTATTTGTGTGTGTGTGGGGCTCCTGGTTGGGAGGGGATGAAGGAGAATATGTGGGGAGCCCCAGGTGGAGGGGCTGTTACATAGGGAGGTGGAGATGGCATTGAAGGGGGGTTGGAGGTATACACATAGGAGAAATTTTGTGATTTGGAGAAAAAACCACACATAGAGTTTACATCATGTCTTGTTCCCACAAAGACTTGAGGGAGTTGAAAAATGCACTAAAAAGATTGTTTTGGAAAAGTTTCTCAGGGCAGGTGTGGAGGGATTGACTTATCTAGGGACGAGGAACTGACAGAAGCTGTTAGGAAAACATCAGCGAGAACTCAGGAAGCACGTGGGGGGGCTGGGTTTTGCCCTGGGCTGGGGGCTACCGTGGCGACCAGATCACATGCCACCGCCTCAAGCCAGTGTTTCCTTCTGGGCATCTTCCCAACTGGGGGCAGGATGACAGCTCAGCTGGGTGGGCTCCCTCTCCCCAGGGGACGTGGCTGGAGGCTGCAAGCTGCTGAGGAATCGCTATGAGAGCCGAGACCGGGAGTGGGCTACCTACACCTGCGTGCTGGGCTTCCACGTATACGGTGAGCAGGGGTGCAGGGGCGCGGAACACTGCGGGACGGCGGGGGAACAATGTGCAGCGCGCCCCAGGCTCGGAATGCTGGGTGTGTGTGGAGGGGTGGGTGGGGGTTGAGAAACTGGCAGAGCCAGCCCAGGAGGCCCCTCCGGCCCCGAGGGACCGGGAAGGATTGCCTGGAACGTGGCCGGTGGGTGGCCCCGCGGCTGCCTGAGCGCCGGAAACGGTGCAGCTCTGGGCCGTGGGTGGCGGCGGAGAGGAGGCCGGGCTGAGGCAAGCCGCTGTGCTAGGCGTGTGGCCGGACGGCTCGGATGGCACCGACATCAACTCCCTGTGCCGCTCCCACAACGAGCGCGTGGTGGCCGTGGCCGACGACTTCTGCAAAGTGCACCTCTTCCAATACCCGTGCGCGCGCGCCAAGGTGAGGCCTCCCGGGGCCTCCGGGGCCGGGCGGGCGGGCCCGGGGCTCCGTGGCCGTCGCAACTCGACCTTCCCTCCTGCCCAGGCGCCAAGCCTCGTGTACGGCGGCCACGGCAGCCACGTGACCAGCGTCCGGTTCACGCACGACGACTCGCACCTCGTCTCCCTGGGCGGCAAGGACGCCAGCATCTTCCAGTGGCGGGTGCTGGGCGCCGGGGGCGCGGGGCCGGCGCCCGCCACCCCTTCTCGAACCCCGTCCCTGTCCCCCGCCTCCTCTCTCGACGTGTGACCGCCGCCCGACGGGACCCACCGGCCCTGCGACGTGGCCCCGCCCCACCCCAGTACCCCAGGACCAGGGGCCGACCCTTTCCTCGACTTCGAGACATTCCCGATCGCGCATTTCCCTGGAGGGGGCGAACGGCACTCCTGCACACACTGTATAGACCCGCTGGCTGAGCCGGGCAGCCCCAGCCTGGGCCCTGGCTCCCGCCGCCTGCTGAGGGGCAATAAACCAAAAGCAAAGTCACCTCCCAGTCCTTTTGTGGGGCGCGGCTGAGCGCCTCTGGGGCCCTACGGGGGTGGAGGTGAAGGAAAAGGGTAGTGCGGAAAGGGTAAGACAGCGTAGACTATTCATGCAAATAACAGGCAAAGCTGCTTGCAAATAGCTTGGCGAACCGCAAAGGCGCGCGAGTCTTTCGGGCCGCAGGCGGAGCTGCAGGGCTCCGGCGAGGAGAGAGTTAAGCCCAACTCCTCTCTCGCTCTCGGAGGAGGGGCCGAGTTGCAACGGAAATAACCGAGCGCCGGGCCGCCGTTGGCCGGACGGAGCCGAACCTCTTCCGGAAGTAGCCGATCTGTGGGGTCTCGCTCTCCGACCTGAGCCGAGCGCCCGGCCTTGTTCTCCGGCTCGGCCGAAAGTGTTCCGGAAGGAGGCGAACCCCGAGGCGGGCAGGGCAAGCGTTCCCCGCGGCTGGCAGAGCCCAGCGTCTGGTGGGGCTTGGCGAGGGCGGGGGGAGCCGGAGCCTGGCTCCGGTCCGGCGGGAGCCGAGCTCGTTCCGGAAGAAGCCGAGCGGACCGGCGCCGGCCTCGGCGTCTGGGGCGTGAGGCGGTAGCGGCGGCGGCGACAGCGCGGGCCGGGATGAACCGCGACGGCTGAGGCGGCGGAGGTGCCGGCTGCGCGGACCCGACCGAGACTTCCGCGAAGTGCCAGCCCCGCGGTCGGGACTTCGCCTCCAGCCGAGCCCCGTCCCCGCGAGCCGCTCAGACCCCTTTGTGCGGCCGGAGGCGGCGGCGGGAACGGCCATGGCGGCCAACATGTACCGGGTGGGGGGTGAGTACCGGGCGCAGGGGCTGCGGGGCCCGGACGGGAGAGGTCGGGGTCGGGACCGGGGAGGCTCGGCACCCGGCGGCGCGGGAGCCGCGTCTGGGGCGGCGTGGTCCCGAGCGCGGACCGGAACCGGAACCGGGAGCGCGGGGAGCGAGGGTGCGGGGACGGCGCCGCGGCCGGGCGCCGAGACTCGCGGAGAGGCTGGGGCCGCCCCGACGGTACTCGCGGGGCCGCGCCTGGGGCCACGGGGTCGGGGAGTGGGGCTGGGAAGGTGTTTCCGAGGGAGCTGACAGCGCGGGCAGGGGGCGCGAAGGGCCGGCGACCGCTCTGCCACCTGCGGGGGAGCCGCCGGGCGGTTTCCTCTCCCCAGGCGTTATTGTGCGCCTCGGTCGCAAAGGTGGGGGCGCTGAGCGAGAGGGAACAATTGCTCGCTTCGCCGAGACTGGGGTGCAACTCGATCTCCGAGTTGTGGGGATTGCAGGGGGAACCCTCTGCTTCTGGTCTGTTCATTAAGGCTCATTTTTGAGTGAAGGATCTGATTTTAGAACTAGGTGGCCAGGGGTGGGGGGCTGGCGTCGCTTATTAGACTCTCCACTTCCACATTTCAGCGCCCTCTCTACCTGGACTCTCATCGCCTTTTGGTCCACTCAGGCCTACTTTCTCTTCTCCTCCCCTGGTGCTCTGGCTCTCCCATCTCCTCCTCTGATCTTCCCGGTTCTTCCCCACCCCCTCCTACAGATTACGTCTATTTTGAGAACTCCTCCAGCAATCCTTACCTGGTTAGACGGATTGAGGAGCTCAACAAGGTGAGTGGAGCAGTCTCATCCCCCCCGCAAGTGGTCTCTTTCTTCTGAGGTCTCTAACTGTGGGTGGAAGAGAGACAGAGAGAAAGAAAGAGGACCCTATTCTAAGTACCCATTCATATTCATTCATTCATTCATTCATTCGATGTATTCAGGAAAGGCTATTGAGAGCTTAGTGGGAACTTTACTTTTCTATTTCTTGGGGCCTAAGGAAAGGGATATGGAAGTCTGTCCTTAAATGTAAGTCTCCTTATTCATAATTTCTTGTGTTTTCCTACTTACATCCCTTAGAAACTTATTCACTGTTGTTAGTCTCTTTGTGCCTTTTCACTTTCAAATGACCAGTTTTCACTGCCATTTTTCCCCCTTAGACTGCAAATGGAAATGTGGAGGCAAAGGTTGTGTGCCTTTTCCGGCGAAGAGACATTTCTAGTAGCCTCAACAGCCTGGCTGATAGTAATGCCAGTGAGTGTCTTGGTACCCCCACCCCATCCCCGCCCTCCTTTCTCCCCCTCCCCGTGATCTGAGGCCAGGGCATGTCCCCGCAGGTGTTTCCCCTGGTAGAATGCCCAAGGCAGGGGTGTGAGTTTGGGGGTGGGAAATGCCTGGGCTGTGGAGGGAGGCCTGGAAGGAGGCTTGTTTTTACACGTTGGGGTTGGAAGCAGAGTGGAGAGACCATGATAAGAAAAACCAGAATATGGCTTGTATGTGAGTGTGTATATATGAATGGTGTGTGTAAAAGAGATGATAGTATTTAAATGGGGGATGAGGAAGAGCTTTAGAGAAGAAGGACCCTTGGGGGACAGTTTTGGGTGTGTTGGAACAATGGGTGGTGACTGAAGGTCAAGGTGAAGAGGAAGAGATTGTACCTAGAAGCCTGCTTTACAGGAAAGCAGGCTTATTTTGTGATCACGAGATAGTGAGAATGCATTGAAGGCAGAGAAGAGGAAGCTAGGAAAGTTTTCTTGCACTTTTTCCTGTTTCTCATCTCTCCTGTTTTCCCTTCTACTCCACTTTACATCTTTATGTTTTCCCTTTGCCCTATCTTTCTTCTCATTATGCTTTCATGTTCTTTTAAAAAATTTATTTCCTTCAGTTTTCCTTAGTTTCTTTTTTCTTTCCCCTTCCTCTTGTTCCTTCTTCCTAAATTATTTTCCTTATTTCAGGCTGCTTTGGGCATGAAGGGGTTAATGAGGAGCTGGGCCTACCAAGTTCTCTGGCCCTCTGGGGTTTCCAGCCTCATCTGGCAGGGGCTGACCTTGGCCTTGTCCAATCAGAAGGGGTGTGGGGGGTGTGGTCCCCCTTGCCTTCGTACAGGGTTTCCGGAGCATACAGTGAGGGGTGGAGCCTGCTGCACACCCCCCTTCTCCCTGAGGTTGGGAACAATGCACCAATGAGCCTTGGCCTGTGGCTCTTCTGCCCCCTCCCACTTTGGTTGGCGCCCAGCCAGGTTAACCCTTTGCACTGAGGTTTCAGGGCAAGCTGCAGCTCCTTGGGGAGGAAGGTGTTGGCACTGGCTTGAGAGGTACTGTCCTTGAAAGCCCCACACACAAACTATTATTAGCCAAATAAAAAGTGAGAGATAGTTAGGATTGCATGTGGTGTTTAAGAGCAAAGAGTCTCCTGAAATCTGAAAAAAGGAACTGGTAAACACAACCTTGTGTGATATTTTGTCATCTTATTGACTTTCTGGACCTCAGGCTGGTTTGGCAAGAAAGAGACAAGTGTGATATTCTTACTGGGCATGGTGTGGGCAGATTTGTGCTTTATGAGTGGTGTCTGAGGCTTGGCATTTCGGTTTGGGATGTATTTCTGTGGCCGCCTTTGTACTCTCAGCAGCTCTTCCCTAAGAGCATTGGTGATGGAGAGTTGGGAGCATCTATAATGGAGGAGAGGGCTAAGAGGGAAAGCTGGTGGGGTAAGGGTGTGGAAGATAGGTACCTGGGGAATGTGAGAAAAACAGCTGAGACAGGAAATGTCTTCCCTGGGCTAGAGTTTCCAAGGTGGCTTCTTTGTGGATTAGGTTCTGACTTGGTTTCTTCTTCCTTAATCTCCCAGGGGAGTTTGAGGAGGAATCAAAGCAGCCAGGGGTGTCGGAGCAGCAGCGACATCAGCTGAAGCACCGGGAGCTTTTTCTTTCTCGACAATTTGAATCGTTACCAGCTACCCACATACGGTATAGGACACTCAGGGCCACTGTGGCCTCATGCACTTGTTTAGAAGGTGGAGAGGAGGGGGTGGTGGATTGGAGATGCTGTGGAGAGGGAATGAGGAGCTCACCTGGGGTTTGCTGACCTCTTTCCTGTAGGGGGAAATGCAGCGTGACCCTCTTGAATGAGACAGATATCTTGAGCCAGTACCTGGAAAAGGAGGTGAGAAAGAGGTGTTGGGAGAAGAGGGAGGGGAGTGGGTATTGCCTCAAAAGGCAAGAGGAAAGCAGGACTATGATGAGGTAGAGGTTGACAGACTGCCTGTCTTGGGAACTCTGGAAACACCCCCCTGCCCTCTGCCTGTGAGGACTGCTGCCCTGCTGACCTTCTCTCTTCCCATCTCCAGGACTGCTTTTTTTACTCACTGGTGTTTGACCCTGTGCAGAAGACACTTCTTGCTGATCAGGGGGAGATCCGAGTTGGTTGCAAATACCAAGCTGAGATCCCAGATCGCCTGGCAGAGGGTATGCAGCAGGACAGACCATCTGGCCGCTGGGTTATCTAACATCATAGTCTCTGTGAATGGTGTGCCCTGGAGTTGTACAGTGCATAGTCTGCAGGGCTCTGTGCTGTGACCCTGACAGACTGGGACCTTAGGAACCTGAAAGGGGCAAGTGGGCACAGTTGGGTGGAGAAGTCTGAGGGTTGAGATGGCTAATAGAATCCAAGCAGAAGATGAAGAGGAACAAGGTGCTGTTGTGAGTGTCAAGACACTGATTATTCCCCCTTCCTTTCCCTGATGATGTCATTTCCCTGTATCCCAGGAGAGTCTGATAATCGGAACCAACAGAAGATGGAGATGAAGGTCTGGGACCCAGACAACCCTCTCACAGACCGGCAGATTGATCAGTTTCTCGTGGTGGCCCGGTGAGGGGTGGGTGGATGGGGAAGATTGGCTGGTGGAGGGGTGGACATAGTTCTGAGTCTCATTCTTAGAGATGGACTTTATTTGGCACGGATGTATTCCTTTTTTCTCATCTGGCTTCGTTCCTTAGCCCACTCGCACTTTCTTTTTTCTCTCTTGACTTCTCAATTTCTCCCTTAGAGCTGTGGGGACCTTTGCGAGAGCCCTAGATTGCAGCAGCTCCATTCGGCAGCCAAGCCTGCACATGAGTGCAGCTGCGGCCTCCCGAGATATCACTCTGGTGAGCAGAATTTGGTGGGTAGTTGGGCAGGCTGGGCTTTGTGGGGACCTGAAGAGCCTAAGGACAGGAAAGGAGGGTGTCTCAGAGGGAGTGGGAGGGTTTACAGGGCAGCAGAGAAGTGGTGCTGAGGGTTTCAGGTCATCAGCATTGTTACCCCACCTTCCCTGTAGTTTCATGCAATGGATACGTTGCAAAGGAACGGCTACGACCTGGCCAAGGCTATGTCGACTCTGGTGCCCCAGGGGGGCCCGGTGCTGTGTCGGGATGAGATGGAGGAGTGGTCTGCTTCGGAGGCCATGCTATTTGAGGAGGCCCTGGAGAAGTACGGGAAGGATTTCAACGATATTCGCCAGGACTTTGTAAGTGGATGGGGCTAGGAGGAGAGGTGGAAGAGATGACAGGGGAGGGAACCAGGACCTGGGCCAGATGCCAGCTCATCCTTCTTCCCTCTGCCCTTAGCTACCCTGGAAGTCACTCGCCAGCATAGTCCAGTTTTATTACATGTGGAAAACCACAGACCGCTATATTCAGCAGGTATAGTCTGGGCTAGGGAGGCTGGATCAGAGGCCTCCTGCTCACCTGTGCCTTTGAATTATGACATCCTCCTGCTGAGATGTTCTAATCCTTCTCTTTATTTCTTTTTTTTCCTTCCTGCAGAAAAGATTGAAAGCTGCTGAAGCAGACAGCAAACTGAAACAGGTCTACATCCCCACCTAGTAAGTATGATAGGTGGGAAGATGGGTATGTTTTCCTTCTCTGCCCCCAAGCTGTGCTTTCCTCAGTGATTGGAGGTGGGCAGGGGGCAGGGTCAAATATTATAGAGACAAAATGGAAATGGATTCTTTTCCTTGACCAGTTCCTGGTTTCTCCCCTCGCTGCCCCCATTAGTACGAAGCCAAATCCTAACCAGATCATCTCTGTGGGCTCAAAACCTGGCATGAATGGGGCCGGATTCCAGAAGGGTCTGACCTGCGAGAGCTGCCACAGTGAGTTCCAGAGAGGGGCAGGGATGCTGGAGGTGGGCAGGAGGTCTGCTAAGGCCCAAGAACCTGAAGGGCTCATTGGCATGTCTCCCCTCTGACCTCGCTCTCCTCTCCCTGCTCCTACAGCCACACAGTCTGCCCAGTGGTACGCCTGGGGCCCACCCAACATGCAGTGCCGCCTCTGTGCTTCTTGTTGGATCTACTGGAAGAAGTATGGGGGACTGAAGACCCCAACCCAGCTTGAGGGGGCTGCTCGGGGCACCACAGTAAGGACTCATGGGGGACAGGCAGGGGAGAGCAGTAAGCATATTGACCAGCGCTTTAGGCGAAGGCCAGAACGCCCAACTCCTTATATGGTGATGGTTTGATGTGTGTGTGGGGGTGCTTGGTAGTGGTTGGGGAGCCTGGTGGGTCGTTATGGCAGTAAAGAGATCAGGCAGGACTAAAATGCCCTCTGCAGAGAATGGAAGAAAGAAGGGAGCCTCTGTCCATCTGTGTTCTCCTTTTTTCCTATGTCCTTCTTCCAGGAGCCACACTCGAGGGGTCATTTGTCCAGACCTGAAGCCCAAAGTCTCTCCCCCTATACAACCAGCGCCAACCGGGCCAAGCTGCTGGCTAAGAACAGGCAAACATTCCTGCTCCAAACCACAAAGCTGACCCGTCTTGCCAGACGCATGTGCAGGGACCTGTTACAGCCGAGGAGGGCTGCCCGACGACCCTATGCCCCTATCAATGCCAATGCCATCAAGGCAGAGTGTAAGGGCAGGAGTGGTGGGGCTAGCAGTGGGTTTGGGGTTGCCCTGGCCAGAGACCAGTGTTTCTCTGGATGTTTAGTGAGAGTAGGGATAGTAGGCCATAATGGTTTTGTGAGATTAGACATGGCTCAAGGCCCCAGCAGGGGCCTGAGTAGTGAAGTCTCTTCAGAAGCTTTCATCTTTTTTCTCCAGGCTCCATTCGACTTCCTAAGGCTGCCAAGACTCCACTGAAGATTCACCCTCTGGTGCGGCTGCCCCTGGCAACTATCGTCAAAGATCTGGGTATGGGATGGGGAGCTGGACTGTGGGTACAGGGCAAGTATAGGACGGGGAGCCAGTTAGGGTGGTATCAGGCTCTCAGTCCTTTTACTATCAAGAACCTTCTCTCCTCCTGCTTTGTTCTTTCCCATTGAGTACTAAGAGATTTAGTCTAGCAAACTGACCTTTTGTAGGTTAGTAATTTTTTTTCATGAGCTATCCAGTATTACCATACTGATTTGACAAGGTCACGTTCAGGTGTGATTTTTGAAATAACTGGTAATTGCTTACCAGATGCCTCCCCCATCACTACTTTTGGGGATGCCCAGGAAAACTTCATAGAGAAGAGAAAGTATGAAAGTTCTCTAAGTTTTCTTTTGTTTTTGTCCTGGCAGTGGCCCAGGCGCCTCTGAAACCAAAAACACCTCGAGGTACTAAGACACCGATCAACAGGAACCAGCTGACCCAGAACCGGGGACTGGGGGGCGTTATGGTGAAACGGGCCTATGAGACTGTGAGTTGACAGGATGGAGTGGGCCAAACTGAGTTTGGTGGGCTTTTATTTCTGATAGGAGTCTGAGAGAGTCCCCTCTCATTGTGCTGCCCCACCCTTTTTCAGATGGCAGGGGCAGGGGTCCCCTTCTCTGCCAATGGAAGGCCTCTGGCCTCAGGGATTCGCTCAAGCTCACAGCCAGCAGCCAAGCGTCAGAAACTAAACCCAGCTGATGCCCCCAATCCTGTGGTATTTGTGGCCACAAAAGATACCAGGTAGGGAGCGCACCATGGGAGGGGCTGAGAGGTTGACTACCTAGGTTGGTGGGTATGGGAAATAGGAGTATCTGAGAAAGACCAGCTCCAGGAAGACTGGGTGCAGGGTAGGGATGCCAGAAGAATGAGCCGGAAGAACTGCAGTGTGGAATGTGGGGTTTTACCTCGAGGGTCTTAGCCTTCCTGACTCTTCCTGGTCTCTTTCTGGCCAGGGCCCTGCGGAAGGCTCTGACCCACCTGGAAATGCGGCGAGCTGCCCGTCGGCCCAACTTGCCCCTGAAGGTGAAGCCACCACTGATAGCAGTGCGGCCCCCAGTCCCGCTACCTGCACCCTCACATCCTGCCAGCACCAATGAGCCCATTGTCCTGGAGGACTGAGCATCTGTGGGGAAGGGAGGTGGGCTGAAAGCTAAAGGGTGGGTGCCCAGGGCACTCAGCCTCCCTTCCCTCTAGTATCAAAGGGAGTGAGGAGTGAGGGAGGGAGGGAGCAAGTGAGTGTGTGTCCTTGGAGGGGTTAGGCGCCCTCTGGTGTTACTACTTCGAGGCTTGTCCCCTCCAATGCTTCTCCATGCCTGGTGATGGAGGGCAGACTGCAGGAACTTGGCCTATTGTGGGAACCTAGCCTGTTTTGGGGGGTAGGACCCACAGTTGTCTTGGACAGTTTTGGGGGGAGGGTTTTTTAATTTTTTAAAAATTTTGCCTCCCTTTGTGAAAGGGGATGGAGGAGGGGAAGAGTATACAGATATCAGGTGGTGGTACCTGGTTGGGGGAGGGGGCGTGCACTGCCATGACTGCCATGTCTATCTTTTTTTTTTCTAATTGGGGGTTTCTCTTCCTGTCCGGTGTCCGGACTTTCCTAATTGGAGTTCGAGGCCCCTAAGCTGGCATCAACCCCAGCCCATGCTCACTCTTTCCTTCCCTCCCCTTGTCCCCTCCGCCTTTTGTACGCCAATTCTCAGAAATAAAGATCTTTTGTCCGTTTTTTTAACCTCGGATTCTGTAATTGGTTCTTATAGTAACAAATAAAAAGCTGTTTTCTTCAGCTCCTCCTGGCTCAGCTGTTCTCTGCCATGGGTGCGTGTGCATGCGTGTGTGTGTGTGTGTGTGTGTTGGGGGCGTGTGTCTTTGGGAAAATAAAGGACAAAGGACCCTAAGGAAGGTACCCATGGGGCTTGCCCTGGGAACAGCGTTATGAGCTATGCAGCCTCGACGGGCAGTCTGCTGCAGCTCTCTTTCTCCTGGGACCCAAACTGCTCCCCAGCTCCCTGTGGTGCTGGAGCCCAAGCAGCACCTTGGCCCAGACTGATTCAAAGCAGTTGGGATGAGCTGGTTTTCTGGATGGCTGGTGGCCTCCGTGGGGGTGGGGGTGGGGGTGGGAGGCGTGAAGGTGCTTTTTCCTGTATTTCCCAACTCTTACTTCCCTCTCCCTTTTACTTAGGGAATTCTGGGAACTGCTAGAGGCCAAGGCAGGATGTAGTCCACCTTGAGCAGTACTACAGGCTCTTACCACCTAGCTCTGTGGTGTATTTGCACAGAAGGCTCCCTCAGCAACTGCCTTGATATCGGGGTCCACTCTAGTGCTGTTCCCTGCCTTTTTAGGTTTGGGAGACAGAGATTAGACAGCTGAGCTGGGCCCAAGAGAAGGAGCACCTTAGGAGACAACAAGAAGTTAAGCCTACTGTGCTCCTTGGGTACTTCCTCTGGAGATGGGGAACAGCTTCAGTAGTTGTGACTTGCTCAAGGTTACAGACCTTGAGATGACTGCCTCAGGTCCACTGCTCTTTCCACAGTCCAAAGCTGTGGGCTGATCAACAGCAAGCGCTGCTCAGCCCATCCGATAGTCTCCTCCATCTCATGGTCCCTTGTCCCTAGGGCCTCCCCAGCTCCCTTACTCTCTCCCCATCCTGAGCCTACACTTCGGTAGTATTGGGAGGAACTGGCCACTAGCCCAGTCTGGGGGAAAGCGGCATCCTCCAATGTCTTCACTCAGTTGCCACCATAGTAGGTTCTGTCGCACGCCTCGAAGTGGGCCAGTGGCTCTGGCGCCTCGTGAGTACCCTCCACGCAACCCACTATCTCGGAAGGAAAGCCCAGCTCACGAGGACAGCAGCGATCTGGCTGTGGCCCCGTGGAGTCCGCAAGGTGCCCAGTGGGGGCGTAGCTCCCCAAGCAGGGCTAGGAAGGGGTCGCAGACCACCCATTTTGGGGGAGGACCCAGGGCAGAGGGAGAGAGTAACAGCCCTGAGGAGTTGGAGAATCCAGGGACAGCCCTGGGCTTCGTAGAGGCTGCTCATCCTCCGCCTTTATTCGCGAGGTAAATATGGGGTTGAGGATACAACAGCGCGGGGCTCTTCTGCCCCTTGAAGGAGGGCACAGCCCGCCCACGACCACCCAGCATAGAAACAGCCGGCTGTCAAGGAGGGGGGCCCGCACGCAACCCGGCGCCGGCCTTTGTGGCCACTGTTATGAATATTCACGATTCTTTGGGCCAATCAACGCCTGAACAGTTCAGAGTACACCAATCAGCTTACCGCATGCAGATAAGCATCTTAGATGGGCGGCTTTTTCCACAGCCGGTTGAGTTAACACAGTCTGGAAACGGTACCCTGAGTCGAAGAAGCTTGGTTTCCGGAGGAGTGCGCGCGCGCGATTGGCCGATGTACGTCACTTCCTGTGGACTGGCGGAAGTTGCTTCCGGGCGCGTTGCGATTTGTGGAAGTGAGTTCCGGTGCTGGCAGAGGTGGTAGTATTTTGTCGGTACCGGAGAGTCGTGATGGCGGCGGTGGATTCGGATGTCGAATCGCTGCCGCGTGGGGGTTTCCGCTGCTGCCTCTGCCACGTCACTACAGCCAACCGTAAGCGGTGGCTAGACAGGGGGGTGGTTGTGGGCTTTCGTCTCTGGGTCTTAGCGAAAGTTATGGTTATAGGTCATGGTTCTTGTCAAGTCGGTTGTAGGGTCACTCACCTCCGTTTTCACTCCGCCCGTCCGAAGGGATTAGAGAGTGAGCAAAGTCCCACCACCTTGCCCCTCTCCTTCCCAGTATCCGAAATCTCCACGACGAAAGCCTCGCTATTTTATTGACCCTTTAACCGTCATCTGTTGGACATTCTCTTTGTGCCTGGTACTCTCCTGGGCTCTAGGGTGGGGAGAGGGGATTCAGAGATGAAGGAGCTGCCCATCTAGAGATGGAGACAATTTCGGTGCTCTATAGATATATTTGGAGAGCTCTGGAACCACAGAGAAGGTAGTAGTTAAGTCACGGACGCCCTACAGAGGAGCTACCCAAAGGCAGAGATGGGTGAAGTAGCATGCCTTGCATGCCTGGAAGGTGGGTTTGGAAAAGTAAACAAGGTCCTTGTGCGACAGTACAAGGGGCTCTATGAAACCTCAAATTCCACTTTTGAAGTTTGGAATCATGATCTTCCCGAAACAGAATCTTCTGTTCTTCTTTTTCTTTGTGAATGGCACTATCTGTCCAGTAGGGCAAGCCAGAAATCCAAGATGGTCTTCTTTGGCTCCACGTCTACATTGGTTACATGGAGCAGTGACTCAGAATATAATAAAAATAAAAATAGCAGCTAACTTATCCTACATTCACCATGTACCAGACTCTGCCAAGTGTTATATATGTAATACGTTTGTAGTAGGTACTGTTATTATCTCCATTTTATATCTGAGGAAACTGATGCACAGAGAGGTTAAGAAACTTGCCCAAGGGCCAACCCCCTGGCGTAGTAGTTAAGTGCACGTGCTCCGATGCTGGTGACCCGGTTTTGGATCCCGGGTGTGCACCAAAGCACCAGCTTGTCAGGCCGTGCTGTGGCTGGGTCCCATATAAAGTACAGGAACATAGGCACAGATGTTAGCCCAGGCCCAGTCTTCCTCAGCAAAAAGAGGAGGATTGGCATGGATGTTAGCTTAGAGCTGATCTTCCTCACAAAAAAAAAAAAAAAAAAGAAGCTTGCCCAAGATCTCACACAGCTTGACAAAGCTGGGATTTGAACTTGGGCAGGGTGATGTCAGACCCTGCACTTGCAGTGTCTACACCATACTCAGAGGGAATAGTCTAGGGTCCTGATTTATTTAGTTCTTCTGTTTATGACCTGGATAAGTTACCTGTTAATTTCTTTACAACTTGCAGATATTGCTCTACCTAGCACTTACAGAGGTTTAAGAAATACTTGTAGTGTAGCCTGTTCTCCTGGGGACCACTTAGAGAGAATGCCCTATATCGACAAATGGACAAGAGAGGAAAGTGAGAGGAGCCAGAACTTTGTAAATTCAAAGGTCACACTTTCTCTGGCTTGGAAGGATCAGTAGGATTTAGGCATGCAGAGAACCAAGTCAGGGGGTAGGTACACTGAAGAGTGATTCAGATGTTTTTGTCTCACACTTATGTCTTTGCAGGACCCAGCCTAGATGCCCACCTGGGAGGCCGGAAGCACCGGCACCTGGTAGAGCTACGAGCTGCCCGAAAGGCCCAGGGACTTCGAAGCGTGTTTGTCAGTGGCTTTCCCCGGGATGTGGATTCTACTCAGCTCTCTGAGTACTTCCAGGCATTTGGACCTGTGGCCAGTGTTGTCATGGACAAGGACAAGGTAGAGCGAATGGCTCTCGGGGTAAAGAATGAGTCAAGTGTGCTGCATACCAAAAGAAACAAGAGAGAAGCCAGCACCCTGTTTGGGCTGGTTCCCCGTGTGGCTTGTCTTTGGTGGACACCTCTGCAGTACTTGGGCTAGTCCAGCTTTGTGAGCCCCACTTCACCCTCCAGCCCCTGCTGGGATTTTATCAGTTCATCAGATTCTGTCACTGGGGGCTTGTTGGTCATTTATTTTTTCAGTCAGTCTTTTATTTGCCAAATATTAACTGCTAACTTTGTACTAGGCACAGTGCTTAGAGCTGCATTCTGAGTAGTGAATAGGGTATATGTGGTCCCTGCTTGCACAGAGCTTACAGTTTAGTGGATAAAGTAGATAGTTGAATGAATAATTACAGTGACCATACCATTGGGAGATGTATCCTAACCCCACAAGAGACTGGTTGATAGACCAGCTAGCAGTTTAGTAACTTATACTGAGAGGTACTGAGGTTGTCTGGTCAGAACACCCTGTTCTCTGGACAGTGCTAGACAAACAAGCTTGTTCTTTGTGGTCCTTTTTGTCTTGCTTCCATGCAGACCTTTTGTCAGTGTCTCTTTAGTCCCTTGAAGAAAGTTCACTGTTGTGGTGTTGTGTTCTGTGGTCATAACTGTAGTTCTGAGGCTGCACTCTAGTTCTGTAGGGGTGGCTTAGGTGATCCCACATCTCCTTAGCAGCCCAGGTCTTCTCTTAGGATAGGGTGGGGTGTGTTTTTCTTAGAGATTGCATTCAGCAGCTGACCCACAATGGCTTAAACAAAAGGGGTTTAATTGTTCTCTTTTAACGAGAAGTCCAGACTTAGGCAGTCCAGCGTTTTACTGTTTTCCTGCTCTGTCATTATTGGCACATGGCTCTCACTTCAGGGTTGTGATAATGCTACTTCCACATCCTAAGGCAAGAAGAAGGGCAGGTTGAAGGGCAGAGTATAAAAGCCATTGTCTGCTGAGTCTGAACCCTCCCCCCCTTTTCTTTATTTCCCAGGAAAATACCTTTTCCAGAGGCTTCTTCAGTAGACTTCTACTTATATCTCATTGGTCAGAACTCTACTGCATGGTTATCCCTAGCTACAGGCAAGCCTGGGAAATGAAGTTTTTTTTTAGCTGGGCACTTTGCCCTTCTGAACAAAAATTGGGGTTCTGTTAGTAAGGAAGAAAGGGAGAATGTATACTGGGTGGGCAATTGGCAGTGTCTGCCCCAGGTTACTTCTTCAGAAAGCTCAGGGCTGGCCCTGTGGCTTAGTGGTTGGGTGCACGCACTCTGCTACTGGCGGCCCGGGTTCGGATCCCAGGCGCGCACTGATGCACCGCTGGTCCCGTGATGCTGAGGCGGCATCCCATATGCAGCAACTGGAAGGATGTGCAACTATGACATGCAACTGTCTACTGGGGCCTTGGGGAGAAAAAGGGGGAAAAAAAAAAGAAAGCTCAGTGTCCCCATTTTTGGTCATATTTATTTCAGTTATAAAGAATGATCTTTTCCTGAACTTAAACCTCGAGTTTCTGAGGCTTCTAATTATTATAACAATAATGAATAAAATTTTTATTGAGCAATTACTGTGTACAAATTAGTGCTAAGTACTTTACATACAATACCTCATTTGATCTCCACATTTCCTTTTTTTTTTTTTTTTTTTTTTGCTGAGGAAGATTAGACCTGAGCTGACATCTGTCGCCAATCCTCCTCTTTTTGCTGAGGAAGACTGGCCCTGGGCTAACATCTGTGCCCATCTTCCTCTACTTTATATGGGACGCCGCCACAGAACGGCTTGACAAGCAGTGTGTCGGTGCACGCCCGGGATCCGAACCCTGGGCCACCGCAGCGGAGCATGCGCACTTAACTGCTATGCCACCAGGCCAGCCCTTCCACGACATTTCCTTGAGGGAGATCGTCACTGGGAAGTGGAGATTTGGGGGTTTAAGCCCCTACTTGGGAGGCAGTCACAAGTTACTTATTGTAAAATGGGAATAATAATACATACCTTGTAGGAGTCTTATGAGACTTAGAAATAGCTTATGTGACCTGTTTGGTTTATAATAAGCCCTCATTAAATGGTGACTCTAGCTGGGGATGCTGGTATTGAGAGGAGATAAATGTCCAGGACACAGCTTCTGAATCTGCTAATCCTGCCATTCTTGATGCCTTCTGTGGGATTCTTGAGAGAAATATGTGCACAGAGACAAGGCCAGGCATAGAGCCACCTAATTTCTAGCTGGGCCTTTGGTTGTATACTTGGTGTTGAACCACAGGCTGGTGAGCTGTGTGATTCCTCAGAGTCAGAAGATCGGCCTGGGCAGGTCCAAGTGGCTGCCTTTCTCCTTGGTTTCACTTTGGTTCTTTGCTCTGTTTGGCACAAGGGTAGAAGTGAGAGTAGGAAGGGTACCCCCTTTTATTTTCAATTGAGATATGACTTACATAGCATAAAATTCATCTTTTTAAAGTATACAATTCAGTGGTTGTAAGTATATTTACAAAGTTCTGCAACCATCACTACTATATAATTGCAGAATGTTTTCATCACCCCAAAAAGAAATTGCATACCCGTTATCACTCATTCCCCATCTGTGATTCAGGCCTGTGTAGTGGCGAAGCCATCCCCCTAGTTAATTTTTTATATGGTGTGAGGTAGGGGTCTAACATCATTCTTTTGCATGTGGCTGTCCAGTTGTCCCAGCACCATGTGTTGAGAAAACTGTTCTTTCCCCATCGAATGTTCTTAGTACCTTTGTTGAAAATGGTTTACCATAGATGTACATGTTTATTTCTGGAGTCTCAATAACATTCCCTTCATATGAATGTCTGTCTTTATGCCACTACTACACTGTCTTGATTACTGTGGAGGGTACCTTTTTATAGGCAGGATGAGGCTCTAGCTTTACCACTGAAGAGAATATAAAAGAATATGGACTTTTGCCCCAAAGCAGTCATGTCTTTTCCTGCTCCTGCTAACATTTTACCTTTTGAAAAAAACGTGGCCCAAAAATTTCATTGAACTCAGCCAAATCATAGCAGCATGCTGTCTTATTGCTGTTATTCCTGGATGGTAAGTTTGTCAAAGATAGGGTTTATGTGTTTGTATTTATGCCTAGCACAGTGCTCATTACATGGATTCTTAATCAATATTAAGAGTCTAATTAAAGCAGGAAAAGTTAGGGGATTGATGGGTCATGGTATAACAGTGAAATCACATTACTGGCAAGAGGAGGGGAGGATGAAACAAGTCAAATGAGATTTTCAGAGGCAAGCTGGGCTGAGAGTAAAATGTGTGGGATAGAAGTGAGGGAGAGAATTGCTTTTCTAAATATGTTCCCTGTTGTTACAGAAACATTAAGCAAATATTCTCAATTTATAGGGTGGTCCCCACTTCAAAGATTCCCACCCACTATCAGACTGTGTGTCTGGATTCTTGGTTCCAAAACCATCATCCCTGCCCCTGTTGTGGTTTGCCAGGGAGTGTTTGCCATCGTGGAGATGGGGGATGTGGGTGCCCGGGAAGCTGTCCTGTCACAGCCCCAGCACAGCCTGGGAGGACATCGCCTGCGGGTCCGACCACGGGAGCAGAAAGAGTTCCAGAGCCCCGCCTCCAAATCCCCCAAGGGAGCGGCCCCCGACAGTCACCAGCTGGCCAAAGCACTCGCTGAGGCCCCTGACGTGGGGGCACAAATGGTAAAGCTCGTGGGGCTGAGGGAGTTGTCCCAGGCTGAGCGGCAGCTTCGGAGCCTCGTGGTGGCCCTGATGCAGGAGGTCTTCACAGAGTTCTTCCCTGGTGAGTCACCTCCCTCACTGTGTCTGTGCCCTCCTTGTCCTTCCCTCTCCTGCGTCTGCACCCAGTCTCCCCTCAGCTAGTGGTGTGTTTGTTTGCTCTTCCTCCTTCATGCCCCAGTATGTCCTTTCACCCTCTACTCTTCCCAATGTCTCTTGACCTTTATTCTCCACTCGGCACCCAGGCTGTGTGGTCCATCCCTTTGGCTCTTCCATAAATAGCTTCGACGTCCACGGCTGTGATCTTGACCTCTTCCTGGATCTGGGTGACTTGGAAGAGCCCCAGGTGAGTGACCAGGGAGGCAGTTGGGAAGCGTCATGTGACTCTGGGCAAGCAGTTACCTCTCATGCCTCAGTTCCTCATCTGTAAAATGGAGACAGTGGGACCCACCTGACAGGGTTATTGTAATTGGAGAAATGTGAATGTGGCTGGGTACTCGATAGGATGAAAATGAATTGCCATGGGATAGATAGCATTTATAACAGGAAAACACTAGATTTCAAAATGGTGTGTATCTTATCTTATTTTGGAAAAAGTATATATAAAAGGACATACAATAAGGTAATTTCTGGGTTAAGTTTTTGCTTATCTGTATTTTCTGACATCTATCTGCTTGTGGAATAGGAAAGGGTTATGTTTCTTTTCTTTTTTTTGTGAGGAGATCAGCCCTGTGCTAACATCTGCCAATCCTCCTCTTTTTTTGCTGAGGAAGACTGGCCCTGGGCTAACATCCATGCCCATCTTCCTCCACTTTATATGGGACGCTGCCACAGCGTGGCTCGCCAAGCAGTGCGTTGGTGTGCACCCGGGATCTGAACCGGTGAACCCTGGGCCGCTGCGGCAGAGTGCACGCACTTAACCGCCTGTCCTACTGGGCCGGCCCCAAGGGTTATGTTTTTTTTTTTTTTTTAAGATTTTATTTATTTATTTTTCCCCCCCAAAGCCCCAGTAGATAGTTGTATGTCATAGTTGCACATCCTTCTAGTTGCTGTATGTGGGACACAGCCTCAGCATGGCCGGACAAGCGGTGCGTCGGTGCGCACCTGGGATCCGAACCTGGGCCTCCAGCAGCGGAGTGCACGCACTCAACCGCTAAGCCACGGGCCGGCCCAGTTATGTTTTTAAAAGCCTTTATTTTTTAGAACTGTTTTAGTTTCACAGTAAAATTGAGCAGAAAGTACGAAGTTCCCAGATACCTTCTGCCCTGCAAAAGGGGTTATTTTTAAAATAAAATTTCTTTTATCATTCTCTGTCTACACACAAACACATTATTTTTGTTTTCTGAATCATTTGAGAGTAGGTGGCATCCATCATTATCCTATACCTCTTACTATTCCAGTGTGTGGCACCTAAGAACCAAGATATTCTAGTGTCAACCACAGCACAATTATCAAGTTGAGGAAGTATTACACTGGTACAAGTGTACAACTTTACCAGACTTTAATCTACATTCCATTCTCCAATTGGGTCAGCTACTTTGACAATGGACTGTTGTGTTGTCTTTTTTAATCTGGAACAGTTCCTCTGCCTTTTTTTTTTTTTTTTTTTTTCGTGAGGAAGATCAGCCCTGAGCTAACATCCATGCTAATCCTCCTCTTTTCGCTGAGGAAGACTGGCTCTGAGCTAACATCTATTGCCAATCCTCCTCCTTTTTTTTTTCCCCCAAAGCCCCAGTAGATAGGTGTATGTCATAGTTGCACATCCTTCTAGTTGCTGTATGTGGGACTTGGACTCAGCATGGCCGGAGAAGCGGTGCGTCGGTGCGCGTCCGGGATCTGAACCCGGGCCGCCAGTAGCGGAGCGCGCGCACTTAACTGCTAAGCCACAGGGCCGGCCCTCCTCTGCCGTTTTTTATCTTTCATTACAATGATATTTTTGCAGAATACAGACCATTTATTGTATGGCATTAAAAGGTTATTTTTAATTAAAAAAATATTGTACGGATTAAATGACTTAATATATATAAAGCCCTTAGAATAGGGCCTGGCAGGTAAGCAGTAAGTAACAGATATATCTTGGGGACGGGAATGTTCCTGGTTTGGGGTACAGCAGGAGAAGCATTCACTCAGCTCATTTCCATCCCCAGCCAGCCCCAAAGGCTCCTGACTCTCCATCCTTGGACTCAGCCCTTGCGTCCCCAGTGGATCCTCAAGCCCTGGCCTGCACCCCAGCCTCCCCTCCAGACTCGCAGCCTCCAGCCTCTCCCCAAGATTCAGAAGCCCTGGACTTTGAAATCCCATCTTCCTCCCTGGCACCACGGACTCCGGACTCTGCTTTGGCCTCTGAGACCCTCGCCTCTCCCCAGTCCCTGCCTCCAGCCTCACCACTGCAGGAGGACCGGGGCGAGGCGGACCCGAGGAAGGCTCTGGAACGAACGGAGGCCCTGAACGGGGAGAAAACGGAGGGCATAGCCATGCTGGAGCTGGTGGGATCCATTCTTCGGGGCTGTGTCCCTGGAGTGTACCGAGTCCAAACAGTGCCCTCTGCCCGACGTCCTGTGGTCAAGTTCTGCCATCGGCCTTCAGGTCTCCACGGTGACGTCTCCCTCAGTAACCGGTACCTTTGTTTAAGAGGGTGGTTGGGGAAGGCCAGCTGAGCATTCCGGGGTGGCTGAGGAGGGAGCCCTGGTGTGGGACTGTCCTGCATCTCCTGAGCCTCGAGGGTATCCTTGTTTGGTCCCATCCCCCTTTCTGCCACTCATCTCCTTTCTGGCTTCCACGTCAATGTTCGTAAAGTGTGTTTCTTAGAATACTATTTTTAAGAGATTTAGAAAAGAGTTCCATGGTTGAATATGTTTGGGAAATGCTAAGTTAAATGCACAGGTTTCTTCCTTCCCCCTCCTCCCCTACTGCCTCTTTCCTTCTCTTTCTCCTGTCCTCCCATTCTCCCTCCCTTCCTGTCTTTGTTGCTTTGCATACTAAAGGCTCCGAGCAGCCTTATAATAACATGCTCTGTGAATGTCCAAGACATTCTTAGGATGTAGTGTTTCCCAAACACATTTGGTGTTTTGTACATCCTCTCACAAGACCAGTGTGTCAGCAAACACTTTGGAAACCCTCTTTTGGCCTTATTTCAGCTGGCCCCCGGTGCGCAAGTCTGGAGTGAGAGCTGGGGGTGATAGGTCAGAGGGTTCCCAAGTCCTCACACCCTTGTCTCCCTTTGTCCCAGGCTGGCCCTGCATAACTCCCGCTTTCTGAGTCTCTGCTCTGAGCTGGATGGACGAGTACGGCCCCTCGTGTACACCTTCCGCTGCTGGGCTCAGGGTCGAGGGCTGGCAGGTGAGAATGAATCAAGACAGACTTGGGGCTGGGTTGGTGTCGGGGCAAAGGCAGGGATTCAGGGAGAGAAAGACAGGCAGGTACAGGAACCGGGGTTGAGAAAACCGCCAAGGAGGGGATCGGAGGCACCTCTAATCTAACTGGAATTATTGATTATTTACCCAGGGAGTGGCCCCCTTCTCAATAACTACGCCCTGACCTTGCTCGTGATCTATTTCCTTCAGACCAGGGACCCTCCTGTGTTGCCCACTGTGGCCCAGCTCACCCAGAAAGCAGGTACAGCAGCCCAGCCTCCACTTTCGATCTTGTTAGCTTTCTCTCTCTTCTTCTTCATCTCGCTTAGACACACTAAGCTACCCTGGGAATCAGATGTCTCTGCTATCACCCCCGTTTCCATCCCCATTTTCCTGCTTCTGGACTGACTCTCACCTTTTTTACTTTCACAGGTGAGGGTGAACAGGTAGAGGTTGATGGCTGGGACTGTAGCTTCCCCAGGGATGCCTCGAGACTGGAGCCCAGCACCAATAAGGAGCCCCTGAGTGAGTCTGGGGAGCCTGGTAGAGGACTAATAAATGATGTTAATCACAATAGTAGGAAACATACCTCCCACAGTTACTGTGTGCCAGGCATGGCTCTCACAGCAACCTCGTGTGAGAGCTAATATTATTGCCATTTGACGGATGAAGAAACTATGCCTTGGAGTAATTAAGTGGCTTGCCCAAGGTTACACTGTTAGCAAGGGGAAGGAGCAGCATCTGGGGCAGGACGTGGCTGGGGGCACAGGGAGAGAGGCTTGACCTCTTGTGTATAGGGATCAGAGGAGCCTGGCTTCTGGGCACTCTTCTGAGCCCCTTGGAAGGGAAAAAGAAAGTCCTGCTGAGGGAATGGCTCTGCTGCAGGGCTTATCTCAGCTGTGGCCCTTTTCCCTGGTTTTCCTCTTGCTCCAGGTTCCCTGCTAGCCCAGTTCTTCTCCTGCATCTCTTGCTGGGATCTTCGTGGCTCACTGCTGTCCCTGCGGGAGGGTCAGGCACTGCCTGTGGCAGGGGGCCTGCCCTCTAATCTCTGGGAGGGTCTGCGCCTTGGCCCCATGAATCTCCAGGACCCCTTTGACCTGAGCCACAATGTGGCAGCCAATGTGACCAGCCGGGTGGCTGGGCGGCTACAGAACTGCTGCCGAGCAGCAGCCAATTATTGCCGAAGCCTCCAGTACCAGCGCCGTTCCTCCCGGGGTCGGGACTGGGGGCTGCTCCCCCTCCTGCAGCCCAGTTCCCCTAGTGCCCTGCTGTCTGCAACACCCATCCCCTTACCTGCTGCTCCCTTCACCCAGCTCACTGCTGCCCTGGTCCAGGTGTTAAGAGAAGCATTGGGGTGCCATATAGAACAGGGAACCAAGAGACTGCGGTCAGAGGGAGGTGGAACTGGGGAGTCTCCCCAGGGAGGGACAAGCAAAAGATTGAAACTAGATGGAGAGGAAAAAAGCTGTGAGGAGGGGAAGGAGGAGCAGCAGGAATGTGCAGGGGACCACGGCGAAGATGGGGTGGAAGAAATGGTTATAGAGGTTGGAGAGACGGTGCAGGACTGGGCCATGCGGAGCCCTGGGCAGCCAGGGGAGCTGTTCCTGACAAGCAAGCATCTAGCCACGGGAGAAGAGGGGCAGTCAAGCCATGTAGCGCTGGCAGAGCAGGGGCCCCAAGGACCTGAGGTGGCCCGAGAAGGGTCCCAAGGTGAGACAGGGAAGGGGGTGTTGCTCTCCTCAGTGAGCTGGCGCTGTGCCTTGTGGCACCGAGTGTGGCAGGGGCGGCGGCGTGCCCGGAGACGCTTGCAGCAGCAAACCAAGGAAGGAGGTGGAGGTGGCGCTGGCACAGGAGCAGAGTGGCTGGCGACTGAGGCTCGGGTGACCCAGGAGCTGAGAGGACTGAGCAGTGCTGAACAGAGGCCAGAGGCTGAGCCACTTCTGACGTTTGTGGCGGCTGCCTCCCAGGCTGACCACACTCTCACCGTGACTCCACTCCGGGATGCCCAAGGCCTGTTCCCTGATCTCCATCATTTCTTACAGGTTTTCCTCCCTCAAGCACTTCGAAATCTCCTAAAGTGAAGACAGGGCCCTAAAGGGCAATAAAGCTGCTAGTTTAATAAACACTACAGTTGCCTCTAATTTCTACCCGGTAATAATCCTCTTCCTACCCAGTACTTCCCCTCCCCAGAAGTAATGCAACCTTCTCAGAGGTGCCTTCTCTGGCCAGTACAGCAGGTCTCGCCCTGCTCCTCCACCTCAGCAGCCCATTTCTGTCCTGCGTACCATTTATCACAACTGCAGGGAGTGCCTAGGACGGTGTGGGTCAGGCTCCTGGAGCCCACTCAGTTCTGGAACCGTGGTGTGCTGGGTGGGTGGGTTGAGTAGCACCTGTGAGAGGAACCAAGTCTGCCTCCACACTGACCTTACTTCCCAGATTTATGAATGGTGACAGGGCCTGAAATTTGGGTTCAGGGGCTTCATTCTCTCACTTAACAGGAGAATTCATCCTGTTCTTAAATTGGAGAAAAGATTTTCAAACCTGAACATGGGTAAAGGGCAACCCATCAGAATCTGTCTTAAATTGTCAGCCTCCCCCCAGGGTGACAGGTGGAAGGGATGCGGCTGGCCTCTCCCTTGGGCCCCTCCCTCCTCTGCCGCAGGCTCAAGGACTAGCGCCGCTTCTTCTCGAAGTAGTAACAGCGAGGCGCTGCAAGGTGGCTTATGGGAGAAAACCCCACTTTTACAGAGGGTTTCAGACTTGGGCTCCGGTTAGATACACGTCCTCTGCGCTAGAAAACCACAGCGGGAACAAAAGGAATTTGGCGAGCCGCCACCTCCGCAGGAGTTGTTTCTGCTCCTGCGAGTGTCACACAATCATGGTGTTAGGGGCTTGGCGGGACGTGCCATCAAGTCACTCGTCTCTAGGCATCACACTGCGGGCCCGGCAGGCCGCAAGAGAACGCCTCCTCGGGGACCCGGCGCCGCACAGGGCTGGCAGCTGTGCCACGTAGCCGCCAAAGGGTGCCTTGCCAGCTACTTCTCACAGTTTCCCCTCCCTCCGCGCCCTCTATCTCCACCTCGGGACTCCGATTGGCCGTATCTGAGGGGCGGGCCAGTCAGGAGCCCCACTGCGCAGGCGCGAGCCGTTTCCGCGCAGGCCAGCAGGCCCCGCCCCTTCTTTTTCTAAGCCTGTCGCCGCGGAATACCGAACTGTCGTGCGTGTGCCTTCTATGCCGTCCTCGCTTTCCGGCTGCTGTCTCTCCGCGCCTCTCCCTTCCCCCCTCCCTTCCCTCCCTGACGGCTTACTTTGCGGCAGCGCCGAGATCCCCACCCCCTTTCTCTGCGGAATCACCATGGCGGCTGGGGTAAGTTTGCCGGCTCTAGCGATCCAGTCACCCTATCCGACGCCATCCTCTGCCCGAGTGGGGCCAGCCGGCGTCAGAGGAGTTCTGGAGCCGAATGGGGGGCTGACCCAGGATCTAGAGACCGTACTGTTGGAGAGCAGGGCTTCCAAGGCTCCGGAGGGGAACTGAGGCTGGGGCTCTCGGAGACCAAAGAGGTGGAAGGGTCTGGGGCAGAGGAGAAAAAACATGCCGGATCCTGACCGTCTGGGGCCAGAGAAAGGGGTGCGGGTTCATTGCCGCCTCGAGACGTGGGATCCGGGCAGGTTGACAGAACTTTTGCGACCGTTTTGTGGGACAACAGCAGGGACGAGGTGAAGAGGAGGGTCTTTGTGGGCTGGCCTCACTTAAGGGTCATCCATCAGGGGGGTTTGGGAGCGAGAGGAACCTCCGGACGGTGGAGTCAGACCAGTCGCACCCCGCTGGTCAGGTTAATAGAAGGGGAAAAGGCAACACCAGGGAACTCACTGCGGGACGGGACCGGAGTGATGGTGCGCGTGACAGGAAAGAAAGGCTTTTTAGGGAGATCGAGTTGATTTAGGAAGAGGAGATGCCGTTGGAGATCTCCGTGGCTATTTTGGGGGGAATTTGGGAATGTCGTGGTCGGAGTGTGTGTGCCTTGGAGACGAGAGTGATGCTCAGGAAGGAGTGAGCGGCTCAGCAGTAGAGTAGCAGGCACCGGGAAACCATCAATGAATGAAACCAGGGCTCCGGGAAGGGAGGGGCGGATGCTTGGCGGCAGATGGAGTCCTTGGGACCTAGGACTTCTGGATTTCTTGGAGATAGATTTGAGGGGAAGAGAATCCTTCTAGAGATGTCCTTATGGAAGGTCAGATCTGTCAACAAGCTTTATTTAGCAGTTGATGTGTCGTTCTGTCCTCTGGTATTTCGGAGGGCTCTGATTACACATGACAGGTACTAAGGAATTCGCTTCACCAGAGGAGTAAAGGAGTGGGTTGAACAGATTGGGATCACTCAGGGAAGTCATTCTGGGAGGTGACGCTTAGGACTGGAACCCTTCTACTCACACTAATATTTCTTTGCCTCCTCTTTCTGGCACAGACCCTGTACACATATCCTGAAAACTGGAGGGCCTTCAAGGCCCTCATTGCCGCTCAGTACAGCGGGGCTCAGATCCGCGTGCTCTCCGCACCACCCCACTTCCACTTTGGCCAAACCAACCGCACCCCTGAGTTTCTCCGTAAATTTCCTGCCGGCAAGGTGAGTAGGGTAGTGGAGAAGGGCCTTGGGTCCTGAGAACCCGAGGAGCCATAAGGTTCTGTCACCTTGAAGATGGCCTCCATCTTTTAAAAGGGAGCTTTCCATGTTATCTTTTTTTTTTTTTCACATTTTGGTGATTTAAAAAAACTTTTGTTTGGAGATAATTGTAGATTCACATGTAGTTAGAAATAATACAGTGCTATTCAGTGACTTTATAAAATTCACAGGCTTACTTTGTGTTTCTATGAGAGAGAATGAGTTTTGACTGTTTTCAGTGCAAATATACTGAGCAGGATTCTTCCCCCAAGGGGCTTACAGAGATAGATCACTGTGCTAAGAGTAGAAGAGACCAAGTACAGTGTGTAGAGTGCTATAATACTTTGAATAATATAGACAGCAATAGAAGACTTGGTTTCTGGCCTTTTGCTTTCTTTGATTGAGGAGTTTTATACAAATATTTGATGATAGCTAAATCTTTTGGGTTTCTTGTGTGAGTTCAGATTGTAAGGGGTACCAAGTTATTCAAGTATTTTTGGTTCCTGAGTTTCAGATAGTATGATGAGTTTGGTTAGCAAGAGTTGTCAGCCTTGTATAAATACTTGTATCCACAACAGTGCAGTTCCTGGGATTGGCTAGTGAGAGATGACTGTGTTTTTTACTTATCTTTTGTCTGCTTTGTCCCCAGGTTCCAGCATTTGAGGGTGATGATGGATTCTGTGTGTTTGAGAGCAATGCCATTGCTTACTATGGTAATTTGCAGTGGATGTGGAAATGGGAGGGTCTGGAGGTGAGGGGTGTAGGAGAGGGTGCGGGTGAGCCGCAGTGGACACGGAGAGGAATTTTCAGGAACCTGGATTGGTGTTGGCATGACTCCAAAGTTTTGACCTTTCTGTTCTGCCTCTGCAGTGAGCAATGAGGAGCTGCGGGGAAGTACTCCAGAGGCAGCAGCCCAGGTGGTCCAGTGGGTGAGCTTTGCTGATAGTGACATAGTGCCCCCAGCCAGTACCTGGGTGTTCCCCACCTTGGGCATCATGCACCACAACAAGCAGGTGAGCCTTGAAACTTGGGGAGAAGCCATGGGCAGGGACTACATCAGCTCCTGAGTGATGGGGACTAAGAAATAGGTTGAGAAAGATACCAATAGTATGTGGGTAATGAGAAGACCTAATCTTCGGGGTGAAAGTTTGGAGCGCTGGGCTGTTGATGGTATCTGGGTTCTTTGTCAGACCCAGTGGATGTGGTGTCTGTCATGCATGGTCAGAGGAGAGAGCGATTTCTGCTGTAGGAAGGATATACCAAATGGTGGGGGAGTGGTTAGATCAGATGACCTCTAAGATTCCTTCAAGAATCAAAAGATATAGGGCTATGGTTATTACATTGGGAATGAAGCCAGACTGCACCATGAAGAAATTTAACACTGAGAGAGCTCCGTTCGTGATACATTTGGAATGATCCTAGAATCTGACTCCATTGAAGGGGTGGGGAGGGATGGGCTGGGAGTCAGTAACTGAAAAGCTACCTTAGTTCCTTTATTGGGGGGAAAAGGGGAGGGAAAGGGATTATTTTCTCTCTGATCTTGGCAAACTAAAAAATGGTAAATGAGTTTTTCATGAAGCTGAGTTTAATTTAAAGGACTGTCTATTCTGAAATTGTTAGGCTTTTTTGCTGTTGAATGTTCTTTACTTTCTGAATGATAAGTTTGATCCTTTTAAATCAATAGGCCACAGAGAATGCAAAGGAGGAAGTGAGGCGAATTCTGGGGCTGCTGGATGCTCACTTGAAGACGAGGACTTTTCTGGTGGGCGAACGAGTGACACTGGCTGACATCACAGTTGTTTGCACCCTGTTGTGGCTCTATAAACAGGTGAAGTTTATAAAGAATCAGGTTGGCAGAGGGTATGTGGGGATTGGAAATGAAGTGACAAGTCTTCCAGGTTGCCCCGTATTCTGCTAAGGACTTGCTTGTGAGGGAGTCCGAGGTAATAGCTAGTGTCTGGGAATCCCAGGACTGAGTGATACGGCTGCTTTGTCTCCTGAGAAGTTGGGGAATCTTCTGTTGGCCTTAGTTTTTGTTTGGCAGCTAAGATGTTTAGTTTGCTCCCATATTTCTTGGGAAGCCCAGTTGTGTTTAGTTGTGAAGACAGAGGTAGGGGTGGTAGTTTCAGCATCAAGAGCTTTGGGAGGCAGAACTAGGTTCACTTATTGGCTTCGTTACTTACTAGTTGCAGGTATAGGGCTGTGTGTGTGTGAATCCCTTTAGTCCTGTTTTTATTCTCTGTAAGCTATAAAATCAAGGTAGTAATAATCAACTGTTGAGGTTATTGGGTTAAAAAGGATGACTTGGTGCTGGTTTCTAAACAGCAGCTCTTGGACTGATGCAGGTCCAGAATAGTAACGTGACATCAAAGAAAAAAGCACCTACTTCGTGCCAGACCTTGTGCCAAGGGCCTCACGGGGATAATCTTAGTGAGTCTTTGCCTGTTGTCTGGGTAAAGAACAATGGAGCCTGCCCAAGGGCCTGTAGCTAGTAAGTGGTGGAGTGGAGTTTGAACCCAAGCACTGCAGAACCAGCAGAGCTGACTGCTATGTTCTGTCTCCATGACAAGATTATTTTCCCTCTGATCTTGGCAAACTAGAAAAAGGAAAATGAGTTTTTCATGAAGCTAAGTTTAATTTAAAGGACTGTCCGTTCTGAAATAGTTATGCTTCTTGCTGTTGAGTGTTCTTGACTTTCTGAAGATTGATGGTAATACACATATGTATATCATGTAGTTAATGTAGATAGTTTTTATTATTTGTTTGGCAAAATGAGTAATTGCTAGCCCTCTATTGGTCCCAACCTTTTTTTTTTTTTTTTTTTAATTTTATTGACATGTGAAATTTAAAAGATTGGAAACTCTAGGTGTGAAATGGCTCTGTAAAAGGAGCAAGCCACCATATAAATATTATTAATCCAAGTAGATTCATAGGAAATGGAAGGTGGGACCAAGCATCCATTAAATGGGACTGGACTGCAAAAAAAAGATTAGGAAGGTAAATGGGAAGTAGCCCTCCAGGGTAAGATGGTGTTCTGGGGAGCTGCTGTCTGAGGGGTTTAGAGGAAGGTGGAGCTTTGGTATAGAAAGAAACAAGTGTCTTTTGGTCTCTGGCTTGAAACTTCAGGACCTTTCCCTCCACTGACTTTGTTTCCACCCTTCATCCTGGCAGGTCCTGGAGCCCTCTTTCCGCCAGGCCTTCCCCAATACCAATCGCTGGTTCCTCACCTGCATTAACCAGCCCCAGTTCCGGGCTGTCTTGGGGGAGGTGAAACTCTGTGAGAAGATGGCCCAGTTTGATGGTAAGTCTGAGGAGGTTGAAGAGTATGTGGCCAGGGTTGGGATGGTTTGCCCAGTCTCAACCCCTGGATTTCCTGTCCAGCTTTCTGGTTATGTGGACCCACAGAATGTAGGGTATCATGTGCGGTAACTAACATTTTGTGAAACTTGTTTTATACGCATACGTGCTCTCACTCATTTGTGTTAATATATAATTACGATGCATACATATCTGTTACTGAGAGTTGTGTTCTTGCTCAAGGATGTCCAGTGAGCTGGTGGCAGGGCAGTGTAGAGCCTAGATCCCTTAGTTGGCCCGTCCAACAATTTTCCTCCGTTGTCCTGTGTGCTGCCTGGTTTTGGGGGATACGGAAGGAGGCAGGACACTGACACTTCTGCCTTCCTCTGCACCAGCTAAAAAGTTTGCAGAGAGCCAGCCTAAAAAGGACACCCCACGGAAAGAGAAAGGTTCAAGGGAGGAGAAGCAGAAGCCCCAGGCTGAGCGGAAAGAGGAGAAAAAGGCAGCTGCTCCTGCTCCTGAGGAGGAGATGGATGAATGTGAGCAGGCACTGGCTGCTGAGCCGAAGGCCAAGGACCCCTTTGCTCACCTGCCCAAGAGGTAAGGATATTGGAGGGGGCAGGGGACCCGAGAAGGCCTGTTTTCGCCTCTGTGTGTCCTCCTCACACACAAGCTAGGGCCCAGAATTTTAGGTTGTCCATACAAAATTGAAAGGTATATTTTAGTTGCAAAAAAAGTAACTTTCTGAATTTATCATCAAGAATTGGATGAATTTTAAGGGGCCGGCCCAGTGGTGCAAGCGGTTAAGTGCGCATGCTCCCCTGCGGCGGCCCGAGGCTCACTGGTTCCGATCCCAGGCGCACACCAACGCACTGCTTGGCAGGCCATGCTGTGGCGGCGTCCGATATAAAGTGGAGGAAGATGGGCACGGAGGTTAGCTCAGGGCCGATCTTCCTCACACACACAAAAAAACAACCCAAAAGAATTGGGTGAATTTTGAAAGTAGAAAGCAAGTTCTAAATACATCTTGTATTTGGCAAGATTGGAACTCCCTTTCTAGCGAAGAAAGTAGACAGGCACAGAAATCGGTGTGGAGGTAAATTGGTCTTTTCATGCTTGTTAAGATTTGAGATCCCTCAAAACTGACAGAGTGAGAGGTGCAGGCTGGAAAAAGGTGCAGGGGGCCTTGTGTCAGCTCTGTTGGGCTTGCTTTGCTGAAGCAGCAGTGGACACCACGTCAGAATTGTTTGATTATCTTCTTGCTATTTTAATGAATCAGACTGTAAAACATTGCTCACTAAGAGAAAAGATGGTGACCGTGTCTACATAGTTCTTGTCTGGTTTGTTATTTCCGAAACTGGGAGCGTTAAACCCCTCAAAAAGGAAACGGATGGTGTGGTCGTCTGTATCCTCTTTTCAGTAAATATGGGGGTTCTTGGAAGAAAGAATCCAGTAAAAGGGAGATTTTCGGTCTGACAAAAGTGGGACAGCCAGTACTTGCCCGGTTCTGTACCATCAAATCTTTCTTCAGTCACCACCCCAAGTCATGAAAATTTCAAGCAATATGAGGAATGTCTTTTTTGTGGTCACTTTGTTCTCCTTTCCCTCTACTTTGCTCACCCACTCTGCCTTTCCCAGAGCCATCCAGCCTTTCACTAGTCAGTCTGTTAGGGTTCAACAGGGTTTGACCTCCCTGTTTTGTAATGGTGTTTTTTTTTTTTGTGAGGAGGACTAGCCCTGGGCTAACATCCGATGCCAATCCTCCCCTTTTTTCTTAAGGAAGACTGGCCCTGGGCTAACATCTGTGCCCATCTTCCTCTACTTTATATGGGATGCCGCCACAGCATGGCTTAACAAGCGGCACATCGGTGCGCGCCCGGGATCCGAACCCGCGAACCCTGGGCTGCAGCGGAGAGTGTGTACTTAACTGCTGTGCCACCGTTTTTGGTTTTATTTTTATTTTTTTTGAGGAAGATTGGCCCTGAGCTAACATCTGTTGCCAATCTTCCTCCTTTTTTCCTCCCCAAAGCCCTAGTAGATAGTTGTATGTCATAGTTTTACATCCTTCTAGTAGCTCTGTGTGGGACGCTGCCTCAACATGGCTTGATGAGTGGTGCGTAGGTCTGTGCCCAGGGTCCGAACCAGAGAACCCTGGGCCGCAGAAGTGGAGTGCACCAACTTAACCACTACACCACCGGGCTGGGTTATATGGGATAAACCAGTGTGAAAGAGCTCGTGCTGGTGGTGGGCATGATAGTGGTGCTTAGGGTTGTAACTTAAAAACATCATAGTACTGGACGGTTACCGTTAGGAACCACTGCTTCCCCATCTGGGGAGCAACTTGGAGTGTAGCTCAGAGCTCCTACTCCCAGGCACTTAATACAAGACCAAGAAGGTTCTGGATGCAGCTGTTTAGATATATTTTGTTTTGAACTAAAATGATTTACCTTGAACCTGGCGCAGGGGCAGGTCAAAAGTGAGCACGATTTTTGGTGTGTGTAAATAAGCTGTGATAACTAACCCAAATTCATATGCTGTTGTAACACAGACGTTGTTAATTATTAGCTAGAGATTTTCACGTATATTAGGTCTATATACTCCGGGCAGAAAATAAATCAGGCAGTAAACTTAAAAATCTTTAATAAACTTTGCATTTCTTATATCCTTTGGAGAATGTTTTATTAATACCTATTGGTGGTACAACACCATGGTGCTCTGCTGGGCTGCAAGATGATTTTCCCCAGGATTTTTAATGTCACAAGGGTCATGCCTTCAAAGACCAAGACTGTCTATCAGTTGTCCAGAGTTAATTCCAGTCCTTTTAAGGCCTTCGAGCTAAACTTGTTTCAGGAGCTATTCAGAGCTTGGGGCTACTTAGAAAAAGTGGACACATGATCATGAATAATAAAGTTGGAACAGTTTAGGAGGGTGTGGATAAAAAATCCTCAGTCCCACCTTTTGGGCGGTTGACGTGTTGAAGCTCCTCAGATAAAGGCTCTGGTGTGCATTAGGAAAGGAACCCAGGACCTAGGATTGAAGGACAGATTCTCTGTTACATTGTAACTGTTGGCAAGTCACACCACTTAACCTATCTGTAAAGGGAGGGAAGGTAACTGTCTCTAACTCTAGAGTTTGTTGGAATTATTTATACTAATGAATAATTGAGCCAGTTAAACTTTCGGTAAGGGGATTTAATAGATTTATGGCACATTTATGCAGTGGAAGGTTATTTAGCCATTAAAACATTTGCAGAAATGTATTAAATGAACAAATTGTGTAAGGTGCAAAACTATATACGTTATCTTTGGAAAATCACCAGTGGGAAATACTTAAAAATATTAATTAGTATCTTGTTTGCTGGCACTGCAGATGATTTTCTTCAGTTAGCATGTATTTTTGTAATTGGAAAGGAACAAATAGAACCCCTGCCATGGGGGGAGGGACTTCTCCTATATTGATGCTGGCATTCCCGGCTCATTGTGCCAGATTGCTTCAAAGATACCGCAACCTAAGCGTTATTCAGCATCTGAACTTGTTTCTGGGCAGAGTGACTAAAGGACATGGGTGTAAGATTTGGGGTGGAGGCCCGTTGAAAACGTTCCGTGCTTACACTGCTTTCATATTATAGTGTGTGTAACCCGAAGAGGCCTGTGGTGGGGGGAAGAGACTTGGGTGAGTCAGTAACTGAGTGTGACTCATGGAAAAGAGCCCCCGGGAGGGGCTGCATAGGAGGAAAACGGAGTCCTCCTCACCCTGCATCTCCACTAGGGGGCAGCAGTTCGCCATGCCTTTCCTGGAGCAGGTCTCCCTTGGGCCCCACCCTCCAAGTGCCTAGCATACTCATGCTGGGGGTGGGAAGCAAGGGGGTACCCTAGGCCCCTGTTCCTTCCCTTCAGCTCGCAGGCATCATAAGGTTATAGCCTTCTGCCAGTCCGGTGACTCTTCCTTTAAACCAGTACTTTTTTTTTTTCTTTTGTGAGGAAGATTAACCCTGAGCTAACATCTATCGCCAACCCTCCTCTTTTTGCTGAGGAAGAGTGGTCCTGGGCTAAGATCCGTGCCCATCTTCCTCCACTTTATATGGGATACCGCCGCAGCATGGCTTGACAAGCGGTGCGTCGGTGCGCGCCCGGGATCCGAACCGGGCGGCCACAGCGGAGTGCGCGCTCTTAACTGCTACGCCACCGGGCCGGCCCCTAAACCAGTACATTTTAAGTGAAAAGGTCCTTAGCTTCTTTTGGCCTGGCCACCCTTTGTTGCCTCGGTGGGAGCTTCTCCACACTGACCTCCTTGCTTCTTTCCTTCATTCAGTACCTTTGTGTTGGATGAATTCAAGCGCAAGTACTCCAACGAGGACACACTCTCTGTGGCGCTGCCGTACTTTTGGGAGCACTTTGATAAGGATGGCTGGTCCTTGTGGTACTCTGAGTACCGTTTCCCTGAAGAGCTCACCCAGACCTTCATGAGTTGCAACCTCATCACCGGTGAGAAGAGGGTGGGTCTGGGAAGGGGGAGGGAGGACAAGGTAGTAGGTGATGTGATTCCAAAGGCTGAGTGTTCTCCCTCGTCCCTTCAGGAATGTTCCAGCGATTGGACAAGCTGAGGAAGAATGCCTTTGCCAGCGTCATCCTCTTTGGAACCAACAACAGCAGCTCCATTTCTGGAGTCTGGGTCTTCCGAGGCCAGGAGCTTGCCTTTCCGGTGAGGAAGGTGTAGGGGAAGAGTCTCTCTCTTTAGGGTGGGACAAGGATACGGGAAGCACATTCTTTTATTCCTGGGCTGATGAGCATTCAGGAGAGTTCAATGAATGTGTACGGGAAGGAGTTGTTCATGTTTGCAGGAATCCTGGGATCTTATGACATGTGTCTGAGCTGGAAGTAACAGGTGTGAGACAGTGTCGGATAACCTGACCACATCCTTCTTACCTGACTTTTTCTCCCTAGCTGAGTCCAGATTGGCAGGTGGACTATGAGTCATATACATGGCGGAAACTGGATCCTGGCAGCGAGGAGGCCCAGACGCTGGTTCGAGAGTACTTTTCCTGGGAGGGCGCCTTCCAGCATGTGGGCAAAGCCTTCAATCAGGGCAAGATCTTCAAGTGAACATCCCTTGCCATCGCCCAGCTGCCTGCACCTGCCCTTCAGGGAGATGGGGGTCATTAAAGGAAACTGAACATTGACCCCTTTCCTGTCCTGCCTCCTTTGTGAGTGACGGCTTCTTCAGAGGGGAGTAGCTATGTGGAAGCAGGGTTTTTTCTATGCCTGCTGTACCTCCCTTGGCAGGAGAGATGTCTTTAGAAAAGCAGAAAGAGAGGACTTGCCTCAGTTTTAATTTTTTTTTTTAACTTTTTTTTTTTTTTAACTTTATTTTAATTTATTTATCCCCCCAAAGCCCCAGTAGATAGTTGTATGTCATAGTTGCACGTCCTTCTAGTTGCTGTATGTGGGACTCGGTCTCAGCATGGCCAGAGAAGCAGTGTGTCAGTGTGCGCCCGGGATGCGAACCCGGGCCGCCAGCAGCAGAGCGCACGCACTTAACCGCTAAGCCACGGGGCTGGCCCCCTCAGTTTTAATTTTATTGTCATACCTCCTACTGCGATGACTGTCTTCTAGCTAGGAAAGATTGGATGCAGTTAGGGTGGGTGATGATAGATGGGGCTTTGTGACAACCTAATTCCTAAGGATCAGATTCCAGACCTTCCCTAGTGAAGGGAGAGAATACCTGTTAGTGATGGTCAGAGCTAGCATACAATAGCACACAGCGTGTAGAGGAACTTGACAGTTTCCCACAAATGCCCTGTGAGGGAGGGACGTGGTGGTATCCAAGGGTGGTAGTTTAAATACTTAAAACAAGCGGGAAGACCAGGCATAGATGACTCGGAACAGTGATGGCCCTAACCTGGCTGCGGATCATCTCTGTGGTACCCCTGCTTATTAACAAGGAAGTAGGGTTCAGAGATTTAAGTAACTTGCCTGTGAGCATGCATTGTAAGTGGTAGAGGCAGGACTTTGAACCCTGTGGGTGTCACTGAAGCCCTACTGCTTCCTGAATTGTAGCGCAGTCATAATTGTCATCTAATAACCCTGCTCAGACCAGTGATTACTGTTTTCCCTTTTGAGTTTAATTTTTGTAATGTGCTTTTCAGAGATTCTTGCCCCCATTCTCACTGTCTTTTCTGAAGAGCATTAAAGGTCTCTGTAAATTTAACAGCTCAGGTGAAATTGGAAACCTCTAGATTGATTCACATTTTGAGGCACATGCAGAAACAGTCCTGACGCTGCCTTTGGTCTCCAGGTTACGGTTTTCCATGTGGTTACTTTCTCCCACCTAGTCCAAACACGGAGGCTCTTGGCTTGGGAGGGGAAGAAGATGCTCTTCCCAGAAGCAGACGGGGCTGGTAGCTTCTGAGGGATGGGCTGTAATCTAGCTGGGTACCTGCAGCTGCAGTTGGGGTGCTGTGAACGAATGGGCAGAGGAGAGTTGTGGTTTGGAATCCAACTGAGTGATGATGGGTTGGTTCTTGCTCAGAGTTTGCTGCCTGGCAGCTCATCCTGAGTTGGATCCAAACTTGCTACCTGTCTTACTTCTGAGCAGCCTGGTTTCTTGGATGGGATCTAAAAGTGCTCCGTGCTGGCTGGGGTGCGCCCTGAGCTAGTTGCTGGGTCCTCACCAAACCTGTCAGACTCCCCTCCCAAATTCCATTTCCCAGCACACCATCTGCTCCTTTGCTTGTGTAATCTTCACCACCTTCCTGGTATCCTTAACCTTCCCAGTTGTTGAAGATGTAGGCAGGAGAGACCAAATTGTGCAAGTAGGTTTGAGGGGGCAGGACTCAGAGGCCCAGGAGTGGGGCCCAACTGTGAAATAGGTGGAAGTTCTGCTGGGTGGGCAGAGCTTGGGCAGCAGCAGGCCTGGCAGCCCATGTGGACTGGGCGGGTCTGGCCTGGGGAGGGGCTGGGACCCCGCCTCCGCGCCTCCCTCTGAGACTGCAGGAAGAGTGACTCATCCACACGTCCTGCCTCCTGTGCCTCTAGCTCTGGCGGTTTGATGCAGAGGAGGGTGGCCAGGTCGTTGGATGAGGCCAGGCCTGCACTTGGGGGAGGGCCAGTACCCACAAGCCGGAGGTGGGGTGGGAGGCCCGAGGGGAGGGATTGTGGCCTCAAGAAGGCTCCTGTTGGCCGCCTGAGCGGGGTGGGATGGGAGGGCCTCTTCCCTGCTGGGGAACCCAAGAAAGAGGTTCACAGGGAGTTTTCTAGTGGCAGATGTGGGGCGGGAAAGAGGAGAAGTACATCTGGAGTTGGTTGGGTCCCCGCCCTGCCCGGGGGAGGCCTGAGTCACCCCACTGCCGCAGGCTGGGGACTTGTGCCCTCCCTGATCCCGAGCGGCTTGCAGAGCTCGGCCTTTCCCTGCTTCTCCCGGTGCTGGGCGGGCCTGCTCCTGGCTCACCAGGGGCAGCCAGCGAGAGAGCCAGTGAGAGCTGAGACAGGGGCTGAGACGGGTGTGTGTGTGTGTAGTATGTGTAGAGACTCGTGCCACCCGTGCACCACCTAGAGCTGGCATCCCCCGACCCACGATGCAGGGGCGGGGGTCTCAGGGTGGAAAGGAAGGGGGGATGCTGTGAGTGTGTTGGGGGCTCAGAACAGGGCATGGGCTTGGAGAACTGCAGGAGGATGGGGGAAGGAGGAGGCTCTTTTATCCACTTACAGGGCAAAATCGCAGAGCATCCAGAAAGGGAGGTTGAGAAACTGGAGAGGGGGTTGTGGCTCAGAGGTGCATTTGACTGCAGATAAAATCCTTACAGAGCCTGCAATGTGAATGGGAACAGCCGAGACTTGGTTTAGCTTGTAGATAAACCGGTAGATACTGGTTATAAGGAACTATTTACTTTAGCTTTGTTGGCACTTCTGCTTAAGTCACTTATTAAAAAGTGAAAAGCTTTAAAGTTCTTCCAAGAAGGACCTGGATTGTCTTCTGTATTTTCATGTCCTGCTTCGAGCTGGAGCTGGACAGCTGCTGCTCACACCGGCTCAGACCTATCCCACCAGCTGCCCACATGCCCCAAATGTGCCACTTCCCCTTTTGAAAGGTGGGGGAAGGGTCTAGAATGTTGAAGGGAGGGGAATGAAGTGCTTTGGAGGCTCCGCCCAGTCATTTCTGAAATTAATACTGTGGTTTCCATGGCGACCGGCACTCTTTGTCCTTAGAACCCAGAACTTTCCCTCCACACATCAGATGGGTTTTCCTGGGTGGCTGTGGCATCCCTGGCCCACCCCACCAGCGGTACCTACAGGGCAGTGTAACTTCTCCCACTTGCTTTGGTCCTCCGTAGGTCTGAATGTAATTCTGGGGTACCCACCCTCATCTCTCTTCTTCCCCTAATGCTGTGGAGCTAAAATACTGGCGCTTCTGAAAGGTTAGAGAAACTATGCCACCTGCTCCTGTCTGTTTGCCCTGATCAGCCTGGCATGGCTCCCGAGGGAGGCTGTCGTTTTACTCCAGTGGAATTCCTGGGGTGTTCCGGTGCCTTAGCACCCAAGGGATGGGTGGAGTGGAGGATCATGGTGCCTGCTGGAGAGTAGCTCTTCAGTCACTTGAGTCTTTCCTAAGGAGGAGAATTCCTTGGGCAGGTGGGACTGGTTCAATGGCAAAGATGTCCTTGGTGACCCTGGACCTCTAGATGTGCCTGGGCTCTTTTCATTCTTGTAGCCCCTGCCCCTCTTTGTTTTCCTGATTTCCTCAGGATTCCAAAGGGAGCCTGTTGACCTTATCTTGTTTACAAAATGGGCAGAGCAGGGACTGAATGGTCAGTCAGGGTTTGGGGCTATTTCTGATCGGATCTCCCATGGAATGTGCCTCCCTCTACTTCCAGCTGCCCCCTCCCCTCCGCAGCAGGAACAGCTGTCATGTGAGGGCCTCTCCCGCTGGCTCAGCCCTTTTGCAATCATCTGGCTGGCTCTGCCAGGATAAGGGTGGATAGTGAGGATGGGCAGAGCCAAGGGGTAAACGAGGGGACACGCAGGGCAGAGGGCGTGGTTGGAGGGTGGGGAGGGCTATGGAGTTGAAGGCTGAGGGAAGAGCAGTTGCCAAGGGCAGGTAGGAGGGATGGAAGCAGCTGAGCAGGCCGGGGAGGCAGTATGATGAGGTTAGGGTGGCCATCAAAGGAAGTGGGGGCTGCACTGGGACGGGAAGTTTTCTAGGCGCGAGGGAGAGTTGGTCATAGCGGGACCCTGGTCAGTCATTCTCAGGGAGATCCTCATTTCCCCTGACTCACAGGGAAGCCACGGGGTGCTTTCCTGCCAGTCTGCCTTTCTGTGGGACCTGAGTCACCAAGTTGCCTAGGGTGTTGGCTGCCCTATGGTGGCAGTGCCAGTGCCCTACCCATCCACTCCTATTAGGACAGGGGTCAGCAAACACACTGCTTTTATCTCACCCTCCTCAACAGCAACTCTCCATCTCTTTGACTCAGACTCGCAGAATGTGCTTCTTGCAGGGATCGCCAGGGAGACCACATCAAGCAGTCCCTTTATTTTACCCATAAGGAAATGGGAGCCCAGAGAGGGGAAGTGACTTATCAAGGGTGCCTGCTAGTCTTTCCACAGTTCTTGCAGCCACTCACTGAATCACTTTTGCTCCTAAGAGGAGCAGGAGGGCTCTTCTCTCAAAAGCTGAGGGGTAAGTGTGGTGGACAAAGCACACTAGGTTTTGGAGGCGGGAGAGAGGGTGTTGAAGGCTGTGGCAGCCAGAGTATGGCGGCCCTGACTGGGGTAAGAAGCAGAGAAGTGGAGCAAGCCCTGGGGCAGGGTCAGCCCTAGTGATCCAAGTCCTGGGGCTGGCAGAGGGCACAGGGTGTAGCAGAGGCGGGACTTCGAGTGACAGGAACCTCAACTATGTGGTGACTCAGGCTCTGGGCAGCCTAGGCCTTTCCTTCCCTGCTCAGCTTGATCTCCTTAAACTGGACTTGGGAAGTGTAAGCTGAGGAGGGAGGGAAACCCGGGCTCCTCTCTCTTTTCCCAAGAACTGGGGGAAAGGCAGAGGAAGTTGGAAAAGACAGGAGAAAGGCAGATTCCAAACAAGGGGAGAGGAGGCCATCGCTCCTCTCTCCCCAGCCCTTCCCTCTGTGCTCCCCGCTCCCTGCTGGGGAGGGGAGCTGGCTGGGGCGTTGGCTGCTCCGTTCATTCCAGCTCCCTCCCTCGGCTCCTGTTTACAACTCAGCCCGCCCAGTCCACAGCTCAGTTCTGAGCTCTTCTTTTCTCTCTCTCTCCCTCCCTCCTTCCTTCACAGCCTCATTCAGTCGTGTTTGGGCCACATTTCCTATTAGCTTCCTGCTCCTGTAGCATCCCATGCCCACTACTCACCGGCCTCTAAGCCATCTCTCACTGCTGCTTGGAATCCACCCGTGCCCGGTGTGTCCACCTGCCCCGCTCTCCCTGCTCACTTCCGTTCTCTTCCTCTTGCCTGGCCAGTCTTTTTTTGCCTTCCTTCCTCCCAGGGTCTGTACTCAGAGCCCTGCATCTCATCTCTTGTTCTCCAATCAGCTTTACCTTGGGTTCTGGTCGGGCCTGAAGATTTCAGTTAGGACTGAGCGTAATGGGAGGGTTTCCGGTACCACGGCTGTCTGATCTGAGTAATTCAGGAACTCCTTATTTGAAGCCTGAGGTTTAAATACAGGCTGGGATTTGGAGTGAGGTGGAGGAGGATGATTTTACTCAGCTTCATATTTTGAGTTTGGGTGAAGAGTTTGAGGTTTGAGAATGCTAAGGAAATAACGTTTGGATCCCAGAATCACCCATTAGGTTTGCTTTTCCACTGGGGAAGAGGGCAGATTAGGAAGCAATGAAAGTGAACAGACAAGGGCCTGCCATTTGGCGGGGATGCTAATACCTGGGCTGGTGTGTGTACGGTGTGGAGGTGGGGTCTGGGAGATCCCAGACGGCCCAAAGAAGGGCTAACAGTCATCAGTGATTTCAATGCTTCTAAGGCTGACATGCCAAAGGGCCCTCGTGGGGGGAAAAGTCTGCTTTCGAAGAGACTGCCAATACTTCACTGCACGCTTCACTTCCGTTCTGGGATGGGGGTTTAAAAGCCATGATTACTCTTTGAGCTGTCGGCGTGTCTTTTCTTCCCTGTAGTACGCTGATTTCAGAGAAGGGAGGGGAAGGGGAATCCCCTGGCAAGGGGCCTGCCCACAGAGCGCCCCTTTGTGGTTGCTATGGAAACAGGCATAATAGAAACAAAACAGAGGCACGTTGCCTGGCGACAGAAGAGCCCAAGGTTCCTCACACACACGCTACAACAGGGTACAGATCAGGGAACCCCCAGGGAGGGAGCAGCACTTCTGGGGAAGCTGGGGTATCCTAGTGATGACGAGTCCTAGAGCTCATCTCACTCTGCCTGGAGCACCGTGGTGTGGGACGCCTCGGAAGGGTGTGCAGTGCCAGCGGGAGGGCTGACGTCCTCCACCCTGATCCCTGGTAGCCCTTATTTTGACAGAGGAGTCTGAAATCTTGGAGAAAATGGAGGTTTTCTTTGCAACGTTGGCATGGAGGGGACTCCTTATAACTAAGAAATACTGTGTGTCTATCTGTGTGTGTGGGGTGAAGTAGCCGTGTAAAAGACCTGGTAGAAAAGATAATGTCCAATTTTCCCAAAGCATAGGACCTGCAAGGAACTCAGAGTACAAGGTAAGGGGGATCAAAGTACCTTTCCCTCTGGAGCGAGCTCCTCGAGGGCAGGGATTCCATCTTGTCAGGTTCTCTGTTACCTGCGCCACCACCACCACCGCCGCAAGCCCCCAGCCTAATGTCAGACACACTGAATGTTTGTGCAGCTGTATGAGAGACCTCCACCTGGGGGCATGGCTCCTTGGGGGCTGAGAGCCAGGGGAAGCTCTGACTTCCCCCCATGGGAAGTGTAGGGTGCAGGATGCTGTCATGAAAAGAACAAGGGCTTTGGGGCCAGTTATACCTGTAGTTCATTCATTCACTCATTCCACAAAATGTTCTTGAGTGATGCTATGTGCCAGCCCCTGCTCTAGGCACGAGGCATACTGCAGAGAACAAAAAATCCCCGCCCTTGTGGAGCTTCGATGCTAGTGGGAGCTTTGACTTCTGCTTCCGAGGGTTGTGTGACTTTAGGTAAATCACTAACCCTCTCTGAGAGCATTTCCTCCCAGAGCGCGTGAAGATTAAAGGAGCTAACCCACGCAAGTCCCTGCTGCAAGTGTCAGACACGATCACCATTAAGAGAGCTTTGGAGAGTGAAGGGTGGGGGGCCACAGCAGCAGGCAGAAGGAGAAGGGTTGACAGGAATTTCTAGAAGTGTGTGTCTCCAATTACACCATGAAAACATTCCCTTCCCCTGGGCTGAGGAGGCTGACCTAGGAACCCACAGCTCTGGTTCCAGCAGCACGATCATGGTTTTTTAGGTGGCAGGGTCAGCTTACCCCTTCTCTACCCTCCTAGCCTGGAATGGATCAGAAGCCAGTCCCCAGGACCACCCCACCAGGTATCTTGACACTCCTACCCCTGAATGAAGTACCCGGACGGTAATCCCTGCTCTGCGGCCGCTGCAAAAACCAGCCAGCCTCTCCCCGCCTCCTTCCCTGTTGACCAAGAGGGTGGCCAGAACAAACAAAGAAGCAGATAAGTTGGCTCCAAGCCCAGGACACTAGCCTCTGCTCTTTCTGGGGGGCTGACGGACACACTGAGATGAGGACACAACACCCACACCCTCCATGCTCTTTTTTTCCTGCTCCAGCCCCTCTCTCCAAAGTCCCATAGCCCCTTTTGCAGATACCTATGTCTTGCCGCTTGTGTCACATCATAGCTCTTTCTGAAAACCTAGATGTAAATCAACTCCCATTTTAATATGCACAAGGAAAACTTGCACTTTCAAGGAATCAAATAATTCATTTCACAACGTTAAAAATCCTTTGGTAAACTGTTAATAGAGGTAATTTTGGGGAGAGGGACTGGGCAGGGGAAGAGAAGACATATACTGTTTATTTTTCTGCCTTTCTGTATTGTTTACATTCTTCACCATTTCGAGGTATTGATTTTACTTAAAGAATGTCAACAGGGATTATCTGACTTGTAGGATTACAGGCCATTTCGTTGATCTGTATTCTTGGTCCATGTTTAAAAAGCTGAATAAATGTGATTTAAAAGGAAATAAAATTTAAAAAGCTGTTGGTAAAGGAAATAATTAGCTCTTGGTTTTTATTTTTTAAATGCATCTCAAAGTTGAAGAGTTCCGATTTTTTTCCTTTAAAAATAAGGTAGGTGCTAGGAAAGAGATGCAGAACAAATTGGAAGCAGGGGGGAATTCTTCAGAAAGCCTGGGTCTGTGACTGTCTGCTTGTGATATGTGTGGTGGCACGGCCTCTGCTGGGGGTTTGAGTCCCTATCTGGGTACTTGTGTGTGTGTGTGTGTGTGTGTATGTATGTGTGTGTGTATGCACGTGTGAGAGAGAGAGAGAATGCTGGTGCCCAAGTCTCTGCTTTGTCTCTGTGTCTTTGCATGTCTATGCCTGTCTGAATGTCTACACATGTGTCTCCACCTTTCTGTGTCCCTTGTATGAGTGTCTGCATGTCTGTGGCTCCTTTTGCTATCTCTTCCCTCCCCCACGGCCTGTACCCTGTTCGCAGCGTAACTGGACCTGGGACACAGCCCCCAGGGCTGGCAGCAGAGTTGGCTGCTGGGTATTTTTAGCCTGTAAACATGTTTGCCATTTCAGAGGACAGGGCTGCTGGTCTCAGCCCCAGCCCACTCATGATCTTGCAGCGAGGGGGGCCCTCCTGCCTGGAGCTGGGTCTTCTCACTTCCCTGGGGCTGAGGGTCTCCCTTCCCCAGCATTTGGGAGGGAAGGAAAACTGGCTTGATGTGGGCAGTGGGTGGCCACCAAGGAGGGAGGATAAGACGATTCATGAGGCAGAAGAGAATGGGGGTGTGCAGCCAGAAGGTCCCCGAACCCCATCATTAAGCATTTAATAAAATCTCCAAGTAGTTAGAACTAGCTGTGGGAAATGGCTATAAATTTGGAAACAGCGTCCTGCAAGTGGGGAGGTGAGGGAGCGGCTCGGACAGGGGATCTGAGAAGAAATGGGGAGGTATCGGAAAACCGGGAGCCCCGGCTTCCCTCAGGGAGTCTGGTGAGGGAGGCGAGCAGCCCGGTCTGCTCCCCCAAGGGTTGCAGGCCTGGCTGCTGTGTTGCTGCAGCAGCCGGAGCAGCACCATGGTTCTTGGGGCGCTGGAGACCCTGACTCTGGGAGGTGGGGCGAGCGTCTCCAGGCTGGTTCCGTGGAGCAAGGGGCCAAGGGGGCCCCAGAAGGAGGGAAGGCGAGAAATGGGCTCGGCTGCAAGGAGCTTGGGAACCAAGTGAGGAGACTGGGCCTAGGATTTGAAGTGTAGTTGCCCGTGTTGAGAGAAAAACTCAAAGGTCTGCGTCAGGCTGGAGGTCGCGGCTGAATCACCCAAGCCCCCCAGCCGCTTTCAGAACCACTTGGTCCTTCCTGCAAAATGGGCTGATTCTCGGTTTCAGTCGTGACGATGAGCCTCGGGGAGCTTCGAGGAGTTTCTTGCCGACGAAACTACACACTGCATACGTAGGGGATAGATCCGGACCCGGGCTAGGGCAGGGGGCAGTGGAAGGGGGCAGGGGAAGGCAGCACTTGGCCCGTGCGGCGGTCTCCTGGTCCCCGCGCCCCCCTGGGCCCTCCCCCCCCAGCAGCCCGCTCCCGGGGCCCTCCAGGGTCGGCCTTGCTCGCTCGTCCCAGCCCTCCTCCGGCCCCGCCCGGCCCCGCCCTCTCCCCACAGCTCGGGGCAGACCCGCCCGCCCGAGCCGGAGTTACAAGAGCCGCCTCCGCGCGCGGGGGCCCGGCCACTCGGAGCAGCTCCGCCGCAGGGACTGCACCGCCCGCCCTGCCGGACCCGCCCCGAGCGGGGCTCGCCGCTTGCAGCAGCCGCAGCACCGCGACCTCGGGCCCCGTGCGGGCTATGGCTGTGCCCTGGGGCTGAGCGCGCAGGTAGGGGCTCCGGGCGCACCGTGGCGCGATCGGGGAACAGGACGCCGAGCACAGGAGAGGGGAGGTGGGTTGCAGGGCTTGGACGAGGCGCTTTGGGTGGGTGTCACTGTGAGGATTTGAACAGTTTGGAGCAAGCTAGGCAGCTCGGGGCCGCGCGGGGTGGCGACACGTCGAGCCCTGGGAGCAGAGCTGTGCCTCCGGAGTTGGGGCGCAAGTTGGGCAAAGTTGGAAAATCGCTCCGAAGCGTGCTTTGCTCCAGTCCATATTTCTCTCGAGGGCTGATTGTTGGCCCTACTGCACGGCGGGGCGCCCCGTTCCTGGCCTGGCGGCCCCTGTCCCACCCCCTCCTTCTCCATGGGGCGGTGGCTCAGCGCACTGCTCTGTTCCTATTCCATGTTTACTGGAGAAGTTTCCGAGATCGCGGCCGCGGCCCCTCGGCCCCTCCCGGTGCCCCTGCACCCCCGCGCCTCGCGCCCCCTCCGCTGTCCCTCCCCACTGCCGAAACCTCCGCCCCGAACTTCGCGTCCCAAGTCCTCCCGGCCCCACCCAGTTCTGTACTACCAGCCTCTCCCTTTCTGGTTCCTGGCGGCCCCCCTCGGCCCCCCTCCAGCTGCCCCGCCCTAGTCTTGCCCCTCCGTGTTCCCTGCTCCAGAAAACTCCCTTCTTCCTCTAGGTCTGCGGAGCCTGGAAGTTTGCAGCGCGCCTCTCTGCGGGGCGGGTGGGATTGGGGGTGGGGGACATAATTAGGGAGATTCCTGCACTGGGGTGGGCGGGGAGGGGGCTGTGCAGCGGCCCAGCCCTCGGGACCGCCCCTTCCCCTTTAGAGGCGGCGCTCTCTCCCCTACCCCACTCCCAAACCCGTCCGGGTGGGAGGGCCCCGCCCCAGCGCCTGGCTTGGCGCCAGCAGCCTGAGGAATGTGGTGGTTGGAGCCGGTGACTAATTCAAACCAGAACTCGGGGAGGAGTGGTGAGGGGCAAAAGGGAGGTGGGGGAAGGGGCTGCGTGTGGGAGGTGGGGGCTGGAGCAGTGCTCGGCGTAGGAGGAGGGCTTAGCTGTCCTCTCTGGGACCCTCCAAAGCTGTGCGCTCCCGGAGAGAGGGCCGGGGGGCGAGGTCCTGCCGAGGAATTGGAAAGGCAGTGTGCTTAGGGTGTGTTCAGAGAACTGTGTTATGTAAGGCTTTCCCATGCAGGGAGAGGGTGTGCAGTGTGTGAGAGCCTGGCTCGCCCCTGGCTTGGCTGGGCGCCCCCTGCATTGCCAGGGCCGGGGATGTGGAGGCGCAGCCGACCTCGAGGGGACATGTGGGGTCTGAGCGGGGCTGGCTGTGCCCCTTGCATGGGAGGGGAACGGAGTGTACAGATGGGGTATCTCACAGCTTTAGCCGGTCCAAGCACCAGGTGGGAGACTGCTCTGGCACCTCTGCACAATGTGGCCACCGAGAATTGTGTGCTAGTGTGTGCTCACGCCTTTCACAGGGTGTGGCTGCTGAGAGGTGGTGATGAAATGCCCCCAGGGAGCCTGCAGTCGCTCTTGAGTGCCCTGCTCTGTGGAGTGGATTTGTGGGAAGGCAGGATGGAATCCTCCCATGGCAGTAGGGTCCTTAAGAGAGTGACCTGGAGTCTCCGGAGGAAAAGGGACCCAGATATTTACCTCTGTGTCCCCAGCACAGCACTGGGCTCCCAATAATTGGTTCTGAAACAGTTCCCTCTGCTAGAATCCAGCCTCTGATCGCAGGGACCTCATGCCCTTCCTCACACAGCCTAGCACATGACTGGGGTGGGGTTGATTTTTGTGGGCCACGGTGATCCGTGGGGGCTATAGTGATTGGTGAAGGCGGGGGAGGGGGGGGGAAGGAGGGAGAGATTGAAGGTGCCATGGAAGGCGTTTCAGGGCCTCCACAGCTGTGCTGGGTCTAAATTAGGGGTGCAGATTCTGCTTTGATTCCCTCTCTCTCCCCCTGTCCCCCAAGAGGGAAATCCCTGAGGCAGGGAGTGGCACTCACTTCCTTTCTGATGCTGAATGGGGAAGCTTCCTCCTCGGCCTGCAGGGATGATGGGCTGGGCTAGCACATGGTAGGCAGAGCCTGCTGAGTGGGGAGTAGAAGGGAACCCCAGGCTTAGGGGTACCTCCTTGCTCTGTGCTGTGAGCTGTGGGATGAGGTGGGAGAGGATCAGAGACTGTAAGAGCTGGGCTAGAGAGGATGCAGGGTCTAGGGGGGTTGGAGACGGGGATTGGAGGGTGTCTGAGCCCCTCTGTAAAGCCTTGTCTTTAAGAGGTTATACGCAGGTACATTGCTCAGGGAACAAGGCCACACAGGCAGCTACAGAAGTCATGCGGGACTTAGTGCTGCTGATAAGGAGGCCCACAGCAGCGATTCAGGGGTCCTCCTCTGGGCAGCTCCTTGAAGAGCTGACCCCACAGAGCTGAGGACTTGGTTCAGGGGGTGAGGCTACAGGTCCAGGGCTCATGGGGGGGACGCGAGAGCGTGAACTGTGAGAGACTTGTGGAGGAAGAAGGCCAGCTTCGGTCAAGGGCAGGGAATGGGCTGGGGGTCCCTGGGGTCACCTCAGTCTCAGGGAGGCCCTCGGTGGAGGTGTCCGGACACTGCCAGGCTGGATTCTTTGGCTCAGCTTGGAGTTGGCTGCCTGGCCCTAGCAGAGCACACCACCCAGAGCCTGAGGAGCTGGTTGGAGGGGTTGGGGCAAAGCTGTGGGGGTGGAGGGGTGTGTGGGGCTCTGGGATGTGGTCATCACCTTCCAACTTGGGAACCGCCTGGGGACAGAGAGGCAGACCAGGAGAGCTAGTCTGACTCCTGGTGGGAACTCTCCCCCTGCTGGCTCTCCCCCTGCTACCACTCCCAGATGCCCCCAAGTTTCTGTCCCTGGAGCTGGGCTGACCGCGTGCATGTGCACATGAGGAAGGGAGGTGGCGGCTCAAGAGGGTTTAGAATGTGCTGTTTGAGTTGGGCGGTGGTGGCGGTGGCGAGTGTCTAGGACCTTCTGCTCTTTGTCCCCCATGGGTTTCATCCAGGCTCCTGGAAGCTGGCATTTCTCTGGGCTCTGATTGTCCTGCTGGGCTCCCAGGCCTTCCTGAGCAACCCTGGGCATGCCGAGGAAGTGTGGGGGGCCGCAGCGGGGCTCAGCAGGAATGTGTGTGCACAAATTTTGATGATGCCCCCTTCCTCCCTGCTGGCCTCAGTTCCCACCAGGCTGGGCTATTGTGGCTGGAGGTCTTGGGTCCAGGGGTCCCCGTTTCACTGTGGCGTTGAGTCCCTGTGACCGCTAGTGTCCCAGCAGCCAGGTGTGTGTTATTACCTGTGAGAGGGGGTCCCTCTGGCTGTGCATGGTGGTCCTGGCATTGCAGTGGGCCAGGATGTGTTACTTCTGCTTGTGTGTGGGGCTTATAGTGCAGGGGACAGCAGTGGGACCCTGTCCTGGTGGTGAAGGTTTCATGGGGGCTGCAGGGGCTGTAGGTAAGGACTGAAGTAAGTTTCTCCATTCTGGACAGGTTCCGGGCCCTGGAGTTTGTGTTTAGAGGCCTGCGGGAGGGTGAGGACAGCCCTGGGAGCGAGGCCCCACTGAGCATGGCCCGAGGAGGCGCTGCGCACGGCGGTCAGGGAGGGGCATCCTGCCCTGTCCCCGGGGACCGGAGCGGAGGTTCTAGGGGAAGGGGAAGTGCCTGGAGCTGATCCCAGCTTCGTGTCCTGGCTGGCCTGGGGGGCGGCTCTTTGGCAGCCCCGCCGAGCGCCTGGCCCCGCGCCCCTGCACTAGCGTGGCCTGACCGCTGGGCGGAGAGCTCGGCCGTGGTCAGCGGCGGGCGGCTCCCAAGCTGTAATCTACCCCCAGGGTGAGACAGTGTCCTTCTTCACCCCGCTCCCCGTGGAGGGTGCCACCCTCAGAGTTGGTGTGTTAATCCCAGCGGTCGTAGGTAAGGGGCAGGTGTGGGACTTCCTACTGCAGAATGTAGTGCTGCCCCCAGTCCCCTGTGATCAGGGGAAGGGAGAGTCGCTCTTGGTCAGGGGAGGAAGAGGGACTCTCCCTCCCCGCTGGAAGTGAGAGCTTGAAGCTCTGGGGCTTCCGAGCTCGCTGGAGAAGTGGGAGGAAGCCGTGCATGGCCAGGCAAGAGGGGTGGAGAAAGGTGTCAGGGAGGAGCCTAGAAAGCAGCTGGCTGGCTGGGGTGCTGGTGGGGCTGCCCTGAAAGTTGAGGTGCAGAAAACTACAGCATGATGGTGGGGGCTGGGAGAAGGGGCTGACGGGGAGGAGAGGGCTGGAGTGATGAGGCTGGAAAAACTTCCTCCTGCTGGAGGTTGTGGGCTAGGCCAGCGGTTCAGTAGCAAGGGAGTAAGCTAGGCAGGTGCACGCAGGTAGAGGGAGGCAGACTCTCCTCCATGATGGGCAGGGCCTGGGGCTGCTCTGACAGGCATGGGTTGTGAGTTAGTGAAGGCAGGGGCTGTGGGCCTGCTCTGGGCTGTGAAGTGGGCAGTGGGGCTGACGAGCGTCTCCGTGTGCATTCGGTGTGTGCTTCCTTGTGTGTCTTTCTCTGAATGTCTCTCCAGTGCTCATGTCACCTGTGTCTTGCAACACGTATATTTAATTCTCCCTGTTAATTCCACACCCAACACACGTCGCATTTAAGCTGAAAGTGTCCCCTTGGGGTGTACTGCCCAGAATCAGCTGAGTATAAAGTTCTTGATGCCAGCTTAGATTCTTAAGATTGCTTCCAAGTTCTACTCCAGTTAGAATAGGGCGTGTTGTTTTCCAGGTAGGGGGCTGGCAGCTGCATACGTGAAGGTCCATTTGGGCTTTGGCCCCGGAAGAGATGCCGCCCCTGTGTTTCTCCTTGTTCCTCTGAGACGAGGGTCTGCCTGCATGGCTGTCCCCATTCCCCAATGAGTGGAAATATTTGCCTTGCCCTGCTGGTGCCTGTCTCTAGAGTGGGTCTGGTGCCCCCCAAGCCCCAGAAGGGGTTGATTCTCTTGGCCTTCCCCTGCTGGGGCCCAACAGAGTCTATAGGTGAGCCAGGATCTGTGCAGCTCAGGATTTCTTTTTTTTTTTTTTTTTTTTTTAAAGATTTTATTTATTTTATTTTTCCCCCCAAAGCCCCAGTGGATAGTTGTGTGTCGTAGCTGCACATCCTTCTAGTTGCTGTATGTGGGACTCGGCCTCAGGATGAACGGAGAAGTGGTGCCTCGATGCGCACCCGGGATCCAAACCCGGGCCACCAGCATCGCAGCGCGCGCACTTAACCACCAAGCCACAGGGCCGGCCCATTGTGCAGCTCAGGAGTTCTGACTCCTGGGGATACATCGTTGATGAGCCCCAGAACCAAAAGGCTGCTCAGATCCTGGGCTCTGGGATGCCTGGGACTCTGCCCATTCTGGGTTTGCTGTCCCCAATCTGGGCCAGGACGAGGCTGGTGTATCGGCAAGGGAGGCTGGTGGCCACTTTCCCTCCCTTCTGTGCTTGTGGCCCTTGGTGGGTATCATTGCTCCCTGAGTGAGCCTCCTTCGGCTCCCTGGGTCTCCAGGTCCCTATCTGAATCTCAGCGCCGCCCTTTCTATGTGTTTATGTCCCTCTCTCCGAAGCGTCCTTCTCCCGCCATGTTGGTCTCCTTCTAGATGTGCTTGGAGGCCTCTCCATCTTCCTGTGGGTGTGTCTCTCTGGCTCTCACTCCACCGCCCTCCAGTATAGGTCTCTCTCTTCTGTGTATCTCTCTTGTGCATCTTTCTCTGTGGTTTCTCATCCTGTGTGTATTTATTTGTGCCCTTGTCCCTCTACCTGGGTAAAGACTGTTGGCCTTGGAGTCAAACTTGGGCAAGTCATCTTACCTGTGGGGGCCTGTTTTTGCATCTCTAAAATAAGGATATTAATTCTTAATCACGTAGGGTTGTTTGGGGATCGAATGAGACCCCAGGCATGGAACCACAGCGCAGAACCTGACACACAATAGGAGATCTGCAAAGTTCTTTCTCTCAACCTGTTGAGGCTTTTCTTTCAACGTGGAACTTTCTCTTCCTCTTTGCTGCCTGGCGAGTGTTTATACGAGTAGATCGCCCTTCTGGGTGTGTCTTTCTTTTCTTTGAATATCCCAACCCCTCATCCTGGTTATGCATGTCTGGGGCTTCCCTCATGCATGTCTAGAGCTCCCTAGCTGTGGGGGTGAGTCATTTCATTCTTCTGGACATGGGAGCTGCTTCTCCCTGGCCTGGGTATATGGTGGGTTGGTGCGCTCGTGCATGTGCCGCTGTGCTGCGTGGAAGGTTCTTTGCTGTCGGTGTCTTCCCTACCATGGGTGGAAATGCTTCTCTCGGAGTGTCACCTCCTGTGTCCCACCTCTGCTGGATGTGTGCTCAAACTTGTGCCCCTCTGACATATCTTGTCTTCAGGTTTGGTGCCTGGAGGCAGTGAGGCTCAGGGTGTGTGTATCAGTTCCTGTCATCTTGACACTGATGCTGGCCGCAAGGCTGTCTGGCTGCTGCAGCAATTAGGCTGAACCCCCTCCCCGGCTGACTTCATACTGGCTCTTGGGAGGAAGGGGCTGTATTCCCTGGGGGAAGTGGGTGGAAGGATGCTCCTCTGGAGGTCACACCTGGCAGAGAGCGTCTGCCCAGGGCAGGGAGTTGGCTTCTTGGATCTGTCTGGGTGTTGCCCCCAGTCCACACAAGCGGCATGGGTGCCTCCTCTTTGTGGTTGGAGGGCGCATCCTCTTGTGGTTTTGAATTGACAGGACAGGCTCGTTCTTCTCTTGCTGCTTCTGGCTTGACTTACACTCTGTCCCTGCAGACTCAGATGTGCATCCTCTCAGCCTTGCAGCTGGAGTGGCCTCACCCGTCTCACTCCTTTTCTGCCCTCTAAGAAGCCTTCTGCCTTCGAGGGTCTCCACTCTAGCCCTTCCCATTATGAAGGATACTGTGAACCAGGGTCAGGTGGACCATGGGGCGGGTAGCTAGCATACCTGGGTCGGGGTCCCCAACACCCTCCCACTCTCACCTCTCTGGACCTCACTTTCCCCATCTGTAAATAACAGGCAGTGCTTCCCATAGAACTTTCTGCAATGGTGGAAATGTTCTATATCTGGGCTGCGTAATAGAGGAGCCGTGTGTGGCTGTTAAGCTCTTTTTTTTTTTTTTTTTTTAACTTTATTTATTTATTTTTCCCCCCCAAGCCCCAGTAGATAGTTGTATGTCATAGCTGCACATCCTTCTAGTTGCTGTGTGTGGGACGCAGCCTCAGCATGGCCGGAGAAGCAGTGCGTCGGTACGCGCCCGGGATCCAAACCCCAGGCCGCCAGCAGCGGAGCGCGCGCACTTTAACTGCTAAGCCACGGAGCCGGCTCCTGTTAAGCTCTTGACACGTGGTTACTGCAACCAGTGAACTAAAATTTTAATTTAATTAATTTAAATGTAAATGGCCATATGTGGCTACCATGTTGGACGGCATGGCTCTAAGGTTTCTTCTAGCTCCAAAGGCTTATGACCCTTGGCTGAATGGGGAGAGTTCCCCAAAGCTCCAAAGACCCTGCTTTGGGTAGCAGCGGGGCAGAGCCTTCAGGCCCTGGGAAGCCTGGCTTCACCTGACTTGTGTGGGAGGAGAAGACGGACCATGTGGGCTTGGTACAGGCTCCAGGGATGGGAGAGACTGAGAGCTGGGATCCAAATGCAGAAAACAGGCCTTTGCCACTGTGGCCTCAAATTCCCCCATCAGCACCCCCATGTCAGCCACCTGAATGGCCCAGATCAGGTCAGAGAGGAGGGGAGTCTTTTCTGGCTGTGCCAGGCGGGGAGGCCCGAGCCAGAGCAGGCTGGGTGGTTGGCAGCCCCACCTGGCCGGGAAGCCAGCGGGTGCCCTGCTAGGACCAACCTGCAGCCTCGGGTCCAACGGCTCCTCTTCTCGTGGACTGTGGATGCTTCTCCTCTCAGCATGGTCTTCTCCCCTCCTCGTTAGGTGCCTGGGTCGAGGCATGCAACAGGTCCCTCCTGATCCTCCACACTGTGCTTCCGGGGACTCCTGGCCTGGGGCTTCGCCCTGAGGAGCTGGCAGGGAAGCCGACTGCCTGTCCCCACTGGAGCCCCAGCCCCTCTGGCCCCCGGGGATCTGGCCCATGAAGCACTTTGTGGATCAGTTTTAGGCGTGACCCTTTGCATGTCTGGAGCTGTTGCAGCTTCGGTGACTCATTGGGGAAGGAGGGAGGGTGGGGCCGAGATGTGGGCGAGGGTGAGCTGGCTCAGCACCAGGATGCGGGGCTGAGAAATGGGGCCCTGCTCAAGGAGGAAGAGGGTGCCAGGGCAACCGGTGGTTTCAGAGATCAGAGAAGCCATTGGGCTGGAAGCCTTTTTCCTTCTCTGCCTTGCCTGGCTCCTTGTCTGCAGGGCTGGCTTCTCGGTGCTGGGCGCTGGGGGAAGGTCCCATTTAAGTTCCAGCTTTGCTGTTTCACGTTGGGAAGGGTCACTGTGACTTCCTGTAGCGGCTCCCCTGCCTGCCGGGAAGGGAGGAGGCGTTTTCCCTGGCACACACCTGTGCCAACAGGGCGCTCACCCATCAGCGGCTCTGCTGCCTCCTAACAGCACCTGTGGAGGAGGCACAATGTAAATACCAAATGTGTGAGTTCAGGTGGTGGGCGGACTGGGGGTCTATGTGGCTGTCTTTACTTGTGTTGTTAGCTGCCTGACATTGGAACTGCTAAATGCCCATGAATTTCCAAGAGACACAGTCCCATCCTCAGAGGCAAACTCTAGCACTTTCAAGACCCCCATTTAGGGCCGGCTCCGTGGCTTAGCGGTTAAGTGCGCGCGCTCTGATGCTGGCGGCCCGGGTTCGGATCCCGGGAGCGCCCCGAGGCACCACTTCTCCGTCCAACGCGAGGCCGAGTCCCACGTACAGCAACTAGAAGGATGTGAACCTATGACATACAACTATCTACTGGGGCTTTGGGGGGAAAAAAATGAATAAATAAAATCTTTAAAAAAAAAAAAAAAAAGACCCCATTTAGCCTTCTGGAACATTCTGAGGCTAAATTGGTCACGCCCAGAGCACCTTGCTCGTAATTTATATCCGGGACAGGAACAAAGTCCTTTAAATCTCCACATCTGGCACATAGAGTGCATTCAATAAATGTTTAGCGGGTGCATGAAGCAGTTAGGTGACAATTGAATGCAACGTAGAATTCAGGGCTGGGCTGAGCTGCGACTGTCCCTTGCTGGTTTGCTCTGAAGGGTCCAGTACAATGCTGGATGTACGGGAGGTGCTCGGGATGCGTGTGTTTATTGATTGGTTGACTTATTTGTGGATGTAAACAGCTGTAGGGTGGGGCTTTGGGCGAAGTTCTCCATGATTTATGGCCTCCCCCGCACGGTTTCACAGACGTGCTCCTGGATGACGCTGCTGCCGCCATTTTGTGTGGGTGGCTGTAGGCTGTGGCTGTGTCCAGAGTCCTGCCTTGATGTCTTCCCGGGGCGCCTCTGCAGCTGACAGCTCATCCTGTGGCTGGAGGGCATCTTTGCTCCCAAGCGCCCGCACCTATGGGGGCCTGGCTCAGGGCCCAGCGTGGGCAGCCAGATGGGCCCTGACTCATCACGTCCCTCAGGCAGCTCAGCTGTACTCCTGCCTCTCGGGCTTGGGCTGGTGCCTGGAGGGGCTGTGCCTCCTTTGTTTAGCTGCTGCCTGTGGCAGGGCTCCTGGAGCTCCTAGCTGGCGAGGGTCCCCCGGTCCTGAGGACTGGGTTAGACAGGGTGACCCAGAGTCACTGCTTGTCACTGGGGAAGGGAGGGCACCACTATCCCTGCTCTCAGGCCTGCCAGTTACCCCCAGTGTGGGAGACACTCTGAGCAGTGTCCGTCCTCTGATACGGTGTAGGGGAAAGAGTTACAGGCTCAGAGCCCGAGCATAGTTGCTCCCTTATTGTGGACCCCAGGCAAATTGGCTTCTCTGAATCTCAGTCTCTCCATCTGTAAAATGGGGACAGTAACCTCTCCATCTTGAAGCTGTTATAAAGAACCTGATGAGAATGTGTGTGTTGTGAGGCTCCTGTGCGCCAGAGCTTTCCACACATGCTCTGTCTCTCTTCTTCAGTCCTCACGGAAATCCTTTATCATCTCCATTTTCACGATGAGGAAATGGAGGTTCAGAGACGTTAAGTGACTTAGCCAGGGTCACCCAGCTGGGAGGATGTGGAACCAGGATTTGAGTATGAGTCTGGCCTCCTCTAAACCCCCTTTCTGCCACCCCATGCTGGAGAGTCATGTGTGGATGGAATTGATAACAGTAGTAGGGGTCGAGGTTTGGATCTGGCCTGGGGAACAGGACATCCAGCCATCCCTGGTGTGGCAGCCGGTCGGGGTTCTGAGCAAGCCGATTGTTGAGAGCGAGCATCATTGTGAACTTTCCCCTAGGCTGTGTGACAGATTCCCGAGGAGAAAGACTGAGGAGAAGAGAGGAAGGAGGGGCGGGCTCCTGGCAAGGCATTGGCTCCTGAATTGAGTCCTGCAGAAGGTCAGTCGGGGGGTGGGGTGGGGGAGGAGAGAGGTGGAGGTGATGGGATGGGGACGGTGGAGACCCCCTGTGGCATCAGGAGGCAGGGCCCTGGGTGGAAGGGATGAAGGGCTGGTTTCCTCCAAGGCTGGTTGCATCCACTGTCCACTTTCCATATTCTCCGCTGTGCCTTGAGAGCAAGTGGACAGCTTAGAGACAATGCTCCACTCCCCGAGAGTTCATGGCACCAAAGATCCCTGGCTTTCTCATCCCCTTGTGCCCTCGCGCCCCCACGGTCCTGAGCTCCATTTCCTTCCCTCATCCCAGATGGAAAAGGAGGAGGAGACGACCCGGGAGCTGCTGCTGCCCAACTGGCAGGGCAGCGGCTCCCACGGGCTGACCATCGCCCAGAGGGACGACGGCGTCTTTGTGCAGGAGGTGATGCAGAACTCCCCTGCGGCCCGCACTGGGGTGGTCAAGGAGGGTGAGTCACTCAGGGTGCGGGCTGGGTGCTGAGTTGTGGTGGGTGCGGGTGGCGGGAGGGAAGGGCAGGGGGCAGGCAGCAGTGGGCAAGTGGCTGTGGAGGGCCCAGTCCCGCAGTGTCAGGATGGTCAGGACACACCCTGCCCTCCCCTGCCTGCTCTGTGTCCCTCGCTCAGGGTCCTTGGGAGAGATGGCCATGGGGGATGGTGGAGACATAGTCCTCAGTTCTGACGCCACCACTCACGAGCTCTGCTGCTTTGGGCAAATTAGTTGGCCTCTCTCAGCCTCAGTTTCCTCATCTATACAATGGGTATTACCCAACCTGCCTCGCAGGGTGGTCATGACATGCACTGGATACAAGTCAGCACCAAGCAGTTGTGTGTTGTTTTCCTGAGACCCTGGGGGTCTTACCCGCTTCTTGATCCTCCCTGCTCAGGGGACCAGATTGTGGGTGCCACCATCTACTTTGACAACCTGCAGTCAGGCGAGGTGACCCAGCTGCTGAACACCATGGGGCACCACACCGTGGGCCTGAAGCTGCACCGCAAGGGGGACCGCTCCCCTGAGCCTGGCCAGACCTGGACCCATGAAGTCTTCACCTCCCGCACCTCCGAAGTGGTTCTGGTGAGTGCCCCATGGCCCATCTGTGCCCTGAGCTCCCCCTGGCCGCACCGACCTGCTGGCCCTGCTGCCTGAGCCTCTGTCTGCCTGCTGGATCTCTGTTGTTACTCCTTCTCCAACTGTCACCCCTCTGCATCCTCTGTGGAGCCAGTCTGTTTGTTCCTATTCACGTGTGGCATGTGGCTGATACCGCCCCTAAAAGTCTCCCCTCAGTCTCTTCAGAGTGCCCAGCGTGGGGACCGACTCATGCTGTCTTGTCCTAGATGCCAGGAGGAAGGTCGGCTGATTTGTAAGAATCTTTGAAATGGTTTCACAGGTGCCCAGCTCTGCCTCACAGATACCGTTTTTCTACTTCCAGAGGCCTGGACTCATCTGTGAGTCAGAGACTGGGCAGCAAAGTTGCCTGAGAGACGTTTCTCTGCTCCTTCTGATGGCTTGTGTATTTCACAAATATCGGGTCGTCCAAGTGAAAGTGTTAATCCAAGCGCCACCAGTCTCGACAAATGCTTACACTAAACAATGCTTTCCGAAGGGTCCCTGGGAGGATTCCCCCTCTGATTAGACAAACAAGCCAGTGAGTTGAGAGTTGAGAGCCGAAGGGTCAAGTCAGCACAGAGCTGGTCACCTGGAGGTGTCCCTGAGACTGGAGAGGCTAGTCTGAATCTAGGGTTGATTGTAAATCCTTCTCCCAGACCACATAGTCCAGGAGTCTACACCTTTCCTCTCCCCATGGCTTTGCTTTGTTCTTGGAGTTTTCCCCAATAATTTCTGTTTTCCTCCTGTGATGTGGCTGTCAGTCCCTTTCTTCAGCCCCTGTGCTCTGCCCCAGGAGGCTCTGTGGACCTCCGTTATGGTCCCGGCTTCCATGGGAAATAGGCAACCATGTTGTTGGCTGGGCTGTGGCTGGGCGTCTGTGACCTGGGCAGACTCTGCTGCAACCTCTGCCGGGCGTGTCTTTCTGCAGAGCGGGGATGATGAGGAGTACCAGCGCATCTACACCACGAAGATCAAGCCTCGGCTGAAGTCGGAGGATGGAGTGGAAGGGGATCCTGGGGAGACCCAGAGCCGGACCATCACGGTGACTAGAAGGGTCACAGCCTACACTGTGGATGTGACGGGTCGGGAAGGAGCCAAGGACATCGACATCAGCAGCCCTGAGTTCAAGATCAAGATTCCACGGCATGAACTGACGGAAATCTCCACCGTGGGCGTGGAGACCCAGCCTGGGAAGACAGTGATCAGATTGCCCTCGGGCTCGGGGGCAGTGTCACCAACCGCAGGCTCTGCTGTGGACATCCGAGCAGGGTCCATTTCTGCTTCGGGACCAGAGTTCCAAGGTGCTGGCCACTCGAAGCTCCAGGTCACCGTGCCTGGGATAAAGGTGGGAAGCCCAGGTGTCAGTGTCAGTGCAAAGGGCTTTGATTTGGGTGGCAAAGGAGGGGTCCAAGTTCCAGGAGTGGACATTTCATCTTCTCTTGGGGGTGGGGCAGTAGAGGTGCAGGGCTTATCCCTTGAGAGTGGTAGTAATGGGAAAATTAAAATTCCCACCATGAAGATGCCAAAATTTGGTGTCTCAGCAGGACCTGTTGAGGGCCAGGCACCAGAGGCAGGGTTGAGTGTTTCTGCACCTGAATTCTCTGTGGGGCACAAGGGCAGCAAGCCAGGCTTGACCATCGACGGGAACATCCAGGCTCCTCAGCTAGAAGTCAGTGCTCCCTCTCTCAATGTTGAGGGGCTTGAGGGGAAGCTGAAGGGCCCCCAAATCACTGGGCCATCACTTGAGGGTAACCTGGGCCTGAAAGGTGCCAAGCCACAGGGGAGCATAGGGGTGGACATCTCTGCTCCCAAAATCGAGGGCGGCATCCCTTGCCCCAGTGTGGAAGTTCGAGCCCCCGACGTTGATATTCATGGGCCTGGAGGCAAACTGAATATGCCCAAGATAAAAGTCCCCAAATTCTCTGCATCAGGTTCTGAGGGAGAGGGAGCTGGCATTGATGTGACACTGCCCACAGGTGAAGTGACTCTTCCGGGGGTCTCTGGGGACATCAGCCTGCCTGAGGTTGTTCCTGGGGGGCTGGAAGGGAAGATAAAGGGTCCTAAAGTCAAGAGTCCTGAAATGATTGTTCAGAAACCTAAAATCTCCATGCAGGATGTGGATCTGAGCCTTGGGTCCCCTAAACTGAAAGGAGATATTCACATTTCTGCTCCTGGGGTGCAAGGTGATGTTAAAGGCCCTCAAGTGGCAGTTAAAGGCTCCAAAGTAGACATCAAGACACCCAGCCTAGAGGGGACCCTGACAGGACCCAAGCTTAGTGGTCCTTCTGGGCAAACAGGAACCTGCAGGATTTCTATGGCAGAAGTAGACTTAAATGTGGCTGCACCTAAAGTGAAAGGGGGTGTAGATGTCGCAGTCCCAAAAGTAGAAGGGAAAGTCAGAGTCCCTGAAGTTGATGTCAGAGGCCCCAAAGTGGATGTCAGTGCCCCAGATGTGGATGTTCACGGCCCAGAATGGAACCTGAAAATGCCCAAGATGAAAATGCCCAAGTTCAGCACTCCAGGAATCAAAGGAGAAGGCCCAGATGTAGACGTGAATCTACCCAAAGGAGATATCAGTATTTCAGGGCCCAAGGTCAATGTGGAAGCCCCAAATGTCAACATAGGGGACCTGGGGGGCAAACTTAAAGGCCCTGACATTAAGCTGCCTGAAGTGAGTGTGAAGACACCAAAGATCTCCATGCCTGATGTAGATTTGCATGTTAAAGGCACAAAAGTAAAAGGAGAGTGTGATGTAACAGTACCAAAACTTGAAGGAGAACTGAAAGGCCCCCAGCTGGACATTGATGCACCAGATGTGGATGTTCACGGTCCAGACTGGCATCTGAAAATGCCCAAAATGAAAATGCCCAAATTCAGTGTTCCGGGGTTCAAAGCAGAAGGCCCAGAAGTGGACGTGAACCTGCCCAAGCCTGATGTGGACATTTCTGGGCCCAGGGTAGATGTTAGTGCTCCGGATGTGAGCATTGAGGGACCAGAAGGGAAATTGAAAGGACCCAAGTTTAAGATGCCTGAGATGAATATCAAAACCCCCAAGATCTCCATGCCAGATGTGGACTTACATTTGAAAGGCCCTGGAGCAAGAGGAGAATATGACGTCACAGTGCCAAAGGTTGAAGGTGAGATTAAAGTTTCTGATGTTGAACTTAAAAGTGCCAAAATGGACATTGATGCTCCAGATGTGGATGTTCATGGCCCAGACTGGCACCTGAAGATGCCCAAAGTGAAAATGCCCAAGTTCAGCATGCCTGGCTTCAAAGGAGAGGGCCCAGGAGTGGATGTGAACCTGCCGAAAGCTGACATTGACGTCTCAGGACCCCAGGTGGACGTTGAAGTTCCAGATGTAAATATTGAAGGACTTGAAGGAAAACTGAAGGGTCCCAAGTTGAAGATGCCTGAGATGAATATCAAGGCCCCGAAGATCTCCATGCCTGATATGGATTTGCATATGAAAGGTCCCAAGGTAAAGGGAGAATATGATGTTACAGTGCCAAAGCTGGAAGGGGATCTGAAAGGGCCGCAAGTAGACGTCAGTGCCCCAGATGTTGAAGTTCATGGTCCTGATTGGAACCTAAAGATGCCCAAGATGAAAATGCCCAAATTTACCATGCCCAGCCTCAAAGGAGAGGGCCCAGAATTAGATGTGAACTTGCCCAAGGCCGATGTGGACATTTCTGCACCCAAGGTAGATATTAGTGCCCCAGATCTGAGTCTTGAAGGACCAGAAGGGAAGTTGAAGGGTCCCAAGTTTAAGATGCCTGAGATGCACTTCAAAGCTCCTAAGATGAGTCTGCCAGATGTTGACCTGGATCTTAAAGGACCCAAAATGAAAGGAAATCTGGATGTGTCTGCACCAAAGATAGAAGGTGAGATGAAAGTTCCAGATGTGGACATGAAAGGCCCTAAGGTAGATATTAAGGTACCAGATGTGGAAGTTCAAGGTACAGACTGGAGCCTAAAAATGCCCAAGATGAAAATGCCTAAATTCAGCATGCCCAGCTTCAAAGGTCAGGGCCCAGATGTGGATGTGAACCTGCCCAAAGCTGACATTGACATCACTGGACCCAAGGTTGACATTGAAGCCCCAGATGTGAGCCTTGAGGGACCAGAAGGGATGCTGAAGGGTCCCAAGTTTAAGATGCCTGAGATGAACTTCAAGGCCCCCAAGATCTCCATGCCTGATGTAGACTTACACTTGAAAGGCCCCAAAGTCAAAGGGGATATGGATGTGTCTGTTCCCAAGATAGAAGGTGAAATGAAAGTGCCAGATGTTGACATCAAAGGGCCCAAAGTGGACGTTGATGTCCCAGATGTGGACGTTCATGGCCCGGACTGGCACTTGAAAATGCCCAAGATGAAAATGCCCAAGTTCAGCATGCCTGGCTTCAAAGCAGAGGGTCCAGAAGTGGATGTGAACCTGCCCAAGGCTGATATTGACGTCTCTGGACCCAAGGTTGATATTGAAGCCCCAGATGTGAGCCTTGAGGGACCAGAAGGGAAGCTGAAGGGTCCCAAGTTTAAGATGCCTGAGATGCACTTCAAGGCTCCCAAGATCTCCATGCCTGATGTGAACCTGAATCTTAAGGGGCCAAGACTAAAGGGAGATGCAGATGTGTCTTTGCCTGATGTAGAAGGTGACATAAAAGTGCCAGATGTTGACATTAAAGGGCCCAAAGTTGACATCAGTGCTCCAGATGTTGATGCTCATGGCCCAGACTGGCACCTGAAGATGCCCAAGGTGAAAATGCCCAAGTTCAGCATGCCTGGTTTCAAAGGAGAGGGCCCAGAAGTGGATGTGAACCTGCCCAAGGCTGACATTGATGTCTCAGGACCCAAGGTGGACATTGATATTCCAGATGTGAACATTGAAGGTCCAGATGCAAAACTAAAAGGTCCTAAATTTAAGATGCCAGAAATGAATATAAAGCCTCAAAAGATATCCATGCCAGATGTTGATTTGCATTTGAAAGGTCCTAAAATGAAAGGAGATTATGATGTTACAGTTCCAAAAGTAGAAGGAGAGATAAAACCTCCTGATGTTGACATCAAAAGTCCTAAAGTGGACATTAATGCCCCAGATGTGGGAGTTCATGGCCCAGACTGGCACCTGAAGATGCCCAAAGTGAAAATGCCCAAGTTCAGCATGCCTGGCTTCAAAGGAGAGGGCCCAGAAGTGGATGTGAATCTGCCCAAGGCTGACATTGATGTTTCAGGGCCCAAGGTGGACATTGATGCTCCAGATGTGAGCATCGAAGGTCCAGAGGGGAAACTAAAGGGTCCCAAGTTCAAGATGCCAAGCATGAGTATACAGACACACAAAATCTCTATGCCTGATGTTGGACTAAATCTGAAAGCCCCTAAACTAAAAACTGATGCAGATGTTTCTCTTCCCAAAGTGGAAGGAGACTTGAAAGGTCCTGAAATTGATGTGAAAGCCCCTAAGATGGATGTGGATGTTGGTGATATTGACATTGAATGTCCAGAAGGAAAGATGAAAGGCCCCAAATTTAAGATGCCAGACATGCACTTCAAGGCCCCCAAGATCTCCATGCCTGATGTGGACTTACATTTGAAAGGCCCCAAAGTCAAAGGGGATGTGGATGTGTCTGTTCCCAAGGTAGAAAGTGAAATGAAAGTGCCAGATGTTAACGTTAAAGGACCCAAAGTGGACATTGATGTCCCGGATGTGGACGTTCATGGCCCAGACTGGCACCTGAAGATGCCCAAGGTGAAAATGCCCAAGTTCAGCATGCCAGGCTTCAAAGGAGAGGGCCCAGAAGTGGATGTGAACTTACCAAAGGCTGACATTAATGTTTCTGGCCCCAAAATGGACATTGATGCTCCTGATTTGGATGTTGAGGGACCAGAAGGAAAATTAAAAGGCTCTAAATTTAAGATGCCTAAGTTGAATATCAAAACTTCCAAAATATCTATGCCAGATGTGGACTTGAATTTGAAGGGACCCAAACTGAAAGGAGAGATAGATGCTTCCATGCCAGAACTAGAAGGTGATCTCAGAGGTCCGCAAGTTGATATCAAAGGCCCCAGTGTGGATGTGGAGGTGCCTGACGTTGATCTGGAATGTCCGGATGCAAAGTTGAAAGGCCCCAAGTTTAAGATGCCAGACATGCACTTCAAGACCCCCAAGATCTCCATGCCTGATGTACACTTGAAGGGCCCCAAAGTGAAAGGGAATGTCGATGTGTCGGTGCCAAAATTGGAGGGAGATTTGAAAGGCCCCAGTGTGGATATGGAGGTGCCTGATGTTGATCTGGAATGTCCTGATGCAAAGTTGAAAGGCCCCAAGTTTAAGATGCCAGACATGCATTTCAAGGCCCCTAAGATCTCCATGCCTGATGTGGACTTACACTTGAAAGGCCCCAAAGTCAAAGGGGATATGGATGTGTCTGTTCCCAAGATAGAAGGTGAAATGAAAGTGCCAGATGTGGGCATTAAAGGGCCCAAAGTTGACATCGATGCCCCAGATGTGGATGTTCATGGCCCGGACTGGCACTTGAAAATGCCCAAGATGAAAATGCCCAAGTTCAGCATGCCTGGCTTCAAAGCAGAAGGCCCAGAAGTGGATGTGAATCTGCCCAAGGCTGACATTGACATCACTGGACCCAAGGTTGACGTTGAAGCCCCAGATGTGAGCCTTGAGGGACCAGAAGGGAAGCTGAAGGGTCCCAAGTTTAAGATGCCTGAGATGCACTTCAAGGCCCCCAAGATCTCCATGCCTGATGTAGACTTACACTTGAAAGGCCCCAAAGTCAAAGGGGATATGGATGTGTCTGTGCCAAAATTGGAAGGAGATTTGAAAGGCCCCACTGTGGATGTGGAGGTGCCTGATGTTGATCTGGAATGTCCTGATGCAAAGTTGAAAGGCCCCAAGTTTAAGATGCCAGACATGCATTTCAAGGCCCCCAAGATCTCCATGCCTGATGTGGACTTACACTTGAAAGGCCCCAAAGTCAAAGGGGATATGGACGTGTCTGTTCCCAAGGTAGAAGGTGAAATGAAAGTGCCAGATGTGGGCATTAAAGGGCCCAAAGTTGACATCGATGCCCCAGATGTGGATGTTCATGGCCCGGACTGGCACTTGAAAATGCCCAAGATGAAAATGCCCAAGTTCAGCATGCCTGGCTTCAAAGCAGAGGGCCCAGAAGTGGATGTGAACCTGCCCAAGGCTGACATTGACATCTCTGGACCCAAGGTTGACGTTGAAGCCCCAGATGTGAGCCTTGAGGGACCAGAAGGGAAGCTGAAGGGTCCCAAGTTTAAGATGCCTGAGATGCACTTCAAGGCCCCCAAGATCTCCATGCCTGATGTAGACTTACACTTGAAAGGCCCCAAAGTCAAAGGGGATATGGATGTGTCTGTGCCAAAATTGGAAGGAGATTTGAAAGGCCCCACTGTGGATGTGGAGGTGCCTGATGTTGATCTGGAATGTCCTGATGCAAAGTTGAAAGGCCCCAAGTTTAAGATGCCAGACATGCACTTCAAGGCCCCCAAGATCTCCATGCCTGATGTGGACTTACACTTGAAAGGCCCCAAAGTCAAAGGGGATATGGATGTGTCTGTTCCCAAGATAGAAGGTGAAATGAAAGTGCCAGATGTGGGCATTAAAGGGCCCAAAGTTGACATCGATGCCCCAGATGTGGATGTTCATGGCCCGGACTGGCACCTGAAGATGCCCAAGATGAAAATGCCCAAGTTCAGCATGCCTGGCTTCAAAGCAGAAGGCCCAGAAGTGGATGTGAACCTGCCCAAGGCTGACATTGACGTCACTGGACCCAAGGTTGACGTTGAAGCCCCAGATGTGAGCCTTGAGGGACCAGAAGGGAAGCTGAAGGGTCCCAAGTTTAAGATGCCTGAGATGCACTTCAAGGCCCCCAAGATCTCCATGCCTGATGTAGACTTACACTTGAAAGGCCCCAAAGTCAAAGGGGATATGGACGTGTCTGTTCCCAAGATAGAAGGTGAAATGAAAGTGCCAGATGTGGGCATTAAAGGGCCCAAAGTTGACATCGATGCCCCAGATGTGGATGTTCATGGCCCGGACTGGCACCTGAAGATGCCCAAGATGAAAATGCCCAAGTTCAGCATGCCTGGCTTCAAAGCAGAAGGCCCAGAAGTGGATGTGAACCTGCCCAAGGCTGACATTGACATCTCTGCACCCAAGGTTGACATTGAAGCCCCAGATGTGAACATTGAGGGTCCAGAAGGAAAACTGAAAGGCCCTAAGTTCAAGATGCCTGAAATGCACTTTCATGCCCCCAAGATCTCTATGCCTGATGTTGATTTCAACTTAAAGGGACCTAAAGTCAAAGGAGACTTTGATGTTTCTGCCCCAAAGATGGAAGGAGAGTTAAAGAGTCCAGAATTGGGTGTCAAAGGCCCCAAATTGGATGTTGATATGCCAGATGTAACTGTGGAAGGCCCAGATGGCAAATGGAAAAGTCCTAAATTTAAGATGCCAGACATGCACTTTAAAGCTCCCAAAATCTCCATGCCAGACATTGATCTACACTTAAAAAGCCCCAAGATAAAGGGAGAGGTGGATGTAGATGTTCCAAAATTGGAAGGTGGCCTCAAAGGGCCAGACCTCAAGGGTGACATCAGTGGGCCGGATATCGACATTGAAGGACCAGAGGGCAAATTAAAAGGACCCAAGTTCAAGATGCCTGAGATGAACATCAAAGCCCCCAAGATCTCCATGCCTGATGTAGATTTGCACTTGAAAGGTCCTAAGGTCAAAGGAGATGTGGATGTTTCCCTGCCTAAGGTGGAAGGTGACCTAAAAGGCCCCAAAGTGGACATTGATGCCCCAGATGTAGATGTTCAAGGCCCAGACTGGCACCTGAAGATGCCCAAGATGAAAATGCCCAAGTTCAGCATGCCAGGCTTTAAAGGAGAGGGCCCAGATGTGGATGTGAAGCTGCCCAAGGCTGACGTTGATGTCTCAGCACCCAAAGTGGACATTGAAGGCCCTGATGTTAACATTGAAGGACCAGAGGGAAAGTTGAAAGGTCCCAAGTTCAAGATGCCTGAGATGAACATCAAAGCCCCCAAGATCTCCATGCCTGACATTGATTTGCACCTGAAAGGTCCTAAGGTGAAAGGAGATATGGATGTTTGCCTGCCTAGGGTGGAAGGGGATGTAAAGGCTCCTGAAGTTGACATCAAAAGCCCCAAGGTGGACATTGATGCCCCAGATGTGGATGTCCATGGCCCAGACTGGCACCTGAAGATGCCCAAGATAAAAATGCCCAAGATCAGCATGCCAGGCTTCAAAGGAGAGGGCCCTGATGTGGATGTGAACCTGCCCAAGGCTGACATTGATGTCACTGGACCCAAGGTGGACATTGAAGGCCCCGATGTTAATATTGAAGGACCAGAAGGAAAGTTGAAAGGTCCTAAGTTCAAGATGCCTGAGATGAACATCAAAGCCCCCAAGATCTCCATGCCTGACTTCGATTTGCATCTGAAAGGTCCCAAGGTAAAGGGCGACGTGGATGTTTCCCTGCCGAAGGTGGAAGGTGACCTCAAGGGCCCTGAAGTTGACATCAAAGGGCCCAAAGTGGACACTGATGTTCATGGCCCGGACTGGCACCTGAAGATGCCCAAGGTGAAAATGCCCAAGTTCAGCATGCCTGGCTTCAAAGGAGAGGGCCCAGAAGTGGATGTGAACCTGCCCAAGGCCGACATTGATGTCTCAGGACCCAAGGTGGACATTGATGTTCCAGACGTGAATATCGAAGGTCCAGATGCGAAACTGAAGGGCCCTAAGTTCAAGATGCCAGAGATGAACATCAAAGCTCCTAAGATCTCCATGCCCGACATTGACTTAAACCTGAAAGGTCCCAAAGTAAAGGGCGATGTGGATGTTTCTCTGCCGAAGGTGGAAGGTGACCTCAAGGGCCCTGAAGTTGACATTAAAGGGCCCAAAGTGGACCTTGATGCCCCTGATGTGGACGTTCATGGCCCAGACTGGCACTTGAAGATGCCCAAGGTGAAAATGCCCAAGTTCAGCATGCCTGGCTTCAAAGGAGAGGGCCCAGAAGTGGATGTGAGTCTTCCCAAGGCTGATATTGATGTCTCAGGGCCCAAGGTGGACATTGATGTTCCAGATGTGAATATTGAAGGACCAGATGCAAAACTGAAGGGCCCTAAGTTCAAAATGCCAGAGATGAACATCAAAGCTCCTAAAATATCGATGCCTGATTTGGACTTTAAAGGCCCTAAAGTGAAAGGAGAGGTGGATGTTTCACTTCCAAATGTAGAAGGTGATTTGAAAGGCCCTACTCTTGACATCAAGGGCCCAAAGATAGATGTAGATGCTCCAGATATTGACATTCATGGCCCAGAAGGCAAATTAAAAGGTCCCAAACTGAAGATGCCTGACATGCATGTAAACGTGCCCAAGATCTCCATGCCAGAAATTGACCTGAATTTAAAAGGCTCAAAGCTTAAGGGAGATGTTGAAGTTTGTGGGCCCAAATTGGAAGGTGACATTAAAGCTCCCAAGTTGGATGTAAAGGGCCCAGAAGTGGACATTTCTGGTCCTAAGCTCAATGTTGAAGGCAAGGCAAAGAAATCTCGTTTTAAGCTTCCCAAATTCAATTTTTCGGGCTCCAAAGTTCAGACACCTGAGGTGGATGTCAAAGTTAAAAAGCCAGATATTGATGTAACAGGTCCAAAAGTTGATATTAATGCTCCTGATGTTGAGGTCCAAGGAAAAGTGAAAGGATCCAAGTTCAAAATGCCTTTCCTGAGTATTTCATCTCCTAAAGTTTCTATGCCTGATGTGGAGTTAAATCTGAAAAGTCCTAAAGTCAAAGGAGACTTAGATGTTGCAGTGCCTAATCTAGAAGGTGACTTTAAAGGACCCAAAGTGGACATTAAGGCGCCAGAAGTTCATCTTGATGCACCTGATGTGGATGTTCATGGTCCAGACTGGAATTTGAAAATGCCCAAAATGAAAATGCCCAAGTTCAGCGTGCCTGGCTTAAAAGCAGAAGGGCCCGATATGGCTGTGGGTCTTCCAAAAGGAGATGTCAACATAGAGGGTCCCAGAATGGACATTGGGGGCCCAGAAATCAATGTGGAAGGTCCAGAAGGAGGCTTCAAAGGTCCCAAACTCAAGATGCCCGACATGAATATCAAAGCTCCCAAGATCTCTATGCCTGACATTGATTTAAACCTCAAGGGCCCCAAGGTGAAAGGAGATGTGGATGTTTCTCTGCCCAAAGTTGAAGGGGATCTGAAAGGGCCAGAGGTTGATATCAAAGGCCCCAAAGTGGACATTGATGCCCCTGATGTGGATGTCCATGGCCCAGACTGGCACCTGAAGATGCCCAAGGTGAAACTGCCCAAGTTCAGCATGCCTGGCTTCAAAGGAGAGGGCCCAGAAGTGGATGTGAACCTGCCCAAGGCTGACATTGATATCTCAGCACCCAAAGTGGACATTGAAGGCCCTGATGTTAACATTGAAGGACCAGAGGGAAAGTTGAAAGGTCCCAAGTTCAAGATGCCAGAGATGAACATCAAAGCCCCTAAGATCTCCATGCCGGACTTTGATCTGAACCTGAAGGGCCCCAAAATGAAAGGCGATGTGGACATCTCTTTGCCGAAAATGGAAGGTGACCTCAAGGGCCCAGAGGTGGACATCAAGGGCCCCAAAGTGGACATTGACACTCCTGATATTAACATTGAAGGCCCAGAGGGGAAATTGAAGGGGCCCAAATTCAAGATGCCAGAGATGCACCTAAAGGCTCCAAAGATCTCCATGCCTGACATTGATTTAAACCTGAAGGGCCCCACGGTGAAGGGTGATGTTGATGTTTCCCTTCCCAAGATTGAAGGGGATCTGAAAGGCCCTGAAGTTGACATCAAAGGTCCCAAAGCGGACATTGATGCCCCAGATGTGGATGTCCATGGCCCAGACTGGCACCTGAAGATGCCCAAGATAAAAATGCCCAAGATCAGCATGCCAGGCTTCAAAGGAGAGGGCCCTGATGTGGATGTGAACCTGCCCAAGGCTGACATTGATGTCACTGGACCCAAGGTGGACATTGAAGGCCCCGACGTTAATATTGAAGGACCAGAAGGAAAGTTGAAAGGTCCTAAGTTCAAGATGCCTGAGATGAACATCAAAGCCCCCAAGATCTCCATGCCTGACTTTGATTTGCACCTGAAAGGTCCTAAGGTGAAAGGAGATATGGATGTTTGCCTGCCTAAGGTGGAAGGGGACGTAAAAGTCCCTGAAGTTGACATCAAAGGCCCCAAAGTGGACATTGATGCCCCAGATGTGGATGTTCATGGCCCAGACTGGCACCTGAAGATGCCCAAGATAAAAATGCCCAAGATCAGCATGCCAGGCTTCAAAGGAGAGGGCCCTGATGTGGATGTGAACCTCCCCAAGGCTGACATTGATGTCTCAGCACCCAAGGTGGATGTTGAAGTTCCAGATGTGAATATCGAAGGTCCAGATGCGAAACTGAAGGGCCCCAAGTTCAAGATGCCAGAGATGAACATCAAAGCCCCCAAGATCTCCATGCCTGACATTGATTTGCACCTGAAAGGTCCTAAGGTGAAAGGAGATATGGATGTTTCCCTGCCTAAGGTGGAAGGAGACCTAAAGCCTCCTGAAATTGACAACAAAGGGCCCAAAGTGGACCTTGATGCCCCAGATGTGGATGTTCATGGCCCAGACTGGCACCTGAAGATGCCCAAGGTGAAAATGCCGAAGTTCAGCATGCCTGGCTTTAAAGGAGAGGGCCCAGAAGTGGATGTGAAACTGCCCAAAGCTGACATTGATGTCTCAGGACCCAAGGTGGACATAGACACTCCTGACATTGACATTCATGGTCCAGAAGGGAAACTGAAGGGCCCCAAGTTTAAAATGCCTGACCTGCACCTCAAGGCACCCAAGATCTCCATGCCTGAAGTCGACCTGAATCTTAAGGGTCCCAAGGTAAAGGGTGATGTGGACGTTTCTCTGCCCAAAGTTGAAGGTGACCTCAAGGGTCCTGAAGTTGACATCAGAGGGCCCAAAGTGGACATTGATGTCCCAGATGTGGACGTTCATGGCCCAGACTGGCACTTGAAGATGCCCAAGGTGAAAATGCCCAAGTTCAGCATGCCTGGCTTCAAAGGAGAGGGCCCAGAAGTGGATGTGAACCTGCCCAAGGCCGACATTGATGTCTCAGGGCCCAAGGTGGACATTGATGTTCCAGATGTGAACATAGAAGGTCCAGATGCAAAACTGAAGGGCCCCAAGTTCAAGATGCCAGAGATGAACATCAGAGCTCCTAAGATCTCCATGCCCGACATTGACTTAAACCTGAAAGGTCCCAAAGTAAAGGGTGATGTGGATGTTTCTCTGCCGAAGGTGGAAGGTGACCTCAAGGGCCCTGAAGTTGACATCAAAGGGCCCAAAGTGGACATTGATGTCCCAGACGTGGACGTTCATGGCCCAGACTGGCACTTGAAGATGCCCAAGGTGAAAATGCCCAAGTTCAGCATGCCTGGCTTCAAAGGAGAGGGCCCAGAAGTGGATGTGAACCTACCCAAGGCTGACATTGATGTTTCAGGGCCCAAGGTGGACATTGATGTTCCAGATGTGAATATCGAAGGTCCAGATGCAAAACTGAAGGGCCCTAAGTTCAAGATGCCGGATATGAACATCAAAGCCCCCAAAATCTCCATGCCTGACCTTGACTTTAACCTGAAGGGCCCCAAAATGAAGGGTGATGTGGATGTCTCTTTGCCTAAAGTGGAAGGTGACCTCAAGGGCCCTGAGGTAGACATCAAGGGCCCTAAATTGGACATTGACACTCCTGATATCAATGTTGAAGGTCCAGAAGGAAAATTGAAGGGACCCAAATTTAAAATGCCAGAGATGCACATTAAAGCCCCCAAGATCTCCATGCCTGACTTTGACTTAAATCTGAAAGGGCCAAAGGTAAAGGGGGATGTGGACCTTTCGCTACCTAAGGTGCAGGGTGATCTGAAAGGGCCAGAGGTGGACATTGAAGGTCCTGAAGGGAAACTCAAAGGTCCCAAATTTAAGATGCCTGATGTCCATTTCAAAACCCCACAAATCTCCATGAGTGACATTGATTTGAACTTGAAAGGACCTAAAGTAAAAGGAGATTTGGATGTTTCCATTCCTAAACTGGAAGGAGATCTGAAAGGCCCCAAAGTGGATGTTAAAGGCCCTAAGCTGGACATAGACACTCCTGATATTGACATTCATGGTCCAGAAGGGAAACTGAAGGGCCCCAAGTTTAAAATGCCTGACCTGCACCTCAAGGCACCCAAGATCTCCATGCCGGAAGTCGACCTGAATCTCAAGGGTCCCAAGGTAAAGGGCGACGTGGATGTTTCCCTGCCGAAGGTGGAAGGTGACCTCAAGGGCCCTGAAGTTGACATCAAAGGGCCCAAAGTGGACCTTGATGCCCCCGATGTGGACATTCATGGCCCAGACTGGCACTTGAAGATGCCCAAGGTGAAAATGCCCAAGTTCAGCATGCCTGGCTTCAAAGGAGAGGGCCCAGAAGTGGATGTGAACCTGCCCAAGGCCGACATTGATGTTTCAGGACCCAAGGTAGACATTGATGTTCCAGATGTGAATATCGAAGGTCCAGATGCGAAACTGAAGGGCCCTAAGTTCAAGATGCCAGAGATGAACATCAAAGCTCCTAAGATCTCCATGCCCGACATTGACTTAAACCTGAAAGGTCCCAAAGTAAAGGGCGATGTGGATGTTTCTCTGCCGAAGGTGGAAGGTGACCTCAAGGGCCCTGAAGTTGACATCAAAGGGCCCAAAGTGGACATTGATGTCCCAGACGTGGACGTTCATGGCCCAGACTGGCACTTGAAGATGCCCAAGGTGAAAATGCCCAAGTTCAGCATGCCTGGCTTCAAAGGAGAGGGCCCAGAAGTGGATGTGAACCTGCCCAAGGCTGACATTGATGTCTCAGGGCCCAAGGTGGACATTGATGTTCCAGATGTGAATATCGAAGGTCCAGATGCAAAACTGAAGGGCCCCAAGTTTAAGATGCCTGAGATGAACATCAAAGCCCCCAAAATCTCCAAGCCTGATGTTGACCTAGATTTGAAAGGACCCAAAATCAAAGGAGGTTTTGATGTGTCTGTCCCTAAGATTGAAGGTGCTTTCAAAGGCCCAGAAGTAGACCTTAAAGGTCCAGGTCTGGATTTTGAAGGCCCTGATGCCAAACTCAGTGGCCCAAATTTGAAGATGCCATCACTGGATATATCTGCTCCTAAAGTAACTGCTCCTGATATTGATTTGCACCTCAAGACACCCAAAATTGGAGTTTCTGGTCCCAAGTTAGAAGGTGGTGAACTGGACCTCAAGGGGCCCAAGGTTGATTTAGAAGCTCCAAGCTTAGATGTACACATGGAAAGCCCAGATATTAACATCGAGGGACCCGATGTTAAAATTCCCAAATTTAAGAAACCCAAGTTTGGATTTGGGGCAAAAAGCCCTAAAGCTGACTTGAAGTCACCTTCACTCGATGTGACTGTCCCTGAGGCTGAGCTGAATGTTGAGACTCCTGAAATTAGTGTTGGTGCCAAGGGCAAGAAAAGTAAGTTTAAAATGCCTAAAATTCACATGAGTGGTCCTAAAATTAAGGCCAAAAAACAGGGATTTGATTTGAATGTTCCTGGGGGCGAAATTGATGCCAGTCTCAAGACTCCTGATATAGATGTCAATGTTGCAGGGCCGGATGCCACACTTAAAGCTGATGTGAAATCTCCCAAAACCAAGAAACCTATGTTTGGAAAAATGTACTTCCCAGATGTGGAATTTGACATTAAATCACCTAAATTTAAAGCTGAAGCCCCCCTCCCTACCCCCAAAATGGAGGGTGAAATCCAGGCACCTCATGTGGATATTTCTTCACCAGGGATTAATGTGGGAGGTCCTGACGTGAAGCTGAAGGCTCCTAAGTTCAAAGTGCCAGGTGTGGATGTTTCAGGGCCAAAAATAGAGGGTGACTTGAAAGGCCCCAGGGTGCAGGCAAACTTGGACGCACCTGACATCAACATTGAAGGCCCAGATGCTAAAGTCAAAGCATTCGGCATTTCTGCCCCTCAAGTCTCCATCCCTGATGTGAATGTTAGCTTGAAAGGACCAAAGATAAAGGGTGATGTCCCCAGTGTGGACCTGGAAGGACCAGATGTAGATCTGCAAGGTCCAGAATCGAAAATCAAGTTCCCCAAGTTTTCAATGCCCAAGATCGGCGTCCCTGGTGTGAAAATGGAGGGTGGGGGAGCTGAGGTCCATGCCCAGCTGCCCTCTCTTGAAGGAGGCTTGAGCGCACCAGATGTTAAGCTTGAAGGCCCTGACGTGTCTCTGAAGGGGCCGAAAGTAGACTTGCCTTCAGTGAACCTGTCTATGCCAAAAGTCTCTGGACCTGACCTTGACCTGAACTTGAAAGGACCAAGTTTGAAAGGAGACCTGGATGCATCTGTTCCCAGCATGAAGGTGCACGCTCCAGGGCTTGACCTCAGAGGTGTCGGTGGAAAGGTGAAGATGGAAGGAGACGGTGTGAAAGTGCCGGGGATTGATGCCACGACAGCGTTTAACGTTGGAGTACCAGATGTGACCCTGAAGGGACCAAGCCTGCAGGGAGACCTGGCTGTCTCTGGTGACATCAAGGGCCCTAAAGTATCAGTAGGTGCTCCTGATCTAAGCTTGGAGGCATCTGAAGGTGGTATTAAACTTCCCCAAATGAAGCTGCCCCAGTTTGGCATCTCCACTCCAGGGTCTGACTTGGACGTTAACGTCAAGGGGCCACAGGTTTCTGGAGAACTAAAGGGGCCAGGCATGGATGTGAACCTGGGAGGCCTGAACCTGAAGGGGCCTCAGATCTCTGGCCCTCAAATCTCAGCACCGGATGTGGACTTGAACTTGGAAGGACCAAAAGTAAAAGGGAGCCTTGGGGTCACTGGTGAGTTGAAAGGCCCCACTGTTGGAGGAGGTCTTCCAGGCATCAGTGTTCAGGGCCTAGAAGGAGACCTTCAAATGCCTGGAATTAAGTCCTCTGGATGTGGTGTGGAGCTGCCAGGTGTGAATGTGAAACTCCCAACCGGGCAAATTTCTGGTCCTGAAATCAAAGGCGATCTGAAAGGTTTCCATGGGGCTGCTCCTGACATTAGCGTGAAGGGGCCTTCATTTAATGTGGCATCTCCTGAGTCTGATTTCGGTGTCAGCTTGAAGGGCCCCAAAATCAAAGGAGGTGTGGATGTTTCAGGGGGTGTCAGTGCCCCAGATATCAGCCTGGGCGAAGGGCATGTGAGTGTCAAAGGTTCCGGGGGTGAGTGGAAAGGACCCCAGGTCTCCTCCGCTCTCAACCTGGATGCACCTAAGTTCGCTGGGGGACTTCATTTCTCAGGACCAAAGGGAGAAGGAGGTGTGAAAGGAGGCCAGATTGGACTCCAGGGTCCTGGGCTGAGCGTCTCTGGGCCTCAAGGTCCCTTGGGAAGCGGATCTGGAAAAGTAACATTCCCCAAGATGAAGATCCCCAAATTCACCTTCTCTGGCCGTGAGCTGGTTGGCAGAGAAGTGGGGGTGGATATCAGCTTTCCTAAAGCAGAGGCCAGTGTCCAGTCTGGTGCCGGAGAGGGCGAGTGGGAAGAGTCCGACGTAAAACTTAAAAAGTCCAAAATCAAAATGCCCAAGTTCAATTTTTCCAAACCTAAAGGGAAAGGTGGTGTCACTGGCTCACCAGAAGCATCCATTTCAGGGTCCAAAGGTGACCTGAAGAGCTCCAAGGCCAGCCTAGGTTCTCTGGAAGGAGAGGCAGAGGCCGAAACATCTTCGCCCAAAGGCAAATTCTCCTTATTTAAAAGCAAGAAGCCACGGCACCGCTCGAATTCCTTCAGTGACGAGAGGGAGCTCTCTGCACCTTCCACCCCGCCTGGGACTTTGGAGTTTGAAGGTGGAGAAGTGTCTCTGGAAGGCGGGAAAGTCAAAGGGAAACAGGGGAAGCTGAAATTTGGTACCTTTGGTGGATTGGGGTCAAAGAGCAAAGGTCATTATGAGGTGACTGGGAGTGATGATGAGACAGGCAAGTTACAGGGGAGTGGAGTGTCCCTGGCCTCTAAGAAGTCCCGACTGTCATCTTCTTCTAGCAATGACAGTGGGACTAAGGTTGGCATCCAGCTTCCCGAGGTGGAACTGGCCGTTTCCACTAAGAAAGAGTAGCCGGCCTTTGTGTGTGTACATATATGTATAAAAAGACATCAGCCTTGGGTGTGTTTGTATATAAACTCCAAAGAGAAACACGCCAACAGCCTCAGCAGTAATGCAAAGATCTGGCCTCGGCCAGTGGCAGGCGCAGACCGCCTTTAGGCTCCCGGAGCTTTCCAGATAGGTAAAGAGTTCCAAGTTCGTCCAGCCCATGTGCAAAATCAACAGTATTTGCCTTAAGATTTCAGTTTTTTGCATTGAATGCTGAGAGCTCCTGTTTACTAAGCAAGCTTTTGTGTTTATTATCTTCATTTTTACTGAACATTGTTAGTGTCGGGATAATGGAAACCCACTTTTTCATTGTAATGACTTTTGGGGCTTTTGTTAGTAAGGGTGGGGTGGGGTAGAAGGCAGTAGAGGGGGCCAGACCTCCATTTCTCCTAAGATTGGATCTACTCAAACAGCAAACACCCAAAGACGGCCGAGAGGAGCTGGCAGGCAGGGCGTGTGGGTGTTTTTAGAACTCTTTAGCATCGCCTTTTCTCCAGGGGTGGCGGTCACAGCCAGTTTGGTGAGAGGGAATTAGAATATCTTTGTAAATTGGCCAACCCACCAGCTCACCACGAGGGGCTTCCGTTTTGTGAACTGTAAGAGAAATGTTTTCTTCTTGACTGCCATGCTCCTGATATTCTGATTTCTTTTAACAAATGTTATCGTGATTAAGAAATTTTCCAGCACTTTAATGGCAAATTAATTAAGAATGTAAGAAAAATGGATGCTGTCAAAGGCAAATAAAGCTGTTCATTAACCCTGATGTCTTGTGCCTTTGCGTTCTGTGTTGAGGGGACAAAGCCTGGGGGAGCTGCACCCCGAGCCCTGACAGTTCGGACTGGACCCACCCAGTGGCATTGCCAGTTTCATTAGTGGATGATGGGAGGAATTCTTTGCTTCTCAATTCTCAGGGTGAGGCTGGCGGCACCATTGCTGAGAAATCAGGAGAGGCTTGGCACGCTGGCAGGCCAAGCCCCAGGACCCACCCACCAACTTTGCATCCTCAGGTGTGAATACACGACTCAGAAATGGTTCTAAATGGGTAAAAGGATACAGATGTGAATGGAAAAAAAGCCCTATTGGAGTGGGAGAAAGGGGTCTGGCTGTGAGTCACAGGCCTGCCATCTATTCCTGACTTGGCTGCAGGTTTGCTGGGTGACCTCAACTTACCTACCCTGTCTGGGCCTCAGTTTCCTCTTCTTTGAAATAAGGGTGCCGATCTCGTATTAGATGTCTTTATGGTTCCTTCTAGTCCATTTTAGGGCTAAAGTTTATGAAAAATCTCTTCTGACCAAAGTCCCCTTTTGATTTCCAGCTCTGCAGAGAATACATGGTGGGGGAACCTTCTAGAAACGCTCTTAAAGTTGGTCACTGTTGGGCAGAGGGCAATTTTGTACCAAAGCAATCGGACCAAGCTCGTCCCCCTTGCCACCACCCAGAGCTGCCACCTTTCTGCCAGTGGAGGCAGCTTTGTACCTCTCCTATCACCCCCAGACCAGAGATAACAGCTCCCACCCCATCCTGCCCTCTCTAGTACCAGCTTGTCAGTTGGTTTCTGCACATAACAGTGGGATATCCTGCCCAGCATGAACTCAGAATGGATTTCAGACATGCATTTGCCAGCTCCATCCATTCCCACCTTAGCCAGAGCCTGTGACCCTGGGGGGTTTGGAGCTCAAAGGTGGCTGTTGGTTTTGGAAGGAGGTAGGTAACAAGGGAGGTGCTTGATCCCCTGCTGTTTTACTTAAGATGACTGACCTCCAGCTGCTTTTGTGAACTGGGCAAGACACTTAATCTTTGAGCCTCAGTTTCTCACCCAGAAAAGGGGGACAGTATCCATAGGACCAAAGAGTCCGTTCAGGTGCTTAGGTTGTCTACTGTGCAAGGGCACCATATTTAAGTGTCAGGCCATATGTTTATTTATGGAGAACATGAGGGTGTGTATGGAGTCCTAGAGAGGCGAGTGGGAGCCCCTCCACACACACTCAAGAGTGAGACCACGCACATGCCCACTGGCACACACACCTGCACACGGCTGTCTCCTGTCCTAACTGGGTCCGAGCACCCACTCTTGGAGGCATCCAAGGGTGCTTCTTTCACTCACACACAGCCCAAAGCCCACTTCCCAATCCTCCCTCCATTCTGAAACTGACAAGAGTGTAGGGTGGGACAGTGTACCTGCTACCCGAGATGTATGGCCCTTGTGTCTGGAGGGTGGGGTGAGTGAGTGACAGTGGGGAACACTTGTGTACACAGCCAGGAGGGGTGCCCATTACGAGGCTGGAAAGATCCCCTGGGCAGAACGACCCAGATTATCCAATAATGTATCAATTAAAAATTTTTTTAGTTTGAGGAAGGGGTGATGTAGGCTAGTGGTGGCCCTCAGTGTCCATTCACTCAATACGTATTTTTTTGAGTGCCATGTGGTTAGATGCTGTCTTAGACCCACTGGTCTCAGAACCCTCTTCTGCTAACCTTCACAGACCAAATGACCAAATGACATGATGGATGTGGGAAACTGGAATGCTTTGAACACTGGAAATATACACGTGTAAATGATACTTCTACCGAGGATGATGAGGATGGTCATGGTTCCTGGGCTCTCAGGCTGGGGCTGTCAGAGGGTAGTGGGTAAGATGGAGAAGAAACAGCAATGGGCCATTCAAGCGTGAGAAACTTCTCAGCTGCCCTCTTTCCACATCAGGCCCAGGCTGCAGGCAGTGACCACAGAACAGGAGCCCTCCCTCCTGCAGTGACCGTTACCATAGAAGGGGCAGCATGGAGGAGGCGCCAGGGGCTGGAGAGGCGTGTGAGGGCCCATCCTACCTGGCTTCCCTTTGCCTGTCCTGCCTGCCCACTCGCATTTCCCACTCCCTCTCTTCTTCCCGACTCCTCCATCACCACTTACCCTGGTCCCCTCTCAGTCCCTGACAGGGATGGTCCAAGTTATTCCCTAAAGTCCTGCAGGGTGCAGATTCACGAGGTCTCACACTCTGAGGTCCTGGTTCCTGCATTCGAGGGTGGGAATACCCTCAGGAGACCAGGAAGGGCCCGGGCTAGGCCTGCATCCTCACAGGGCACTTTGCTTCAGGCAATGTGTCCGTGTAGAGGAAGTGGTGTGGATAAGGGGACATTTGGAAGATTGAAATGCACAGGCTCACAAATGGCAGTAAATATTTTTCATCAACTCAGACTCATTTTTATATCTGTTGGGGTCTCTGCAGGAAACCAAATTCCACTTGAAGATAGTTCAACCACAGAGACTTTAAAAGGGACTGTTCACAGAGTAGTGGGCAGGGGCAAAGACTCCCACAAGGGGTGGTAAGACCCCCAGGGACAGGGGCCTGGGGAAGAAATGGTGTTCCTGGAATCTAGCATGAGCTGGAGGCGGAGGACGGACCGCCAGCAGGAGCTGTAGCCATGAAGGAAGGACCACAGCATTTGCCGGAACTGCCCGCCACGCGAAGCAGGAAGAAATACCCTGAACTTTCCTGCCGCTGGTGCCTCCCCCTGGAGGGCAAGCGAGCCCAGGTGTTGCGGGTGAAGGGGTCAGTGTCCTGGAGGCACAGAGCAGGGTAGAGAAGCAGGGAGAAGGGCTCTGAGGGTGGAGGGGCAGATAGACAGCAACCAGGACAATGTCCTAATCCTCTCAGTTTTTGGTTTGGCAAGTTTGAATTTCTGTATATGGAAGTTTCATTGCGAAAACACGAATACTCCTCTCTTGCTTTTTGTAAATAGCCAAAGGGCCTGGAAGATACTCCAGGGTTCCCAGGACAGAGCCCTGAAAAGAGCAGTGGTCTGGGAGTCAGAGGCATTAGCCATCACCTTGGGCAAATTAAGGTCCCTCTCTGAGCCTCGGTTTCCGCGTTTGTAACATGGATAAGGCATGCATTCTCTAAGGCCTTGGCCAGTTCCAATAGTCTCTGATCCTTTCAGGAGCAAGGCTGGTTAATTAGGTGGATGGGGCTGAACTGGGTGATAAGCAAGGTGTGATTATAACGTAGTGCACCTAATATTCCTGTGTACTTGGTAAACTGACTCAAATGTTTTGAGCAACGGTGGTGTTGTTGAAATACTACTGTATCTCCAGTGTCCCAAAGCAAAGCCCAGCACCCACCAGAACTTCGCATGTTGCTAGTACACGTCTCACTTCTTCCTAGTCCAACCTTAGCTCTCTGGTGTTGTGCATCAGCTGGGACATGAGTAGCATTTGGGAGATGCAGCAAGGCATGTAACTGATGTTCCTTTTTTTCTTTTTTTAAAGTGTATTTATTTTGAATTCAAACCGACTGAGTAGTCGCAAGAATAATACAATGAATATTCATATACCTTTCACTTAGACTTACCATTTTTTTTTTTTTTCGGTGAGGAGGATTGGCTCTTAGCTAACATCTGTTGCCAATCTTCCTCTTTTTGCTGAGGAAGAGTGGCTCTGAGCTAACATCCAGGCCCATCTTCCTCTATTTTGTATGTGGGACACTGCCATAGTGTGGCTTGATGAGTGGTGGGTCGGTCCACGCCCAGGACTCGAACCTTTGAACCTGTGGGGCCGCAGAAGTGGGGTGCGTGAACTTAAGCACTACGCCACCAGGCCGGCCCTTAGACTTATCAAACTCTCTCTATATAGATGTTATAATTATCATTATTTTTGCTGAATCATATGAGAATAAAATGCAGACACCATGACCCTTTACTCTGAAATACTTCAGCATGTATAGACATTCTCTTATATAAACACAATACAATAATCAACTTCAGGAAACTTAACATTGATACAATATTATTATCTGACATTGAGTCCATATTTAAATTTTACCAATTGCCCCAATAATTTTCTTACAGTACTTTTTTCCCCCAATTTAGGCTTCAGTCATCCACGATCCCACGTGGCATGTAGTTGTCATGGTCTCTTCAGTTGCTTCAATCTGGAACATTGCTCAGCTTTTTGTTGTCATTAGTGACATCGATATTTTTGACATGTACGGAGGCCAGTTGTTTTGTAGAAATGTCCTTCAATTTGGGTTTGTCTGATGATGTTTCCTCGTGGTTAGATTCAGGTTATGCTTCTTGGGGCAGGAACACCACAGAAGTGGTGTGGGGTCCCTTCTCAGGACCTGTATGATTTCGATTCCTTGATTAAGGAGGAGATTGCCAAGTTTCTCCATTGTAACAGCGTCATGTTTTCCCTTTGGAATTAACAAGGAAACCCAAGTTTTCAAGAAAGAAGTCCAAGTTTGGGCAAGTTTATTTCACAAGCACACTTTAAAGGCTAGTGGTGTGCACACTTCAGCAGTGGAGAGCTCTCCAGATGGGGGTTTTGAAATCTTCTGGCTTTGGGCTTTGCACACAGAACAGCTCTCTGTCTCTCCTCACGAGGACCAAGAATTCAGGGCATGAATGCTCACCATAGGCCGAGAATGCCGTATGCTGTTTACCAGCCTCCGAGTCACCCCGTGGCGTCTGGTGGCCACAAGTGCTTCCTAAGGCTGAACGCCCCCAGCAGAGGTGCTGCCAGGGGCCACAGCAAATGTGTGGGGAACATTCTGCTGAGCAGGGTGGTTTCAGTTCCTTTTAAAAACCTCTGTTATTTCTATTACAAGCTTGAGGCCTGGCCTTAACAGAAAAACTTCCCAGCAGTAGAGCCAAGGATCAGGAAGGGTTAAGGATGTAAAGACCTTCTCTTTGGACAGGGCATTCTAGTCCACAAATTGCTTTATCTCTTGAGATCTCCCAGGGGGTTCTGCACTCCATCCCAGCAAGAAGGCATACAGAAAGGTGAGGTTCACAGAGGTGAAGTGATGGTCTCAACTCACACAGCTGGGAAGAGGTGACTCTGCCTAGGTCCATCCAACCTTTCTGATTAAAAACTTTTTTTTTTCCCATGATGCTAATGCTGCTTCCTTGAGGAAGTTGGGAATTTTTTTCTGGGGAGGTTTTAGGAAGTGGAAGATGTCTTTTGCAATTTGTAGGGCCTTGACCTTTTAACAATATCCCCGAAGTAGTTATTAAACACTTATGTGCAAAGCCTTTTTCCTCAACGAGCCTATAGTCTAGTAGGGGAATAATAATAATAATAGCTATCAGTTCTGCCACTTCCTAGCTGTGTGATCTTGGGCAAGTTACTGAATCTCTCTGTGCCTCAGTTTCCTTAACTATAAAATAGGGGTGATATGGTATCTCTCTCATAGCGTTGTGAGGATGATGTAAATTAACACACATAATGTGCTTAGCATATAGTAAATATTATAAATGTTAGCTATTGCCATGGAATACTTACTGTGTTAGGCATTGTATATGTATTGTACATGCTTTATCTCTTGATTTCTGCAACAGCCCTCTGAGGTGGGTATGATTTTTCTCACAAATAAACCGAGGCTCAGAGAGGTTAAGCAATATGTTCAGGGTCACACAGCTAGTAAATAGCAGAGTTCTGATTCAAACTAGGTCTGGTCTGACGGAGAAGCCCATGCTTTAACTTGTCATAGCATTCTGATTGCTGTGATACCGGGAAGATGGTGTTAATAACAGTCTATAACTGTTTCAAGGTTTGGAGACAAGTGTGGGGAGGGCGTTCCAGAGAGAGGGAACAGCAGGAGTGAAAGTGTGGAAGTGCAGTGTGTGGGGAGGCTCAGCAAGGCAGGGTTGGCAGGAGCAAGAGAAGTTTGGGGATCTTAGAATGAAACTCGAGACCCCGGCAGGTTTCTGTTCCAGTCCAGAAAGGAAAAGGCTCTTACCAATTTGCCCATTTCGGGGGTGAGGGTAGGCTCCAGGCCTCAAGCAAAGTGAACCCCTGGCCCAGGTTCAGCCTCCTCAGCTGCTGCCAGCCCCTCCTGCCCAGTGTTACCCTGGGTCTTTCCCCTCCTGCATCTTCACTCTTCCAGAGGAGGATGATAAACAAGGGAGAAACTGCAGTTAAAATATTTGCATTATAATTAGCCCCAGCCATTGTCCAGGGCCACCATCCAGGCAGTCTGGAAGGCCTTGAGCTGGCCTGGCGAGTGGACTCACTGCCCCGCAGCTGTGGGCATGCATGCCAGGCCTGTATACATCCCTCTGGCCAGCCGGGGTCCTGTGGGGCTGAGCCCCTTCTCTCAGGGAGGGCCTGCGAATGTGATAGGGCTCCAGAGAGATGTTTTGGGCAGAACTGAGTTGTTCCCAGCTGTGGACAGAGTCCCCCCTCCTATGCTTCTGCCTGCTGGCCCTGCTTGGCTCCAGGGCTGAGGCCGACTGGAGCCGCCTTGAGAACGTGCTGACACTCAGCAGTGGGAGCAGGAGGACCTCCCCGCCTCCTGGGTGGGACGGAGCAAGCCCACCCCCCCACCCACCCACCCTGATGCCCTGCTCAAGGGAAAGGAGCCTCCACGAGCTCTGACAACTGGCTCTCCATTCCTGAAAATTATGCGGGCGCGAGGGAAGAAGGAAGCAAATAGAAATCTAGGGGGAAAACAGAAGAGCGAGCCCCGGATGGGGCAGAGACGGAGGCGGCGTGGCCAGGGGTCGGGACGGAGAAGGCAGCAGGGGAGGAGCAAAGCCCTGGTAAGAGGAGAGAGGGAAGGGGGAGGTTTGGGTAAGAGCGGCCGGGAAAGTGCAAGGGCGTGGAGAGAGAAGGAAAGAAGAGAGGACCCCCAGGGAGCAGGGACAGTGTAAAGGGATTTAGGGGGACTTTAGCACCGTTCCCCATCTAAATAAGTCCCTCCTGCGCCCCAAATGAACGTACAACCTAAGTAAAGCAGCGCGCTTGCACAAGTTCCCCGCTCCAGCCAGAAAACAGATGACTCCCTTAAGCCCCCCATACTGTAACCCTGGGGCCGCCAGCGTCCAGGGAGTAAGAGAGGCTCCCACAGAGACCCCCAGTGCCGGAGGAGTAGGAGGGAGAGAAGCAACAGGGCTCCGGAGAGGAGGACACTCTCCAGGGAGCATCTGCCGCCACGCCCCGCCCCGTTCGGCCGGACTACCAATCGCTAGGCCGCATCCGGGTCTCGTGACCTGTTGCCAGGCAGATTTTTATCCACCCAAAGGCTGCTGCGAGGCACGTCCCCTGCGGCGGCCGGGTGGGGCTGGGAGCCGGGCGCCGAGCTCAGCTCCGCGCAAAGCCGGGAAGGAAGACCCTGGGGGGCCGTGGGGAGGTTGCTGGGGGCCAGGTTCACACCTCCTACTGCGTGGCCGCGGGAGTTAGCCCCCATACTCTGGGAGGTACCTAAGCGCCAAACGGTGGAGGGACGCATGCTTTTCCCTTAGGCCCGACTTGCCTCAATCGACAGCTTTGTACTCTGAGGAACTGCTGTGCTGGAGAGTGCCAGCGCCTTATACGTTGATACTTTGGGATATTTACATTTAAAAAGAGAGCTTTTGGGCCCTGATGGATGGGTCTCTCATGGTGGTTATTTCAGGCCCGTGGGCAGGCAGCTCGGGTATTTTGGGACAGGAGAGCCTTTTAGCAAAGCCTCGCAAACAGCGGGGGTGTGTGCCCGCCTGGCTTTCCCCTCTGGGGGCCTGACACAGCCCCGGATGCTGAGCTGCAGAACCCTGGTCTGTAGCAGGGGCACCGACCCCTGCCTGCCTTAAGGTCCCCACTCCCGCGCAGGTGAGGGGAAAGGCTTTTGACAACCTCTGGCCTTTCCAGCTTTCCAGCCAGTGCCCATCCGGCCTCCATCCCCTGTGTCCAATGGCCAGGCAGTGGGGAGGGCTGGAATGTGAGCAGGCAGGAGAGAAGAATGACAGGGCAGTTTCTACTTGTAAGAGTCCAAGTCCGGCTCACAACTTGAATTTCAAGTGGGCCCTTCAGGCAGATTAGGGAGGTCAAGTGAAAGAGTGGAGGCAGCCGGTGTGGATTGTCTAAATTCCTAGAAAATAAATTCTAGGAATTTAGCTGTGGGAGAGAGGAGCCAGGTGGGCACACTCAGCACCATGCGTAGCTGGGATTAGAGCTGGTGGTCCAGGGTGCCTGGTGGGGAGGGGTGGATTTTTGCTCTCCTCTCTCTGTTTGAACACTTTGTTTTTCCAAAAATTAATTGTCTCTTGAATGATATCTGAGAAACAAATTAATGCTTTTAGCCAAGGGATTTTTAACAAAATTATAATTTTTTTTAACTGAGCTACAGTCCTCATATGGAGGAAAACCACTCCCTGTAAATACTGTTTTTGGTGACTGCCCTTTGTTTGAAGTAATTACTGTCCCTCAGAATGGGAAATTACACATTATTGTTTATCAAAAGGAAATAAATACCTTGGATTAATAAGATTCTTGCTGCTGGAAAGTGATTCCAGAGCTTGCCAGCAACCCACGGTTAAAAAGCCGGCACAGCAAGTTGTGCAAACACTCACCTTTGGTGTTTAAGGATTGCTAAAGGGAAATGGTTGGATCCTGTGTGTCGGTTGAAGCTTGCTGGCCACGTTCTTGTTACATAATCATGGAGAACCTTTGATAGTGCTTTTCTGATGTCAGAAATAAGGACAGGAAAAAACATGGGGAGTGGAACGAGCCTCCTGCCGACTCTGCTCCGACTCTGGGTTGCTCTGTATTCGTGGGCGTTTGGTTAACTCTCACTAAACAAGAGGGTGGAAAGTTGGATAGGAATGCTTTACTGAGACAGCTTGAACCGCATCTAGGCTCACGCAGGGCAGAAAAGGTCTTGGAGGTGGCTCTGAGCACTGTATGTCTCAGCCTTTCCGTGTTCCAGCCAACGCCCCAGGAGTGCTCGCCTCCAGTCTCCTGAGCACTCCTGCTTTTGACTCCGGCCATTGTCAACTCCTGCAGCCTCAGACTGGCCTCTCCAGCCACACTCAGCTCTTTCTAGCACTCTTAACATACCCCGCTCTTGCCAGCGCTCGGGCTTTCCAGTTGCTCTGTACTTTCCTGTTCTCAGCACTGTTCATATTAAATTATCTGTGATCAGTTGCCTGGCTGTCTGCCTCCTGGATCAGACTGTCAGCTCTGTGAGGGGGGATGCAGTCTGCTTGTTCACCATCATATCGGCAGCACAGTGCCAGGCACAGGGCACACGGCACACGACACAAACTCAATACGCCCTCCTATCACTGTCTTATCACTTGACACACTTCCCCTCAGCAACACGTGCTCCAGTTTTCCTTCTGTCCATTACTGTGTATTTTCCTGATTGCCAAGAGGCGTTAGCCTCTACGTGGGGTAAAAACATATGGACAATTCCAAACCAAACCAACCAACCAAACACCAGAACTGGTTCCGGAATAAGTCATGGCTAAAGTTTTGCATATCAGCTGCTCTCCTTCAGTTGTTGATGAGTCTGATTTAATTTCAGCAAGGGATGGAAAGTGTGCAGCCTGTCAGTCAGCAAACTCTTCAAAATCCACATGTTTCTGGCAGGCAGGACTGCCTTGTTGGGGTGAAAAGGAGGTAAAGCAAAAGCTTGGTGACTCAGAAGGTGAGGAGCTGAAGTCCAAGAAAGGTGGTGGCCGCAGAGGGCGTGCTGAGTGGGGAAGAGACCTGCAGGGGTTTGGTGGGAGAAGAAGGTGGCACAGGAGTGGGTTCGAGATGCCCCCCGCCAGAATTGCAGCAGAGATATGATGGCCACGAATTGAAGTGGAGGAAGGAAGAGAGGAAGAAAGCTGGGGCATGGAGGAGGCGTGGGGTCCCCAGATCTGATCAGTTGGGTCCAAAACCAGTGGCTGGCGTCTGAAATGTCACTCATTGCTTAAATCTGGGAAGTGTGACTTTTGATGATTCTGTTCCCAATAGGTTATTTTTGTTTTTATTAATTTAAAAAAATGCATTTGGGGCCGGCCACGTGGCGCAAGTGGTTAAGTGGGTGCATTCCGCTGCAGGGGCCCGTGGTTTGCTTGTTCGGATCCCGGGCACGCACTGACGCACCACTTGTGCAGCCGTGCTGTGGTGGCATCCCACATAAAGTGGAGGAAGACGGGCACGGATATTAGCTCAGGGCCAATCTTCCTCAGCAAAAAGAGGAGAATTGGCATTGGATGTTACTTAGGGCTGATCTTCCTCACCAAAATAAATAAATAAATAAATAAATAAATAAAAATACATCTTTCTGATGAAATTCTGAGTGCCCTGGCAGGCTTTGTTTTATTAAGAAGGTGGTACAAAGAAAGCATCTTCATTTATTCTCCCTCCTTCTTCTCCCTCCCTCCCTTCCTAGTGAAATTTTTGGCTAGAAACCCCAGCCAGGATGTGGAGAGTTGTGTTTTCCACCTGAAGCAAGGTGGGGCTGGCCTTCTCTTTGTTGCAGCTAACTGCCCCCACCCCCGTCCCCCGCTGTTCTCCTTTTTGAGCTGGACAGACACAGCAACAGTGGCCCCGTTGCCAGCGCAGACGGTTGCAGAATGAGACAAAGCCCTTGTGTATTTTGCTGGGCAGCACTTGGCTGTGAAATCCTGACATGTGAGCGTAGGAGAGCATTTGTGGTGTCCGAGCATACAGCACTCGATTCTATGCTTTTCAGAGCGTTTCTAAGCCTCCTTCAAGGACATCAAGGCTGGGGTTTGGTAGATGTGTTTATCTTTCCCAAGTTTGGGCAAAGTCCTCCTAGAAAGTAGATTTTTCTTTGTGTGTGTGTGTGTGAGGAAGATCAGCCTTGAGCTAACATCCATGCCAATCCTCCTCTTTTTGCTGAGGAAGACTGGCCCTAGGTTAACATCCGTGCCCATCTTCCTCCACTTTATATGGGACGCCACCACAGCATGGCTTGATGAGCGGGGCGTTGGTGTGCACCCCGGGATCCGAATCTGGGCCGCCAGCAGCGGAGTGCGTGCACTTAACCGCTATGCCACGGGGCTGGCCCCTAGAAAGTAGATTTTGAGGCACTGAGATCAAAAAACTCCTGGGGAAGTGGGTATGGAATTGTGTGTTTTAATGTGATGCAGTGTGTTTGAGCAATACCCACATTCCATCGTCAAGAAAGAAACACCATTCCCAGCCCAACGCGGACTTGTTCAAATGACCACTGACCCAGGTGGCTTGTGCTGGTTCCTTGTCCACAGAGAGCAAGCTCCTGAGGTCGGCGAGATGAAAGGATTATTTACTACGTGAAGTGGGGGGTCATTTGATTCTCTCAGTTCATCAAACTCCCAGTTGATTCTCTTAGTTCAAAGTGGAAAAGAAATGAAGTGGGTGGTTCTTTAGCTTGATATCCCGTATGGTCAACCGGGCTTGGTAGTTGAAAGCCCACTGGATTTTATTAATCATTGGAGCAATGCAAAGCTGCTGACCACGCCCTGTGTGTCTCATCAGGGACTCTCTGAGAGACAGCACGTAGGTGTGGGAGGAACAGGTTCCAACCTGAGCCTGATTGTTAACAAAGCCAGGCTTCCCTAGCAGATGTGAATCTCCAGGCCAATCAGATTACCTCAGCCTTCTAGCACCCGTGTGAACGGGCATAGCAGGGAAGCTGGCTGGGCCTGGCTCAGGTAGGGCAGCCCGTTGCCTATAAGGTGTGATTTGAGGGCCTCAGGAAAGGCTGCCCTAGCCTGAAATCTTTCCTCTACTGGCTTGTCAAGGATGTCTGCAGTTTCACTATTAGTGAGTCATTCCTTTGCTTCCATGGGCCCTCTCTGTGCCGTCCTTCTGTAAATGCAGATTGGTCTGTGATACAGGATTCCCTTAACCTTCTCACCTTAAATGGTGTGTTTCATCTCTTGGGTGAGCCCCAAACTCAGTTTCTCTTTTTCTTTTTCCGGTTTTATTGAAATATAATTGGCATAGAGTATTGTATTCGTTGTTGGTGTACCACATAATGAGTTGACATATGTATATACTGGGAAATGATCACCGCGGTAAGTTTAGTCTCAGTTCCACTTTTTCGTGTTAGGTCCCCTTCAGTCTCTTCACCTGCCCTGTTCCCTCTTCTGTTCAGCTTAGACAAGAAGCACAGCTGGAAGCCAGGTGGCCCAGTGTGGGGGACAGAGGAGCCGAGGAAGGGGAAGGGAGGACGTGGAGGACCAGCAGGCTCTCGCATGGCTGCCCAGCACAGTAAGGGCTGCCGGCCTTGCTCTGGTGCCAGATGGTGCATGAAGGGAGCTGTTCTCCCCTTTTTGGCCAGAGTGGAGCACTGTCAGCTCCTACACAGGCTCCTTTCCCCTCTCCTCCCACTTCCTTCCATTCACTCACTTTCCTCTTCTTACTGTCTGTCCTTCTGTCCTTCCTGTTTGCTCTCAGCCATCATGGTTCTAAGTGGCCCCATGCAGGAAAGGAACTCTCGATTGGTAGCCCCAAGGAGCCAGGAGCTCCTAAGGCAGACCAGAGTTTGGCTGCACCCTTTCCCCCTTCCGCTTGGTTCTCAATCCCTCCATGAGGCCTGGGGTGTGGCACAGGAGCTGCCCCGCTGCAGGCATCCAAACTTGCACAGCTGGTTGGAGCAGACACGGAGAGTGTTTAGTGAGGGGCCAGCTAGATGCTGTGGGCTGCACTAAAGCCTTAAACTATTTCTGCCTTTTCTTCTTTCCCTGGCTTAGAAGGCATGACCAGAGCCCATCTCTGTCATGCCCCTGCCTCGGGGTATATTTTATCTCCTCATACCTCTCTCCTGGAGCCTTCCATCCCAAAGGAGGTGATGCCGTAAACTCCACTGGAATATAAACTCTAAGAAGGCAGGGATTTTTAATCTATCCTCAGAGTCTAGAACAGTGCCTGGCCCCTAGTAGGTGCTAAATAAATATTTAGCTAAATAAATATTGAATGCACCTCCTCTGGTTGAAGTAATCACAGCTACTAAATACTTTCAACCCTGCTGAACACTCTTTTGGGCAGGTAGATGTTTTTAAAACTCACATTTCCAAAGATTTAATTTTAATTATACCACACAGCAATTCATGTTTATAAAAAATTCAAACAATAAGGGAAGGTCTCCTTGTCCCAAACCCAGTTGCACGCTCCTCCTTAGCGCTAACCACAGCTACCATCTTGGCATACGTCCTGCAGATTTTGCTCTATGCATTTGGACATATCTCTATGTGAACACAGACTGTAGCTTGGCAGGTTAAAAGAAACCATAAGTAAGATCACACCGTATTGTTTTGCAATTTGCTTTTTTCCACTTAATAATATGTTTTGGAGATGGTCTGTGTAGGTAACTACAGATCCACTTCATTCTTTTTCACTGTTGTGAAATATCGCATAGCATAGATGAAGTGTTGTTTGTCTAATGATTCCTCTACCGACAGACCTTTGAGTCATTTCCAGTGTCTGCGAACATCCTTGCACAACCACTTTGAGCACATGTACAGGTATTTCACTGGGATACCTACAGATGGACTTGCTGGGTGAAGGAGCACATGCACTTAACATTTTAATAGCTAGTCCAAATCGCCCTCCCAAGAGGCTGTATCCATATATATTCCCACATTTGGGCGTGAAAGCCTCTGCTTTCTCCATACCCTTATTGGTTTTTGTTGATCTCCTTTATTTTTCACCAGTCTGTTGGTCAGAAAACATCATCTCATTGTTAGAATACAAATTTCAGTTCTATCTTCTTGGCCAGGAAATTGTGATTCGTATTAGTAACATAATCACATGTATAGTAATAATGCTATTTAACTGTTATGTGTTCTGTTATTTAGTAACTATTTTACATGGAATGAATAAGTAATCAGGTCTCTACCCTTTTGGATAGTAGTAGTTATGTATCAATTTTCTCCACATATTTTACTGTGACCTTTAGATGTAAAACGCTAGAGTCTGGGGTCTTGGAGGACGGCAAGAGAATGACCTCTCTTTTCCCCTGCTTGTCCTCGCTTCTCTGGAGTGGCTCCAACTTCTTTGGTGCCACAGCCTGCCCTTCCTCCATGTCCTTTCCTGCCACACAGTGGCCGTGTCCTGGAATGACGATGCCAAGTTGTCCAATCCAATGCAGCAGTGCATTCTCTGCTCTCCGGCCTCTGGGTTTCTTCTTTGATCAGCTCAGAACACGTCAGCAGAAGTTGTTGGTTCCGTCCTTTGCTTGGCTTTGATGATATCAGGCCCATCTTCTGGTACATCAGAAGCCATACCCTGGGCTGTGTCCTTCCTTAATCTTTTCTAAGCTCACATATCACCTAGTACAATGTTTTCCAGAGAGAAGTACATTTTAAAAGGAAAAGCTTGAAGAGCATTTAAAATTTTACACTGTTTAATTTTATGGCTAGTTCCCTTCCCCACATCCACATCGAGGTCATGTGTTCTTCCATTTTTCTCAACCTCTGTATTAAGGCTAACATCAAAATGGTGGTTGTGAAAGGATTTTTCTCCCTGAAAGTTGTCTCTAGGCATGGTTCTCTGTTACTAACAAGATATAGCTTAGAATCATTTAGTGCCTTAATATATATATATTTTTTTTGGTGAGGAAGATTGGCCCTGAGCTAACATCTGTTGCCAGTCTTCCTCTTTTTGCTTGAGGAAGATTGTTGCTGAGCTAACATCTGTGCCAATCTCACTCTATTTTGTATACGGGACGCTGCCACAGCATGGCTTGATAAGCAGTGTGTGGGTCTGTGCCCGGGATCTGAACCTGCAAACCTGGGCTGCCAAAGTGGGCGTGTGAACTTAACCACTAGGCCACTGGGCCAGCGCCTTAGTGCCTTAATATTAATCTCTGGTGATTGAATTGGAATCACCACCCAGTATGGCTGGATTTAATAATGGCCTCCTCCTAAGGATTACTTTTTTAGAGGGAGCCTAGGATTTTAAGGCAGTGTGACTTGTTTTGGTGGTTTCAGATTAATTTTGTATTTGTAGCAGATTAATTTCATATTTGTATCAGGAAACCATTTGCTTGTTGATTTGATTGTTTCATTTTCTAAAGTGAATTGAAAACCAAATTCATGTCCTACCCCTTTATTCAGTCTAGCTACTACAGAATCTTTGCTTTGCTGGTTTTGGTAATATTACTCTGGGATTTCTAAGGCACTCTAGTTTTGGCCACAAGTTATACCAACAAGATACTGTGAGGCAATCTATATATTTAGCTAAGAATCATACTTTCTTTTGGATAACTTCTTTTTTTTTTTTTTTTTAAAGATTTTATTTATTTTATTTTTCCCCCCAAAGCCCCAGTGGATAGTTGTGTGTCGTAGTTGCACATCCTTCTAGTTGCTGTATGTGGGACTCGGCCTCAGGATGAACGGAGAAGTGGTGCCTCGATGCGCACCCGGGATCCGAACCCGGGCCACCAGCATCGCAGTGCGCGCACTTAACCACCAAGCCACAGGGCCGGCCCTGGATAACTTCTTATTTTGGATATTCCGGTGACTTTGCCTTGGACTTTTTTTTTTTTCTCTCACATTTTCTGATATATGCTGCAAAACATGAGTGGATGGTTTAACGGTTTTGAGTGTGGGTTCATAAACTGGAAGGCCTGGGTTCAAATCCCAGCTCTTCCACTTCTTAGCTGTGTGATCTTGGGCAAGTTACTTAAGCTCTCTGTGCCTCAGTTTTCTCTTGTGTAAAACGAAGTAATAGTAGCAACCATCTCCGGAGTTGCTATAAGGAGTTAACACACAAGTTTAAACAGCGTTTGGCACATGGTAAGTGCTAACGTGTTTGCCATCCTTTCTGAAAGAAAAAAACATTCCTTTCTTCTGTGGTTTTTTGGACTTATGCTGAGTTTCATTGTGTCATTGAAAACTGAACAAATTAAAATAGAAGAAAGAGTCACTGAGTGCTTAATTACTCAACCAAAGCCTTTCTGGAAGAGCAAGATTGTTTCTGTAAAATAATTCACACCTGATTAATCTATTAGGATTTTTGAAAATTTGTGGACTGAGAAGAATCAGTGGGATGGGGTTAATCTATGTGCAGTTTTTAAGAGCCTTGAAAGTTTTCACGGCATTGGTTGTTAAAGAAATGAAGATCATTCAGTTGAAAAAAGTATTTCTTCCTTCCTTCCATCCTCCCTCCCTCCTTCCCTCCCTCCCTCCCTCCCTTCCCTCCTTCCTTCCTTCCTTCCTTTCCTCGTCAGTCATCTATTCAAGCTACAAACATTTCCAGAATGCCTGGGACACTGTGCTAGGATACAAAGACAAATAATCCATGGTCCCAGCCCTAGGGAAAATCTAATGAGGGATTTGATTATTACTTATGGTGAGGAAAAATTAAGTGGCCCCACCATCCCTCTGAAAGCTCAGGACAGGGAAGATAGATCATCTGTAAGAAGGAAGCCTGAATAAGAAAATTCACCAGTTTGAAAGTGAAGATCTAGACTCATTCCATTCATCATCTTCCAAGTTACTTTCTCCTGAGGAAGAGTAATTTCTTGGGATGATGGTCAACTTGAACAAGCACATGAAAAGAACAGCCCATTGTAGGTATTGATAACAACCATGGTTTCCATGTTGCTGGCAGACAGAATCCTGGCATTGGCCAGGGAATCTTGTGCACAGGTGGGCTTTCCTTCTTGATGGGCCCCCTATTCCGAGATGCTGGTGACCCCTGGATTGGCGATCTACCACATAAGGCTTCAGGGACTCCTAGTGGGGTTCAATCTACCCATTGGAACTCCTGCCCCATGACATCCAGCTTAGTGCTGAGCAGAGAGAAGATGCTCCGTGGACAGTGACTCACAACCCTCCTTTCTACACCTTCTTAACTTGACAGCACCTTGTTCCTCAGTGTTAAATTGCGCCTTATCTCCTTTCTTCTGCTACTGCAAAATCCTTGAGGATAGGGACTGGATCTGCTGAACTGATGAACCTGAGATGGCATTGTCCCCTTTGTATGAGGTTCCCTGGACTTTCACAGAAGGATTCTTTCAGCATATACCAGCTCCTTTCTTAAGATTCTGTTATCTCTTCCACGGGCAGAACTTCCAAGCGAGGGTGGAGTGGGCTGGGTGCGATGTGGGGTGGGGGTAAAGGTGGGGCCTCTGGTTTTTCTATATACCCACAGTAGGCATTTGAGAAATGTTAATTGATTGGATGGTTTGATGAGTGACCCAGCAGTAATCCTTGTCCTTGTTGTTAGACCACACCACAGCCATCAGCACTGGAATGCAAACACCAGAATAAACCTGTGGAAGCCACCACCAAGCCCGGGCAGTTTCAGGCTGCACCTCATACGCAGGTGAGAGAAGGTGGTGGGGACTGAAAGAATGATAACCTTAATTGTAGTAATGATACCCTCCATCGAGAGATAAGGCTCCCGGGAGCATCCGCAGGTGACCGTGCCTTCCTGGGCCATGGAAGTCACACTCTAGAAAGAGCTGGCTCAGGACACCAGGGGCCCCGCCTCTCCCTCTCCAGGGCCTAGAAACTCAAGTTCTCCTTCTCTCCTTTCAGCTCTTTGAAAAGCTTGTAGAAAATGCACTTACTACAGAAGAATTATTGACTCCTTCAGAAGGCTTCTCAAGGGTTTCTTTGTCTGGAGGGTGTTTTGTGGAACATTTACATGCTTATAGGACAGTGTCTATTAAATTCAGAGTTCAGGGTGGGGCAGAGAGCAGACAGAATTCAAGCGTTAGTATTTACGTCTAATTGAAGATCTACCAGAGTTTGGGAAAAAGTATTTTCGATCCTCTAAAGGAAATGCTTTCTCAGGCCTCGCAGAGGGGAGACGCCCACGTGAAGGGTGAGAAGAGAGGAAGAAGCAGCTGTGGGTGTGGAGATCCTGGAGCCTGGGGAGCTCGCTGGGGGGGTCGTTGGCTCAGTCTGGGCCAGAGCCATGTTTCGGGCCTGCACAACAATTAAAACTTTTTTTGAGGTAGTTGCAAACATTTAAAAATCAAGAGATTTCACAGAAAATAGGGAATATATGGCTTTTTGGAAATGTTGACGTCTTCGGCTGGAGCGGAGTGACTGCCCTGTCCCTGGGGAGTTGGAGCTATCAGCTTCCTCTCCCTCTGCCCTGTGGACCCCCAACTCCCCACCTCCTCCATCCCAGCACCACGTGGTGTCTTGACTCCTGGGGCTAATCCCTCCAGGGGTTCTGTGCATCCCCTTTCCCTCACCTCCATCAGTCACCCCGCCTCTCCCCAACAACCCATCTCTATCTTGGTATCTCCTTTGGGCAAATAAATATGCACATGCCCCTCCCCCTTTAAAGAAACCCTCCCTCAACCCCTCCCCCTTCTGGCTGTGGTGTTGTCCCTATAAAACCAACCTGCTTGAAAGGGTGGCCTCTTCCTCATTTTCCACTCACTCCAGCGCCCTGCTTTCTGCCACCAGGCTTCCCCCATCTCCACCCAAAATTGTTCTTGTTTATCTTTTATTCTGCCCAGTGCAGTCTCTGGACACTCGGTGCTGTACCCTCTCCCTTCTGGAAGCCGTCTCCTCCCTCAGCTTAGTGACATCTCTTTTGTCTTGACGTCTGCATGGTGTGGATGACTTTGCCCTCCCTTCCCAGACCTTTTCTGGGCTCCTCTCTTCCCACAAGCTCACAAATGGCAGAATTTCCCAAAGACCTGTGCTGGGGTCTTTATTTTTCTCATTCTCGATGCTCTCTGGGCAACCTCTTGGGGCCCGCTGATTCTCCAGCCTGCTCTCCAGCCAGCCCTCTCTTCTGAGCTCCAGGCCTGCGTGTCTGGGATCCCCAGCACTGGGCTCACCTCCACCTCCCCTCTCCCTGCCAACTCAACCTGCCTCTTGTTTTCTCTGCCTCTGATCAGCTCTGCTAACCATCTGTTCGCCACACCAGTCACCCACCTCCTCAACATCTCTGACATCTTAGGTTTCATTATTTACTGCAATCGCCTCTAACTGGTCTGCCTGTCTTAGATCTTTCCTCTGCTGATGGAGTGAGCTTTAAGTAGAGGCCAGTCTAAAATAAAAATCAGATCATGGTACTGTCCTGCTTAAAATTCTTCAGTGGCTCCTCTTAGCTTTCGGGGTGAAGTTCACATCCTTGGCTTAGCACACAGGCCGCCGTGACCCGGCTTCCATCTCAGCACCCACAGCTTCCCATGTGGACATTTCATTCCAGCCATATGAAAGTGCTGGCAGGTGCCCAAATTCATGATGCTGGTCCCTGCTTCTGTCTTCATAATGCCCTTCCACACGCCTTCTGTCCCCTGTTTTTCTGGGCCTTTGAGTCACCACCTCAGGCCTACTTGAGCCTCCAAGTCTGGGCTCAGTGCCCCTTCTCTGTGCTCTCCCATGGTGCCTGGTCATCCCTGTTTCAGATCCCACAGTACTGGGCTTCTACAAGACTTCACGTTGAGTGGAGACCCAGGAAGGTCCCCAGCACAGTATTCCTGGCATGTAAAATAGAGAGATGATGGTGAGAGCTTCTGGCTGCCTTCCCAGCACTCACATGGCTGGATCTTTCTCTTTTGCCCTTTTGGGAGCAGATTCTAGCTTCCACAGTGTTTGCCTTCCCAATGCAGCACTTTTTTCTTGTGTGATGGATTTCATCGACATTTATTAAGATTAAAGGCGACTGGGATTTGCCTCCTGTTCTCAGAGGACTTGTTATACACTGTATGTATAATATCTATTCATTCAATGAGCACTTATTGAGAGACAGCAGTGAAGGAGGCAGAATTAAAGCTGCCAGGAACAGGGATTCAGGCAAAGTGTGCAGAGCTTAGAGGCACTTGCTGTGGCTTTTCACCTTCACGTGCCTTGGTTTAAACTATAGGTGAAAGAGTACGGTTATCTTTGTTGGGGTCTCATCAACAGACCATGTCACGGGCTTTTTCCTGGTCATGGATGTTCCTTTAGACACTAGCTTGCATGTCCCTCACTTTTATGGACTCTAAAGCAGAGTGTCGTGTAAACATTACTTCATGAGAGTGCCAGAAATGAACTTTCCTGCCTCTGCCATTAGCTTCCAGCTTTCTCTAAGTCAACTTCTCAAGAGAATTCTGCCATTTCCCTTAATTGTTAAGAACAAGTTTGAACAGAAACAGAACTTGTGTTGGCTTTCTCTTGGCCATACTGCTGTAAGCTGTTGTCATAAAGAGTCATTTTGGTCAATAAGTGGAAGATCGATAGGTCTGATCAGCGACCCACTGCTGGACTTTGAGATAAGGCTGTGAAGTTCAGACCAGCGGGGCTTTTGAATAAAAACATCTCCCTGGTCACACGATGTCCTGAAGGCTCAAGTGGGTTTTGGAGGGTGAAATACTGTAAAATGAATCTATGGATGTCAACCCATAAAGTCACAGTGTCCGATGTCACGCTGTGTGGCATGGTGAGCTGTGTAGCCTAGTGGTTAAGAGCCCTGCTCTGGAGCTGGACTGCCTGGGTTTAAATGCTATTTCTGCTCCTCTGACCTCGGGCAAGTTCTAGTTTCCTCATTTGTGAAATTAGGATGATTAGAGGACTTCTCTCACGTGGTGGTTGTGAGGATTGAGCCAGGCGGTCCGCGTACAGTGCTCAGACACACAGAAAATGCTCCATAAATGTGAGCTGTTGTAATTATGCCCCTTCATCAGCTTTACACGGGACGGTTAACCACGATGACTTTCTCTTGGTCACCAAAGCTGTCATCAGATCTCCCACCATTTGTGGTCCACAATGTCCCTGTTGTTTCAATCCGCTTTGCTCACTTTGCTTCTCTGACCATCTTATTCCAGTCCTATCTTCTTTCATATTGTTCTTTCTGCCTTGAATAGGCTTCTATGTCACCCCTGCCCACCCTCATGACCTCCCTTTCCCTATTCTGAAGCGCTGTTGGTGGAATGGATGCAGATACTCCTGCACCCACAGCTAACCATGGGAAAACTTTAGAGTAATTTTTCATTGGAGTTTGTATGTATAAGTCTCTAAAGCCTTATAGAGCCCTTGCCACAGGACTAACCTGTGGGATCACTATTTACTTTTAAAAAATTTTTAAATGTGCATAACATAAAGTTTACCATTTTAGCCATTTTTAGGTGAACAGTTCAGTGGCATTAAGTACATTCACATTGTTGCGCAACCATCACCCACTATCTATCTCCAGAACATTTTCATCTTCCCAAACAGAAACTCTGTACCCATCAAACAATAACTTCTCCTTCCCCGCTCCCTCCATTCCCTGGCAACCACAATTATATTTTCTGTATCTATGAATTTAACTACTTTTGGTCCCTCATATCAGTGGAATTATACAATATTTGTCCTTCGGTGTCTGGCTTACTTCACTTAGCATAATGTCTTCAAGGTTCATCCATATTGTAGCATGTGAGAATTTCCTTCCTTTTTCAGGCTGAATAATATTCCATTGTATGTGTATACCACATTTTGTTTATCCATTCATCCATCGATGGACATTTGGGTTGGGTTGGTTCTACCTTTTGGCTATTGTGAATAATGCTGCTATGAACATGAGTGTACAAATATTTGTATGAGTCCCTACTTTCAATTTTTTTGGGGATATATTTAATAGTGGAATTGCTGGATCATATGCTCCATCTGTTATACAAGGTTGACTTTATAAATCAAGAACAGAGCTTGAACACCTGACGGGAAAATTCTCTCTTTACCTCCGTTCTCCCCACCCCCACCTTCGTACCTCCCACAGACTTTATCTCCATAAATGTCAACTCTGCCTGCAGGTTTTTTAGGCTCAAACTTTGGTGCCATCCTGGACTCCTCTAATTGTTTTACATCTGCTGGTGAGACCCTTAGCAGTTCCCCTCAGCTCCATCTTCCGTATCCAGAATCTAGTCACTTCTCCCCATCTCTACTGTTACTGCCCTGATCTCGGCCACCACATCTCTCGTCTGGATGATGGCAGTTGTTTCCTAACTGGTCTCCCTGCTTCTGCCTCCGTCACCCTCTCATCTCTTCTTAGCACAGCAACAGGTTCGACTCTTTTAAAACATGAGTCAATTAATGTCGTTCCTCACTCATGACCTTCCGTTGCTTTCTAGCTCACTCGGGGCAAAGCTCAAGTGCTTGCAAAGGTCTGTTGGCTCTCACTGCTCTTCTTCTTTTTTATTGAAGTATAATTGACATACAATATCCTGTTAGTTTCAGGTGTACATCATAGAGATTCAGTATCTATATACATTACGAAATGATCACCATGATAAGTTCGGTTACCATCTGTCACCATGCAAAGATATGACAATATTATGGGCGATATTCCCTATGCGGTACAATTCCAGAACTGGGTAGTTTGTTAGCTGCCCTCCGGTTCCACCAATCCCTTTGTTTTAAAGCCGAAGAAACAGAGACCCAAAAAAGTTGAGTGTCACAGACTTCCGTATTGTCTTGAACTGCAAACTAACTCATGAGCCTTCAGCGGTCTGGGTGGTAAACCAGACGGCCCATGGGGGGAGTGCCGGGAGCCTGCGCAGCATCAGGGACCCACCCCACCCAGGTACTATCGCCATCTAGTGGCCCCCTGGGCCCTGGACCTTTGGGGTCTCCTGTAACTTGGGTGCTGTTCAGTTTCAGGAGGAGCAGCTGATGGCCGAGGTCCCTGCCTCTGATCAGGCCACCCTCCAGGAAGCTCTTCTTGATGTGAAAACCATGTCTTTCAAAATGTCATCTTTTGGGTTTTCAAATGCACCAGGAGGATGAGTCTCAGCACCATTTTGTGAGCATTTTCTTCTTCTTCTTTTTTTTTTTTGGTGAGCAAGATTGGCCCTGAGCTAACATCTATTGCCAATCTTCCTCTTTTTGCTTGAGGAAGATTGTCCCTGAGCTAACATCTGTGCCAATCTCCCTCCATTTTGCACACGGGACGCTGTGATGAGGCGTGTGTAGGTCCATGCCTGGCACCCAAACCCATGATTCCTGGGCCACCGAAGCAGAGCATGTGAACTTAACTACTATGCCACCAGGTTGGCCCCTTGTGGGCATTTTCATGTCTTCATGTTCCTGACAGTTTGTCCGCATCTTTTTCCTGCGAGGTCTCTTAGGGGTTAAATGCTGCCAGCAAGAAGCAGGGCGAGTTCTCCTGCTTATTCTGCACATTAAGAATGAGGCATATTTTATGTTCATGAGTAAGCTATTGTTTATTGATGTTCCGATTACAGATAAAATGTTCTTGCTCCTCTTTATTGCACGTGAAATCACAGCAAACAGTACAGGATGGACTATGATTAAGTGCTTGAGTGATGTGGTCTCTACTATCCCAGGTGTAGAAATTGGGGGTAAAAGAATATTGGAGAGGGTTGGAATGGTCAGGTAATAATAAAAATAAAAATAAAATAAGAACTAACCCCTATCAAGCACTTGCTATGTGTCAGGAGTGATACAAATGCTTTATGTGATTTAACTCCCTAAATCCTCAGAATAACCCTATGAGGTAGGTGCAGTTATAGGAATCTGAGGCACAGAAAGATAATGTGATTTGCCTAAAGTCATAGAGAGCTGATAAGGGCAAAGCCAGGATTTGAATCCAGACTGGCTGGCTCCAGAGTCTTCTTTCTTAAATACTACATCCGATGGCCTTGATGAAGGCTTTCGGAAGATGAGACTTGAGCTGGGACTTGAAGAAGGAAAGGTCCCACAGCATGGGGACAAATCCGAGTGATGGCCCAGGGATGGAATGGGCCTGGCAGACCCCAACAGGGAAGATGAGACTGACCTCACTGGGAAAAGGGCACATATTGGGGACCAGTGGGGAAGAAGGTAGGGCAGTAGGGTGGGGACAGATTATAAAAGGTCTTAACATCTAGGCAGAGGGTTTAGACTTGATCTGGAAGGACATAGTCTTTGATGAGTGTTGAAGGCTGACTTGCTAGAGCAGAGGTTTGGGTAGGTTTTGGGGGGCGATAGCAGGTCTGAGGATAGGAGGTGTGGAGGCAGGAATAAAGCACTGAAGGTCTAGCCCAGGGTGGTGTAAGAGGAATGGAAGGAAAGAGAGTGGTGTGAGAGAGTCACAGAGGGATCAGCAGTGGAGAGAGGGAGCTCAGCATCCAGTTGGCTTTGAGATTCAGAGTCTGGTGAGAGGGACAATGTTGACTCCATGGGCTGAGATCTCACTGCTGGCTGGCTTAAGTTGGTATCACAAGGGAGTGAGTCCACAAAGAATTAAACATTTATGACACATTCAGGTTATTTGTCTTAAACTCTCACCTGTTTGGGTAGCTTACTAAAATAGATTTTTTTCTATTGATTGTCGTATCAGTTGTGGTTCTATCAGAGAAGCAGAACCTCCGTGAGCTACAGAGAATAAGGGGTTTATCAGAGGGGTCAGAGCTCCCGTGCTGGGGGACCTGATTCTGCAGTCTGTGTAAGGTGTTGTCCCCATGTCTCAGCTGGGCCAGCTGGGGAGGGAAGATGAACATGGAGTCGGGAAGACGAGAGACAAACTGGAACCATGTCTGCTGTCACCACCTGCGATCTCCACGATGCGGATGACCCATGGGACAAGCTGGAGTCCCTCACCCCAGAGCCATACCCACCTGGCCAGGGGCTGGAGGAGCTGCAGGCCCAGTGGCTGCCCCATCCCAACAAGGTGGGCCAGCAGAACAGCGAGTGTGCATGAGTTGCACCTGCGTGTGCCCTACACGACCTTCAGAGCATAACAGAATGGCTGCGCCTCACTTGCGCCTTCCAAATCTTGCACACGTTTCTCTCGTGGCCAGCCCTCACCCAGGACCCTATAGGGAGGGTAATTCTGGGAAAGGTAGCTATGTAGACCGAATACCAAAACACCACCACTGTCCACATACGTAGCAGAGTAGCTTTTCTTTAATTCTCCTCTTTTCCTCTTCAGTGATTTGATTTAACGGGCTTCCATAGATGTAACATAAACCTTCTTTTTATTTTTATTTTTTATTGCAGTAACATTGGTTTATAACATTGTCTAAATTTCAGGTGTACATCATTATACTTCCATTTCTGCATAGATTACATCATGTTCACCACCCAAATACTAATTACAATCCATCACCACACACATGTGCCTAGTCATCCCTTTCGCCCTCCTCCCTCCCCCTTCCCCTCTGGTAACCACAAATCCAATCTCTGTCTCTATGTGTTTGTTTGTTGTTGTTTTTATCTTCTACTTTTGAGTGAGATCATACGATATTTGAGCTTCTCCCTCTGACTTATTTCACTTAGCATAATACCCTCAGTGTCCGTCCATGTTGTCACAAATGGCTGGATTTCATCATTTCTTATGGCTGAGTAGTATTCCATTGTGTATAAATACCACATCTTCTTTATCCATTCATCCCTTGATGGGCACTTAGGTTGCTTCCAAGTCTTGGCTATTGTGAATAATGCTGCAATGAACACAGGGGTGCATGTATCTTTACGAATTGATGTTTTCATGTTCTTTGGATAAGCACCCAGCAGTGGAATAGCTGGATCGTATAACATAAATCTCCTTAGTGAATCAGTTGTAGCCAACCATTATATCTGAGTCTGTCCCCATCCTCCCACCAAGTTCTTAATAACTCTCATCTCTATTCTGAGTTTAATTTGTTTCTGAAGGTAGAGGGAAGGGGGCAGGTAACTTCCAGCCTTGGGATGCATTCTTGGATTTTAAGAGGTGATGGAACATCGTATGTGAAGATGAGCTCACTGCTCCAGGCAAAGCTGATTCTGGGCAACGCCCACATAGGTGGAAGCAGGTTTTCTGCAGCTACAATCTTCTGTATCACTTTGCTTGGGCCGCCATAACAAAGTACTACAGACCAGGTGGCTAAACAACAGAAATTTATGTTCTCACGGTTCTGGAGACTAGAAGTCCTAGATCAAGGTGTTGGCAGTTGGTTTCATGAAGACTTTCTCCTTGGCTTATAGATGATGGTCTTTTCTCTGTGTCTTCATATGGCCTTCCCTTTGTGACTGTCTGTGTCCTTCTTTCCTGCTGTTAGAAGGATACCAGGAGTATTGGATTAAGGCCCACTCAAATGACCTTATTTTAACTTAATTACTTCTTTAAAGACCGTATCTTCAAATACAGTCACATTCTGAGATACTAGAGGGTAGGAGTTCTCCAGTTTGGGGGGCACAATTCAGCCCATAACACCTTCTTTCTCATTCAAGTTACCTCATGGTGAAGGGCCAGCCCAGCAACCATACCAGCTGTGTGGTTCTTACATACGGTTACCATGGAAGGCAGCCTCTTGGCTTTTCTGGAAAGGTCTCTGACGTTATTTACTGAGGTCTGTTTTCCTGTGCGTGGCTGTCCTTGCCTGGGCAAGCAGCGTTCCTCCACGCCATGCATTCCCACTTGGTCAGATCAGAAAGCAGCAAATCCAGGGAGTTTCTTTTTTTTTTTTTTACCCCATGCAGAATTCCTTGCATAGCAGAGAGCTTGGGAAGGAAGGCCCTGTTTGGGGACAGAGGTCAGGGCTTCAGAGTTCAGGGCTCCCGAGAAAGGGTTAGGCCTTCCTCTGCTAATCTCAAGTTTGTTTGATTAGCCTCTGAATTGATGTACTTAGAATAACCTTTGTCGCAACCAATAATTTAATTTAACCCTTGAGCTGTATTTTCTCCCATTTCTACAGTATCAGGGGATTTAGAAAGGAGCAGAGAGGCAAAGTTGGCAAGAGAGAGGGTTCTGTGGCTCTCACTATCGGGGCCAGCTGGCCACTGGGTCCAGCCTGCTCTCCCAGTGGGCACAAGTGGGGACAGAGGGCTCCCCAAGCCCTGCCTACTGCCCTCCTGCTGGAAATGGGGAGAGAGGATGTGACACCCTCCTAGAAATCTAGCAGAATCAAGCCATAAGGGGCACCTGGCATCTCCACCCCCCCCACCCCGGATTCTGGCTCCCTGGAATGGCCAAATTTGCTGTCACTTTTTATTGAAGTGAAAAACAGTCGAGATTTGAATATTCCCTAACGTCACTTTGGAGGACTTTCAAGAATCATTTCACAGCAAAAACAGAGAAAAGGACAAGATGACATGAGGGCTGGGTCACCCACTTGGAAAGCTGGTTCTAGAAAGAGAAATTTGATTTCACCCTCTGGCCTCATGCACGGTGGAAGAAGGGAGTGGGGGACACTGGACTGGAGGGATGGAGGCCTGGTCCTCATCCAGGATGTCCCCCTCTGCACGGCGACAGGCTCTTAGGGAAACATCTTAATAAAAGAGTCATGAGCAGTCTGGCAACCTTCCAACCCTCCTTGTACCCCAGGCAAAAATGTTGGCCTGACAAAACTGTTTAGAAGATTTCTTAGCACATTTACCACTTTACAGACCCCAAACCACCCGAGTAAATGGATCTCTTTAAAAAAAAAGAAAGCTATTAAAAAATTTCTCCAACTATCTTATTACAGTCAGTGCTGAAGTAGGCACACTTTGTAATCTTAACTGTCGACATTAGTGAAACACTGGTGTGCCAAAAGGCCTAGGAGGTATTATTTTAAAACAATTTTTGTACTGATGGATGCTTTCCTCTTTTCTAAACGTGGTCAATTTGGGAAAAGTAAAAAAGGAGAAAAAAAGAAAAGAAGAGCTCTCCTGAGGTCTAGAAAGTGGTTAAAAAGGCCGAGTGAGAGCTGATAACTATGTGCCCTGGGACTGTGGGGGAGACCTGGGGGGAGCACTGGCTGGATGGAGCTGGAGGGGTCCAGTTTTAGTGTGAAGAGGCCTCGAGGCCAAGCCCCACCTTTCCCAGCCCCTGGGCTCTGGCTGAGAAGAATGGAATGTGTGTGCTGACTAGACCTGCTGGGCTGAGGCTGTGGGAGGCAGAGGCCATCCCAAAAAACCACAGGGCATAGTGGGTGAGGAGATAAGAAGGCCAAATGCTTTGTGCTCTTAAGATAACACTGTCTCCTGTAGAGGGGAATTCCCTGGAGCAAAGGGGACCGAAAGAGATTCCAAGCTGGTTCCCACCAGGGCTGCTGATTTCTGAGAACCTCTGGGATCCGGAGGCCTTTGAGTAAAACCAAACCTTCTGACCAGGATTCTCTTTTCTGCTTGGTAGACATTCCCTAGCCCTCACCAGCCCGTCTTCCTCAAATGTACTAGCCGCCTCAGGGCCTTTGCACGTGTTAATTTTTTGCCCAGGAATGCCCGGCCACCCTCTAAGCCAATTACCCCTCAGGATTTGGTGCAGCCCTTCACCCCCTCAGGAAAGCCTTGATCCTAGGCTGGGCCAGGGTCCCCTCTGGAACTCTTCCTCTCCTTCACCAGGTTATAACCCCAGCCTCTAAAAAATCAGGAACCTCCTTACATGTTGCCAGGTGTTAGTTCCTGGCAGGTAGCTCTTCGGAGGCCTGAGAGTGGGAGAAGGGAGACTCCTGCTATCTGCAAGCACTGGGACTTGAGGGACTCTCTTTGCTGACCCTCGTATCCCCAGGACCCAGCTTGGGCCTGATGCCCTGGGGCTGCTCAGTAAATGTCTGCGGACGGACTGAATGTTGGACTCACTTTTTTTTTTTTTGGTGAGGAAGATCAGCCCTGAGCTAACATCTGCCAATCCTCCTCTTTTTGCTGAGGAAGACTGGCCCTGGGCTAACATCCGTGCCCATCTTCCTCCACTTTATATGGGACGCTGCCACAGCATGGCTTGACAAGCAGTGTGTCGGTGCACGACTGGGATCCGAACCGGCGAACCCCGGGACGCCAGAGCGGAGCGCGCGCACTTAACTGCTTGCGCCACCGGGCCGGCCCGTGGACTCACTTTTGTTGAGCAGCTACCACACAACCGGGCACTTTATATTCCTCATCTCATATAACCTGCACAAGAACCTTGTGAGGAAGGTATTATGTTCATTTCCAGATAAGGACATTGAGGCTGGGCAGGTTCCACGACTTGCCCGAGGTGCCACAGCTAAGAAGCGGCAGCAGTTCCCGATTTTCACATTTAAGGTGCATAAGAACCTCTGGGAAGCTGGTGAGAAACGTAGGTTTCCTTGCCTGGCTCCCAGATTGTGATTTTGCATTGAATTTTTTTATTGTGGTAAAATACACAGAATATAAAATTTACCATTTTAACCATTGTTAGGTGTACAGTTCAGTGGCGTTAAGTACATTCACATTGCTGTGCCAACAGCACCACCATCCATCTCTAGAACTTTCTCATCGTCCCAAACTGAAACTGTGTCCCCATTAAACAACAACTCTCCATTCCCCCTCTTCCCAGCCCCCGGCAACCACTATTCTATTTTCTGTCCCTGATTTTGACTGCTCTAGGGACCTGTATGAGTGGGCTCATATAGTATGTGTCCTCTTGTGTCTGGCTTATTTCACTGTCATAGCGTTTTAAACGAGGGCCCCTGGTAGTCCTCACGTAGGTCTCTGGACCACTCTTTGAGACGTTCTGGTAGAGGCTGGGAGGAGGGTTAGGGGAAATGCCTGGCACAGGCGCTGAGGGCTGGCCTGAGTCAGGGAGCGTGGGCTGAGAGGCAGGAAGCGGGAGGAGAGGGTGATGGTGACAGAGAGGCCCTGGGGTGGACCGTATCTGGTTCCTGGCAGGTATTGCTTAGGGCGGAGTGTTGACCAAGGCCTAAGAGCTCAGGGTGGAAGGACAGAGAGGGACAGTAGTGTGGACTGGTTAGTTCAGAGAGGGTCTGAGAGCTGTGGGTCAAAGGCCAGGGTGAGGAGCCAACAAGGGAAGGCCAGAGCAGGGAAGGAGCCCGGGGTGGGATGGGGTATGTCGGGGCCATAGACGGTGAGAAAAATCAGAGCGGGTGGTGGGTGAGAGCCACATGTGTCAACCCAAGCGGAGGCACCCATGAGAAGCAGGGACCAGATCCCGCTCTTGGTCTAGAGGCAAGTGGTATCGATGGCCTGGGAAGTCGGAGCAGGCGAGTAGGGTCAGATGTGGGAAAGCGGACGTGTGGGCACAGGAGTGGATATGGAGCCAACCCTTTGCCTCCACCAGGAGATTGCGTGTACTTCCTCTGGAGGAGGCGCCCGTTTATGGGCAGTGGGGCTCTGAAGGAGCTGTCCAGGGCCTTCATGGGGCCTGGGAGTGACATGAGGGGCAGCCCCTTTCCCCCCAGGGAACATCATCAGATGGACCTTCTCTACCTTTCCACCCTTCCTTCATCTGTCTCATCTCTCTCTCTCTTTATTTATGCTTTTCTTTCTTTTCTCTGCTCCCCTTTCCTCTTAATTTCTCTTTTCCCTAACTGCCACTGAATGGAGCTGAGGTACACGTGGATGGGGCCTGTGCACACACATCACACTCGGTCACCCCCAGTCTCCCGCCCCCCCCCCCCAGCGGGCCTCGGTACTCGTCCGCTCTGCCTCCCGTTGGCTGCCTGGCCCTGCGCAGGTCTCCACCCGTCTCTGCACCTCATTTCCCCCATTTATAGTAATGGTACCCAACACATAAGTCTGTTGTAAGGATTAAATGAGGGAATTCGTGTCAAGGGCTGAGAATAGGGCTTGGCACAGAGAAAGCAGCCAATAAATATCCATTATAACTCAGAAGTTTCTGCAGGAGGTGTGATTTGCCCCGACTTCTTTGTTTTCTCATAGTAATGAGACCGGTAAAGGAGGCGAGGACTTCCAGCCGCGGGTACAGACAGCATTGGTAGCGTGAGTGGGCACCTGGGTGGGTGGTTGCCTGCCAGCTTGAGCCCACGTTGCACCCTCTGCTGGATTTCAGGCTTGTTTTGTGGGGGAGTGGGGCAGCCACTGAAAGTCTAGTTGCTTGAGGGATGGAGGAGTTTTCTGGTAGATAAGTCCCTTTAAGGGAAGACAGATTCAGGGCTCAGCCATTGCAGGGGGAGGATGGTTCTATGTGCAGTCTGATATGGGACCCTCAGATACGTCTTCCTGTGTTTCACGCTTGAGTCCTGTGGAGATGAGGGGGCTGTGAGTCATAGTATGGAAGGGTGGCTTTACCACAGTCTTTGTAAGACGATGGGACCGAGAAACCATACTCTTGTATTTGTTGCCAGAGGCAGAGAAAGAGATGGAGGGTGGGGCATCTTTGGTGCACTGAGGACCCAGGAAATATGGCATGGCTTTGGCCCTTCATGCGTGGTCACAGCAGCACAGTTCCTGGGGTGACACTGCGGTGCTCAGCAAAATGGTGGTGCCCTCACAGACAGTGCAGGTGCGGCCCTGCCTGGTGGCAGCGATCCAGCACCCGAGGAAGGTGGCTGGTGTGGGGGCCCTGGGGGCAGCAGTGAGGTCTTCTGGCAGCTGGGGTGAGGATGGTGGCCATCAGCGGAGGGAGATGCTGTGGCGGAAATCATGGCAGACCCTGCATGGGGGCAGATTGGGTCTGCTTAGGAGGACATGCTAGCAGCTATCTGAGATCTTCCGGAAGTAATGGTGTGTGTGTGTGTGTGTGTGTGTAAGGGGGTAGGTTTTGGAGGATGTTAGGACCCCACCATAGCTGTCAGAGGCAAGAGTCAATGACATCCATGTTGTTACTGTCAAAATGGCCCCAACCTTAAGCCCAGACTAGGGTGGCCCAGGCAAACGCAAGTTACGCATTTATTGATAAAAGATGTTACCCTTTCTTACTGAAAATTAAAAGTTTTCTCTCTCTGCCAAAAAGTGAGATATAAACTGCTTTTTAACTTTACGAAGTCCTTGATTTTTTCCCTGTGGGTGTGGAGCTGCATCTAGATATCTAGATTTTACTAATGTTTCTTCTCACCTAAATTAAAGCCCTTACCCTCTCTCAAAGGAGAGGCTTGGAGGAGCCCCCCCCCACCTCAGGGTCATCACAGAGCTTTCCAGCACCCTGAATGATGTAACCACCAGCCTCTGTGGGACCACAGGCACCCTGGCCCCGCTCCTCCATCCCCACTGTGCCCACCCCTGTGTCCAGTTCACACTGGGGTTCTCCCCACCTTTGTCCCCACCTTGTCCTCAAGGGCAGTGGTTCTCAATCGGGGGCGATATCCCTCCCCGGGGACATTTGACAATGTTTGGATACACTTTTGGTTGTCACAACTGGGGCGGGGGCGTGGTTTCCTATTGGCATCTAGTGGGTAGAAATAGATGTTAAGGACTCAATGTTTGTGTCCCACCCTAAACTGATGTGTTGAAACCCTAATCCCCAATGTGATGTTATTTGGATATGGGGGCCTTTGAGAGGTAATTAGGTCATGAGGGTGGAGCCCTCCTGGTGGGCTTAGTGCCCTTAGAAGAAGAGACACAGAGAGCTTGCGTCCTCTTTCTCTCTCTCCATCATGTGAGGATATAGCCAGAAAGTGGCCGTCTGCAAACCAGGAAGAGAGCTGTCACCAGGGCCCCACCATGTTGGCACTCTGATCTCAGACTTCCAGTTTCCAGAACTTTCCACAGTTTGAGCAACCCAGTCTCCAGTATTTTTGTCATAGCAGCCCAAACTGATTAAGACACCACGGATGCTGCTAAACGTCCTACAGTGCACAAAACAGCCTCCCACAACAAAGAATTATCCAGTGCAAAGTATTTAAAGTGTTGCTGTTGAGAAACTCCACTCTAGGCTTGCTTGAACTGTGTTTGCAGTCAGAAAGCACTCCCTCAGGACTACCAGCATCCCCATGGCAAGGGTACCGACACCTCTGTCCTCATCCCTGCGGCTGCAGGAGGCTGAAGCTCTTGCCCAACAAAAGTTCCTCCCAGATCCTTCTCGTGTGTTGGTGTAAATAAAATTGGAACTTCTTTTAACTTGCAGTGGCTGACCACAGCTGGAGGAGATTGTCTGGTAGGGAGGGCTAGGTCCGGAGGGATTGCAGCAGACTCAGAATTTTGTGTTATCTATTTATTCTATTGGATTTCACCAGCTGGGTAAGCCTGGGATCACTGTGAACAATTTGGCTGTTCAGGAGCTTTGTTTATCCCCGAAAGAATAAAGAGATGAGAGATGAAGGTTGGCGGGAGCTGATGTAAATGGGCATTCACAAAATTATTGACCTTGTCCATCCGGGATGACCACCCATCGGACCCTTGGACCGGCACTCAGGCCTCCCTCTGTGGCTGTGTGACAAAGCGTTTGGTTAGCTGAATTTTACTTCTCAACTTTCATGGTTTTTGTGGCTAGAAACCAGAGCTCCTGTATGGGAATTATTCTCTTAAACTCTATGAGGTTTTTCCATGTAATTTTTGGTTTATGATCCAGCACTCATACCTGGATGAACTGTGCTTTCTGCTTTCCCCATGTTGTCCACTTTGTGAAGGTTTCATGTGTCACCTTCTCTGTCCCTCACATCTCTCCCCCTCTGGAATTACCTGTTCCTTCACCTGTGCCCACACAGCACCCTATGCACCCCTCAACCACAGTTGTTACTATAGTCTGGTTATATGAATATAGTCCCAGTGTAATTAATACAACTCACATAATTATCCCCCAATGGGAGAAGATTCTGGAGGGTGGAGACCATGTGTTGTTTACTATTCTTTGAGCTCTTAGCACCTGCGCTGTGTTGACCCGAGATCAGGCTTCAGGAAGTGTTTGCTGAGCTGAACTGAACTTCAAAGGAGTGAACTCTAGCCAACAATTTGATGGGGCAAATGGCAAATTTGGGTCACCAAATATATATGGAAGACAGGCTCTGCTTCAAGTTTTAGCAGAGTATGTTGGGAACTGCTTGAGCGTGCATCCATCTCTCTTTTTCAAACAATTCCAGCTTATAACATGCTTTCCTCAGTGCCAAAAGTCTTGAGTGTTTCAAGATACATTTTTGGAATGCTGGGCGAGCTGTGGTGGAGACTAGAAGTATCGAGAATTTAAGGTGTTTATAACGTATGCTTTCTAACGAGATCACTGCAAAGTTTGAATTGTAGAATATCTATTTTCTTGTCAAGAAACATGATTATATTATTTTCAAGTGTATACTTTAAATATAATGAATTAGGCTGAGAGGAAGGACCTAGGCTTCGCATTACCACCAAGTAAACCAGGTCTTTTAAAAGAGAAACTAGAAGACGGTAATGAGTATACAAATAATTCATAATTGACGGGCATGTCGTTTGTAAACAATTTATTATCTCACATAGAGTGCTTCTTTATCTTAGTTATGCTGTTAATTTGCTTAGTAGCTTTTGTTTCAATGATTGCAAATACTCATCAGGGGAGTGTTTGAATTAATAAGGTTTTATTTTATTCATCAATCTGACAAGTATTTATGGAATGCCTATTATGTTCTAGGCCCTGGGGATAGCAATGAACAAGACCAAGTCCTTGCCTTCCTGGGGCATTCTAGAGAGACGAGGCATGATAATGGTTGGCAGAAGAGGAGGAAATATCTTGAATGTAGAGCCAATGGAAACCGCTGATGGATCAGAAATGTGGGGGTGGGAGTGAGAGAGAAATCAAGGATGACTCCCATGTTTTTGGCCTGAATAACTGGCTAAGTGGCCTTGCTATTTACTGAATTGGGAGGAACGAGGAGAAAAGGGTCTGGAAAGAAAAACCAAAAATTCAGTTTTGGATATGCTAAATTTGAGATACTTAATAGACAGCCAAGGGGAGATGCCAAGTATGTAGCTGGGTGTATAGTAATCTGGTGTTCAGGGTAGCAGTCCAGGCTGGAGATATAAGTTAGAGGTTATTGATTTCTTCACGTGGCTTACACAACAGAAATTTATTGTCTCACAGTTCTGGAGGTTAGAAGTCCAAAATCAAGGTGTTTACCAGGGCCGTGTTCCCTCTGAAGGTTCTAGGGAAGAATCCTTCCTTGCCTCTTCCTGGCTTCTGGTGGTTGCTGGCAATCCTTGGCATTCCTTGGTTTATAGCTGTATTGCTCCAAATTCTGCCTCTTCACATGGCTGTCTTCTCTCTGTACGTGTCTGTGTCTTTGTGTCCAAATTTCCCTCTTATAAGGGCATCAATCATTGGATTACAGCCCACTCTTATCCAGTATGACCTCATCTTAACTTGATTACATCTGCAAAGGCCCTATTTCCAAATAAGGTCACGTTCACAGGTGCTGGGGATTAGGACTTGAACAAATCTTTTTGGGGGACATAATTCTATCCACTGCAGGGGCCATCAGCACGTAAATGGTATTTACAGCCATGAGACTGGTTGGCATCAACCAAGAAGAACATGGAGTTGGAGAAAAGAGGAGAACCAAGGATTGAGACCTGGGACATGCCAACATTTGCGAGCCAGGAAAAAAAAGAGGATGCAGCAAAGGAGACAGAGAAGGAGAAGTGAATGTGGTAGAAGGAAAACCAGGATGGTGTGGGATGTAGAGCAGTGCTCTTCAAAGAGAGGTTCCCTAAACATACCTGTCCACAGACTGTTACTGGTCCATGGGGAGACACGTTCTAGAAATTAAGAGTAGGCATTTAGCAACTTTCCTAGCAATCTGACATTGCCATATCATCCAAGCATGTGCTCATTCTTCTAGCTAGTCATCTGCATTCTCTTTCTCAATAGTATAGATCTGTAATCAATGGGAAATAAAAATTCAAAAATCCTGATCCCTCCCCACAGGTTGAGTAAGTTGGGGACTCAGAAATTCACCTTGGACTTGGCAATGTTAGTGGTCTTGACAACGGAGCTTTTATTGGAATGAAGGGATGGAGGCCTGAGTGGAAGTTGTTGCCCAAGAATGGCAGATGAGGAGAGGATTCAGCGAATACAGGTAGAGCTTTGCTGAGAAGGACAGAGAAATGTGTTGGGAAGAGGAGAGAAAAATGAGGCCAAGGGAGATATTTCCTATTCTCTGAGATGGGGGCTAGGAGACCTTGTCTGCAAGCTCAGGGAAGAGTCAGTGGAGATGGAAGGGTAAATGACTCGGAAGACAGGATGCACAGGACTAGAGCCCTCAAGTTGGTGAGAGGGTTGCGAGCCCGTGCACCCTGGAGGGTGGGCCTCAGATGGGAAGGAGCAAGGAGAGCTCATCCTTATTTAAAGTGACGTCCCCAGTTTTAGCACTGAAAGTTCCATGTCCAGGGAAAGCCCAGTTTTGAAACAGAAAGTTCCATGTCCCAGGAATCCCCCCAGTCCTGGGCAAACCAGGACAGTTGGTCACGCTCCCAACACAACAGGCTGGAAGGGAGAGCCAGATGCAGGGAGGCCGAGGGCTTGATGGAGTGAAGATGAAATAGCCTTTGAGGGTGGTATCTATTTTCTTGGTGACATAAGGGGTGAGATCATGAACTAAGAGCAAAGACAGGGAGGGAGGATTCGGGCTGGAGGAGAGAGGAGAAGGTGTGGAATAGCTATCTTGGAGAGGGGGAAAGGAAACTTGCTAAGAAATGGATTAGCATTTCCCAACAGTGCTGGGTGGCAACTTGAGATCTGTGGTCATAAATCTAAAGTGATATCAGTCAGGGTGATTGTGGGGTGTATACTCTGCAAAAATCCAAATGGCTAACATTCTGTTATAATTAACTTGTTGGAACATAAGACACTATTGTGTTGTCCTGGAATACTGTGAAAATGGATACATCATTAGAAACACATTCCTGGTCTGTAGGACTTGGAGATGAAAACAGAACAGAAGCCAGCTCTCTGAGAGTAAATTATGAACACCTTCACCTTTGCCTTTGATTTCTTCCATTAGGGGCTGTTCACAATTATAGTGCAACCTGGTCACGTTGTCCAAACGCTTTGTAACCACGTCACTCTTCCTTTCATCTCCTGCAGAAGCACTGCAGTGGCTTGCTTATGCCGAACACTTCTTTGCAATTAGCAATTACAGTAATTTGCACAAGCAACAATTTAACACGAATGGAAATAAGAAGTCATTGCCAGGCTTGATTCCACTGATCTTCATGTTAAAAGAGTTCAGCTGGACGGCCGATTTTCATGTATTCAGCCCACTCTCTTGGCAGATTTTAGATAACAGATATTTAATCAGAGTAGGTGATTCGAGAAGTAGCAAAGTATATGGATTTGGAGTTAGAAGACCTGGATTCAAGTTATCCACCTACCGTATATTGATCAGGTGACCTTATGAAGCTCATCGAACTTACAAAATTTAGTTTTGTCATAAAAATGTGGCCAAAACTACTTGTGCTGGCTGCTTCAGGGGGTGTAAGCACTTCATAAAATCTGTAAATGAAGGTGTTGTGTCAGACGAATGTGGGCTGTTGCTCTGATTATTTGCAGTGTTGTTCTGGGACTCTCTTCAGTAGTTTCCAGTTCTGTGGCTTTGATAAATAGGAACAGAGAAAACTGCTGATCCACTGGGCATGGCCACTGAGCTTTGAATAACGTCACTAATAAGGGAGGATGAGGTGCTGGACTAGAGACCAGAGATGAAGTGAGATGGGGGGGCAGGGGTGGTGGGAGTGAGGCACAGGAGGATGGCCGGGCAGGGGAACTGTGTAAGACATGGCGAATTCTGAAGGTGTACCGAAAGTGGAGTAGTTCCAGGCGTTGGCAAGCCCTAGGTGCCGCCTTAAAATGGAATTGCTGAAATAATGTCCTGGGCACTCTGTTTTAGAATGCAGAGGGCAAAGAGGTCATTTTAGAAAGACTTCTATTTAAAAATTTAAGCGTCCATCACTTAAAGGTTTCACCTTCAGCGATTCAGGAAATTCTACTCTATAAAGTGACTCATTCATTCCCTAAGGGTTCCGCATAGCCAGGGTTTTACTGGGCCAACCGCAGAGACATCAATTCCTGGAAGATTGTTCCCATTTTGTCTGGACTATAACTTGGAAGTAATATTTTTGAATTCTCAATTATAGAGAACTCAAAATACTCTTTAGAAATTAGTTCTAAAATCCTTAGGTGTTGTCCTTCTCCTACAATTGCCTATGACAAGTGGAAACGTATGCTCTCCTGATTAATTACTCTAAATGTACTTAAAAAGGCAAATTGGAGTCCAATTCTGCCACAACACAGACCCCTTCCCTCCAGGAAATCCATGACCACCTTACCTCCAGTGAGGGGGAGTCCTGTGTTCTTGTTTCCTTGATCTTAGCAGCTGACTCTACCCTAAAATTCCACTGTCCTCATGTCTCTCTGAAGCTCAGAGCTTGGCCTCTTGCTCTTCTCTCACTATCCACTAAAGAAAGTTTTTTTCCCCCCTAATCACTTTTTAAAGATATCACAAAAACCAAATTCTTATCAATTATTTCATGCAACTCAAAACTGTTTAAAGTGAAAAGTGAGTCACGCCCATAGCTCCCCCCGGAGTAACCCTCACTGGGCCTGGTATACACTTGCTCTGGGAAAGCTCGCCCAGGCTGAAGGCTCCGGAATGATGTCTATGGATTCAGGTCTCCACTTCCAGCTCCTGATACTCCAGTATTACCTTTCTACAGCACATTGTCACCAGAGTTGCTCATTTTAGACACAGCAAGTCTTCAGATTTGTTGGCAGTACTCACTTCTATAGCCACTGTGACCTGCAAGAGAGGTTTCCTGTATGTAGCCTTGGAATTATATTTGACCTCTGCATGCCTCCGTTTCCTCATCTGTAACAAGTGGCAGGTTAGGACACCATGATCCCTCAAGCACTCTTGAGGACCCATCTCCGTGTCTAGCCTCTTCCCCCTGAATTAATATTTCTGGTTTCTTTTTCTGCTCTTGTCACTTATTGCCCAGCAGAAGGGCTTGTGTGGAGGTGCGGAGATCAGGAGCGCTGGAGTCACCTTCTGGGTGACTAGCGGTGTGACCCTGCCAATCACTTGGCCTTTCTGGACCTTGGTTTTCTCATCTGAGAAGTGAGGGACCAGGACCGTTTGATCTCAAGGAGACTTTCTGGTTTTGACACCTCGTGATTCTCATGACCTCCTCCTACCCAGGGGTGACCACTCTGATCCTGAGGGAACAGTCAGCTCAGGGTAGGCACAGACTGGTGATAGTAGGTTTTGGGCAGGGGACAGACTGGGGAAGCTGGACCCTTTTCCAGAGCCCCTGAATCAGTTCCTCGTGGTCTGACTTCATTTTTTCATTGAAGTGTTGTGAAATCCTAGAACATCACCCACACCCGCTTTCAACTCTGAGTACATTTGTGGTACATTCCAACACCATTCCAACACCAAGTATGAGCGATTTGGAGATGCCCTCTCACCTCTGAGCTGGGGAACCCTGTTCCTTGTCCTTGTGTGGGGTTTTGAGGGGACTAGGATAACCAACCGTCCTGGTTTGCCCTGGGCTGTCCTGGTTTTAGCATGGGACATCCTCCTGATGTCCCAGGAAATCCTTCAGTCCACACCAGGATGGTTGGTTCCCCTACCAATGTTCCACATCAGGGCCTGGTCGACTTCCTTAGTGGGCTGGGCCATAGTTAAATAAGGGAGCCAGCAGGGCAGTGAAACTCAGAATCAGCTAGAGTGCTTGAGAGATGGAGATTCCTAGGTCCCACCCTGGAGAGTCTGATTCAGTAGATCTAGAGTGGCGACCAGGAATTTGCATTTAATAAGGTCACTGGTGAGTCTGGAGCAGGTAGTTCGGGTACCATACCTCGAGAGACACACGCTGTGCTGGGGGCAACGGAGGAAACAGAGCCAGCTCCTGCCCTCACGGAGCTTATAACACAAGCAGGAGAAGCCAGGTTGGAAGCTAACTAACTCTGAGTTGCAGGAGAATGAAATAAGAGCTGTAACATGAGTAACATGAGTACCAGCCAATTTTTTTCCACCTCCCACCCTCCAAAGTAATTCAGTGCTTACAAAGCTTGTTTTTGTTCATTATGAGGGTTGACTTAGCATTTTTCAGCAGAGGGCCTGCAGGGAGGGTGTTAGTTGCAAGAAATGACCATTCCCTGCAGCTTACGTCAGGGTCTCCTGTCTCAGAACCACCCCTGCACCGTGCAACCCCTCTAGTGAGGAGACCGAGGAGCACCATCTCTAAGGCCCATTGCAGCTCTGACCTTCTGGCATGGGAGGGTGATGAAGCAGTCCCGTTCTTGTTCTTGGTAGGCAGCTGTCATTAATGTTGCTTATAAGCTGTCTTTTTCCAAGGTGAATTGATGAAGAGTCCTCAAGGGCACTTAGTTGTAGGGATGATGTGAAAAGGATCTGGAGGTCGGGTGGCCTGTAAAGGGCTTATTCACTAGGATCAGGGATGCTTGCTCATCTCGGCTGCCAAAGGACCAGGTGGCAGAGGTGTCCCTCAGAGGGGAGAGGAACAGAATGATGGCTCCACAGGCTTTCAGACAAGGCAGGGCAGGGGCTGCAGGATGCAAGGTTGATGGGCTCCTGGGGTGACATGCCACCACTGAGGTTCCAGGGAGACAAGCCTTGATGGTGAGCCTGGAGCTATGGGGCCGTGCTTCACAACTGGCCAGGATTATCCATCAGGCTCCTCAAGCTGGTCTGAGAGCCTGGGCTGAGGGGGGCTGTCTTGCTCTGTCTGGGCTGCTATAACAGAATACCATAGACTGGGTGGCTTGTAAACAACAGAAATTTATTCCTCACAGTTCTGGAGGGTGGAAGTCCAAGATCAAGGTGTTGGCAGATCTCGTTTCTTCTGATGCCTGTCTCCTTGGCTTGCAGAAGGCCTCCATCTCTCTGTGTCCTCACATGGTCTTTCCTCTGTGCACGTGCATCCCTTGGGTCTCTTTGTGGGTCCAAATTTCTTCTTCTTATAAGGACACCATTCAGATTGGATCAAGGCCCCCCCTAACAGCCTCATTTTAACTTAATCACCTCTTCAAAGGCCCTGTCTGCACATACAGTCACATTCTGAGGTGATGGTGGTTAGGGCTTCAACATATGAATTTTGATGGGGACACAGTTCAGCCCATAACAAGGGCCAATCTCAGGGCCAGGATCTCTGAGTGTCAGACAGAAAAGGGCTACCTTAGGGAAGCTAGAAGTGAAAGTGGGGCCCAAGCATGTCTAGGGGGGCAGTGGGCGATACTGTGGCTGCCCACGCAGCCCAGCCCATTGGACCTGGCCATGGTGCCAAAGGCAGTGTGTTTAGTATCACAATCAGATGGTTGGGTTTGCCTTGGCCCCAGCCTGGCAGGTGTGGTTGAGATTAGCTCCAGGGGTGGAGTGAGGAGGTAAGTGTGGGAGATACTGAAGGGGAAGAGCGGACGGTGGCTCTAGAAGGAACATGAGGGTCACATCCCTGTGGATTGGGGGAGCAAAAGAAAAGGTAAAGTTGGGGAGGCAGGACTGGACCAACCCCTGGCCCAGCCCATTAAGGCTCCCAAGACTCTTGTTTCCCTTCAGGGATCAGGAAACCCTTTTAAGGAGACATGATAAGTGTTCCAGCGTAGGTTTCAGGCCATCTAGGGCCTTCTAGTGGATCCATCTGATGCATTTCCTTATGAAATGCACATCTGAGCCTTTGGCAGAGATCCAGGTAGCCAGGGTGTGGGTCCTCAACTTCTTGGAGGCTTTTTAGGACAGGGCCAGAGCCCAGCATGGGGGCAGGCATTCAGTTCACTGTCTATCCCAAGAGGAGCTTGTGAAGGTCACTTGTCAAGCCTCCTTCATTCCTTTCTCCACCCCCTCCACTCCTCCTCCCTCTCCCACTATTTTCTTCTTTTCCACAAGGGTCTTCCTGAGCTACTTTGTGGATCTCCTCATTATTCTGGCAGATCTGTCCCTGCAGACCCTGAAAGCCTGGATTCTCAGACTCAGCATCTTTTTACCCATCGTCCCGTTCTGATTTTGGCTGAAGGAGGGGTCCTGAGGATGGCATCCTGGGGATTGTTGCTGGAGTGAGGGTCAGCCATTCTAGCTCCCACCATGAAACATTCCAGTTCCTTCAGCTTCATCTCAAGGCTGTCTCATTTTCAGCTTCTTAGTCACATCTCGTGTTGTTATTTAAATAGTTTGGTTTTTGATAGTCTCTCTGTTCATGGTCATTCTGAGGGTGCTGGGGGTTGTAGATAGTATCTTTTCAAACTCTTTGGTAGCCTCAGAATTAACTTAGAGTTTCTGACTGTGCCCGTGGCAGAGTATATTTAGACATAGTCCTCTTATTGAGATGTGTTCCTGGGGCAGAGCCCCCTAAAACCAGACCTAGATTTCAAACTACACCTCCTGCTTCCAGGCTCTTCTCAAGTCACACGCTCCTCTGGAGGGACTGAGACACTGTTGAGAACTCTCTCAGCTCCTGTGGACACCAGGTTGTAACCTTCTTGGAAGGCAGTGGTATAGTGCCAAGTTCAAGTCCTGGGTTCAAATCCTGGCTTGCTGTTGACTAACTGGGTCTCCTGGGGTGTTTCTAAGCCTCAGTTTCCTCATTTCTGAGCTGTTGTGTGCTGGACACACATTAAAATAAATCAATAAATTATGGCTAATTTTATTCTTATTCTTATTTTCATTCATTCAACTTCCTCAGCCCACACGATATTGAATATAGTGGTTTCCCCTGGAATGAGGATAAGGTGGAAGAAATTACTCTGGGGTCACAATGGTCATCAGAGGAGCTGATGAATGACAAATTGAACAAGGGCATTAATGGCCAATTTTAAGGCATTGCTTGATGACAGATCAATCTGAATTGTGGGATAAAGTGAAGACAGGTTTAAAATATCTTAAGTACTCCTTCTGACATGTCAAGATAATGCTGTTTACCCCTCTGGAAATGCAGTATGTAGATGTGGATGGGGTTTGGAGGTGGGATGCTCCTGGGACATCTGACTTTGTTTTGGGCAGTGGATGGGCATAGAGCTTTCATATTATTCCTCCAAAATTTGCTGATTAAAACCTCATGTGTCCCGTTGTGTGAGCATAGGAAGAGCTCAGACTCAGGGTGCAGCTGCTGTCATCAATCTCTGTCACCCCCCCAGCATGGGAAGTCTTAGATGAAGGCCAAATAAAAATATGACAGGGATTGTGAAGGCTCTAATGCAGCAGCCACTGGGTGACTGCTCTGACAATGCCTTCCTACCTTCCCTGCTCCCCAAATAACAGCAGCTAGTAAGAAACTACAGGAATCCAACAGACACCCCCCCACCCCAATCCACTGATGCATGGAGTCATAGCCCCTCTCTCTAGACAATGTAATGAAACAGGCCGTGGGGCACAGTGGGTAGGACTTCAGCCTCCACAGTGGGGCTGCCTGCACCTGGTTCCGACTCCCCCACTTACAAGCTGTTCTTCCTTAGCCTCAGTTTCCCTCTTGTTAAACATGGGAATAATTAAGCTGTGTGTATCATAGTATTGTTGTAAGGATAAGATGAGATTATAAATGTGAAATGCTGGGCATGCAGGAAGTACCCAGTAAGTGTTACCTGTTATTGTTATTGCTGTCTTCGGAGTGGGATTTGTGATCTGCCTGGAGACTTCTTAAGGATATATTGCTAATTGTCTGTCACAGGCCCTGAAGTGTCATCCCTCCTGTGAGATTAACTTTTGTTGAGACTAAAGGCTTTTGGTCTTCTAGAGAGTCTTATTAATAAGCAACCACTCCAAGCAATCTAGCGACTATCCTGCCAGGCAGCTGGCCAGGCAAGGACCTGGGATGGGCATAAGGTGAGTGTCTGGGGATGGGGAGGGCCCTGGAAGAGATAACAGGGCCGAGGACAGTCTTTCTCTGACCTGACATTTTGCCCTGGGTTTTCGTTCCTCAAAAGCCTACTGTATTGGTTTTCTTTAAACTGAAGTCTCACCCCCAGGATTGTTCTGAAGTTTTGGTGGAGGAGAGATGAGTTGAAGCCCACCCTTGGCAAGTGGAGGTGGTACCACTGATCCACAGCTAGAGAGGCCGGCTCGGATGTTGGATCTTCCTGGAACTTTGAACTCATCTCTCCACCAACCTTCTCCATGACTACTTTTTTTTTTTTTGTGAGGAAGATTGGCCCTGAGCTAACATCTGCCAGTCCTCCTCTTTTTCTTTTTTTTGCTGAGGAAGACTGGCCCTGGGCTAACATCCATGCCCATCTTCCTTCACTTTACATGGGACGCCGCCACAGCATGGCTTGACAAACGGTGTGTTGTTGCGTGCCCGGGATCTGAACCGGCGAACCCCGGGCCACCGCAGCAGAGCACGCACACCCAACCGCTTGCGCCACCAAGCCAGCCCCTCCATGACTACTTTTAAAAATGTGACGAGCTTGATATGTACTTCAGTAGCATCTACTGAGTGTCTGCTGCTGCGCTATGTGCCCAGAATGCAAGTATGAGAGATGTCTCAGTCTGTAAGTCCAACAAGCCTAGGGCTGGTGATTCTGGTACCTCTCCGCTGACAACTTCCTGTCTCCTCCCTGGTGGAGGAGGGCGAGGAGGGCGTTCCTGGCACGGAGACAGCAGGAGCAGAGGCTCGGAGGTGTAACAGTGTGTGGTGCATTCAGGAAGTGAGTGGCACAGTGTGGTTAGAGGAGCAGTGGGTGGGTCAGGCATTGAGACCAGGGAGTCCTTATCTTTGGGGAGTGGGAACCCCTGGAGGTTTTTCCTTTTTTCCAAAGTGACAACCTGATTTGAGGATTAGCAGAAGTCTTTTTTTTTTAAATTGAGGTCACATTGGTTTATATTATATAAATTTCAGGTGTACATCATTATATTTTGACTTCTTTATAGACTGCATCATGTTCACCACCAAAAGTCGAGTTGCCATCTGTCACTGTACACATGTGCCCCTTTACTTCTTTGGTGCTCCCCACCCCCCTTCCCCTCTGGTAACCACCAATCTGTTCTCACTGGAGGTTTTTATAGAGGGAAATGACACGAGCTGACTTTTGTTTTTATCATAATAAAAATAACAGCAATCAAAAAGATCAACATTGGGCACTTTCTTTGTGATAGGCATTAGCTAAATGCTTTAACATGAGTTATCTCATTTAATCCCCTGTTACAGATGAGGCTGAGAGAGTTCACAAAGCCCAACAATGTAGCTGGGACAAACCCGTGTCGTCCAACTCCAAAGTCCTTGCTGTTAACTGCTCCTCAACCTCCCTGAACCTCAGTGTCCTCATCTACAATTTCTGCCTCATAGGGTTGTTTTATTAAATGAGAGAATATATGTAAAGCGCTTGGCACATTGTAATGCTCAATAAATGTTAGTCCTTGTTGTTTTTGTTATTGTTGCTATCATCCGTTTTAGAGAACACTGGGTGGGTGGGTGGGTGGTGCCTTTACCTTTGAAACCACATGGGCTGGCACAAGTAAGCTGGGCTAATAAAGCCACTCCCGCCAGAGCAGATTGCTGAATAGGGTGCAAGGCCAGCATCTGCCTGCGCCTCCCTGGTTGCCATGGTTACCCATCTGGGCACCTGGTTCTCTCTCTGTTGCTGGTGCCTCTCCAGCTCAGGTCTGGGTGACGCTGTTCCACCCTGGCATCATTCCATGACTGCTTCTCTGAGGTTGCCTCCTGCACTCTCTGGTTTCAGGGTTTTTTTTTTTTAAATTATTTTATTGAGGTCATAATAATTTATAACATTGTGAAATTTCAGGTGTGTGTTATTATTTATCAGTCATCATATATATGTGCCCCTTTACCCCTTTCGCCCACCCCTCAACTCCCTTCCCTTCTGGTAACCACTAATCTGTTCTCTTTGTCCATGTGTTTGTTTATCTTCCACATATGAGTGAGATCATGTGGTCTTTGTCTTTCTCTGTCTGGCTTATTTCACTTAACATAATACCCTCAAGTTCCATCTATGTTGTTGCAAATGGGACAGTTTTCTCTTTCTCTATGGCTGAGGAGTATTCCATTGTATATATATACACCACATCTTCTTTATCCATTCATCAGTTGTTGGGCACTTGGGTTGCTTCCACATCTCGGCTATTGTGAATAATGCTGCAATGAACATAGGGATGCGTAAGTCTCTTTGGATTGTTGATTTTAAGTTCTTTGGATAAATACCCAGTATTGGGATAGCTGGGTTGCATGGTATTTCTATTTTTAACTTTTTGAAGACTCTCCATACTGTTTTCCATAGTGGCTGCACCAGTTTGCATTCCCACCAGCAGTGTATGAGGATTCCCTTTTCTCCTCATCCTCTCCAACATTTGTTATTTTTTGTCTTGGAAATTATAGCCATTCTAACAGGAGTAAGGTGATATCTCCTTGTAGTTTTGATTTGCATTTCCCTGATGATTAGTGATGTTGAACATCTTTTCACGTGCCTATTGGCCATTTGTATGTCTTCTTTGGAAAAATGTCTGTTCGGATCCTCTGCCCATTTTTCGATTGGGTGGTTTGTTTTTTTGTTGTTGAGTCTGTGGTTTCAGTTTTGCTTCAGCTGAGCAGGGGCAGACCCCACAGGTGGCAGAATGGAGGATGAACTGGAGGCATCAAAGAGCAGGAGGCTGTTTAAAGTCTCCTGGGGAGACAACATGAAGGCTAGAAGGGCACCAGCCATGGGAATGCAGAGAGAGGACAACTTGAAAAAGTATTTTGAATTTAGAATTGATACAATGTGGCCATCTAACACAGGAGGAGAAGAGAGAGGAAGAAGTGAAGAATAAATGATACTTCTAACTTGAATGACCTGATGGTCCTATTGGATTCCCTTGCTATGCTTCTCCCAGTGGATCTTATCCATTCCTAGGGCTTTAAATACCAATTCTAGGCTGACAATCTCCAAATTCCCAATTCCCTGAGCTCCGGCCTTGAATACTTAACTGCCTGGTGCCCTCTTCACTTGGATGTCGCTACAGCGTTTCAAATTCAGCATTTTCAAAATGGAACTTCACAAATGATTTGCCTTCCTCACTCCCAAACCTGCTTCTCCATCTCAATCAATGGTACAACTCTCCCTCATGTTCAAGCTGGAAAATATGAGCAGCATCCCACTTCCTCACCCCTCATATCCCACTCATCAGTAAGTCCCATCATGTCTACCTTGGGAATATATCACAAGGGAAATAACATCACTTCTCTCCATCTGCACTGTCACCATCCTAGGCCAAGCCACCCTCATCTCTCACCTGGGTGACTGTGAGTCCACACTGCCTCCCCACTGCTACCCTGGCTCCAAATTCCAGCCACAGTGATTTTTTAGGAACACAAATTTGATTGTTAATCCTGTAATGTTGTGATTTGTAAGAAATATATAGTTGGTCATTTCTCATATATATGTTCGGTCTTCATCCACAGTTCCTGGCTCACAGCTCCCAAAACCTTTGGAGTTTCCTAAGTGTTGAGAGTGATGAAGGTGTCTTTTGTTACATTAATGAGGTGACTTTTGGACCTCACCCAAGGGTGGGGACCAGCCACATGGTCAGAGGATTGGAACTTCCAGTCCCACCGCCCCATTTCTGGGGAGGAAAGGTGGGGCTTGAGGTTGACTCAATTGCCAACAGTCAATCATGACTATGTGATGAAGCCTCCATAAAAATCCCAAAAGGGCAGCTCGTGGCCTTTTCTTCTGAGAGCTTCCACGTTGGGGAACCAGAACGTGCCACCGTGCTGAGCCCCAAGCTCCACGAGGACAGAGATCCTTTGTTCGGGACTTTGCCCTATGTATCTCTTCATCTGGCTGTTGACTCATATCCTTTAATAGCCTTTGTAATAAATGGGTAATCTAGTGAGTGAATGGGTTTTCTTGAGCTCTGTGAGCCATTCTAGCAAATTAATTGAACCCGAGGAGGGGGTTGTGTGGGGATCTGTGATTTATAGCCAGTTGGTCAGAAGTACAGGTAACAACCTGGGCTGGTGACTGGCATCCTGAGTTGGAGGGGGTCATTGGAACCTCCAGTTTGTAGCTGATTGGTCCAAAGCACAGGTAACCTGGGCTTGTAGCTGGCATCTGAAGTGGAGGGCAGTCTTGTGAGACTGAGACCTTTACCTGTGGAATCTGATTCTGTCTCTGGGTGGATAGTGTCAGAATTGAGTAAATTCTTGGACAAGCTGGCATCCGAGAACTGCTTAGTGGTGTGGGGAAGCCTCCACACACACACACACACACACACACACACACAGGTTGGAATTGGGTTCAGGAACCCTTTGCAATCCTCTTACCCAAAGACTTCCAACTGCACTTAGCATAACAACCACCACCATCCCATGGCTTACCGGCTCTACATTGGATCTCAGCTTCATCGGACTTCCCTCCTTCACTCACTCTTCTTTTGCCTCACTGGCTTCCTTGTGGTCCCCATAGCAAGTCTTTCCTTCCTCAAGTTCTCACCTGTGCTTCACCATCGTTCCCACTGTCTGGAATGCTCTGCCTCCTCTTTGCATGGCCGGCTTTTTCTCATCCTTCAAACTTCAGCCTAAATGTTCCCTCTTGGATCACTGCCCATGACCTAAGGAGGTTCCACATCCTTCTCCAAGTCCTCTTTAGCCAATCATTTCATTGAGAGCTTGTGCTGATCACAACTTGAACATTTTTATTTGTTATCTTGTTTTTTGTTTGTCTCCCCCACTGGATGTCAACTCCATGAGAGCAGCCTGGCACCTAGAAGGTGCCAATAGGTATTTATTGAATTAATGAACAGGTGGGTGATGGAGGTATGCACCTAGGTAGCACAGAGGGCCAGGAGAACATTGACATTCAAGGGGTGGGCAGAGGGGCTGTCAGGAGACCTGAGAACGAGGGACAGGGGGGTAGAGTCAGTAACCGAGAGAGGAGTGACATGTTGGTTGGTGATGCTTTTGGCTTCAGGTAACAGCAAAACTGTCCAGTGGTGATGTAGACAAGAGGGATTATTTTTCTCATAGTCAGGATGTTCAGTAGCAAAGCTCTGCCCAGTGTCACTGAGGTCCTCTTGGCCTTCCCTCAGCTTTAAGTATCACATCCTCACATGGCTGAGTTCAAAGACAGGAAACAGGGAGCATCGTGGGGCAGACATTCTCCTCACGTGTCTCCCTCTTATTGGTGGTGGCGTGGTGGGGTGGTGCAGGGGTTGTCCCCAGAAGACCCCAACCGGTCTCCTCCTATATCCCACTGGTCAGAAAGGACACATGCTTGCCCTTAGACCAGGGCTGTGCCCATCTTGCTGAAATAAAAGAATCTCTTTCCTGTCCTTTAACAAAGTTGGGCTTCTGCCAGCTAAGGAAAAGGGGAATGGTAAACAATGAAGAGTGCTTGTCCTAAGCACGTTTCACAAAGAGGAGTTTTTTTCTGTTGGGTTAATTAATGCAAGGAGGTCAAATGGGATGGGTATTGAGAAGGGGGCCACTGGATTTGATGCTTAGAGACTATTTGTGGCCCTTGAGAGGACAATTCCCATAGAGTGGCTGGGCTGGGCTGCACCCTGCAAGGGGCTTAGGAATTTGCTGGGAGAAGCTCAGAAGATGAAGGTAGACCACCAGGAAGTTTGGTGTTAGAGGTAAGAGGAGATGGGACACTCTCTGGGCACAGGAGGCAGACACAAGGAGGTCTGAATTTTCAGTTTGGGGCAGACTTGAAGGTGTTTATAAGCTGAGCAAAAGAAGCCAGCGGGAGAGAGAGGGTAAATATTTTTTTTTTTTTTTTTTAAATTTTTTGTTTATTGCAGTAACATTGGTTTATAACATTGTAAAAATTTCAGGTGTACATCATTGTACTTCTACTTCTGCATAGATTACATCATGTTCACCACCAAAATACTAATTACAACCCATCACCACACACATGAACCCAATTATCCCTTTCACCCTCCTCCCTCCCCCCTTCCCCTCTGGTAACCACCAATCCAATCTCTGTCCATATGTGTTTGTTTATTGTTGTTATTATCTACTACTTAATGAAGGAAATCATACGGTATTTGACCTTCTCCCTCTGACTTATTTCACTTTGCATCATGCCCTCAATGTCCATCCATGTTGTCACAAATGCCTGGATTTCATCGTTTCTTATGGCTGAGTAGTATTCCATTGTGTATATATACCACAGCTTTTTTATCCATTCGTCCCTTGATGGGCACTTAGGTTGCTTCCAAGTCTTGGCTATCGTGAATAAGGCTGCAATGAACACAGGGGTGCATGTACCTTTGCAAATTGGTGTTTTCAAGTTCTTTGGATAAATACCCAACAGTGGAATAGCTGGATCATATGGTAGTTCTATCGTTGATTTTTTGAGGAATCTCCATACTGTTTTCCATAGTGGCTGCACCAGTTTGCACTCCCACCAGCAGTGTATGAGAGTTCCCTTCTCTCCACAACCTCTCCAACACATGTTGTTTCCTGTCTTGTTAATTATAGCCATTCTGACGGGCGTGAGGTGATATCTCATTAGGGTAAATATTTTGAAGGAAGATGGGAGAGTTGATTTCTGTGCCCTGAAAGAAGCATGGGCATGGGATCAAGTGCACAAGAGGTGGTGGCTGTAACTGGAACAAGTGTGGAGGCTTTTCTGAGGAGCCTCAGTTGCCTTCTAGACAGGAGGGAAGGAGGGTAGGATGGGGAAGATGCCCAGCAAGGATGAAGATTCCTCTCACTTTCCTTTGCACGACAATGGGCTCATTTAGACATTGAATGCATGATCTGGACCTTTCCATCAACTTTGTTTTCACATTCTGATATAATAAACTCTAAAAAACAGATCATATTTGTGTGATTGTACACTGGAAAGTCCGAGGACAAAGCCTGATCCTTTGGTTTTCTTGTTCAGATGGACGGCACCGCCCAGTACTCGGTCAGAGGAGTGACTATTATATGATGCAATCCAGAGGGTGCAGATCACTTAACAGACAGCACGGAGCCACCAGATCCTGCAGCCGGATGGGCAGCAGGGTGGAGGGAGAGAGCCCTGAGCTGGGCAGAGAGGACTTGGGTTCTAGGTCCTGGTCCACCACTTACAAGCTGGGGTTCATTCATTGGTACCTTCCAAGCCTGTGACTTCATCTGCAGAGGGGTTGTGGCAGCCCGTCTCCTCCCTCCTCTGCCCACAGTTATAAAATGTGCTGGCTCCTCATAGGGAATTAAGTGAATGTCTTCTTGCCCCCTCCACCACCCCTTTCTGGGGAGTTTTGACCCTGCTCAGTACCCCTTGGAATAGGACGGTGTTTTCCTTCATCATCAGCCCCGGTCCCTCACTTCTGGCCTTTTTTCCCCCTTTGTTTTGGGGAATGATGGCATAGGGCCCAGCTAGTAGGATTGGGAGCCAAACCTTTCTTCTCTATTTATTCAGATCGTAGCTATGGATGCAGCAAAAAGCAAACAGAAATTCGACTAGAAATATGAGCTCAATATTCCACAACATTTAAAGCTGGTGTCTACTTGCGTAGGAGGCATAAAACACAACCTTATGTTAAAATGAAGAATAGCCCCAACAGAAAAAAAAAGTGCATTTTTAAGAAAAAGTTCTTAGCGGGAATGTTCAGATGCTAAGTTGATAGGATTGACGCTAGCTCTGTGTGTCTCCTCCTCAAAAGCTCCTCAATGTCCATCCATATCACATGCTGTCTCTTGGGGTTCGTGTTCTGGAGGGGACACGTTTTCTCTTAGGTCATCCTCTTTATTCGGCATGTGAGGTAGGACTTTGACCTAAGAAGGGCTCCGCGCATGTCTTATGGAATTGTTGGGAGAGGTTGATGTTGGTAAGAGTGAGGAATGGGATCATTCGGTCCCATCAAAGCTGCCCCCAATCAGATCAGTCCTGCCCATCAGCTGGGTCACATGGACTCCACTTCATCATCTCTAAAACGGGACAAATGATAGTTTCTCCCTCATGGGATGGCTATGGGGATTCAATGAGTTTACACTTGTGAAGTGTTTAGGAAAATGCCCGGATGGAATCAGTTACTCAGTTGACAAACACAGAGTGCCTGTAACTTGTCCATGTTGTGTCTTGTGGGAAGGAAGCCCCAGATGCATCTCTGCCCTCCAGGAATCAGCATCTAGCTGGAGAAAGGAAATGGACACTGTGGAAATCAATAGAGAACAAGCGAGGCCTCCGGGAGCAGCCCTTCCCCACGGTGCGGATGTCCTGGAGGGTGAGCAGCTGCTGGGTGGGGCGCTGTCAGCCGGCCCTGCTTAATCTCCTGGCAGCCGAAGTAGGGAGAAAGGAGAATCTGGTATTCATTGTGTGGTTGTTTCTAATTTCCTTCTGCTTTCGAGATCCTCTTCGGAGGGAGAACAATGCCCTCAACAAGGCTCAGGCTTCCTTGACCAGGCACCCGCCCAGCTGTAGGGGAGGCGGCACCCAAGAGAATACAATGGCTGGGCACTCCAAGGGCAGAGGGCCTTTGATCCCTCGTCCTCTGAGAATTGCTGGGGAGAGTGGCGTTTGGTGGCTGGTTCCAATATCAGCCTATTGTTTGTTATTATATCCCCAGGGCTTTGAGCAAGTTCCCCCAGTCTCATTTATGAGCTTTATTTTTAAACTTTCCCTATTTGCCAAGGAAGGACAATCCTTGCATCACCAGGGTTCTTCTGAGACTGGGTGGGCCGAGGGGGCTGTAGAGCCTACAGGACTCCCTGTAGGACCTAGATTCTGGAGCTAAGAGGCCATTCCGTACCACTGTGCCCCCAGCAGGAGGGGGACAGTGTTGGGTCCTTGAGCACATCGGCCCCACCATGTCCAGCTCACAGGCCAGCGCCTGGGAGGGATCCTCAGCAAAAGTCCCCAGGGCTGACATCTCCCCAGTCTGTGCCTTGTAAGGCCAGCTAGGGGCAGAAGGCCCAGGACTGTGTCCAAGGAATGGGGTGGGGTTTCCTCATTCCTTTCTGTCTTCATACTTGGCCTCTTATTTGTGGATTTCAGTACATTTGTCAGCCTTTCTGGGTTTCTCTCTCATCAACAGAAAGCAGAGTGACTCCAAAAGCGAGTGACCCACTTGTGTAAAGGGGTAGAAGAAGGCCCACGTGCTATTTGACTATGATCTTCAAGTCTATAGGGTTTTATTGAGAAAGATGCTATGAGAATGGCAGGTGGAAATAAGATCAGTGAGGGGGTGACACAGCCCTGAAAGGGGCTATGGCAGGGATCAGCCATCTCTCAGATGTGACGGGACCAAAGCAGGGTTTCCCATACTTAGGTCAGCCAAGTGCCATCATCACAAATTCTGCCACATCCACAAGCCATCCATATACTATTTGTTTAATAGTTCTCTTTAGATAAATTTATTTTTAAAACTTTACATTTAATTAAAAGGAAACCTTTATGTCACTACCATAAGTGAAACCTGATATTTTTCTAATAAGCACTGAAACAAGTCCATAATTGTTAATATAAAAATATTCATTTTGTACCACTAAAATCTTGAATGCCACCCAGGGATTTTTTTTTTTGTGAGGAAGATTAGCCCTGAACTAACATCTGTTGCCAATCCTCCTCTTTTTGCTGAGGAAGACTGGCCCTGGGCTAACATCTGTGCCCATCTTCCTCTGCTTTATATGTGAGACGCCTGCCACAGCAGGGCTTGATAAGTGGTGCATAGGTGCGCACCCAGGATCTGAACCTGCGAATCCCAAAGTTCACCGTGCTCAAGTGGAGCACGGTGAACTTAACCATTACGCCACGGAGCCAGCCCCCTACCCAGGATTTTGTGTAAGTTCTTGGTGTAGGGCTTTTAAACACAAGGGGGTCTCCATACGTGTCTGATGGTGATGTTGGGGGTGAGCTTGATGTTGGCAAGAAGTAAGGAGGAGGGTGATCTGTGCTGATTTGTGATCCCATCAAAGCTGCCCCAGGGAGAGCTCCCCTGGTGATTGACCAAGGCTTCCCTGGGCTCTGCATCAGCATCTCCAACATGGGTGAATGACAGCATCTCCTTCAGAGGCTGGATGAGGGTGGACTGGGCTCATATATTTATAAGGTGTTTATAACAGTGTCTAGTGCATAGTAAGCATTCACTGAACGTTGACACCCACCATAACTTGGGAGATTCTGGCTGAGGGCTCTCGGCTGCCCTAGGGATCCCCTCGTGTGCCTGCTTGGAGACAGAGACATGGTCTCCAGGCTCCCTCCTGCTCTACACAGATCTCTTGCTCTGTAACTCCTCCGTTGGGACAGATGTGGCCAGGTGACCATTATTTCTCTCATAATTATAGGATTAAACTAAGTTGCAGTCATGGCGTTAGTCATCACGAAGCATCCCCGGTGGAATTGGTGATCATCTTTGTCCACCAGAGGCTCTGGAATGGGCGCCGAGGGACAGATACTCATATGCACGTGTTAGGGTCTTGTTGGATTTGAGTCTGCTGCTCCATCTGAGCAGCCCCGGTGGTTTCTGGAATGGGACTCATGGCTTGGAGCAAGAAAGGAGCTGTGGGAAGCAATCCCAGGTTCTCTGGTGGACTGGAAATTCTGCCTCAGGCACTGGAATTTTGACTTCCTGTTTGGCCTGGCGCTTGTTCCCCCATGTATTTGGCGCTGACACATCCTCTTCCCCCCACCTCAGGATCCGTTTCCTCATCTGTAAAATGAGGGGGCTGCACTAGATCGTATCTAAGGCTCCTTGAAGCTTGAGAAAGCTATGATTTGCCTCCTTACTTTTCCCTCAGGCCTCTTGGTTGACAGTGAGAAGAAAGGCAGGAAGGAAAAGAGAGAAATAGGGAGAGCTGTGAGTCCTACAGTATATAGGACAGGTCCCCACAACACAGAATTAGCCAGTCCAAAATGTTAGCAGTACTGAGGTTGAGAAACCCAGCTTTAGGGGAGGAGAGACAGAAGGAAGAAAAGGTTTAAAAGGCAAATGCATAACAAATGCCCTACAGATGACAAAGGGTTAAACAAATGATAATGAAAGGGAAAATTCAGGAAGAAAAGAAAACACACCGGAAAAAAATTTATAAAGGGGGAGAGAAAATGTTGCTAGGATGGGGAAGGAGGTGTTTGCAATGTGATCAGAGCTTCAGTTGTTAGAGTAAGCTGCTGACTTGAGAGTATAAACCAGTGTTGGGGGATTGCTACCCTCCCCTCTCCTTCGTGGTTCACTTTGGAAGATGCCAACCCCCTGTTAGGGGCTCCTCCTCTGGAGTGACAGCATTGCAGTCAGCAATGGTGCCTGTAGATGCCACAAGGTAGCCTTAGGATAACAGGCTGGATGGTCCAAAGACTTAGGCAGTCATTATCATGTGAGCCAGTCCTGGTTAGTTTTTCTATGAGACCTCTGTTCCTTATTGAAATAACAACCAAGCAGTTATCTCCAACTCTAGAAGGAGATACCACAAAAGCAAGATTAAAAGAAATTAACATGGAGAGAATGTCTTCCTGACCTTAGGGGCTGGGCGCAAATTTCTCAAAACAGCACAAGCACTAACCATAGAAGAAAAATCGATAAATTTGATTTTATCACAATTAAAAGCCTCTCTTCATCAAAAGGCACCAATAAAAACATGAGAAGGCAGCCCTCAGACTTGAAAGAAGATATCTGCAATACGTATACCTGACAAAGTATTTGTTTCCAGACTATATGAAGAACCGTTATAAATCAATATGAAAAAGACAAATGACCCAATAAAACCTGGGCCAAAGACTTAACAGACACTCACAAAAGAGCATATCCAGATGGCCAAATAAACTATGAAAAGATGCTCAACATCGTTACTCATCAGGGAAATGCAAATTAAAACCACAAGGAGATACCACTGCACACCCACCGGCATGGCTAAAATGAAAAGAGTGACGATAGCAAGTGCCGTTGAAGATATGGAGCAACTGAAACTATCATACATTGCTGTGGGGAGTGTAGAAATGGTATAACCACTTAGGAAAATTGTTTGGCAGATTCTATTAGAGCTGAAGATATACCTACTCTATAACCCAGGAGTTCCACTCCAGGTATATATACCCGAGAGACATGAGTGCTGATGCCCACAAAAAGTTACGTACGAGAATGTTCAAAGGAGTTGTCTCCAAACTTGAAACACCCCAAATTCCATCAACAGAAGATTGGAGAAATAAATTGTGGTATATTCATACAGTGGAGTACTACACAACAATGAAAGATTACACATTGTCTGATTCCATTAATATGAAGTTCAAGAAGAAGGAGAGTGAAAATATGATGAGTCAAATCACGGTTACATCTGGTGGGGGCCATGGACTGAGACGGTGCATGAGTCAACCTTTTGAGGTGCTAGAAATATTCTATATCTGGACTGGGGTGGTGGTTATGTAAGTGTATGTCTATGTAAATGATTATCAAGCTGTCCATTTAAGATGAGTGCATTTTATGTGCTTTATATATGTTATACTTCGATTAAAAAAAAAAAAGAAAAGAAATGCAGATTCTAATGTCCAAGGGAATTAATAGCACAGCAATAGTAATTTATTGAACACTCATTACGTGCCAGGTGCTGTGCATAGACTATTTCACTTAATCCACCCAAACCACTCTGTCAGTGAGGTATTATTCTCATTTTACAGATGAGGAAACTGAGGCTGAGCGAGGTTAAATAGCTTATTTGAGTCTCACAGCTGGTAAGTGTAGGAGCCGGGACTTGAACGGCACAATCCACGCTCTTGCCACTTGACTTTGGATCTTAGCGTGATTCTTGGTGTAGCATGAAAGCGTTCTGTTTCGCCTGCTACTCCCCCCAAGCACAGAAGCCTTAGATACCATTTTTTAAAGAGAACTTCATCATGCATCCTGATATTCCAGGGATTTGAATCCCTCTACCTGGTTAAAAAAAAAAACAAAAAACAGATGGAATGGGAACTCATCCCCTTTACACACCCTTTCCGTGAATTTGTTCCAACCGGGAGAAGAACCTATGATTTCCTGCCCACCTTGTTCGTCCTAACTGTTCTGTGTTGTCAATTCTCTGAGAATGAAACACTGAGTATCGGCTATAGCAGTCAATATCGTGAGCCAAGTTCGGACTCCAGCTCTTCTCCTCTTAAACTGTGAGGCTCTTGGGAAGTTATTTAATTTCTCAAAGGCTTTGTTTCCTTGTCTATAAAAAGGGATCGTGGTACTTACCTTATAGTTTCATCGTGAGGGTTAAATGAAGTCATACATAAGAAGTGCTCAGCCCAGCATCAGGGTCATAGCAAGTGCTCTATAAAGGGGAGTGCAGAAATGTCAAAGCTTTCACTTAATTGATGCCCAATTCTTTCCAAGCCTCTAAAAGAGGCTTAGTGTCTTTTTCCTCTAAACCATTCAACACACATTTGAAAAAACAGTTATGCTAGTGGTTTCTCCACAAAGTGAAGATACTGAAGGAATGGGACAGAATCTTGGTGCTTCAGTAAGGGAGTGGGGAGGGAGGTCATTTTCAACTAGATTGATCAGCAAGAAGGTATTTGTGTGGACCTTCAGGAATGGGTAGGATTTAGTCAGAGAGAGAGGAAAGGACCAGGAAGGTCATTCTAAGTTGGGGGATGGGGAGGAGGTGGTACCTAGAGAGCAAAGGTGGAGTTTGGGAATTGTGGGTAGGCCATTTTGGTTGGCACCTTAGATTTATGTAGGGACTAGTAGAGATAAAGTTGGAAAGGAAGACTGGCTCCAGATGAGGTCCTACTAAGAAAGCTGGACTTTTTCTATAGGAAAAGGAGTTGCTGAGCATTCTTGAGCAGGGGAGGTGTAAGATGAAGCCAGGAGTGAGCAGACCCACATGGCAGGTGAAAGCCACTAGGCCAGGAGGTCAAGGAGGAGACAAACATGCAGGTTCAGGTAGAGATGAGTGGGGTGCGACTCAATGTGGAGGTGGTGGGGTGGAAAGGAAGGTGTAGGTAGATGGAGAAAGGAGGTGAAGGACTCCTGAAGTCTTGGAGCCAATTTTTTGAGTTTATGAAGCAGAGAGAGAGACGCACAGAGACAGTCAGTTTGGAGATGATGATGAATGGGATTTCTTAATGGCTAAGACTAGAGGAGGTGCATCTCACCCTTCCTGGTTCTCACCTTCTTTTGTCTGCTATTTGGACGTTCTCAAGAACACATCGTCCTCTTCCTGTTTCAGACGTGTACGAGGCACCCAAAAGACAGACATTGGCTTTCTACAAGCTTCCTTTCCACCTTTGCCACGTAGGAACCGCACAGAGGGAGGCATGTCAAGACCAAAACAGACCTGACAGCAGAATAGTTTCCAAATCTACCCCTCCCAAAGGCAAGAGTTTGTTTGGAGGTCCTACCAAGGGGTAGGGGAGACCTATATTCAGCCTGCGCAAAGTTAACGAACAGCCTCCCGGTTTTAGGGAGAGATGCAAACAGTGTTTTGAAGAAAAATCCCTTTGTTATTGTTGTTTTACAGGGCTCCAGCAGTGGCCAGGAAGAAAACCTCCCCCTCTGAAGGTTGTTTTTGTGACTGTTCTTTGGAGCATTGTTCTAAAAATGGGAAATTACATGTTCCTGTGCCAAAGGAAACAAGCACCTGCAGTTAGAGGAAGACCTTCCACGAGGTGGCTTTTAGAGCCCCAGCCACTTCAGGACGCAGGGCTGCCAGAGAAATTCCATTTGGTGCGTTTCTTCACTTCTAAGGGCATTGGGTGTGGGCTTATGTTTGTAACCAGAGTGGGCTTTGGCAACTTTAGGGCTCTGGTGATTGTCCTCTACTCCTTCGCTCAATAAACATCTATCAAGCATCTATGTTGGGTCAGCCTTGGTGGTTTTCGTGACTCCGTTCCCTGGTGTTGTTAAAAACCACTGGGAGAGTTGGCAGGTGGCTGCCAACCTCCTACTGGCAGGTGGCTTTCTGGTTACTTTTTTTCAATGTTCAGAGTCTGTGTGGGACTTCTGCCTCCGAATGATGAGGAGCTAGAGAGAACCTCAGCACATTCCCTCCTTCCTCTCCCTCTTTCTTCCCTCCCCCATCCCTCCTTTCTCTTTCTTCTTTATTAGTCTGCAAAAATAAAAATGTTATTTTTAACATGTCAGTCAATATATTTCTTTAGGCATATGGTTTTCCAAAGTTTCCAGTTACTGGGGTACATACAATCTGAAATTCTTGTTCTACAGTGTTAGACATCAAAAGATAATTTTTTGGTTAGCTGGTTAATATTTAACATTTGTCAACCTTGATATAATTGTGAAATAATCAGGTTTTGAAATTTATCAAGCGTGAAATGAATACAATTCAGATGAATTTGTGGGTTAAAGAGAATCCAGTTTCATAAGCTGATCTCATCTTTATTAGAAATAAGAAAGAAGGGAGTAAGGGGAAACAATGAGTTTCAAACTTTGTGGAATGCGTTGACTTTGGTTAGAACCTGCTGCCCATGAACTGCATGCATTCCTCCAATGGGTTGGCCAGAGAGTGATGGCAGATCTTTGGGAGTCAGGGCTACCTCTCTGGGACCACCTGGTTATTAATGGGGTCTCAGATGGAAGAAGAGAGATGGAAATAAAAGGCTCTTTTGTCCTGTAACATACTAAATGTACTGTCTTAGTTTCTACGTTCGTTTCAACTTTTCCACTAGAGGCTCAAAAGTGGGAGCTCATGATACAGATTCACATTCCAGTGATCTATTTTTTTTTTGCTTATTTGGATTTTCAAATTTTTCTTCAATGAGTGGCAAGAGAACGAAACTTTGGATCACACCCTCATGGGGCTCATGTTCTAGAGACGGAAGCAGATACAAGTAAACACGCCACAGTGAGATAAGTGCATGATGGAGCCTCGATTAGGTGTGATGGGGCTAGAGAGTCCCTGGTCCTTGGGGCATCAGGGGCAGGATGGGAAGAGCCCAAGAGCTGAGTCGTGAAGGAATCTTAAGTTTGCTGGATTTGACAGATACGATACAGGATGCTTGGTTAAATTTGAGTTTTAGATAAATAATGAATCATTTTTTTAGTATAGGTATGTCCTAAATATTGCATAGGTCATGAAGGATGGAATCTGGGTCTTCAGGTGACTTTGGTCAGTGGGAACTGCCTGTGCAAAGGTGTGGAGGTGTGAATAGCATGGATTTGTTGCCTGTTTCAAACATAAATGCATGTGCCTCCTGGTAAGGCAGGTGTCACCTAAGGAAGGAGATCTGCCTGCTAGGAAGATCCTCTGTTCTGGGCTGATGGCATCAGATTTCCCCTTGGCTCCCTTCTTCCCACCACTCCCTCTTCCATAGACAATGCACTTGGAGCTGACCGGAGAACAGATGAGAAATGGGACCTGGGTTGTCCTAGACAGCACTGCCAGGGTTGGTCTCATGGTTTTGTGGCCTCAGAACCTGCTTGAGGGGACAAATGAGAAGGGTTCCATCTCTCAGAGGTGGCTGCACACTAACCAAGCCTCCAGACCGATAGCTGCAACCAGAAGCACATTTACTGATTTGCTGTGAACACTGCAAAGGTCTAGTAGACTAGACAAGCATATTCTCCCCCTGTGGCCCAGTGTCATGAGGGTTGGGGGGCGAGCACAGACTTAGAACAAGAAGGCTGTAGAAGGGACACCCAGGAAGGATGCCTCGTCAATGGAAGCTGCACGGTTCCTGCTCAGGACCCATTTGTCTCCCTTGAGCTACTTCCATCCCCTCCCGTATGGCACACCGACCCTTTCTGTTCATCCAGTGGAGCACAGCCCATTGGGTTAGATTCCCACTTACTAAATGACACCCACATTCTAGTCCTGCCCCCTCATGACTCTCTGGTCACCTTGGTGGAGCATAGGGTGTGGCTGAAATCTTTTCTCTTAGTTAGAGACAATCTCTTGGTTCATCTTCATAGATGGCTCACTCCATCCACTGTCCGTGAATTTACCAGCCTAACTCAGAGGGTAGCTTTATTTCCAAGCCTTGTCCGCTGCTGCACCCCCAAGGTAGGCGGAGGAAGCTCCTTTCTGTTCATCCAGTGGAGCACAGCCCATTGGGTTAGATTCCCACTTACTAAATGACACCCACATTCTAGTCCTGCCCCCTCATGACTCTCTGGTCACCTTGGTGGAGCGTAGGGTGTGGCTGAAATCTTTTCTCTTAGTTAGAGACAATCTCTTGGTTCATCTTCATAGATGGCTCACTCCATCCACTGTCCGTGAATTTACCAGCCTAACTCAGAGGGTAGCTTTATTTCCAAGCCTTGTCCGCTGCTGCACCCCCAAGGTAGGCGGAGGAAGCAGCAGAATTTGAGGCCAGAGCAACAGGAAAGGCCAGTCTCCAAGGAGGGCCTCTGGTACCGGGTGAAGAGTCTGGACTTTATCCTATAGGAGACAGGTAGCAGGGAAGGATTTTAAGCAAAAGCATGAAATTACTCTTTGGTTTTTGGCAAACATGGGAAGGGGGCAAGACTGAAATCTTAGAGATCATTTAGGAGGCAGAATAATGGTCCCCCAAAGATGTCCACAACCTAATTCCCAGAACATGCGACTATATTAGGTTACACGGCAAAGGGAAGTGAAGGCTGCAGATGGAATTAAGATCGAAAATCAGCTGACATTGAGATGAGGAGATTATCCTGGATTACCAGGGTGGGCCCAATGTAATCATAAGGGTCCTTACATGTGGAAGAGTGAGGCAGAAGAGGAGGCCAGAGTCAGAGAGAGAGCTGAAGAGGCTGCACCGCTGACTTTTGAAGTTAGGGGAAAGGGCCACCAGCCAAGGAATGAAGGTGGCCTCTAGAAACTGAAAAAACAAGGAAACAGACTCTCCCCTAGAGCCTCCAGAAGGAACACAGCCTGCTGACACCTTGATTTTTAGCTCAAAGAAACCATTTTGGATTTCTGACTTCCAGATCTGTAAGATAAATTTGTCGGTTTTTTTTTTTCTTCTTTTAAGCCATTAAGTTTGTAGTACTTTGTTACAGCAGCCATAGAAAAATAATTTAGAGGCTATTTGCAATAATCCAGGCCAGAGATGGTGCAGGCCTGCTACTGGCAATAAGCGTGGAAAGAAGGAGACCAGTTCAAGGTAAACTGAGAAGGAGATTGACTCAGAGACCGATTGGACTTCTAGGGTCAGAGAGTCAGTAGATCTTTTCTCCTGCCCCAAAGCCCTGAGGCAGGCTCCTCATCTCACCTCACCTGGCGAGCCCCAACCCAAGTCTCCATCCTGTCCTGGGGCTGAGGGAGTATCTACTTCTCTTACCAGGGCCATAAGAGGGAATTCTAAAGGATGCTCTGCAGTCACATGCCTTGCACATTACAGGATGGTCCAGTGCTGCAGGCACATAGCTTCAGATATTTTATGAGTTAACTAGACTTTTGTGATAGGCCAGGAATCCACTCACTTGATGAGGAACAAGTCTTGAGTTCCAAACCCCTGGTTTATTTATTCATTCCAACGCTGGTGACCGTGCATGCTTAGCTGAATCTATTTTCAGATTTTTTTTTTGCATATTCTATAGTTTTATAATTTTAGTTTGCTCATGGAAATCTGTTGGGTGGCTAACTACTGATGATTCATCCTCACACTGCTCCCATGTGCCTGTTGGCGTGTTCCGTAAGTGCTTGGAAGGAACGTTCCCTAATTACATGTTTCAGAATGCCTTGTTTGTGTGGCCCCATCATCATCAATCAAGGTTTTCTTTATCATCTATCTGAAGCCATTTTGAGCTGCAATCACCCTATGGTGAATTACGACCCACAAATCCCTTGGCATCTGTAAACAGCGTGGCTTGCATCAGCCATAAACTAGACATAATTTTATCTTGATAAAGTTGATGAGGGCTGGTTTTACTTCCTCTTCCTGCCTCGTGAGAGTCATTTATAGATTTTTCTGCCAGGCTAACCTCCACCGTCGCTCGTGTTAAAGGTGTAAAACTGCAACTTTCCTACTGATCAATCAATTCAGGCTAAACATTGACATAGAGTCAGGGCAAGCCCTTGGATTTTCTAACATGACGGTGACGTTTGACAATTATCATCCCTCACTAGCTTTCTTCAAGAGTAAATGTTCTTTTGGTTGCAAGTTGTGGGCGTAACAGATAATTTTCAAAGAAAATTTTCACCCAGATTCATAGTTTAGTTGACAATGTGATCAAGAAACGTGGTCTTTCCCCTGGGCTCCTCAGAGCTACGAATGCTGAAACTAATATAGTGCTAAAAATACATTTCTTGTTTTTAATCTTTTTTTTGCTTTGTTGAGATACATTTAAGTTTCTTCTTTACATAGTTAGTTTGTGCTTAATGTTTCTTAAACGCAAGAAATTTATATTCATACATTGGCGTCGTTGTGTTTTAGAGTTTGGCATATTTGTAGTGAAAATGGCTGATTATATAATTATATATTTATATGATACAAGGGTGGATAAACTTTTTCTCCTTCTCCTCTTCCTTCACCAAAGGTAAAAAACATTCTTAGCTTGAGGTCCGTTCAAAAATAAGCCATGGCCTGAATTTAGCCCACCAGCCGTAGTTTTCGGACCCGGGCTGTACTTAATGGTGCGCTGTACCATTAAGTGCACGGAACCAGAAAAGAATCCAATGAACATTCCTCCATTTCTCTATTTCCTTCTGCTTCCTGGAAGCATGCATCACACCCATACATGCTCTTTCTGTGGCTGTGATCAGTTCATCTTGCATTCTGCTCTTTTGAAACCGAATGTGCCTTTCTTGTGTTGACAGCTCACATTCTTGTGGATCACCTACCTCTCCAGCCCCCTTGAAGTGAGGCTCGCTGCAACATAATTGTTCTTCCTTTTATCCTCAGATACCTGTGTTGTATTTGCCCTAGGTAAATATTTTTCTAGCTGTGAATAGGTAATTAAAATCCTGAAGCTTTTATGGCCCTGGATCCTTATCCTTTTGAACAATACTCATCTAGGTGGATGTCTTCCCATAGGCAAAGGTATATGAATTAATGATGACCTGGATGCTGAAGAACCGGGGGCCTTTGCAGTGAGGAAGTGAGGAAGTAGGACACCCCCCTTTAAGGGGCCAAGAATCTCTTTTGGAATTGCCAATCCCCCTCACCTGCTCTGGAATTTTTACAGTCACAAAGAGCCTCCTTTGTGGCAGACAATGAAGGGCAGGGCGCCGGGGCTTCACAGTTTGTGTGTGCACCTGTGTGTTTTAGGGGTGGGTGGATATTTCTCATCAGTTTCACTTGATTTATCGGCTCAGGAGATTCCTGCCTCTGGGATCCCACTCTCTGTAGGGGGCGGGTTGTGGCCTGGGCTCTGGAATCTGGGTTGTGTGAGGAATAAACGGAAAATTGCAAAATAAGTAAGCAATGGATAAAGATTATTAGGCTGTGGTTTCTGCTTCCAGACTTGAAAATGGGGAGGACGGAGTTCAGGGTCAGCTCCACCAGCGCCCTTTGGTCGTCTCTACCTTCGGGGCCATCTCAGGTTCTAGATTCTGTTGGACTCGCCATTGGAATCGTCTGGAAATGGAATTATTACTAATTCCAGAAAGGCTGACACATCACTGGCAGCGTTCAAGCCGGCAGCAACTCTGTGTGACCGCCCCTGTTTTTCCTCAAGATTCGGATTAAAAAAAACCTCAAAAATCAAATTAAAGCAATCGTATTGATGATACAAGATCCCTCGAAAGGAACTGGGTTTCGTCACCTGTCCCGCAGAGCGAGCCGGGCGGTGGTGCGCAGGGTTCAGAAGCCCCAGGGCCCCACCGGCGCGTCCGCTCCCAGACACCTTGGTCGACACTGCCCCCTAGTGGCCAAGGCAGCACCGGGCGCGGAGGGCGAGGAAGGCGCGTGCCCGCCGGACCACGTTGCTTCTTGGAGAAATACGGACTGAAGAGATTTCTCTCTCTCTCTTCAGTCGCCTCCTTCCTTGCCCTCTGCCGATGCCTTTTCCACTCCTGCCTCCCCTCTGCACGCCCTGCACTTTCATTCAGCTGCTGGGGATGGTGTGGCCTGGCCAGCGACCGACTGCCACGGGGCGCGGGGTGTTTTGGGGTTTTTATATAGACATGGGACGCATCTTGATGACACTTCTATTCTTTGCTATTCTTTGTGTATTTTCTCTAAGGCGATTTTTAAAACCAATCAACAATACTTTTTCAGCAGCTGATGCTGTGTGGCCTGTGCAAAGGCCCTGGGTGGGAAGGGGCTTGGCTCTTTAAAAAACACAACTGGAGGAGGCCCAGGAAGTGGAGGGTGGGAGTCACGAACTGAGCAGAGGGAGTGAGCAATGGGATGGAGGGTGGGAGATGACAGCCAGTGATGGGCATGTTCTACATTTTGACTTTTGTAAGAGTGCTGGGAAACTTGGAAGGCTTTTACTTGGTAGTGGTGGTGGTGGGGTGGGGCGTGTGTGGCAGTGGAAGGAGGTTTTCATTTGATAAGAATTACTCTGGTGGTTGTGTGGAGAAGGGACTGCAAGGATGGCAGTGTGAGCTGGGAGCCAGTTAGGAGGCCTCCCTCCCCGGGGCGGGCGGGGGAGGGTTGTGCAGGTGGGATGGGTGGTGTGGCCGAGGGTGGCCCTGTGGACACGGGGAGAGTTCCCAGAGGTGCTTTGGAGGTAGGCTTGCTTGACTGGGTGTGACGGTGCTGGAGGGGGAATGGAATGGTCAGGGATGCCCCTCCAGCTTCTGGCTGGAGCAGCCAGGAGGATGGAGATAGAATTTACTGAGATTGGAAGCAGACTAGGGAGAGGGATCAGGAGTTGTCCTGGGCAAGCGGAGTTTGAGATGTTGAGTAGATGGTAGGATTTAAGGGAAGGAGGTCCGGGCTCTTTTGATGGCGGATAACAGAAACCTGGAGGAAAGGTTCTTTAAAAGTGTTCTGAATTTTCTCCTGGGGTCCAAGGGCAGGGCACAGTGGGGCCTCAAGGAAGGCCGGGGGCACGGGAGGGAGCCCCAGCCATCCTCCACAATGCGTTCTCTGTGCATCTGCCTCATCTTCCTTTTTGCTTGACCCTCTGTCTGGAATGCTCTGTCCTCCTCCCCCAGTGGCTGGCACCCCCCATCCCTCCCGTCTCTGCTCAAATCCTAGACAGGGGAGTCCCGAGCTAACGTTGGCCTGTCCAAACTACTCTTGCTCACATCGCTCCGTTGATTTATTGTTTGGCTTTCATCACAGTTTTATCTATCTGTTCTATTTGTTTACTTGTTTCTTTTGAGGGAGCTGGCGATCTTCCCTACTGAATGGCCACCTCCCTGCTAGCAGAGGCCACTATTTTATTCACTCTGCTCTGCTTGGGGCTTAGTGTGGTTCTGGAACAGAGCAAGTGCTTTATACATATTTGCTGGGTTGTGAAATCTGCTCCTGAGTTCATCAGAGTGCCCAGCACCACTATGAACACATCGAAAGTGCCAGTAAATACCTAGGGATTAATTTCATGTCTGAAGACTCCTTTGCCACAAGGAAAAAGGGGTGACTGATTCTATTTTTGCATGAAAGTTGACTGGACAGGGACTCAGGGGATGGGGGATGAGGGCCAGTTAGAGAGGCACGTCAGGGTCAGAACAAGAGCATCGCCTGGGGGACAGCAGTAACCGGGGGCTGACCAGTTGGTCATGACCCCACCCCCCCCACGCCTCTTCTGGGCAGAGATGTCCTTAAAGCAAGACTGACATGAAGGGACAGTTTGACATGTGGGCCTCTGTGATGTAAGCCTGGAAATGGGATGTCCTAACACTGGTGACACATAGAGGATCTAGAACATGCATAAGCAGGGGGTTTTTGCTGTTTTCCACCTTCTTTAAAAAAAGAGTTTGACAAATAATTTCCTGTAAATTAAGCAAATATGAAGTGAAAAAAAACTTAACCCGCCATTTCTGGGGACTCCCCTCAGGGTCTGTCACTCCTCAGAGTCACCCCCAAACACCCTGGGTCCCTAAGGTTCCTAATCAAGGAATCGAGTCTATTCCTCCCCCCAGCCTTTGTTTCCTAAGTGTCTGACAGGAATGCGATTCCTTCCAGAGGTGGAGGGCAGTGTCATGTGCTGTGTGTGACATGAGGGACTCTGACACAGGGCCACCCAGCCTATAACAGCTCCCTACTGCTCTGTCAAAATGCTTGAAATGTCCACCATTTATCTTTGGGAGACAGAACTCTCTGGAAAGCTCCATCTTTGCTTGTAGGCGTATCTGGGTAGTTTAACCACCTTAAATATTTCCTTTTCCACCCTAAAGCAGGATCTCAAAGGGACTAGAAGAAACAGAACAGTTAATTTCATCACTAAATGGATGGGGGTTGTGGGGGGTCAGCCACTACGCTCTACAGACCCCCCGCCTTCCCCTGCAGGTCAAGTTTCATCAGGGCCCTGGTACTTTTCCAGGTTGACTCTCTGCCCATGGAGGGGAGTGTGTGCTGGCAGCTGCTGTTGCTGCCTGTGGCTAGCCTGGCAGGTGGACTGGAAGTGAGAAACGGGCCTGGGCCCCTTGGGGGTGTGGTTGCATGGCCGTTGCCTCTCTTTCTGCTCCTGCTGACCTTGCCCTTGAAGCGGCGGATCTTCTCACACTAGCAGGAGTTAAAAAAGAGGCAGGGGCACAAAGGTGAGATGCTTGTCTTTTATTGAAGGGAGCCAGCCAGGGCTGGTGGGGACTCATCCTCCGGGCAGTGGCAGCGGCTTCAGCAGCTGGAAGTCTTCAGCTTCTACATCCTAAGCACACTGTGGGCTCTTTATTATTTTGTCCTAAAGCAAAGAAACAAATAAAACCCAATACAATAGTGAACGAACCTTAAAGTTAGACCAAGATGACAATACACAGAAACATCAATGTCCGCTAAGAGGTTCAGTCCCTCTGGGAGGAGCTAAGCTTGTAAAGGCTTTGATTAGTTCTTGGAAGCCTCTTAACAAAAGGTGAGATGACTGTGCCTTGCTCCCCCGGGGACATTTGCATTGGGACTCTCCTCTCTGGATTGCAAAAGGGGCCAAAAAGACGCTGCAGCCAGGGACTTGGCGAATCCAGTGCTGAGCAGCGTGAGCGGAGGAAGCCGTGTACCATGAGCTTTATGACGTTCTCCTTGGCCTTCTCGGGGAGGGTGTCCACCAGTTTCTTCAACTGGATCCCGGCATCTTTCATGTCTGCGTCAGGGCTGAAGGGTTCCACTGCGACCTCGTAACTGGCAGGCGTCCCCAGGAAGAGGGTTTGAATGACACCTAGAAAACTTGGGCAGGTCTCTGCAGAAGCTGGAGCACAGGAAAGAGAAAGCACGTGAATCTAGGCCCCTTTCCAAGCTGGCCAGCCCCCTGGCTGGGCCCGCCCCAGATGCAAACAGCCGGGCCTGTCAGCAAGAGATAGCTTGTCTTTTGGTCAATGGCGTAGAATGTGAGAAATGGTGGCGCTCCAAGCAGTTGGCTTTTGGGCGCTGTGTGGATACCTTCTGGGTTGCAGCCAGCTTTTTGTGGCTTCCCTGAGCCTTCCTTGCACTTCCTGGGTTTGGGTGGGGCAATGTGCCATTTGTTCTTTCTGTTAGAGTTCTAAGCAGTGTATTGATAGTAGAAGCTGCTGATCTGATTTCCTTTTTTTTTTTTTTTTTGGTGAAGGAGATTGGCCCTGAGCTAACATCTGTTGTCAGTCTTCCTCTATTTTGTACGTGGGTTGCTGCCACAGCATGGCTGCTGACGAGTGGTGTAGATCGGTGCCTGGGATCTGAACCCGGACCACCAAGCAGAGGGTGCTGAACTTAACCACTAGGCCATGGGGCTGGCCCCTGATGGGATTTTTTATGCAGTGTGGGGGCTGGGGAGAGGCCACTGAGGGTTTCAGCTCCCACCAGAAACAGGTCCCCGCCCCCTGAAATATGCAGAAGAGTCACCATTTCCTACTCCTGCTTGCCCCTTCTTCCCACTGAGTCTCAGATCCCATCCTTGAGTTCTCTGCCTCGTGTGCACATTCGGCTTCTCTGCCTGGACTCCAGGACCCCACCCAAAGTGGCTCCAAGTCAAAAACCCTCTCCAGAACCTAGATCCCTGCTTTGCAACTTACTATGTCATCAGGCAAGTTACTTTATCTTTCTGTAGCTCTGCTTTCTCATCTGTAAAATGGGGATAATATCCCTACTTCGTAGGGTTGTTGTAAGATTGAAAAGAGACCTGTGAAAGGGGCTCAGAACAGTGATTCACACATGTAAGTACTAAATAAATATGGGATATTATTACTGCTGTTATTATCTGTGTGCACACACTTATGCACAAATGCATCCCAGATGCACCCCGGAATAGGATAGGACATATTTCAGTCCTATCTTGCTGAGCCACCCCCTCTGTACAAAGCACCGAGATCTTCTAATTAACATACATTTCAGTCCAAAATGATGTTATTTCCCTTTAAAACAAGCGTCTCTGCATGACAGTTGTTCCCACTGTCTCTTGGTTTTTGTTTTCTAACTCTTCTCCCATCCCATTTCACCCCAGGGTCAAACTTATTTATTTGCGGGGTGGGGGGGGTGCGTGGGGGGTGCGGCCTGGTGGCATAGCGGTTAAGTTTGCTCGCTCCGCTTCGGCGGCCTGGGGTTCACAAGTTTGGATCCTGGGCACGGACCGACACACCGCTTATCAAGCCATGCTCTGGCGGCGTCCCACGTATAAAGTAGAGGAAGGTGGGCACGGATGTTAGCCCAGGGCCAATCTTCCTCAGCAAAAAAGAGGAGGATTGGCAACAGATGTTAGCTCAGGGCTAATCTTCCTCAAAAAAAAAAAACACACACACACACACACACAAAAAACCTTATTTCCTTGAGTATTATGAAACTTTCAAAGTGAGTTCATTGGAATTAGTTAAAAAAATACTTTTTGTTTATTAAAAGAAGAGGCTGATACAGAGTAAAAAACAGTTAGGTGCCCCAAATCCTAAAAGATCAGGGGGCTTGGAAGGAGCTGTGATTGACTCTTCTCTCTCTCTCTTTCCCATTCCTTTCCTCTTAGTGACAGCTGCAACCACTCAGAGACTCGTAATCTCCTTTTTGCAGAGGACAAAAATGTTTAGAAAACTCCACTCTGGGTTGGCAGTTTCCCAAAGGAAAGATCCCTTTCTAGAATATTACTCTCTGCCCAGAATGGGAGATCTTGCCTTGGTTTGAGTTTCTTTTGGGGACATGAGGCCCTGCAGCTCCTTCCAGCCCCTTTGGCTGCCAGACTGGTGTGGAGACCCCAAACTTGGAGGCTACACCAAGTCTCTTGGGGTCTGTCCGAGACGGGCTTTGAGGAACTCATTATTCCTATTCTGTTGGTCGTCAGACACACGCATCTGTGTGGGATCTCCTCCATCCCTCCCTCCAGTCTATTGCATTCCCTGGAATCCTGAGGTCGTTGGCTGCTGAAGATGGGATCCTTTTCAGTTTTCCTCAAAGCCTCAGGGCTCTCCTCAAGTTCCCAAGATGGGCTTGTTCGCCAGACCCAGCTTTCTGGCTGGGAGTCAGCATTCCCAGGCCCTCCCAGCGGCCGCCCCCTCCCCTGAGCAGAACTGGGGTGGCAGGGAGAGTTCCTGAGCCTGGCTTGGGGGCGAGGGGTTCTGGGCACTCACCAGGGCTGCAGTAGAGAGCCAGGGTGACCAGGGCGAGGGCGACAGCGAGTTTCATGGTGGATGGGAGGCTGGCGAGTGAGGCTCTGGCCCTGTCTCTGTAGCCGGTGGTCTTGTGTGAGATGTGCCTATTGAGATGCCTTCTTATACGCTCCAGGCTGCACCCAGAGAGAGGAGGGCAAGGCGTGGGATCCAAATTATGGGACCACACTATTTACTTGGGCATCGGCTCCGTGGAAAAAGTAAATATTCTCTTTTCCCAACCCAGTTTCTGACCCCATGGAAATGAGCTCACACAATGGGCCACTTGGGAGGGGCGGAACCCAGAGTCCTATGTGGAGGCAGTGAGGGGACTGGAGTCAGAGAGCATGGAGACCTGGCCGCCTGTGCCACTCTCTTTGAACCCAAGCACTGGGGCAGTTCAGAGCAACAGGAACAATTGTAGAGGCCGCCTGGACCCCTCACCCCAGGAGAAACGGAGTGGTGGCAACAGGACTAGGATTCAGGACAACTGATATTCCACTGGCTCCTTCCCTTGCTCCTCTCCCAAGAAGGCAGCTGGACCTCAAGCCTTAAGGGTCACATGGTCCAGAGCATCGCTGTGGTCAGACTTGGGGAAGACCCTGGAGAGAAGCATGTTGACAGATGAAGGACTTCTCCAGAATGCCCGTGAGAAACCCAAGCCCCAAATCAGGCTGGAGAAGGCACTGCTTGGGCTAAGTCTGTTCCCACTTCAACTGCTCTCTTGTCCGGCCCTCCCGATGGCCAAATGTATGGGCGCCCCAGTCCTTATCGCGCTTGATCTCTTAATAGCCTTGACCCTCTTGATGTTTCCTTCTTGAACCGTTCTCTCTCCTGCACTCCCACGGTTCAGTTCTCTCCTCCCCAACCGTCCTGGTTCTTCAGATGTTTGTTCTTTGCTGACTGTGCTTCCGTGTTGGTGGTTCCAGGCCTTGGCCATAGCCCCCTTCTTGCCTCCCTTCGACACTCCCTTCCCTCTCCAACGCCCGTGCCTTGGAACATGGCCCTGGCCTGGCCAAAGTTGACTCCTAAATGGCCTTCCCGCCTCCTGGCTTGCCCTCCTCAGCCCTCCTCGGAAAGGCCATCAGAATGATCTTTCTAAAACCCACTGATCATATCATTCTCCTTCTTGAAACCCTTTTCAAGCTCCCTTTTGTGGACAGGGTAACATTCAAGTGCAGTTTACAAGGCCCTTGTCCACTAGCCTTCGTGTATCATTTGAGCCTCATTCCTCCACTTCTGCATGGTGATTTAACCCTATCTTGGTATTTGTGGTTTCAAGATGTTCCATGTTTTTCGTCATGCCTTTCTACCTTTGCACAAGCTATGCCTCATGCCTGGAATACACATCTCCTGCCTTGTTTACTTTTCCAAATCCTATTTGTATTTCAAGATTCAATCAAACGTCTGTTCACTTATTCATTCAATAAATGCTGACACCTACTGCGGAGCAGACACTGTGCTGGGAATTAGGGTGGACACAGAGAGGCGCTGCCTGGAGCTCCTTCAAGAAGAGCTTGCCACCTGGCTGCGAGGAGTGCAGTCAGCAGAGAGCTGCCAGCTGCCAGGAACTTGGGGGTCTGCCCCAGCTGTAGAGAGCTGCCTCACTCAAGGTCATGCCCTTCCTGGGACTGCTCACATCTGGTGACAGAGCAAGGAGGGCAGTTCTGCACCATGTGGGACAACTCTGCTGGCTCCCTTACTCCAACGCTCCCTGCCCAGTTGGCTGAGACTTTGCCAGACCTGCATCGCAGGCTGGCTTTTCTTTCTGTCCTGTCCAGCGTCCGCCCCCTTCCCTTCACAGTTACTGATCCCTAATGATAATCTTACACCCCAGACTCCATCTCGGCATCTGCTTTCTTGATAGCATCAACACACGACAGGGATGCAGGGATGAAGGAAGCAGGCCCAGGTCCCTGCTGCTGCAGAGCTTCAGTCTGGTGGGGGAGATGGACAAGAAAACAGGGATGTAAATGAAATACTTACAAGTGTGCTCACTGCTAGGGGAGGACTTAGCAGGGCGCTAGGACAAAAAGGAGAGTGAGACCCACTTAGGTGGGGGAATCAGGGTGCTCCTCTGTGAGCAGGTGATTGATGCTGAGGCCCGCAGAGGGAGGGGGTCTGTGCGAAGGGGATGCCAGCACTGAGGCATCAAGTGGGAAGGACCTGGGTGGGCCTGAGGAGCACAGAGGGGCCATTGGAACTTGTGGAGTCAAGATGTTCCATGTTTTTCGTCATGCCTTTCTACCTTTGCACAGTGTACCAGATGTACAGGACCGTTGGGGACCAGATCTCACAGGGCCTCCCACTAAGGTCACGGAAAACTCTGGAAGTTTTTTTTAATGCTTTTTTTTATTGTGTCAAAATACACATAATGTAAAATTTACCATCTTAACCATTTTTATGTGTACAGGTCAGTGGTATTAAATACATTCACATTGCTGTGCAACCGTCACCATCATCCATCCCCATAACTCTTTCATCTTGTAAAATTGAAACTCTGTACCCATTAAACATTAACTCCCCGTTCTCCCCTCCTCCAGCCCCTGGAAACCACCATTCTACTTTCCGTCTCTATGATTACACTACTTTAAGTATCTCATATAAGTGGAATCATACAGCATTTGTCTTTTTGTGACTGGCTTATTTCACTAAGCATAATGTTCTCAAGGTTCATCCATGTAGCATATTGCAGAATTTCTTTCCCTTTTAAGGCTGAATAAGAGTCCATTGTATGTATAAACACATTTTGTTTATCCATTTGTCCCTCGATGGACACTGGGGTTGTGTCCCTGTTTTAGCTATTGTGGATAATGCTGCTATGAACATGGGCATACAATCTGGAAGATTTTAATCGGGAGTGATGTGTCTGATTTCTCCTTTGATGAGATGGCGCTGCCTACTCTGAGAAGGGATGGGGGTGGGGGGGAGATGGCAGAGCAGCTCAGCAGAAGAGATGGTGGGGTTCGGACCAGCCGATGGCAGTGGGGTGAGGATGTGAGACACATGGGCAGGCTGGATGCTGGATAGAACAAGGCTGATCAGGGAGAGGGGGGCGTAGAATGAGCCCTGTGGGTTTCCAACTGGGACAGCTGGCTGCATGGGGTGGTGTTCCCTGACCAAGGAAGACTTGGGAGGAATGGGATTGGGGATGGGAACAGAGTGAAGCCTTCTGCCATCTGTGGTTCCCGTCAGTATTCTCTCTCACCATGAGCCTCTACACCCCTCTCTTATGTGCCCACCATATGCTGTTTTGACTCTGCAATTGTTTACTTGTTCAACTCTTTTACGTAATGGTTGCTAAACAGGAACCTGTGTAGCGTGAATTGATGAATGAGGCCTTCGCATCACGTGATATTTGGAGGCTCAGAGGCGCTTTCATGTGGTTCAGAACACAGGTTCTAAAACTAGCCACCCATGAGGAATTGTTGAGTAAGTTACCGTATGTCCGTACAATGTGTAGCTGAAAAATCAGGACAGGAAGACCTTCTGAATGGATAGAGAAATGATCTCCAAGGCAGGCCGCAAATGGAAAAAAAAAGCCAAGGCAGAACAGAGTGAAAAACAGAATAAAAAAGAGCAAAAAGAATCCACATGGGGGTTGCTTGTATATGTATAAAAATCTCTGAAAATGGGTGGCATTGGTTGTTTCCAGGAAGAAGACCCATGTGGAGGGTCACTGAGAGAAGACTTCACTGTAAGCACTTTGGTACCCTTTGAATTTGGAGTCACACAAATATATTATCGATTCAAAACTAATTTTTAAAAAGAACGAACAGATCTGACACGTGCTATACATGGATGAGCCTTGAGGTTGAGCTAAGTGAAATAAGCCAGTCGCAAAAAGACAAATGCTGTATGATTCCATTTGTATGAGGTATCTAGAGTCGTCAGATTGATAGAGTTGGAAAGAACAATGGTGGTTGCCAGGGGCTGGGGGGAGGAGAACGGAGAGTTTATGTTTGTTTAATGGAGACAGAGTCTTAGTTTGGGATGATAACAAAGTCCTGGGGGTGGATGGTGGGGATGGTCGCACAACGATGTGAATGTACTTAATACCACCGAACTATACACTTAAAAATGGTTAGACTGTAAATTTTAGGTTATATGTATTTTACCGCAATTAAAAAATAATAATAAAAAGAGAGAGAACAGGCTCTAGAATGAGGCTATCTGAGTTGAATCCCAGACCCATTGCTTACTAGCTGTATTATCTTGGGCAAAGTACTTCACTCCTGTCTGTCTCGATTTCCTTGTCTGTACAAGGATATCTATTGCATCTGGCCAAAAGGATGAAATCTATGTAATGCACTTTAAGTGGCACCTGGCATGGAGAACGTATTCAGTGAATGTTATCGAGTATTGTGTTTGCATGTTTCCACATTGAAGGCGCAAGAGGAAAGCCTTTCAATTCTGAGTTTCCTTGTTCAAGTCTATACACGCGTGACTCTGGTGGGGTGCAGAGGATCTTGGGTAAGCCGTGCTGCTTTCATACCTGGGCCATTAGGATGAGCTTTCCCTTTCTGCCTGCCACCCTGCTGTGTCCCTCACATACACCTGTGGGCTTAGTTGACTCCTGTGTTCCTGACCTGACCCCGGGGCAGGGGTTGGTAAGTGAGGTTATGTGAAGCCAGAGTGCTTCCGAGCTCCACCTGTAGGTAAGCCATGCAAAAAGGCTTAGAATACCCAGGAGTATTTTTACATCTCCATCCTTGAGCCGTAGAGCAAGGGCATCTCCATGTATCCTCCCCTAAACCAGCTCTTAGAAAGGGAGGGCCTCCCGGACACATGACATGACCACTTAGTTACACAGCCCCAGAGGCCATGCAGAGAATGGCGCAACAAGTGTCATTGAGGCAGTTCATCAGGTCAAGAACCCTAAACACGTCTGTTCCCTCCAGGGCACTCTGTGTGCTGTTCTCCAAGGTTGTGTTATAGGAATTGTGTACATCCTGTTCTTGTTCCTGCCATCTCCCTCTGGATGCTCCTTCTCTGGTTCCAAGGGTCCCAAGACAGGCACTTCCATCCCGGCCCTTCGGAGAGCCTTAAATGGTGGTAGGGGCGTTTCTCTCCCCTGCCCCGGAGGGTACAGAGCAACTGCTTCTCTGACTTGCTTTGTGGGACAATTAAGCAAAGAGTGTTAGTCAAGGCTCAGAGCTCAGAGCTTCTTACACTCTAACACCTGCTCTTCAAATCCTTAAGCCCCACACGCTGTGAGTTCCAGGCCAGAGCCCTCAAGCCTGCCTTAGCACATGTGAGGGCTGGGAGCCACCATTTCTGGCTACCTGTGGGCAGTCGCCTGGTCACTGTGCAAAGGCCAACTGTCTGCGGGAAGACAAGCCACTTGGTTATTAGCATCGTGGCATGGCATTGAGTTGGCACAGCTCCTGCCGGGCCCCCCAACTAAAACTGTACCCTGTGTTGGCTGTGCCTGGCTCTGGGTGAACCCTGACCTGGAGTGGCTGGAGCTTCAGGGGCAGGGCCTGGCCATAGCTGGGGGAGTGGCCAGGGAGCCTGCCCTGGGCCCAGCCTTCCCCTGGCTTCAGCTGGGAGAGTGTCAGCCCCTTGTACCTGGCTCTGGCCTGTGAGAGGAACAGGAGGAAGCCTCAGCCAGAGCCCAAGGGTGGGAGGGACCCAGGGGATCCAGAAGCCCTGCTTGGGGATTTGGATTATAATGTCTGCTGGCCTCTCCTCCATGCATGCAGTGTGTGTATGACACACGGGTGCCAGGTTGTGACCCATGTTCAATGCCCCTCTGGGAGCCTGCCCAGGTCCCCATCAGAGGTCCAGTAGCAGTGGTGGGTGGGAGGGGCTGGGCCAGCAACAGCCCCCGGCCCATCCGGCCAAAAAGTATCCACTGAGACCAGATGTTTGCCTCCTGGGCTTAGCGCTTGGCTCTCCTAAGGAGCAGGAAGCTGGGGTGCAGCCTGTGCTGGCATCTGGCTATTTGCAAGTCCCAGCATGGCCCAGAAAACAGGTTGGAGGCCATGGGCAGGCCATTCTGATTCTTTCCATCCTGCTGGGCCACTGCCGGGGGGCTGGTCAGGCCACCAGCTCATGAGGTCAGTCAAGGGGTCAGCTCATGGGGCAAACTGTAGAGTTCAGCCTCCCCCCTCCACCCTGGGCTTCCAGCTCTGTGCTGCTCAGGAAGCAGCCCCTGAGCAGAGCAGATTCTCCCTTGTGGGTTTGGTCCATTCTCTTCTGCCTTGGTGGCCCCTGGGGCTGACCCCTGCATTGACCCAGGACCCCAGCTGTTTTGTCCACTGGCCACGATGCCTAGCGCCTAAGAGTTTTTAGACGACCTAAAAAAATGTCATGGATCTATTGGCTCCAAAATATAAAAAGAAAATCTCAAAATAGTAATTAATAAATATTTATCTAGGTAACATTATTTCAAGTAGATTACTGCAACTCGGTTCAACTAGGGTGTAGTTATACATAGATGAAATGACGTTTAAATTGTAGGAAGAAAATACATAATATATTCCTAGGATCAGAATTATTAAACTTATTCTAGTCCTTTCAAAAGTTTATAGTCAAAATTATACTCATTATGAGAAGTATATGTATTTTTTTTTTTGGTGAGGGAGATTGACCCTGAGCTAACATCTGTGCCCATCTTCCTCTATTTTTGTGTGTGGGACGCCGCCACAGCATGGCTTGATGAACGGTGCATCAGTCTGCGCCGGGGATTCGAATCTGCGAACTCCGGGTGGCCAAAGTGGAGAGCGCAAACCCAACCACTATGCTACTGGGCTGGCCCTGAGAAGTGTGTGTATTTTAATGTGTTTGATGTGATATGGAGTGGGAACGTCAGAAGTAAGAGGGCCTCATGTCCTGCTCACCCAATACCTGCAGCTGTGGTCACAGCAGAGCACAGCAACCATCAGAACAGGCAGGAGGGGATCAGAGGGAAGAAATATCCCAGCTTTTCTCTCATCCCATCCTCTGATCTATAGCCAGAACCTTCTATTGGCCTAACCAACTGGCATTCAGCTAGCAAGGGGGCCTGGGGTTTGTGGTCCTTAGAGGTCGGCCTCCTGGGGCACAGAGCAGATCAGAGAAAGGTGGAGAATGGATGGGTGGGTCCAAAATAGAATAACAAGCACATAACAATATCATTCTGTATATCCAGCTTGGATCCTGCTTTTCCCACTTAATACTATGTCTTGGATATCTGGCAACGCTGGCACTTGTAGATGCACTTGATTTTTTTGTGCTACAGAATATCCCTTTGCAGGAGGTAACATAATTTAATATAATGTAATGTAACCAGTACCTTGTTGATAGACACCTGAATTGTTTCTAGTTTTTGTGCCATTATAAACCACACAGCGACCTGCATGCCTCCTTCTGCCCTGGGGGTGCTTTCCGTGGGAGAGACCCCTGGATTTAGACATGTTGCCATTGGTATTGACTTTCCCAAGCCGAAGCCCATCCGTTCCAACTACAGAGGGGCTGTTGGTGGTGAATATCAGGGCTGGGATGTGAGAAGGTGTCAGGGGTGGGGGTAGGGGTGTCAACTGTGCTGATTTCACCCAGGGATCTTGGTCATTTTCCCAGTGCAAGTTGGCCCTCAGCCCACAGACGAGACAGTAGCCGGCATACTGCGAGTCGGCAGAGATGCTGACGTGGGCTGCTGAGCAGCATCCTGGGGCACATCACCCACCCCCCAGCTGTGAGTTGTACCCAGGCATGAAGTGAGCTGGCTTTCGCTATTTTGAGGGTTTCAGGGAGGCCTGGAGGTGCGGCAGCAGGTTCTTTGCTCAGGGATAAGCTCCCTCCGAGGGGTGGGGACAATCAAGTTGATGGAAGTCCCTGTTCTGCAGGGTGGAAACTGGTTCCCCTCCATTTCACGGGCCAGCTCTGGGGATTTGGGCAGCAGATTTGGGGGTTGACAGCACATGACACGATTCACTTCTTGACCTTTCCCAGGAAGCTCACTCACTTTATTGCTTAATTCTGCAGGTTCTTTGTTCTGTGGTGAGTCACCCATACCCTGCCCTCTACATCTGCCCTCTCCCACCTTCCCTGTCCTGTGCTTGTTCCCACCTGTAGGCTTGGCAGGTCACCACTGGGGCCCCTCTGCCCCAGCACCCTCAGGGTGAGTTGTACGGAGCTCTCAGCCATCATGTGGGACACGAGCTGACATGGTCAGCAGATGTGGGTCACGGCCCTGCTCTGCTGCTGGCCGGCCGAGTGGCTCTGCAGGGCTGCAGTTGTCTACATGCAGAGGGAGCAGGGAGAGAAGACGACTGTGGGTTCCTTCTGGCTCTTGGTCTGAGGCCCAGTGATATCTCACCCAGAGGAGTCTGGTGAGGCCCTGGCCCTGTGTCCTCCCCCAGCGGCCTATGCCGTCCCCTCTGAACACCACATCACTTTTGGTCTATCACTGTGATTCAGGGTCCTTGAACACAGGTGTTTATGAAATGAAATAGAACTTTCTTTTATCTATCTATCTCTCTATCTATCTATGTATCTATCTATGTATCTATCTGTGATCTGTTTATCTATCAGCTATTTATCTTTTTCTATGCATTTTTATAACTAAAATAGTTATATTTTATATGTAATGTGTATTTGTCACATAAACATATATAAACATACATTATATATTACATGTAATATTTATATTATGACTAAAATAAAATGTAATTTCAGTCTCAAGCCTTCATTCTGCTAAGGGGATGGAAACTTAGTCTCGGTCATCTTGGGGATCCCCTCTCCAGGGTTGTGCCTAACTTCCAGCACGCTTGTGCAGAACCAGGGAGTTGGCGGGATCTGTGTTGGTGAGGGCATCTGGTGCTTGATGTCACCTGTCACCAGCCTGTCCCTTGTTGGCCATCAGTCTGTGTGGGCTGCTCCTGAGCGGTCCCTCCGCACCATCCGCAGGCCTGCAGTTCCCTGCCACCTCGGGGCCTCTCTTGGGTGCACAGGAATCCTGCTGCTGCTCCCGCGCTGCGCCGGGGCCTGGAAATTCTGCTGTGACACCTCCAAAGGCCTGCCTAGACGTATCACACTCCCATTTCTTCTTCTTCTTTTTTTTTTTTTGTGAGGGAGATCAGCCCTGAGCTAACATCCGTGCTAATCCTCCTCTTTTTGCTGAGGGAGACCAGCTCTGAGCTAACATCCATTGCCAATCCTCCTCCTTTTTTTCTTCCCCAAAGCCCCAGTAGACAGTTGTATGTCATAGTTGCACATCCTTCTAGTTGCTGTATGTGGGATGCGGCCTCAGCATGGCCGGAGAAGCGGTGCGTCGGTGTGCGCCAGGGATCCGCGCCCCGGGCCGCCAGTAGCAGAGCGCGAGCACTTAACCGCTAAGCCACCGGGCTGGCCCCTCACATTTCTTCTTTAGGGGGTTCTGCCCTCTGCTCCCAGATTCTTCAAACCCATCTGGGTCCTCTGCCACCTCACTAAGGCTTGGTCTCTCCAGTGGCTTACCCAGTGGATTTGATACCTGGAGAAGATAGTTTTTTAACACCTCCCTACTCCAGACAACAAAAATTATTCTCAATAATAACTGTGAAATGAAATGTATAAGAATAAAGGCCAGAAAAGAAATGCACACAGTGATCATTTATTTATTTAAGATCATTTTCTTTCATTGAAATACACACACACACACACACACACGTATATATATAAAATCATGCCAGTGAAAATAAATAGATATTAGAGTACACACATTCTCACATTAAAACACAACTATTTTTTTAATAGTTTGTATATTTACCTAATGAATTTTGATCCTTTGGTTATAGTCTGATTTATCAATATTTTATGTAAATAATTATCCAATTAAATTCACCAATAAGTGAATTTTATAAAACCGAAATATCTGCCAAAGGTAAAATTTAGGCAACTACTAAATTGTACCACTGATGTATTATTTTATTTGATTCATCCTTTAGTTCTAAAACAATCAATTGAAAAAAACACATTTCAACTTCAAAGATATTAAAATTCTGTAAAATATTTCATGTATGAGCTAAAATTTTCACTTCCCAAAAAAAATAGTACACCTTATTCTCTTTTACTGTTTTTTTTTTTTTTTTTTTCCAACTTTTAATTTTTTGTTTATTGCAGTAACATTGGTTTATAACATTGTAAAAATTTCAGGTGTACATCATTGTACTTCTATTTCTGCATGGACTACATCATGTTCACCACCAAAATACTAATTACAACCCATCACCACACACATGTACCGAATTATCCCTTTCACCCTCCTCCCTCCCCCCTTCCCCTCTGGTAACCACCAATTCTTTTACTGTTTTAAACTCAAATAAAACCTCCAAGTGGTTTCATAGGATGACAGAACTGAAGTAATGTGAGTTCTATTTCTTGGTCTTTACAACCACAGGGCTTTCGTAGTTTACTTTGAATGTACGGTTTAAATGCGGGAACATGTAGCTCACAGGAGTTGGATACAGACCCCAAATCTGAGGCCAGCTCCGAGGATTCTGCACCTTCACGAGCTTATCCTTGACACGAACGCGTCAGAGACCAACTGTGTAACTGGGAGTTCTTAGAAATAATTTCCATGTAGAATATAATGTTTATTAAAAGATAAGCAATAAACAAGTGCTAATTTGGAGCTTACATATATATTATGAAAATTCAAGAGAAACCACAACAAATACTTAAAAACTTACAGGAGTTTTTCAGATAGGAGTATTTTATCACTGATGCTTACAATTGCTGGCACATGGCGATAATATGAAGCATACTGACTTTTAGTGAGTCTTAATCGTTGTTTTTAAATCCTGTTACAGCTTGTACCTGGAGTGGGTGGCAGGCCACTGGTTTCAGCAGGGACCACCAACTCGTATTAATTCTTGCTCTTTACATTTCTGGCCGCTCTGATAATCCTTTTCTAGCTGGGAGTGCGGTGGGGGATCTGGAAGTCTGGCTCTTACACAAAATGAGTGCCCGGAGGTCTTTCCATTCCTCTGAAGGCCTAGGCTTTTGAACTGCAAAAGGCAGGAAAAAACTCCCCCTTTCTCTGCCTTCCACTGTCACAGCCCTTCCCTGGGGCCACCTGAATCAGAGGCTGAGCCAAGAGAGGAAAGAAAAATAAGAGGAAAAATAACGTAGCTTAATGTTTCAAAAACGTCTCACCGCAAGTGGACGGCCTGGGAGGAATCTCTTCCACTTGTGCCCCTGGGGAGCTGGGCAGGCACAGGGGGGCTGTATCCCGCCACGGTGGCGAGGCTCAGGTGAGGTCCTTGCTGTCTCTTCAGCCCGAGACAGCTTAAAAGAGGCCAGGCTGCCCAGGCCCGGGCCTCAGAGATTGCCAGGTGGTTCTCAGTGGCTGCCTCTGGCTTGCCCCAAATCTGAACTCTGGGGAATTCTACCTCTATCATCTGGAAGGGCCATAAGGAACATCGGCTCCACCCTCTCTGTTCTGGAGAAGGGGTCTCAGGCCCAGAGAGATGCTGTAAGCTATCAGAGATTACCTAGAACATTAGGGGCAGAGACAGCACTTCAAGACGGCCCTGTGACGCTCTGCCCCACAAGTCTTCCTGCTGTTCTGATCTGCAGAGCACAGCTCGGCCCCTGCTGTTTATCGCTCAGCTCTAAACACGCCCAACATCATATGAGCAAACACGGTTCAATGCATTTATGCTCTGAACCTCATGGACCCTTGGGGCTTGTAAAAATGCTGAAAAGCAATCACTGCTGGCTGTTAACTTACTTTTCTCTAAAGTCACTGGTCTTTTCGGGGTGGGTTCAGAATGCCAGGAAATATGATAACTAGAGATCACGCATCCCTCAGTCCCAGAGGCTGGAGATGGAGATGCACTGGTCAGGCAGGGACAACTGTGGCCCAGGAGAGGCCTGTGTGGGACAGGTGGCCTGGCCTGAGGGGACAGAAAGTGTGGCTGCTGCCTCTTTGGGCCTCTGGCTCAGCATGGGATGCATGTCCAAAGTTAGGGTCCACAGTGCTCCCCTGAGGTCCATTCTCCCCAGAGCAGCCTGAGTGATGTTTTAAAAATGTGAATCAGATCATGTCACTTCTCTGTGTAACCCTTGGTTTACCACAACACTTAGAATAAAATCCAAAATCTCACCTGGTCCATGCAACCCGGTATGACCTGTCCCCACCTGCCTCTCAGGTCCCATCTTGTGTCACTCCCCTCTCAGTACTTTGCGGCCACACTGGCCTCCTTACCTGCAGGGTACACAGAGCCGGGGCCACCTCCAGGCCTTTGCTCTGGCATGCCCTCTGCCTGGACGCTCCACTCCAGATTATTTCCTGATTGTACCTTCTATCATCGTCATAGAAGCGTCACCTCATGCATCGCCTCTGCCTTCCCTGATCACTGTGTGCCCCCTCCCCAGTCACTTGGGTCCTAGGATCTGGCTTTCTCTCCTTCAGAGCCCTTGTCACCTTCTGGAATGGTCTTGTTGACGTGTTTCCTTGTTTATTATCTGTCTCCCCCCTGGAATGTAAGCTCGATGCTCACCTTTGATTCTCCGGGGCCCAGCACACAGTCGGTGCTTGTTAAATATTTGTTGCATGAATGAACGAGGCTCTGAGCTTTTCACCCTTCGGCCCTAGGCCCCGGCTCCAGCCTCATTTCCAGGTGTGCTGCAGCATTCGTGGGGAGGATGTGTATAACACCCAGGCCCACCCCTGGGGCCTGGCCTCAGTAATGTCTCCATTTCCTGAAATGCACTCAGCTATCTTGCCCCATCTCCACCTGCTGAAATCCTTACCTGCAAGACCCAGGCCAAAGGCAACCTACAAAGTCTTCCCTCACCTTTTCAGGGAGGATATGCCATTGACAGCGACAACAGCAGCAATGACACATCTACCCTCTGCCAGGGTCCGTGCTGATGCGTTCTCTCATTTAACCCTCACGACAATCCTCTGAGGTAGGCACTATTCCTGCCCCCCTTTCAAAGATGGGGAAACTGAGGCTCAGAAAGTCTCCCAAGGTCTTGTAGTCAGCAAGTAGAGGAGTTAGCATCTAAACCCAGGGAAGCTGTCCCCCATCCACGATCTGCACGCCCTCTGCTGGGCTTGCCTCTCTCTGGCCCCACCTCGCCTCTCCCCTCACCTGCAGCACTGGTCCCTGTGGTCTGCCTGGCGTGAGCCGAGATCCCACTGACATCCCTATCTCGAGGCTCTGCGTCCTCCTCGCTGTTCCTGGAACCTTGGCACGCCGTGAGTCTCCACAACTGTTGCTGGGTGGGATTGAACCTAATTCTGGCCCTACCCCCCCACCCCAAACCCCTGCCCTTTCTGGGGTGGTGGTGGAGAGGTACTCTTTTTTATCTTTTAGTCTATTAATAATTTTTGACAATAAAAATTGATTCCATAGCAGCCAGCCCCATGGCCTAGTGATTAAGTTTGGCACGCTCCGCTTTGGTGGCCTGGGTTTGCAGGTTCGAATCCTGGGTGCAGACCTACACCACTCGTCAGCCATGCTGTGGTGGCATCCCACATATAAAATAGAGGAGGATGGGCACAGATGTTAGCTCTGGGCCAATCTTCCTCAAGCAAAAAGAGGAAGATTGGCAACAGATGTTAGCTCAGGGTGAATCTTCCTCACCAAAAAAAAAAAAAAATAATAATTGATTCCATAGAATTAGATATGAAAATTTGGAAGGAAAAGCAGACTCCGAGCTCGGAAGGGACTGACAGAACTTTGGTAAATAGAAAGCAATGACTGGAAATGTCACGTTAATGTTTTTGGGTAATAACATACTTCTCTGTGGTCCAAACTGCTAAAGACTAAGTTTTAAAATACAATCCTGGCTGAAGGAATTAAGTCCTCTCTTTCCTCTGTAGGGTTGGACCTTTGGTGAAAAGGTCCATGGCCTGAGGCTGGCACTTTTGGGCCATCGTCCTCTCAAGAGACTACACAGTGCAAGTGTGTGGATGTTTAGCACAGGGCAGAACTTGGAGCTTTTTTCTCTTATCCTCAGAGGTCTCATCTGTAAACTGGGGCTTGTGGAGGCCACCAGCCTTCCTCTCAGAGGGGCTGTCAGAGTTCAGTTAGTAACAGGAGGAAGTCAAGGCTTTCCAGAGGCCTTGGCTTGAGTGGTGAGAGGGGATCGGTGTGGGGAAGGGACTGTGGATGGCTGGGCCAAGCTGCTGCCTCTGGGTCTCGTGACCATGAGGGGAGGCAGACGGACAAAGGCGACTGTAGCTCATGGGCAGTCCCCTGGGAGCTGCTCAGAGGAGGGGGAGATGACTTCTGAGGGGATGCAGAGGCTTCCTGGAGGAGGTGTCTTTGAGCTGGGTCTGGGGGGTTGCTGGGAAGAAGCAAGGTCAGAGCTGGAGAGGTGGGGACCTCCATCACTGTCCTCTCATTCAGCACTCACTTGTTAAGGCCCTGCCACGCTCCGGGCCGGGTGCTGGTTCTGGCGACATGTCTAGTGTGGGAGACAGATGCTAACTGCTATCATGACGGCATCCATGAAGGAGAGATTCAGGCATGTTGGAGGGATCCCAGGTCGGGGTTCTGGAGGAAGTGTCTTTGGGCGGAGGGAAGGAAGAGGGTGTGTGAAGCTTGGTGGCCAGAGGGCGCAGAGCACCCAAGAGAAGCCAGCATGGCCAAAGCCCATGTGCTAGATGAGGCTGGGGAACTCACGGCAGGGGCCCATCCACACAGAGCCCTGAGTGCCCATGGGGCGTTTGGGTTTAACTTGGTCATAGGACACTACAAAAGGTGTGTAGGGAGCCTGGAGTTGGGCAGTGAGCCGGGAAGGGAGGAAGTACAACCCATGACTGGTGGACTGAGGAGAATTGGGTTTGTTGGATGGCAGAGGTGTATCACTCGCACAGTTCAATTCACTGAGTCTTCTAGAAACACTACACTGGAGGGCGGGTTGGGATTGGGGTGGAGTTTGGTTTCATTGTTATTTCTACTTTGAGGTCATGGCTGTTATGTTTGTTAAATGAATGTGAACGATCCCCCTGACTGGGCTCATGAACTTGGATTCAGACAGGGACGCCGCCCGCACATACACACCCACACAGGCCTGGGACCCGCCCCTGCCTCCCTTGCTCGGCCTGAGGCTGCTTCTTCCCTCAGCCCCACGAGCCCTTGGGTCATCTAGCGGGAGAGTCTGCTAGAGAAATGGCCTCCAAGGAGGGATCTTGTGCGGCTGGGCTGGCGACCTGGGGCTCCCAGACGTGGACTCCTGTTCGGCCTGCCTGGTCCTCGGCTCCTCACCACCCCATCCCTGCTCCACTCTGCTCCACTTGAAATCTCACGGAGCCCTGTCTCCTCTCCCCGCCAGGCCCTGACCTGCTCAGCCTCTGCCCAGAGAGCCTTCACCATGATGGGGAGCTGACCCTCTCCGCCAACAGCAGGGTGACCTCTGACCCAGTGAACTGGATTACGGGCACTGGGACATCCTAGTGGGACTTGCCTCTGGGCTGGGGGGTTAGGAGAGGTTAATGGGCAGGGCTGGCTGTGTTTCAGGGTGTGTTTGCCCCAGCCAGGCACCTTTGTGACCAGGGCTGAGGCATGGGCTGTAATCCAGCCTTCCTCAGGATAAGTGAAGGATGCACCTGGGAATTCATGCTTTCATTTCACAAATATTTACTGGGCACGGCTGTAGGCCTGGGGGACCAGCTATGAGTACGGTAGGTGTGGTTTCTGAGTGTTCCAGAGGACAAGCTCCCCCAGCTGGAACCCCACAGACACGGGCTCACATCCTGGTGTCCCCACTTGCTAGCCTGGAAAGTCACCTCTCTCCAAGCCTCGGTTTGCCCATCTGAAAAACGGGCGTAGCACCTGGTTGGCAGGGTGGTTAGAGAGGGTTAGTGGTGACACGGCTGGCCTTGGACCTTCCTTGTTCCGACCCTGCAGTTAAGCAGCCCTGCGGTCTGGCCCCAGCTCTGGGGAGAGGCTTTCCTGGCCCAGGGGGCTCACAAGCCTTCCTTAGCGAGGCCCCTTCTGCCAGGAGCTGAGTACACAGGGCGGAGCGGGCCCAGGGGCCACACATCCATTGTTCTCCTTTCCTGGGAGGCTGTCCAGAGACAAGGCGCAGGGCGTCTGGTTTTCTTCGTGTGGCTGTCTCTAATTCCTTTGGCATCTGAGCTGCTTTTCAGAAGGAGTAAGATGCACTTAACTGGTTGTGACCCAGCTCAGTGCAGAGGAAAAAGCGCTGGGCTTGGAATCAGGCAGAGCTGGATTTGAAACCCAGCTGGGCCACTTGCTAGTTGGTGACCTGGGTAAGGTACTCATCGCCTCTGGGCAGCGAGGGCCCCATTTGGAAAATGGGAATAATTATTTCTGCCCTGCCTGCTCCACAAAGTAGAAACAGATGTGAAAGTGCTTCGTAAGCCATAAAGTATGAAGCTGGGGTTCTCCTTTGTGTTGGCATCGTTGTGGGTGGGGCTCCGCCCGGGGACCTTGCCTCACACAGGAACAGCCAGGCTGCTGCTGGCTGAGCACCTGGCCCACACGTGCACAATGGTTGAAGCAACTTTTGGGTCCATGGAACAGAGTCCCATTTTAGGAGCTGCTGGCTGGGGACCTGAAGGAAGGGTGTACTCTGGTGGGCATGGCTTGGGAACAAAGTAACACAATATTAATAGCTCATACTTACTGAGGTTTCCTATGTGCCAGGCACACTTCTAAGAATTTTCCACGTATTAACTAATTGATCCTCATAGCAACCCCTGAGGGAGGTTACTACTATTCCCCTTGAACATCTTTAAGTGCAGAAAGGTATTTCAGGAGAGGGCATTGGGTGTGCAGAGGCCTGGGGAGCCTCTTGCATGCTGGGGGCAGTGGGAGGCCCTGCCTGCTGCCTGGAGGAGTCGGCCTAGTGGGGCCTTGGAAGCCAGCCAAGGGGCTTAGGTTTGATACAGTCAGGGGCAAGAATCCTTGGAGGCTCTTGGGTGGGCTAGATGGGACTCTTGGGAGGAGGGGCCGTGATGGACTGGCTGTGGGGGTGCAGAGTCCAAGGAATGAGGTGGGGGTTCAGGTTCCTCATTCTTCTGTCTTCATACTTGAGCATGGGCCCAGCTGCCACCCAAACGGCACCCATGGGAAGCCTTGACGCCAAGAGGGGCTCAGGAGCTGGGCTGTGTGTCGCACAGGGGCTGGAGGTCTCAGAGACCGGGTAGGCTAGTGGTGTAGCCGAGTAGACGGAGCAGGTCCTGCATGTGCCAGACTGCACCCCATCCTGGGAGCCGACCTCAGGGAAGGCAGGGCAGTCCTGCCTGCAGGGTTTTAGAGGAGCCTGGAGCATTCTGCCCACACTACAGGACAACAATGCCTTCCTGGTGTGAGCCCCCTGCAGAACCTGGTCAGGGGGCTGGCCTCCCCAGGGGAGGGACGATAGGGCAGTGGCCCCAGTGGTCAGAGACAGGAAGCAGGGCTGGCACCTTTTCTCTCAAATAAAATGAAGCCGCTTCCCCGGGACACCACCGCAGAGTTGGCCATGGTGGAGGCCTTCAGTCTGAAAAGTCGGGTGCAAACAGACCGGCGGGGCACTCCAATGAAATAAAGGCAGACGCGTCGCACTCCCAGGAACCGGCCGTCCTCTGCAGCACATCCAAGTCAGGACTTGGGGCTGGGAAAGCCGAGCGTGTGGGAGATTCGGCTCTGCAGGGTGCCCCGCCCTGTGTCCCCACCACTTCTGCTTGAGAGCAGTTGAAACCTGCTGGAACTGCTAAGGATAAGGACAGGGTGGGGAGGGCTTGGGGGAAGCTGCAGAGTTTTCAGTCGTGAGGCGTGAGGCGTGCGGGGCGTGAGAGCTGCGCAAGAGCCCGAGAGAAGACAGACAGAGATGGCCGGGAAGATCGGGGAGGCACGGGGATCCGGGCTGAGGTCACTGGGGAAGCACGCGGCTCACAGTGAGCTGCCAGGCTGAGCGAGCCCGGGGGAAGGGAGGGGAGCAGATGGAGGGAGGAAGGGAAGAGCTTGCTTTGGTCTGTCTTACTTTTTAAATGATTAAATACTTGGTGCTTGAACAGAACGTTGGGAGAGAGAGTTCAGGAGTTCAAACCCCCAGGGATCTGGCACTGGGTAGACAGTGGAATGTTGTTCTCGAAGGCAAGAGAACTCCAGCCTTTGTTCTCATGGCACAGTAAAGATTCCTGGATTTGGGGTGAGACTGGTATCTACCTTCGCTAATTAGTAAATACTTCTGAAAACTGCCCTTTGCCCAAGATGCACTTGGGGTAGCTCTTGGCAGGCCTTGGGAAAGGCTGAAGGTGAGCTCAGCTGGGAAGGAAGTGACCTCGGAAGAGGTGGCCAGAGGAGGCCGGAGCAGGAAGGGTGGTGGGCCAGTCCTTTCCTGGTGGCTGCACAGGGTGAACCCACTCCCCACCTGCTCTCCGACTCCAAGTCACTCTTTGCCAAACTTCTGGGTGGGGCCTTGGGCTTCTAGCACAAAGCAACACAGGTTTCCCTTTCCACACCTTAAGCCCAGTCGTGTTCCCACACCCCAGCACTGCAGGCTGCTGCTGCAGAAGGGATGTGGATATTTCTGTTTGGAATGGTCACCTGGCACCTGGCCCAGTGATATGTTCTGGCCAAATGCTCACCTGATCCCACAGGAGGCAGCCTGACCATCCGGGAAAGTGTGACACGGCCTGCCACCCGGCCCTAATATCCAACAAATCAGAGCTGTTAAAAAAGAGATAGGACTTGTTAGAAGAAACCAAGGGCACAATTACACTCCAGGCAGGGGCAGGGTTTGACAAACCTGCCATCAGGGCCCATGCTGAGGAGACTGGAGAAATTTGAATACTGAGTATTACATGGGTGAGTTTATTGACACGGAAAGGTGGATTGTTAACTGAAAAAAAGTTTGAAAAAGCATGTATGGCATGATCTCATTTTGGAGTACACACTCACACCCACACACCCACACACCCACATGCTTAGAAAAAGATCTGGAAGAATATATCAAATATACCACTTTATCATGATAAAGTGGTAACATTGATATTCACTGCTATAGGAAATCTTTTCCCCTATTTTCTTCTTATTTTTGTTGATCTGTTTTCTCATACATTTAAAAATTTTTGCTATTTTTATTTTTTCCAACTTTTACAATGCACATATGCCCCTTTTATTGTATTGAAAGGTTATTTTTAACTTAAAAATGTTTAGTAAAAAATTGCTACCTGCAAGATAACGATCCAGGGGCTGCCTGGACCAGGGCATCTTGCAGTGGAGCCTCAGTCCTACGGGATGGGAAGAACCAACCTCTTTGCTCCGCTGCTCCTAGCCAGAGCTTAGAACCCAAACCCCATCCATGTTCTGCATAGGATCCAGAAAGTTCTGATAACTGCATAGCAAAACATACAGTTAACCCTGAGATCAGTGGTTAAAAAAAAAAGATCTGAAGCTGGTTTCCTCTATCAACCCAGTCCATGCCTGGCCCCTACCTCTCACTGTCTGAAAAATCCAACTTCATTTTTATATAAGCTTGGAAAAAAAAGCAGAATTTGAAGGATAAAGTGGTCAAAACATGCTGTTCTTTCCTGCTTCTCACCTGGAGCGCTCTTGAGACTGCCCCTTGGTCTTGGTAGGCGCTGGGTGCCATGAGAGATATGACAAGGACTGTCATATCAGGGACACAGGATTTAGGAACAGATAGGCTGAGACAAACCTCCGTTTAACCTGAGTGGAATAAACTCCAGTTTCTCTGGGCCTTTTCTCATTTTCCAAAGGGGCAGAATCTCCCCTGTGCCTCCCCTCGCACACTATTGATTTTTTACAACAGATGAACTAGTTCACAACAGATGACTATGGCTCGACTCTGTGTGTATGTATGTGGGGTGGGGTAAAGGAGAAAGGCTGCTTGCCCATTCAATGGTATTTACACTTGGGATGGAACCACTAATGGGCACCCACACCCACTCCCGGTCTCAACCCTACCTATGTTCCAGGCCCAAACCTCCTCCCAACCTCATTCCTAAACCAGGTTTCACCGCTGTCCTCCAGCCCAGCACCCATTCCTTTCTGGGTCACGCCTATACCCATGCAGAGGAGAAGGACATCTGTATTCTTCTTAGCTGGATAAGCTCTGTGGGGACACTTCCTTGCTCCCTCAAAGTTGCTACGAAGTCTGAATGCAGTGACAGTTTTGTGCAAAGGTGAGGGCTGACATGGGGACTACAGAAGAGAAGGTGCAGGCTAGAGGGACGGTGTCGCCCATGAGCTTCCCCACACACCATCCACTTCTGATGAGAGCGACACTGACGAGGACTGAAGCGCGTCTCATTCCACCTTCCTTTGTCCTCAGAGTTTATAACCTCTCACGCTAGAAAGGAACATGTCTAGAAAGGACATTATTTGAAAAAAACATTTATTGTGCAACAGCTACAAAGTTAAGGCTCTTCCTTCCCAGGACTTGTCCTTCCAGCTCAACAGGGTGGGCCGACTGCAGCGTCTCCTGCTTGGGCAGACATTCGCTCTCAGCTCTGGCCCCTCCTGTGCTCCTTATTATCCCACCATTTTGGCAAGTTTAGGCCAAGTTACAATTGATCTGTCTTCCTGGCTGGAAGGAGCAATGAGGGCAGAGGCTGGGGCTGCCTGAGTGTGCTCACCCTGAGATCCCCAGCACTGGCAGCAGGAGCAGAGTGGGCTTCAGTTGTTTTAAGAGTCAAAGACATGGTTGATTTTGACGGGTCCTGTGGGGCATTTGCTAGTGTTTGTGTTTTGGACAATTCTGCTATAAAATAAATTGTAGTATTCAGATGAAAATGAAAATCAGGAACAGGAACCTCTTTTGGTTCCAAATTTTCTGACTAGATTGTTCTGATCCAGAGTCAAGATAAATGATCTCTCCTTTGGATATTTTATAGTTTGCTGCCCTCTTGTGGTATAGAAGTGATAAAAAGATTGCCACTCTCTTTCAGATAATATCTTGCTCATTTATTTGTCTGACAAACAGTTACAGAGCAGGTCACAGGGCAATGTGTGGGCAAAAGACAGAACCATACATGGTCTCTGCTTATGGAATTCCCAGGCCAGTGGAGGTGACTTTTCACAGAATCAAGGTCCGAGGGCAGGAATACACACCTTGGCTTGCACAGGGGGCTGATGTTTCCTTACTGGACGGGGCTGGGGCCGCTGGGCCCAAAAGGTCAGGCGCCCACACTGAGACTCCAGCAGTCCGTGATAACTGGAGTCACTTCCCTTGTGAATGGCGGAACTCATCAGCGCAAAATCACACCTTTCACCTGGCCTCCCTATCCTGCCCCCACTCCTTTTCCCTTATCTACTTAGTTATCCCTACTTCTCCAACCCCTAATGTGTTTCTGCTTTGGCTCCTCTTATGGGCTAAACTGTGTCGCCTCAATATTCATATGTTGAAGCCCTAACCTCCAGCACCTCAGAATGTGACTGTAGTTGGAGACAGAGCCTTTGAAGAGGTGGTTAATTTAAAACGAGGCTGTTAGGGTGGGCCCTAATCCCACCCGACTGACATCTTTAGGAGAAAATTTGGCCACAGATGTGTATAAAGAAAAGACCGTGTGAGGACACGGTGAGGAGGCAGCCATCTGCAAGCCAAGGAGAGAGGCCTCAGGAGAAACCAGACCTGCTGACACACCCCAATCTTGGACTTCCATCCTCCAGAACTGAGAGAAAATAACTTCTTGTTGTTTAAGCCACTGTCTGTGGTATTTTGTTGTTGGCAGCCCTAGCAAACTAATATATCTCCTAACAAAACACTGATTTCTAAAGGGCAGTTGTTGCATATTGAGGTTTTCAAGGACAAACACACAGACTCCCTGCTGGGCCTGGCCACAGTTTCTACATTTGTCCACAGGATCCCTAAGGTAAATACTGAGCAATTTTCCTTCAATTTCATTTAATCTTCATAGTAATCTATTTTATAGATGAAAAAATTCTTAGAAGTTAACTTGCCCAGGGTCATCCAGGTAGTAGGGAGAAGCAGGATTCAAACTCACTTCTGCCCTCAAGTGCCACCTCTTTCTCTGTAGTTCAGAGCAGCTGACGTGGCCCAGGGAGGGTCATGGGACAGGAGCTAGAATTGTGCGACTGTCTTGGCGTGAACAATGGCAAATTACAGGAAGACTGATCCATAAACCCTGCTGATACTTGCAAATGGTGGTTTGGTTTCTTCCTTAACCCATCCAGAAAAAGCTCAATTCTTCTAAAAAACTCTCCAATGTACTCTACGAGACAGGATATATTATCATATCCACACCCCACCCATACCTCGGAAGGTCACTTTAACTAGTGCACCTGTCTTAATTGACAGACCAAAGGGAGCTTGTGTACATTCTGGTCTTTGTCAACAGTGACTCCTAACCACACTGTTATTCTTTCAAAATACATTTTATTAGTGGCACATGGAATTTAAAGTTAAGCAATTTCTTTCCAGAGAGAAAGTAAGCCCTGACAGACTAAAAGACTGAGCAGATATGTCACAGCAGAAATACCATTTCCCATGTAAAGAGAGATTAACAGGAATACTCTCCACCAAGGAAATTACTTTCTTCACCATGCTCACCACATTGTACAAACACCTGATTCAGCTGGGGTGGGGCGGGGGGAGGAATCCCATAGCACTGGACAGTATGAGAACGCGTAGAGTCATGGTGTCATCTCTACATGGATCAGCCCTGCCTTGTCGTAGGAGAGGAGAAGTTGTGAGCCCCGTTGCTCACTATGAGGACCCAGAGGGCCTGTGGCAGGTGGAGGCTCTGGTCAGCCGTCCTGGCTGGTGGGAAGACAGTAGGTGGGTAGACTCATGTGTGAGCCCAGGAAAACCATCAGACTTGAAGAGGCACCACAGAGTCTCCATTGTGACCCCTCATCTCCAGACTAGGGAGCTACGGGTTACCAGAGGGTGCTTTTAAAGTGTCTGTAAACATGTCCATGTTAGTAAGTCAGAGAAGATCTGAACTTCCTTAGAAAAGTCCGTTTACCCTCTCACAGATTCTTTCACCTGATGTCTGACTCTAAACGAACTCTGTGACACGCTGCGGTTCACCTGGACTTCTCTATTAGCTCTGGGGCTGCTCCTGTCTCACTTGTACAGACCTCCACCAGGCCCTTCCCTCCTCCTTGCCCCTTCCCTGGTCCTGGGGGAAAGTCTCAACCAAGAGAGCCCGGGCAGTCGGTCTCCTCCGGATCCCCCACGGCTTTCAGGCTGCAGCTTCTGTCGCTGCTGTGGGTCTCCCACTTCCAAAGGCTCCCCGCACTGAGGCCATTCCTGTTGTGTTAGCATCAGGTTGTTTCTTCTTCCTAACCTAAGATAAGGGGACTATTCACGAGGAAGGCTCAGCAGGGTTTGTCACCCTCACTAGTCTTACTTTGACCTGAAGACAGGCATTTCCCTCATCACTTCAGAATCCGCCTCTCAACCAAACAATCATATACTTATTGATCAAGGCAACAAAAGGAGTGACAGACTGCAGAATTTTTCCATTTCTAAATCTAATTGATTAAGCTAAGTCTCCACACCAGGGAACTGTACTTTACCTCCAAGCTAGCATCTAGAATACAATCTTCCAGGGGCTTAGGGCAGGTCAGTGATACAGGTGTCGTCAAGATCAATTCCGCAGTGCAGCTTGCCATCCTTGACGGCCGCCCAGGGCATGGATGCAGAGGTCCACTTTACTGCCCAGTCTCCTGCTTTGTTGACCAAGATGACGCCCCCTAAACCTTTGAGCCTTGACTTCATGTAACCCAAGGAAGTATCAGCAGCCTCTTCTAATGTCTTTCCTGAAAACAAGAAAAGTTTGAGAAACAACACATTGAAAGAAATCTCATGGGAAAACCATTTGCAGTATGAAAAACCAAAGCGAATTAACAAAGATCTTTGGTAAATAATTTCTGTTTGCATGCTTCAAAGAAGGATCCTCACCATAAAAGGCCCTCCTTGCACTGAGACGGAGCCCTAGCACCAGCCTGAGCAGAGCTGCCCTGTCTCCCACACCCAGGCTCACAGCTTCTCTACTGCCCCTTCTCCCGAGACGTGCAAGACAAATGGCATTCTATTCGCATCCTCTGCCTATTTTTTGATGGGGTTGTTTGCTTTTTTGTTGTTGAGTTGTATGAGTTCTTCATATATTTTGGATATTAACCCCTTATCAGATATATGATTTGCAAATATCTTCTCCCAGTTGGTGGGCTGACAAACGGTATTCTAAACACTCTTCTTTCCAGATCCTAACAGGAGTCACAACAGTGTTAACCTGAAAATAGTGTTAACCTGAAAGCAACATCTACAGCAAACAAGAAAGGGCTTCATATACTTCTCCATCTATTTACAAACAGCTTCTCTTTACTCATCTTCAGATCATATGAACTTCTACGTACCTTGTTCTACGTGGAAGAGAGCAAGTCTGGCCAGATTCGTCTTCATGATGCTTTCCCCATGCCCCGTCGTTGAAATGGCTCCAATGTCATTGTCAGCATAACCTCCAGATCCTGCTCAAAGAAGGTGACTGGTTCTAACTGAGCATCAACAGTCAAGAAATTCAAACACATACCACAATCTAATGCTACATCCATATGAAATCCCAAGGAGTGCCAAAGTGTAGACGAAGATCAGATTAGCAGCCATCACTTGCGATGCACAGGGGGACCAGTAAGCGCCATGTGACTACCCTGCAATCAGGACGAAGGGAGCCTCGGGGGCGGAGGCCTGACCTTTCATGCAGCAGCTACAGCAGGACAGCTCCTCCTTTGCCCCAAAGCATATCTACCCAGCTGGCACAGGGTGGAACACATACACCCCCCACTCACCCACTCCTGGGAATTAGATAATGTGCTTCAATGTTAATGCAAAGAACATTTTGATCTGTAATATCTCTATAATAGCAGTATGTCACTTTCATGCCACTCAAATATAAAAACTGTAAACTTAAATTCTCAGTTTTCTTTGTTCGTTAATCTCAGCCCATGCCCATGAAGAGGTTTTGTGTACTTAGTCCTTTGGGAATAAGTCTGCAGATGCTGACACTGGGGCTAGAGAGAAGAAAGGGGCACTATGGGGTAGCATGGGGGTGACTTTAGCATCCTCCATCTCCATCTCCCTCCCAGGTCATCCCAAAGATGTGCAATCTAGGAGAGACAGCCGACTAGATACAAATGCCCTCTCAAAGCAGTGTCCTAACTCCTTCCAGCCCAACTGCCACTCCCAGAAATTCTGAAGCTGCCACCAAGAAGAGGAGGGAAATGAGGAAAGAAAGAAAACAAGAGGGGGTGGAGAACAGAGGATGAGAACTTGAGGACGGGGGAAGAAAAGAGGGGGCAGTAGTCATCCATAAAGCCCACCTATACACGGTGTGTCCCCCACTCGGCCGACCATTTTATTAACGATGCCCCCTGTAGAGGTTGCATAAGCCACGTCTCCTTTGCAGTCCAAGGCCACAGCACCCACAGTTCCCAAGTTTCTGCCAAAAATAAACAGAGAAAGAGACAGGCTGAAGATGAGAAACACTCCCACAGGTAACAGTGTAGCTTAACGCCACTCAAATTCCCGCATTGTATGTTAATGGCAAATGGGACACGTTTTGATTCCAACATTCCCTACTCACGGAAATGGCAAAGCAAGTCTGTTTGCTTTTTATTCCACATGTCAGTTAGATTGCTAGACACTCTGTCAGGCCCTGACTTTGAGTACATCCATTCCCAGCACCATCATTTTCTAGCTGTGTGACTGACTCAAGTTTTACTTTCACTTTCCTTGTCTATAAAATGGGTAGAAAATAACTGAGTGCACCTCAACCTTGAGTGTGCATAAGAACCCCCTGGCTCCTGGCCTCCCCCAGAGGTCCTGAGTAGGTAGGTACAGGGTGGGACCCAAGACCCTGCATTCCTGACAACCTCCCAGGAGACGTCAATGCTGCCTGTCCACAGACCCCACTTTGACTGTTTCACGGGGCTTGCTGTAAAGATGAAATGTTCATTTTTTTCCCTAACATTATAAACTTTCAAGTAAAAAAGCTGAAGAAATTATACAATAACAGTTATATACCCCCTGACCCGGATTCTTGTGAGGCACTGTTGTAAGTGCAGGGACACAGCAATGAACTCAATAGACAAAAGTCCCTTCTCCCATGGAGCTTGCATTTGGGGCTGAGGATAACAGGGCAATAAAAATTTCAGGTTTAATCAAATAGCAATAAAAACTAAGAAGACTACAGGATGGGACCAGCCCCGTGGTGTAGCGGTTAAGTGCACACACTCAGCTGCTGGTGGCCCAGGTTCGGATCCCGGGCGCACACTGAAGCACCGCTTGCGAGGCCGTGCTGTGGTGGTGTCCCATATAAAATGGAGGAAGATAGGCACAGATGTTAGCCCAGGGCCACTCTTCCTCAGCAAAAAGAGGAGGATTGGCATGGATGTTAGCTCAGGGCTGATCTTCCTCACCAAAAAAAAAAAAAAAAAGACTACAGCAGATTATGGGGAGAGTCATGGTGGGGAGGTGCTGTTTTATATAGGGCCTCTTTGAAGGAAGTGAGGGGCAAGCCATGCTGATTGCCAGGGAAGAACGTTCCCAAAGCAGGAACATGCTTGCCAAGTTCATGGAATTTCAAGAAGGCCACCGTGGGTGGAGAGAATAAGGCGAGGGAGAGTGTAGGAGGGTCAGAGGGACCGCCAGCAGGCAGATCATGAAGGCTCCTGTGACAGGTGGGTGACCATCCATCCTGGTTACCGAGGACAGCCCTGATTTATGCCTGTAGTCCTGGCTTACTTAATAGCATCCCTTTCATTCTCAAAACTAAGTTCCAGTTTCTGTTTCTTAAGTTCCCGTTTCTTCCCACAAAAACATGGAGATATGTTCATCCAAAAAGTGTACAAAAATTTTCACAGCAGTACTATTTGTAAACAACAGCGAAGTGAAAACAACACAAATGTTCACCAAAGGTAGAGTAAATAAATTGTGATATATACATGAAACGGGATACAGTGCAACGAGAATGAACCATTGCTATGTGCACCAAATGGATGAATCTCAGAAATATGATGATGAAAAAAGGGACCCCAAAAAGCACAGACTATGATTCCATTTAAATCAAGTTAACAAACAGGCAACACGAATCCATGGTGTTAGCAGTCAGGTAAGTGGTTCCTTGGGGGGAGGCTAGTGAATGGAAGGGGGCATGACGGGCAGCTTCTGGCAATGTTCTATTTCTTGATCTGGGTGCTGATTACATGGGTGTGTCCACTGTAAAAGTGCACCAAGGGGTACACACAGGATCTATGCACTTCTCTATATATGCGGTACTTCTACAAAAAGTTTATCATAAGATAATTATTCTCACTACTGTGTTGACTGAAGGAGACAAGAGTGGAGATAGAGATGTTAGGAGGCTTGAAGAGACGGTGGTTTGTGTTAGGGTGGACCCAGTGGAGAGGGTGAGAAGTAGGCTGGACTTGGGACATTTTAAAGGTCGAGTTGACAGAATTTGCAGGTGGACTGGATGTGAGAGAGAGAAATCATGAACAACTCTAAGGCTTCTGACCTCAGGAACTGAAAGGATGCAAGGATCATTTACTGAAATGTAGACGACTACTAGGAACAGATTTTTGTTTTGTTGTTGGTGTGTGTGGAGGGGGACAGGTGGAGAAAGAAAGAGTTCAGTTTGGGACGGAAGCCTGAGGTACCTTTCAGGCAATCTCACGGAGAGACTGAATCGCAGCTATAGATGTAGCCTGGCACTCAAGGGGCTAGAAAGAGAAATCTGGCATTCTGTTTAGGAGAAACAGAAACCGTATCTCCCACCATTCACAAAAATCAACTCCAGATAGCTAAAGACCTAAATATAAAACATAGAACAAAATTCTTCAAGAAAATGTAGGTGACTATATGTCTCAGGGTGGGGGCTACCTTCTAAGTTTCTGGTCTTACAAACTCTACAAGAAGAGGGAGACTATGTATCTGATTACAAAAAAATTAAAACTTTTATATGGCAAAAATACCACAAGCAAGACTAAAAACAGATTTGGGAAAATTTCTTAACGGAGAAGATGGCTTTAGGACTGATAGGGAACGAAACAACTAAAGAGAAAAAATGACCATAGGACAAAAATAGGCAAATTCATAGAAAGCAATGAGCCACAAACAAATGGAAAATACTCAAACTTGTTAGTACTCAGGGGAAAGCAAATTAAAGTGACAACATCATCCTCATGTCAGATAAGGAAAGGGGCACTTCTAGTCATTGCTGGTGGCAGGTCCACCCCTAACATTTGCAAGACGCCAAAGCAAGACCACAAATGCAAATGGAGGCCCAGACACCAAATGTTTTATATTTAGAAGTTATAAATATGTTCTATCCTCTTACTGTGATAAATGTATCTTGAAAAGTATTGTAAAGCTATGGTTTTCATATGACTGAAAGTTGACAAACTAGTAACGATGACAATTTAATTATTATTGTGCACTGGATCTTTTGTTGATCAGCTGGTGATGGCTGGATGAGTGAAAAAGACAAGACACACACACACATTATAATTCATAAGTTATTTATTCAATAAAGTTAATTTTCCTTGCCTTCATTTCAGGGAGCACTGATTATGTTCTTACAATCAACATTTCCACACAACATGCATCCTATTGACAAAGTGCCAAATAACACAACCTTTCTTGAGTCAATGTGGTTCATAGCAAGTTTTTCATTCAATTTTAATTTGGAGAAGCTTCACTCTACTAAGGCAGTAGCAACTGGAATTATTTCTTATAGCAATACTTAGATTTGGAAATTGAATCCTGATTTTTACATTACCACACTCAAATGCTATATGGGGTTACATATGATTAATTATCACAGAAGATATTACTAAATATTGTAATTTAATCATATAAATCACAATCACTTATTATAGTCATTTTCATCATCTCTTAAGCAGTATTTAGATCCATGCAAAATGTCTTAGGTTCTCCTTTCAAATTTCAATGCTGGTATATTATAAAGAAAACTGAAAACAGCAGTATGTTGTTGGATTTTGTTCAAATCTCTCTTCAGATGGTTCTATGCTCTGATTTATAATGAACAGAAAAATAGCCTCCATAGAAACTGGTTTCGACATTATTTGTACATGAATCTTTTCTTTCAAGTTAGGCAAATATCTTCGTTTCCTTGTTTCAATTTCCTTATACTTTATTGGAATGTCATTTTTCTTGTGTATTTCACGTTATTTTTACTTTTCTTTTTCTAAATTAAAAAAAAAATTTAATCCTTTGAAAAGTGAAATAGCCAAACAAGATTTTTTTTTTTTTTTTTTGTGAGGAAGATCAGCCCTGAGCTAACATCTGATGCCAATCCTCGTCTTTTTTTGCCTAGGAAGATCGGCCCTGGGCTAACATCTGTGTCCATCTTCCTCTACTTTATATGGGATGCGGCCACAGCATGGCTTGACAAGCAGTGTGTCTGTGCGCGCCCAGGATCCGAACCTGCAAACCCTCGGGCCGCCGAAGAGGAGCATGTGCACCTAACTGCCACGCCACCGGGCCGGCCCCTAAAATGACGATTTTTAAAGCTTAAGGTTATCAATAGAAATTAACAGTTCATACTAAATAACTGCAGATAGCGCAAATTCAAAATTACTTTCACTTCCTGTTAAAGCCCATGACTTGCTCTTTGAGGATCTTCTGTGGTTTTGCTGAACCCTTCTTATCTAAATTCAACTTAATTACTTTAACAGCATTTACTTGGTATTCCCACCATATGTCTGAGATTTGTTATAAGGTCTGATATGAGTTTAATCAAGCTGTCCCATATTTGGGCATTATCTAGAAAATTGTGTACTGGACCCTCCACTGTCTCACAACATCATCGCTGTCCCCACGGCAGAGGGCCTGTCTCCTAGAAACAAATTCAAACTGTGAGCTGTTCATGTCACACAGAACACTTCTGGATTCTTGACAAACTTTGTGCTTCTACACCTTTTATCTACCAATCATGTTAGCTCCATTATCATAGGCTCGCCTTTGACAGTCTTTTAAATGTTAGTTTTTCAACATGTCTTCTGACCATGGTACATTTTAGTTGAACTGAGTATTTTTTTAAAAAAAACTTTATATACGATTTCATCTCCCACTTTATTATCCCTTAATCTGTTTGAATTCTCTATCCTAGATAGTGATCATTAGTTTCAATATTTTTTGTCCTAATTATGGTTGGCATTTTATCAAATTTTGAAATAATTTTTACTAAACCTAGAAATTTTCCATTGTTTTTTGTAAACATCGTGGTGGTGGTGCCATGAAAAGCATCATTAGGCTTGGCTAAATAGCGGAAATATTATATTATTCTTTCAAGAACAGTACATTGATGTTTTCTAGCTTTGTCTTTTTCTGGTATTATCATTTGTTGTTTATTCAGTCTTTTCTGCCAATTCTAGTAACTGTGTGTGTGATTCTTTGTGATTTGCAGTCAAATCTTCCTTTACTAAAGAACATGAAGTTGCAGAGATTTCATCTGAACTGTTCAAGTTGTGGATTATGGTGAGAACAAAAGTCTTACTAATTTTTATTGTTTTGAGAAGTAATTAAATCTTCATTGAACAAATAATTTGTAATGTCCTGTTTGTGATTTTTATGTGGGTTATCCTGGAAGAAGACTGCTTACTTTTACTGTTTTATTTTAATTTTTTTTGTGAGGAAGATCAGCCCTGTGCTAACATCTGCCAATCCTCCTCTTTTTTTGCTCAGGAAGACTGGCCCTGGGCTAACATTCCTGCCCATCTTCCTCCACTTTATATGGGACACTGCCACAGCATGGCTTGCCAAGCGCTGCATCGGTGCACGCCCGGCATCCGAACCGGTGAACCCTGGGCCGCTGCAGCGGAGTGCGCACACTTAACCGCCTGCACCACCTGGCCGGCCCCCTGTTTTATTTTTAAAAATGCAAGCAGACTATTTATTTGAAGATTTTTTGCTTCTTTTTTCCATTCAGCCTTTTTTTTCTTTTGTGAGTTCTTCTTAAGTATTCTTTTTCTATCAAAATCTTGACTTACACTCATTTTCAACAATCTAGAGATTAAAAAGTAAAATGTAATTATATTTAAAGTGTACAAAATTAAAATGTTTTCATCAAAATTAAGAGCAAATTCAAAAAAATAAGAAATCAAAGTAATTTGCAGACATAATTTCAAAAAGTTAGTTTTTTAATTATACAAAATTATTAATATTAAAGTCAAAATATGAATTATAATTAGTGAATATAAAATTTTAAATCAAAATTATTTAAGGGCTGAAATTTTTAACACTATCGAAAATTTAACCAAATCTTTTAAATATTTTTGTAAGAATAAAACCATTCATAATTCTAATATTCAGTGTCCATTTAGTTGCCGACATGGAGAATTGGTTTTTCACGCAGGTTCCATCTAGACCTGCGCTGTCCAATACAGCAGCCACTAACTACATGTGGCTACTGAGCACTAGAAATGTGGGCAGTCCACAGTGAGATGTGCTGTAAGTGTAAAATACTCATCCGATTTTTAATATTTGGTATCAAAGAAAGTAAAATATCTCAAATAATTTTTATATTAATTACATGTTGAAATAATAATATTTTGGGTATACTGGGTTAAAATATTATTCATTTCACCTGTTTATTTTCTTTTAAATGTGGCAACTAGAAAATTTTAAATTACCTATGTGGCTCTCGTATTTCTATTGGACAGTGCTGGTCTAGACCTACATATATACAAATTCAAAAGTAACAGGAATCAGCCCTCGCATGCAAGTCTTGCAGATACTGTACTAATTCACGAATACCTCCAGAAGCACAAATTGAAACGCAGAGAAAATGGACACTGGGCACTACTGGGAAACAATACTTCATCATGCAAGAATTTATTTGACAAGTTATTAATTTGTCTTTTTCTCTTACCTAAGTTGTTCTGCTGTTCGATTCTTCCCCACACTCCAAAGCAGCGTCCATTTCTGACGTCAGCAGGGGCACAATCCACAAACCTTTAAACTCAGGTGGGCTTTGCTTTTCAGATATAGAGCAAGAGATGTAGAGAAGCATTTCGCTGAGGGCTGAATGATGTTAGTCACAAGAGTGGATGATGAGGGTTATGGGTCATGCTGTGCCACTGCTGAGTGACAGAGGTGCCCCATGTGTCTGTAATAAACCAAGTGTTTTGTGTATTTGTGATATGAGGGTCCTCTAAAGTGCAGTGCCCAGGGCAGGAGCCCCTCTTGCTTATATCTAAAAGTAGCACTGGCTGGTGGAGACGTGTGTTGTTGCAGAATTTTTGGAAAGCAATGTGGCAAGATCTATTAAAATGTACACAAACCAGTGATAAAGCAACCCCATTCCTGTGACTCTAGCCTACAGATACAACAGCACTTGGTAAGGTTATCAACAGCTACCAACATATGGCCAATATTATAAAACAGATTCTTAACCTGAGGACACACCAGAATTACCTGGGAAACTTTTTCCTAATACACCTGCCTGGCCTCTCTACCTCAGATCTGTTAAATTAGATTCCTTAGGGAAGGGGCTCAGATAGGTATATTTTGAAAAGGCTCCCTAAGTGATACTAAAGCACAACTCTGGTTAAATATTACAAATCTAAAAAAGTATGCAGAGTCAATAGATTATATGCCATTATAAACTCTCAGGCCATATTCAAATTTTATTTTTCAAATTTTGCTTTAAATAAGGCGATTTTTATTTGGGATTCTGAAATCTCTAACACAGAAAACTGTAATTCAGAACACAATTAATTCAAACTTATAAGAGTTGTACTGATTTCTCTGCACTATGAAAGAGTGCTTAAGTAAGTTCACAGGGTACATTAGATCATAGAGAACCTGTTTAGTCTACAGCAGTCCCCCCTGACCTGAGGGGGATACGTTCCAAGACCCCCAGTGGAGGCCTGAACTGTAGACAGTACTGAACCCTATAGATACTATGTCCAATTTATAAATTAGGCACAGTAAGAGATCAACAATAACTAATAATAAACTTGGCTCTGGCGCCATTATTAAGCAAAATAAGGGCTACCTGAACACAAGCACTGCGCTATCACGATTGTCGATCTGATAACCGAGACAGCTACTAAGTGACTAACAGGTGGGTAGTGTACACAGGATGGTTACGATGGACAAAGGAATGAATCACCTCTCAGGCAGGACAGAGCAGGATTCCCTCATGCTACTCAGAACGGCATGCAATTTAATACTTATGAATTGTTTATTTCTGGAATTTTCCATTTAATATTTTTGGACTGTAGTTGACTGGGGGTAGGGGTAGCTGATACTATGGAAAGCGGAACTGCGGATAAGGGGGGATTCCTGTACTTAAGGTAACAAACTGATCTAGAAGCATCCAGATAGTTAATACATTAACACAAGGCATTCTCTTATTAAACCACATTGGAGAAGGAATTCTGTTAGCCTAATTTGAGTACCAAAAGGGCAGTATTTACATTATTTACTGTGAATTATTTCATATAAAAACTGAAACTACCAACTTATGTTTGACTTACTGAAGAAATGTGGATACCCAGATATTTGTCAAACTTTCACACTTGAATAAATTCCAAAAACGTGAGTCACAGATGACACTTACTTTTGACAGTCTAATTTCTGAGCATCTTTCTCATGCTTCTCCTTTTCTAGGCGTTTTATGTTTCTCTCTGTTACCAGCTGCTTTCCAGGAACCTCTGGAATCCCCATGGCTGCTGCAAATTTTGTTGCACCTTGGTCAGTCAGAAAGCAATGAGGTGTCTTCAGCCAGAAAGAAATGGAAAAATGGTTTTTTGAAAAAGTTAAAATCTTTTTTTTTTTTAAATTTTATATATTTTTCTCCCCCAAAGCCCCAGTAGATAGTTGTATGTCATAGCTGCACATCCTTCTAGTTGCTGTATGTGGGACGCGGCCTCAGCATGGCCGGAAAAGTGGTGTGTCGGTGTGCGCCCGGGATCCGAACCCGGGCCGCCAGCAGTGGAACGCACGCACTTAACCACTAAGCCACGGGCCGGCCCAGAAAAAGTTAAAATCTTTTAAACTGTTCCAACTGTATAAAAATAATTACTTTTCTTTGAGCATAAAGCCTCAAAAATGCAAATTCCACTGGCTTGCTTTTCTGGATGTTGAAAAGAGCCTGGTTCTCTGAGTTTCTATATTTTCAATAAAACTAAAAAAATGATGGAATATTACTAGGAACGTGACTTACATATGATCTTAAATTTAGAGAACTTAATCCATTTTTATTTAACACATGCTATTAAACAGTGGGTCTGTTCAGTTTGTATGTGTTACATGTGTTGAGAGAAGGCTGAAGAAAATACAGGAAGATAACATGAAAACAAAATAATCACTGGTTAAAGGATTACTACTCAAATTACATCGTCAACAAAGTCAGAATCTTGGCTTATTTGAGAAACTTAACGTTGCTTCTGTTCTTGTATATAATTTTAGGAGAACAGTGATTTCAAGTTATTTCCCTATAGTCAGACCCCTTGTAGTCACTGAAGTACACAAGTAACATCCCTTAGGAAAAGGATGCTTTATTACCACATATACCTTTTCCATAACAAGCCGCGCAAGTTTAATGGGATTTGCTATACAGCGGACTGCAGACACGGCTCCTGCAGACAGGTCTTTTCCATTCATGATGCTAGCATCCATTTCAACTTCACCATTTGCGTTCAAGACAGATCCACAACCTAAAACCAAAAAGAAGTTGAAAAACAAGAATTAAGAATTTAGAAATGAGTTCAGAGTTTCCTCTAAGCTGCCTATTTTATTTTATTTTTTATTTTTTTATTTTTTGTGAGGAAGATCAGCCCTGAGCTAACATCCATGCCAATCCTCCTCTTTTTGCTGAGGAAGAGTGGCCCTGAGCTAACATCTGTGCTCATCTTCCCCCACTTTATGTGGGATGCCGCCACAGCATGGCCTGACAAACAGTGCATCGGTGCGCGCCCGGGATCCAAACCCGGTCCACCAGCAGTGGAGCGTGTACACTTAACCGCTATGCCACGGGGCCGGCCCCTAAGCTGCCTATTTTAATTCATTCTCTACTCCATTAGTAGAGGAACAATTTTTAAAACACAAATCTGACTTGGCACCCCATGACCTACAAAATAAAAAGTATGAAGCCCTTCTTGATCTGGCCTCTGACTTACTTTTCCAGCTTTATTTCCTCTCCTTGGCCACACTTTTAGTAAAATATTAGGTTTCTCTGAAAGTACCATAAGCTCTCATTACTCTGTGATTACTCTTTACTCTTGCACATCCTGTTCTCTGTATCACTAGCACACTTTCTTCAACATTCTCTGCCTAGAAGTCTAGCTATTCTTAACCTCTTTGTGCCTGTTTCCTCATTTGTAAAATGGGATAAGAACAAAGCTCAAGAATATTTAAAGGATTATAAAAATATCCAGCACCTAACAAGGTAAAATTCACAATGTCTGGTATCCAATAAGAAATTACCAGGCACACAAAGAAACAGGAAAATGTGACCTATAATGAAGAGAAAAAAACCCAATCAATAGTAACAGACCCAGACATGACACAAATGATAGAATCAGTCGACAAGGATGTTAAAACAACTGTTATAACGATATTCCATATGTACCAGAATGTGGAGGAAAATATAAAAGGACCCAAATAGAACTTTTAGAGATGAAAAAGAAGAGGTCCGAAATGAAAAATACACTGGATAGTATTAACACCAGTTTAGACACTGCAGCAAAAACGATTTATGAATTTGAAGAGACAACAATAGAAACAGCCCAAAATGAAAAACATAAAAGATTGAAACAAAAAAAGGAAAAAAAGAAGAACAGAGCATGATTGAGTTCAGGGATAATTTTAAGAAGCCCAATGTATGTATAACTGGAGGCCGCAAAAGGAGAGGTGAGACAGAGGAACAAAAAAAATATTGAAGGAAATAATGGATAAAACATTTTCAAATATGATGAAAACTATAAATTCACAGATCTGAGAAGCTCAATAAACTCCAAGCAAAAGAAATATGAAGAAAACTACATGCAGGCACACCATTAGGTAGAGGCAAAAAGATAAGATTGATAGCATATTTCTGTCAGAAATGATGTAAGCCAGAAGGCAGTGGGGCAACATCTTTAAAGGCCTGAAAGAAAAAACCTGTCACATTGGAATTCTTTTCAAAAAATGAAAACAAAGACATTTTCAGACATGTAAAAGCTGAAAATTTATCAATATCAGATGTGCAATACAAGCAATGTTTTTTTTTTAAAATTTTATTTATTTATTTTTTCCCTCAAAGCCCCAGTAGATAGTTGTATGTCATAGTTGCACATCCTTCTAGTTGCTGTATGTGGGACGCGGCCTCAGCAGAGAAGTGGTGCGTCGGTGCGCGCCCGGGATCCGAACCCGGGCCGCCAGCAGCGCAGCGCGTGCACTTAACCGCTAAGCCACGGGGCCGGCCCAAGAAATGTTAAAGGAAGTTTTTCAGGCAGAAGGAAAATGACAGCAGATAGCAATCAGGATCCCCACAAAGGAATGAAGAGCACTGGAAATGGCTAATATGTGGATAAAGCAGAAATAGTTTTTCCCTTTATTTTTACAATATCTTTAAAATATAACCATTTAAAGGAAAAATAATTACAATGTATTGGACAATTTATAACACAGACAAAAATAAAATATATGGCAACAATAGCACAAAGGCCAGGAAAGGGGAAACAGAAGTATGCTGTTATAGTGTTATAGCACTATGCATGAAGTGCTGTATTACTCGAAGGTAGACTGTGACAAGTGCAAGATGTATACTATAAACCCCAAAACAGCGCTTAAAAAAAGTTTAGGGGGCTGGCTCAGTGGCGTAGCAGTTAAGTTCCTGTGCTCCGCTTCGGCGGCCCAGGGTTCGCAGGTTCGGATCCTGGGTGTGGACCAACGCACCGCTTGTCAAACCATGCTGTGGTGGCATCCCACGTAAAGTAGAGGAAGATGAGCATGGACGTTAGCCCAGCGCCGATCTTCCTCAGCAAAAGGAAGAGGATTGGCAAAGGATGTTAGCTCAGGGCTAATCTTCCTCACACACACACACAAAAAAACCCAAAAAAGTTTAGCTATTAGGCAAACAAAGGAAGTAAGATGGAGTCATAAATGATATTCAATTATTCCAAGAGAAGGCAGAAAAAGACAGAGAAGAAAAAATGAACAATGAATATGCTGGACGAATAGAAAATGAATAGCAAGATGACAGATTTATACCTAACTATATCAATAACCACATTAAATGTAAATAGTTTAAACACCCCAATAAAAAGCAGAGATTGTCCAATTATATAAAAAAGATAAGACATAATCATATGCTGCCTATAAGAAACCCACTTGAAATGTAAAGACACAAAAAGGTTAAAAGTAAAAGAATGGAAAAGTTATATCCTGCCAAAATGAATCAAATGAAAGCTGGAGCAGCCATATTAATATCGGGCAAAGTATACTTCAGAGCAAGGAACAGTAAATAATAAGAAGGACATTAAGTAATAATAAAGGGGTCAATTTACCAAAAAGACAACAATCTATGCACTGAACAACAGTTTCAGAATACATAAAGCAAAAACTGATAGAACTCAAAGGAGAAATAGACAAATCCACAATTACAATTAAAGACTTCAACACTCCTCTCTTAGTAATCAATAGAAATAAACAGAAAATCAAGATATAAAAGATCTGAATAACATTATCCACCAACTTGACCTTATGAGATTTACAAAACTTTCCATCCAACAGCAGAGTACACATTCTTTTAACGTGCAAATGTGATATTTACCAAGATAGACCATATTCTGGGGCCAAAAAACAAAGCTTACAAAGTTTAAAAGAATGTAAATCACACAAAGTATGTCCTTTGATCGTAACAGAATTGAATTAAAAATCAGTAATATTTGGAAAACCCACAAATATTTGGAAATTAAATATCACACTTCTAAATAACCCAAGGTTTAAAGAGGAAGTTGCAAGGGAAATTAGAACACGTTTTGAATGGGACAAAAATGAAAAGACAACATGTAAAAACTTGGATGTAATCAAAGCAGTACTTAGAGTAAAATTTAAAGCATTAAATGCTTGAATCAGAAAAGAAAGATCTCAAATTAATGATCTAATGGGAAAAAGAAAAGCAAATTATTCCCAAAGCAAGCTGAAGAAAGGAGACAATAAAGATAAATCAACGAAATTCAGAACAGAAAACAGCAAAAGAAAAAATAAGAAAATCCACAAACCCTCCCCAAACCAAAAGCTAGTTCTTTGAAGCTCACTCAAAGAAGAAACAGATAATCTGAATAGTCTCATATCTATTAAAGGAACCGATCTCTTAGTTAAAAACTTTTGATAAATAAATGAAAAGCAATAGCATATGTTGGAGTATACGAGGAAGCCATTTGGTTTAAAACTAATTTGGCCTGACCTCATTTTTCCAAAAGGGCCTGACGTGGCCTGTTGAGCATGCATTGTAAATCTGCTTTAAACATTTACTATGTCCCAAAGACAAGAATGATGCCCTTAAAGATAGGGATGTAGCTTCCCCCCATATTGGCATTTCTTTAAGGATAAGCATCTCTTCCTGGAAATTAAGGATTAATCACCAAACTGCTGTGCCAGCTAAGCATTTCATGACAGTAGTAAAAGGGACATTCCTATCATATGTGATGTATACTCTTTGTTCCAAGATGGTATATAATCACTCTGTACACCCCACTTCTTCGGTGCCCTTCCTTCCTTGGGGAAAGAAGGCCCCGGACTATAGTCCTCAAATTTGGTTCATAATAAACTCTCCCCAATTTTGATTTATAGATTGACCATAGATTATTTGTGTTGACACTTACCACCAAAATGAAACAAAAACAAACTACAGGCCTAGATGGCTTCATTGGCAAATTCCACCAAACATTAACAAAGAAATAATACTAACTTTATACAAAGTCTTCAAGAAAAACAGAAAAAGATGGAACACATTTCAAATTCATCATATGAAGCCAGCATTATCCTCATATCAAAACCGGAAAGATATTATAAGAAAATAAAACTACAGACCAGTATGTCTGGTCTCATGAATACGGATGAAAGAAAACACTATCAAATCAAGCCTAGCAGTATAGAAAGATGATAACACATCACAACAAAGTGGTGTTAATCCCAGGGATGCACACTTGGTTCAAAATTCAAAAATCAATCAATCAATATTCACCCTATCAACAGACAAAAGAAAAACCGTATGGTCATCTCAATAGATGCAGAAAAAGGATTTGATAAAATTCAACATCCATACATGATAGAAAAAAATCTCAGGAAACTAAGAATAATGGAAGCTCCTCAACCTGAAGAAGGGCATCTGTAAAATCCTCCAACCAAAATCATACTTAATGATTGGGGGGAAGCAAGACACAGCTTTCCCTCTAAGTTTGGAAAAAATGCAAGGATGTTTGCTCTCACACTTCTATTCAACGTAACATTGGATGGTCTAGCCAGTGCAATAAGGCAAGGAAAAGAAAGAAAAGGTATAAAGATTGGAAGAGAAGAAATAAAACTGTCTCTATTTGGAGATGACACATACTACAAAGCTATATGTGTATCTCTTCATCTGGCTGTTGATTGGTATCCTCTAATATCCTCTGTAATACTGTGAACTGGTAATCAAGTGAGCAAACTGGCTTCCTGAGTTCTGTGAGCTGCTCTAGTAAATTAATCAAACCCAAGGAGAGGGTCATGGGAACCTCCGATTTATAGCCAGTCTGTTAGAAGCACAGGTTACAACCTAGACTTGCAGTTGGCATCTGAAGTGGAGGGCAGTTGTGTGGGACTGAGCCCTTAACCTGCGGAATCTGATGCTATCTCTGGGTAAATAGTGTCAGAACTGAGCTGAATTACAGGACACCCACCTGGTGTCTGAGAATTGCTTGGTGGTATGGAAAAACCCATACACATTGGAATTGGGTGCAGAATCTTAGGAACAAAGGCAATGCAATGGGCAAAGATAAGTCTTTTCAACAAATGATGCTGGAACAACTGGACATCCACATGCAAAAAACCGAAACTAGACACAAACCTTACATCCTTCACAAAAATTAACTCAAAATGGATCACAGACCTAAGTGTAAAATGCAAAATGATAAAACTCCTAGAAGATGACATAGGAGAAAATCTAGATGACCCTGGGTTTGGCTTTTTAGAAACAATACCAAAGGCATGCACCAAGAAAAAATTATTAAGCTGAAGTTTATTAAAATGAAAAATTTCTGCCCTATGAAAGCCACTGTCAAGAGAATGAAAAGACAAGCCACAGACTGGGAGAAAGTATTTATAAAAGACTCATCTGATAAAAGACTGCTATCCAAAATATGCAAATAACTCTTAAGACTCAACAATAAGAAAACAAACAACCTGATTAGAAAATGAGTCAAAGACCTTAACAGAGAAGGCGGCAAATCAGTGTACGAAAAAAAATCAGTGGTATATTCATATACTAGCAATGAACAATTGGTAACTGAAATTTTAAAAAGTACTATTTACAATGGCACCAAAATATATGAAATAATTAGGTATAAACCTAACAAAATATTTATAAGATTTGTATGCTGAAAACTACCAAACACTAGTGAAAGAAATCAAAGAAGATCAAAACAAATGGAAGTATATACTGTGTTCATGGATTAGAAGGCTCAGTATTAAGATTTCAATTCTCTCCAAACTGACCTATAGATTCAATACAATCCTAATAAAAATTCTAGCAGAGTTTTTTTGTAGAAATAGACAAGGTGATTCTCAAATTTGTGAAGAAGGCAAAGAGACTAGAATAGCTAACACAATCATGGAAAAAATAGAGTTGGAAGACTCTTACTACCTGATTTTTAAGACAATATAAAACTAAGGTAATCAAGTTGGTGTGGTATTGGTGAAATAATATACATACAGATAAATGGAACAGAACAGAGTCCAGTAATAGACTCATACATATAAAGTCAACTGATTACCAACGAAGGTAAAAGGGCCATTCAATGGAGAAAAGATTGCCTTTTCAACAACTGGTGCTGGAACAATTATGCAAAAACTAAACCTTGATACATACCTTGCACCATATACAAAAATTTATTAAAAATGATCATAGACCTAAATATAAAACCTGGAACTATAAAATTTCTAGAAGACAACATAAGAGAAAATGTTTCTGTCTCTGGGTTTGGCAAATATTTCTTAAGATATGACACAAAAAGCATGATCCGTTAAAAAAATTGATAAATTGGACTTATACAAAATTAAGAACTTCTGTTCTTTGAAAGACACTGTTAAGAGAAAGCAAAGACAAGCCACAGACTGGAGCAAATATCTGCAAATCACATCCAGGCATATCTTAGAGATACTGCAAGTTTGGTTCCAGATCACTGCAATAAAGTGAATATTGCAATAAAGTGAGTCATGGGAATTTTTTGGTTTCCCAGTGTGCATAAAAGTTATGTTTACACTATACTACGTAGTCTATTAAGTGTGCAATAGCATTATGTCTAAAAAAACAATGTACATACCTTAATTAAAAAATACTTTATTTCTAAAAAATGCTAACCATCATCTGAGACTTCAGCAAGTTGTAATCTTTTTGCTGGGGGAGGGTCTTGTGAAAAACAAAACATCTGTGAAGCACAATAAAGCAAAGAGCAATAAAGCAAGATGCAATAAAATGAGGTATGTCTGTATCTGAGAAAAGACCTATATCTAGAATACACAAAAAACTCTTAAAACTCAGTAATAAGAAAAGAGAAAAAATCAATACAGGATTGACAAAAGACTTGAAAGATGTTAAAATAAACATCATTTGCCATTAAGGAAATGCAAATTCACACTAGCATGAGTTCCACCATACATCTATTAGAATGGCTAAAATAAAAAATACTGATAGTATCAAGTGCTGGTGAAGATGCAGAATAACTAGAACTTTCAGACATTGCTGGTGGGAATGGAAAACAGTAGTTACTTTGGAAGACGGTTTGGCAGTTCCAAATCAAGTTAAATATACACTTGCCATATGACCAGCAATCTCACACCTAAGTTATTCACCCAAGAGAGATAAAAACATGTTCACACGAAAACCTGTTTGCAAATGTACAGTGATTTGTAATGGCCCAAAATTGAACATGTCCTTCAGTGGGTAAATGACAAAAATGGTGGTATATCCATACAATGGAATACTACTCAACAATAAAAAGGGATGAACTACCAATACTTGTGCCAACACGGATAACCCTCCAATGCCCTACTCTAAGTGAAGAATCCAGACTCTAAAGACTACATATTGTATGATTCCATTTACGAATTCTGGAAAAGGCAAAACTAGAGGGACAGAAAACACATGAGCTGTTGATGGGCTAGGGGTGAATGGAGGTGTGGACTCAAAGGGGTATGGGAGAATTTGTAATGGAACTGTTTTATATTTTGATTGTGGCGGTGGTTACACGACTATTTGTGTTTGTCACATTCACAGAACGGTTCACTAAAAAAGGGAAATTTTACTATATACAAATGACACTCAAAAAGAAATCTGTTAAAATGGTATGGTATTGGGGCCGGCCCGGTGGCGCAAGTGGTTAAGCGCATGTGCTCCACTACGGTGGCCCAGAGTTCGCTGGTTCGGATCCCGGGCGCGTACCGACGCACTGCTTGTTAAGCCATGCTGTGGCGGCATCCCATACAAAGTAGAGGAAGATGGGCACGGACGTTAGCCCAGGGCCAGTGTTCCTCAGCAAAAAAGAGGAGGATTGGCATCGTATGTCAGCTCAGGGCTGGTCTTCCTCACCAAAAAAAAAAAAAAAAAAAAAAAGGTATGGTATTAGGCTAGTGGATTCTACAGCTGGTTGTACTTCAGAATCACCTGGAAATCTTCAAAACAAATTAACAAAAAATTCCTAGACCCCATCACACATTTTTATCTTATAGATGTTATATTATAAGGAGTTCAAGAAGAGGGTGGATAAATAAAATCCTATTATCTCAAAGACTCTTTGACAGCTTATAAAATTGAACTGTAGTAACTAAAGTTCTGTTTAAATATTGCTCAACTCCAGTGAAAACAAAGGTTCATTATTTCGTTGCCAATCTAAGCAAGTCTTTAAAGAATATTTCTAGCATTCACATCTAAAAGTTCAATTTTTACAGTGTTGGTTTCTAATAAATAAACTACTTTTTAATTAAGTATTATGAAACAAGCTTTAAACAAAAGTGAAATCCATACTGAAATGTGAATACAATGTAAACAATGTTATTACAAACACTCAGAAAAGCTGTGTTATGAATGCTAATTATTGCCACTTAGCTCAATAACTACCAGGAGCCACCTTTTGTAAGAAGTTCCCAAATAGTTCTAGAGGATTATAGCTGAAGCTGCCGGAAATACTGTTTGTTTGTATTGACCTCAGCTGGGAAAAGCAAATAGAAAACAGAGCTCAAGGTAGACAGTAAGCTGTTAAAGTCCCACTTTTCCCCCTAATTCTTTGATTTCCTTCTCAGCCCTACTTTCTTCTTCCTCAACGTGGTGAATAGCAGACATCTGGGAAATCAGAAGGGAGGCGCTCAGAAGGCTCTGGGGACAGAGCAAAGAAACAAGACCTAGCTGCTCAGTTCCCTAATCCATACGTCCCAATTCACGCAGATGACTGATCCTGTTAGAGAAGGTAGGAGACCAGAACGACCTGGCCAAACGAAGGTCCTGAGTGAATAAGAGGGGGTTTGTCATCCAAGAGGGCCCAGACTACTAACAGGCAAACTGTTTAACAAGCCCTGACTGAAACGGCGGGCTGCTCCCCCTGCTGGCAGGGGAGAGCATGTAGTAAGTTCTGGCTCAACAAACAGCCATAAAAATGCAGTTACGCCTCACTCTATGGTCAGGCACACTTATGAAATTTTTCTTAAGTGTTAAAGAATGCTTAGCAGAGGCAAGGGGACAGAAAAATACTCAGTAGATATCTGATGACTAATTGGTTAAGATTTCCTGAAATTCTTTTCCCTGACAGACGCTGGGTGGGTGGTGTATTTCCAAGAAGTATTTTAATCCCTAGATTTTAGGTTTTCTATTTTACAGCAAAAAGGAAATGCGTGTCTTCTAGCAAGTTACTTAATCTTTTTGTGCCTTAGTTTTCCCATCTGAGAAATGAGCATAACAATTACACCTAACTCACAGGACTACAGTGCAAATTAAATGAGTTAATCACATAAATTTCTTAGACCACTGCGTGGTACACAGAAGACACTCATAGTAGTTATGATGATCATTACTCCAAAACAGGATTGATTGAGTGAAAGGAGCCAAACACAAAAGAATACACTCTCATGACTGCATTTATATGAAATTCCAGAGAATGCAAATTAATCTATAGTGACAGAAGCAGATCAGTGGATGCCTGGTGCTGGGGATGGAGGGGGGATTAACTGCAAAGCTGCATAAAGGAACTTTCGGGGGTGATGGAAATGATTTACATCTTGGTTGTGGTGTAGTTACATAGGAGTATATACTTTTCAAAACTTAAAATGGGCAGTTTATGATATGTAGTCTACTCCTACCCTCCACAAAAGCCTTAATAAAAATGCCCCTTGGGATGTGAATTCTAGGAAGCAGGTTAAAGGAAAAAGGGTGAGTTAATGGGTTTAAAAATTCTTTAAAACAACTTTGTCAAGAGGCAAAAAGAGAAAAATCAGATCTCTTCAGCATGTTAAGTTTTACCACAAACCTGATTAGATTCATTGACACTTTAGAAAAGTTCTGTTTATTTTTCAGGGAGCAGCTTAACCTGATTAGGCATCGTTTACTAGCTGCAGGGCAAATTTACCCGCGTTGAACTCCGGGTCATCTTCCAGGACGGTCACGGCTCCTTCCACGGCGTCAACTGCGCTCCCTCCCCCCTTGAGGATGTTGTAACCAACGGTGGCGGCTCTGACGATGCCCTGGCGCACCCGCTCTTTCCGGTCCTTGGAGATATTGCTGGCCCCGCCACCGTGGACCACGACCACGGGATTCATGCCGACGGATGCTAGGGATCAGAAAGACGAAAGGGTCATTGCAAACGGGTCCAAGCAAACCGCACCGGGCATCATCATCTCGTGAGATTCGCCTGGGGACAAGGTCCAGTTTCTGCTCCGGGAGGGTGGCAGGGTCTACAGCCTCAGGCAGTACCCGATACCGAGAGGGTAGCGGGGGAAAGAGGCGGCTCGGCTTCAACTTGGCACGAAAGGCCGAGAGCGCCCCGCCCCCCAGGCCCCTCGGCCTCGTGGAGGTGATGGGCGCTCCGGAACCCACAGCCCATGCCCCCTCCTCCGGGCTGCCACCGGGCCTCAGTTTCCCCGGAGAACCCCGGCTCCCGCCCCGTGCTGATCCACCGGCCGAGGGGGAGCGGGGAGGGAGCTCGGAGCCAGCGCTCCAGCCCTCCTCCCGGGCTCCACGTCCGGCCTCGGTTTCCCCGGAGACGTGTCCCCCGCTCCCATCCCCGCCGAGGGGCCCGGGGCGGTCTGAGGGCTGGACCTCGTCAGCACCCTCCCGCCTCGACCCCCCGGCACCGGGGCGGGCGCTTCCCGGGTCGCGGACGGCTGCTCGGGCAGGGCTGTCCACTTACCGACGACGCCGCCGGAGGCGGAGGCCGGGGCTTCAGGCTCAGAGGCCACACGCTCCTGGCCCTCGGCGAGGCGGTTCTGGAAACCGCTCGGCTCGCAACCGCTCCACCGGCAACGGCTCCGCGCCTGCGCACGAGGGCGGGGCAGCCGCGCAGAATTACCGTAAAGCCCCGCCGCGCAAAGATCGCGCGCGTTTGTCGGAGTCTCAACTCTCGGTTCGATCCCCGCCGTCCGGCTCCCGGATCTGGGGCTGTGCAGGTCCTCCACCCACGCAAGCTTCCTAGTGGGATGTGGGGAGCTCCTCCTCCTCCTTATGAGGCTGGGCGGGATGTTGGTGTTGGCGGCGCGATGCGTGATGCGATGTGCTCCGGTCCAGTCGTTGAAAGCTGGAAAGCAGCGCTGCACGCGCTGAAATCCTTCCTCTGCCTGAGAGGTTTCGCAGGCTTGGTCGTTATTCTTTTAAATTCAAGCCTCTTCCTTTTAATTGTCTCTCTTCTTAACCTTTTGTAAAGAACAAAGATAAACTCTGTGATTGGTCTGGTTCTCGGGTGCACTGAAGAGCCTAAACCCCCAATTACTCCCTGCTCTGAGCCTCAGGATCCCAGCTCTAAATTTCTTTAACCACAAGTGCCCTTATGTTTTTGTGGACACGTCTCCTCTTCCCTGCTCCAGAGTGTTCTGTTAAGACACTGACCCTCTAGATAACTGGAGCAATCACCTGAACTCTGGTGGGGCTCCCCTACATTCCCGTTATGGTAGCGTCCTTCCAATAGGAGTTTACATTTCTATCCAGTAAGACAACTGGCTACTAGATGAGTGGCAAGAACCAAAGGATACATTATTGTATTATGTAAAGTAGCCTTTTTGAGTTATAATTGTATTTCCATTATTAACTTGCTTTAAACTTTTTTGGTTGGATGAGCCAATGTCAAAGATAAACTTTCACTTTGTCCAACAAATACCACCCCTTTCGCCCCAACTTAAATTACTGACAATACAGGGGCTGATTCCTTCCCGAGAGGCTGAATATATAAAGGGACAATGGCCAGACCTTATACAAAAATAGAACTCTGAACTACAACTTCTGTAGCTACCGGTCCAGGAAACCAAATTTGTTGTGGGGCTTCAATGAGAAAACGTATGTAAAGCCCTAAGCATTAAGTTGGTACATAGTAGATGCTTAATACAGGATTGCTATTGTTGTGCTATTTTTATTATATTTATTATTCCCTCACCTCCACTCCCCCAGGGGAGAGGAGTATCTAGCTCCCTCTCTTCCATCGTTAGGAGTTCCTTAGTGGAGAAGTTTGAAAACCACTACAGAGGAAATCCATGCACAGGGCAGAGCAGCTTTTCTCAGAGCTGTGTCAAGAGGAATTTGCTACTATCAAAGATGAAAAGCTTTTCCTAAAAATTACAGCAGATTCAAAGTCATCCCTGTAGCAAAATTACTCTCAAACACTCACATTCTGACTTTACATTCCTAACAGGAAAAGAAAGAGGTGAAGTTGTCATTAACGACAAGGAACTGCACACCCCTGGGCTACTCTGTGGGGATAGGTGGGTGGGCAGGCATTAGAGGCCAAAGCCAGAGGTAAAGGCTTGGCCTGATGCCCTGATTTCCAGTGCTGAAGAAAGCCAGCCACTCCTCCAGAGTCCCTTTTAATTCAGAGCTTACTATACCCAGGGAATCAGCCATCATTACTCATGTGGCAGAGACTCAAAGACAGGCAGGGGAAAAGCTGTCAGTCAAGTGGTGTCAACCTCTACAAACAGAAACCAGTTTAAGAGGCAAAGTGTTTATTTGGGATCAAAGAATTGCAATTCGGGGAGCACAGATTCAGGTAGAAACCCAAATATTGTCCCACTAGGGAGTAAAAGTCAAGGGCTTTTAAAGGCAATGAAGGGAGATTGTATTATAAAGTATTTTAATTGGAGTTGGAGGCAGAGAGCTAGTTTTGGCTAAACATTGATTGACTATTGATTTTATCTTCAGAAAGTCCACTGTCCTCTTTCTGATCAGGATGTCAGTTCTCCTGCTGACTTCTCAAACAATTGCTTATAACACAATTGTCATTTTGGGCCAGTCCAAAGGTTTGGCTCAGTCCAAGTTTCGAGACAGCAAGGCAGTTTCTCTGGAAAGGCAGCTCCAACTCCATTTTAAAAGGGCTCCATTATTGTTAATTTTGACATTTTTCCCTTTTGATCGAGATATTTCTTTGAAAGCATCGCTGATCAACCATTTGAAAGCATTGCTGATCAGCCATCAAAGCATTCTTGGTCCCTCATCACCAGGAAGGCTCATTCCTGCTATGTCATGTCACAGATAGAAGGAAAAGTGGTTTCCTTAAGAGCCTTAGGCCACATTTGAGCAACAAAAGTGCCAGAGTAGAGAAAAGCCTTACTGTCAAGTTCCTTTAAGGGCAACCATTGTAGTTCCTTGAAGTTTCTCAGGTGAAGTCTCGTAAGCCTTAGCAATCATTTCAAAACACTGAGTGACCATTAAGCCAGTGGTATTTTTATAACATTGAGCTCTGCAGAAGAGACAAAGTTTTACGACAGTGAGAATTCTTATAGTAATAAACAAAATGCTAAGTCCAAATTGAAGAATAAATCTAAACCAGGAGGCAATTCCTGAGAATAGCCAGCTAAAGAGATCAAAGAACCGTGGAGGCGGTCAGTGGGCACAGCATTTAACCATTTGGCCTGTGCTCAGATTTTGTCTAGTTCAGTTTTTACTTCACCAGCGGTGTTTACTCAAGTACAACAAGAGGTGTTTATCACAGAACAACTCCACCTTGTTCAGCTAGGAGGTTATCAAGAGCAATTCTATTGTCTAATACAACCTATGCAAGGGAATCCAAAGATTTTTTTGGTGGGGGGAGCAGCTATTGCTTTAGCGACAGATTTAGCAACATCCGCCAGGGTATCAGACAAGTTTCTGATCATACAGTCATTCATGGCAGTGCCTACCCAAGGAAAAAGTGTTTTTCCAAATCTGGTAGCTTTGCTGGGGTTGATACTGCGAGGCATTAAACACCCTTGATTATACATAAAACAAGTCTCACATTTTAGTCTGTGAAGTAGATTCAAAGGTGATGCTCAATGCTGAGTTTCTGATTGATCATATAATGAAATAGATGTAACCAATAATCCAATTGCATAATGACCTCTAGTTTGATAGGGATTTAAACAGTGTGTTCCCCATAGGTCTTTCTGCCAAGTACAAGTGAAAATATACCCTAAGGGAGCACAAATCATGGAGTCATTATAATGAAATCAACTAAACCAAGGATTTGATTGGTTAGGCAATGAGTTCTAGACACTTAGCACAAGGAATTAGGGGAGGAATGGCAGAGAGATTGGTAATTAAATGTACTAAAGGATTCTCCAGATTCATGTACAGAATGAGGCTTCTGATGACAAATCCAACAGTCAGAAGGATTTCTCCCTTTTGTAATAGATTGGGAGATGCAAATAAGAGTATTGTCTTTCCAAGAAAGAGAGGGAGAAAATAAGGTAAGAAGCAACAGCAAGTAAAATGTGTATAGGCCTGGTTAGGCCATCTGGGGAAAGCTGTCTGTCTCAGATGTTGGTTGCTTCTCTTCCTAGTCAATTTGATTTGGAGGTGTCTAGCATTTGTACAGGACCAGGTGTCGAGTGGAGCCTGCTTGAGCTGTGAGATGTATCTCCAAGGTTAAATGCCTTCTAGTTCTGCAGCAGTGTCAGTGGTTAGGAGCACTTGGTAAGGTCCTTTCCAATGGTGCTTGAGGGCTGTCTTCCTCTGATGATGCTTCTGGAATACCCAGTCACCAACCTCTAGACTGTGACCAACAAGATCCTTTAAATTGCAATCCAAGAAAGCTTCTTTAACCTGGTGATGATAGTCTTGAGTATAAAACATTAGAGATTTACAGTAGCTGGTCATACCAGCATAAGACTGGAATCTAATATCTACAAAGGTGCAAACACAATTTTTCTCTCCACTGTTACCCTCAATTTTTTTCAAAGATAATCACTATAAAACTAATTTGTTTATATTAAAAACTTGGCCTGAATAAATGAAAATAAGAATACTCACTGGGAGTTTCTGAATTCTGGAGGAATCAGGTAGAAAGAAAAAGTAAATATTTCATCTTTGTTCTCAAAGGTATATCTTACCAAATTGTTGATAGCTTAAAAGAAAAGATTTCTTTACATCTGGAAAAGCAAAACATTAGAGCATCCTCCTCAGTTCATGTAGTCCCATATAATTAATATTTGTTCTTGATCTTTTGTTGGTAGTTTTATGAAGTCATTAGTTTTTCCATTATAGTTCTATAATTTCCTACCCAGTTCAGTTTTATGATCTGGAAGTGTATCAGAGACCTGTATTCTAGAGTAAGTGTCAGAGTCCTTACCATGAATCTCTCTGAAGATGAAACATATTTGCAAAAGCATCAGTGTAGAACAATAACTGTCTGTAAATGACAGAAGACTTAAATTGGCATGGTTAAAGATCTGATTAAAATGCAGTTGACAAGGAAATTTGGTTATTTCTGTGACACACGTTTTAAGATAATGACTAGAATTATAACATTATACCAGGACATATCAGATTTTTAGGAATTTCATATAATTTTTAGAACATTTATATTAATAACATATATGCATACAAGGATATCCATAAAGGAGACTCAGCATCACTTATTTGACGATGCTTCGTATGCAAGTTAACATACCAAACAAGCCTAACTAGTTTAATCTCTCCCTCTTTATAGGAAGAGAGAACAAATTCTTTGAGAAGTCCCAGGGGTCTGCTGGAAATTCTCAAAGTTACTTTCAGGTAAAAAAACCAGACTTTATTTAGGATTTGAATTTTCAGAAGTTTCTCAAAAATATAAGAAGATTTTAAAACATTTGGTCAAATAGGATCATAGGTCACTGTGAAACAATGCTTAGTTATCCATTTAACCAAAGTGACAACAGAAGATGTTAAAGGCAAACACAGAGAGTTAAACAGTTGGAAAAAACCCCTTAGCTCTCTTAATACAGAGGCCTCAGTTTTTTTGAACATAGGAAATTATTTTGACAAAACATAGAATCCTTGCCTGTTAGGTAGACGTACTCAAAGGTAAAGAAAAACTTTCATAATCTCTTTACCAAGAGCAGACTAAAAGTCCAAGGAAACTGTCCTTTTAAGAGAGAAACTAAATTCTAAGAGAGAGTGGGTTTGCAGAATGAAGCTATGTAGTAAAGAATTAACCTTACCAAAAGAAAGATCTGGCCTTTTCCCTTTGCTCCTGGAAGATGATCTTTAAACCCTTGGAATGTCCTACCTGATAAAAATGTCTTTGTTTCCCTGGTAGGTGGGTGGGGGGCTTGGGCCACACCCGGTGGTCTAACAATGTGATTACATGAAGAAGGAAATTTGGACACAGAACCAGAGGGAGAAAACCACATGAAGATGGAGGCAGAGATTGGAGTGATGTGTGTGCAAGCCAACAAGCCCGAGGATAGTCAGCAACCACCAGGAGATAGGGAGAGGCAAGGAAGGGTCCTCCCGCAGAGTCTTCAGAGAGAACATGGCCCTACTGACATCTTGATTTTGGACTTAGAGCCTCCAGAACTGTGAGGGAATAAATTTCTGTTGTTTTAATCTGCCCTCTTTGTGGTAATTTGTTCCAACGACCCTAGGACACTAATACAACCACCTAGCTCTCAATTGTTTCTGCAGCCTTGGGATCCAGGTGGGCTCTTTATCAACACAGAGCTCGAAGATGTTACAGAAACTTCTCATGATGCCCAAGTCTGTTTCCATGGTCCCTTTATATGAGTCAGCCACAGTACAATGCTTTACTTCAGTTGGAATCTCATGGGGCCTGAAGCTTTGAATTGGGAGAAGAAATAAGAACCAGGCCTTGCCCAGAGAGAATTAAATTCTTCCCTAAGTGCTGTCTTTTCTCAGAGACCACAGAGATTGGGGCGAGAAGGTATCAGCAACCAAAATTATCTTATTTCCTTTCTGACCACTCTGGCTAACATAGCTCCACATCTGGCAGTTGTTATTTATGAAATTTCCCCTAGAGACCTATGAAGATTCTCTCAACACTGGACTGTTTTACACAAAAGGCACTTTTGAAACATCTTCCTACTTCTTCTCCGTGTAGTCAAATCTATATGTCATACTCAAGTTGTGGCTTATCTGCAGCCACTTTGAATCCCAGCCTACATTCCCCTCTCACTGGGGAACACTTTGAGGACCCAGTGTGACACTACAAGCCAGGAGATCCAGTTAAATCAACATTAACCTAAGGCCAAGGCCATGGAAAGGAAGCCTGCTTCAGCCTAAAGTGTGCTACACCATAACCTTGACCAGGAAACCTTCAGTTCGTCCTGCTTCAACTATAATTCACCTAAATTCACTTTTTGAGAAAAGAAGTTAAGGTTTCAGTCTGATAGGACAATTTAACTCTATGGTTGCTTTTCCTCCCCTTACATGGAGGGTCAACTGTTCAGATAGTGAGTATGTTTTGGCTCAAAATGTGGCAGAAATCAATGTATAACATTGTATGGTTCAGCAACACCCAGTCAGGAAAATGTAATGATTTATTAAATTGGCCCAAGAAGATAAGCTAGCAGAGTTGATAATAGTCTTAAGAGGTCTTAGAAGGAAACAAGGCACTGAGAGATATGGATCCCTTTCTCCTCCTCTGCTTTATCAACCTGAAAGAGAGGAACAGATGTGCAATGGCTTCTGCTCTGACAGACGGGGTGGGGAGAACTTCATGAAAGATATGAGCACTGGTCATGTCCTGGGGCTGCACAGTCAGCATTACATCCATCCTGGGGGATGGTGCCCCCAATCCCAAACCCTGACCCTGGGCCTCTCCCTGTGATGTGAAGGGTGAGAAATGTGCAACCGAGCCATCATCCAGGGCAGTGGGTCTCAGACTTTATCAAGCATCAGAATCACCTGGAGGTGAAATGCAGCTTGCTGAGCCCCACCTCCAGCATTTCTGATTCAGTAGGGTCTGGGGTGGGTGGGGTCCAAGAATTTGCATTTCTAATGAGTTCTCAGGTGAAGCTGCTGTCGCTGGTCTGGGGACCACCCTTTGAGAACCACTTGTCTAGGAGGAGCCATTGGCATCTTGTCCTTTGTAAACTCATCCAACCTGAGGTTGATGGCAGTCTTCTTCACGGGATCCAGGGTAGGGAATGGAGATTGGGAAATTTTTGCCATTTTTGGTTTTCCTTTTTTTCATTCAAGTGTTCCATGAAAGATGAATGAGCTTCTTTTGTTTCTGAAGTGCCCAATGTTCGAGTTGCTTAATTCAGTCCATCTGTGTGTGTAGGCTAAGGGGGAACTGAAGTGGGCTGGGAATGATTAAAATTAGCCCTCAGAAGTGAGTTTGCAGTACTAATGGTAGTTCTGAATGAAGAGGCAGCTATTCCCGTAAGGGTCTACCAGCTAAGCTTCCTGCCATAGCACCACTCACATCTTTTCCATGGAAATTCCTGGCATTGATTGTGGTTCTTGGTGGGCTCTTCTGTCTACAGACTAAGCCATGAACATCTTATAGGCAGGAGCCTTGACTGTTATTTGCGACACAAGGCCAGAACAGTGCCTGGCTCTCCAAAGCTTTTCATAAATGTTTGTTGGATGAAGAACAAATGGTTCAGCAACTCAAAAAAGCAAATTCCCAGCAGCTGGAGCAACAGGTCTTGGGAGGAATGAAAATAGAATGATCTGGATATTTGTGAGTTGGTCAGTGAACATGACTTGTTGCTGTGGGAGAAAAACACTGGATTTCAGGTAGAGGTGCCAGGAACTCATTTTCCAGGCAGAGTCACCTTGGTGCCTATTTGGGGCTGTGGCTGTAGAGGTAGTAATAGCCCCGTGAGGGCACCATCTGGGCGGTTGTGTTCACTGCTCTATGCCCTGGGCTTGGCACGGAGACTGGCACACTGTAACTGCTCAAAATGTTTATTGAATAAACAACAGGCCAGCTTCAGATGGGGGCTCCAGCATTGGACTGAGGGGTTGGGCTGAGGTTTGGAAGTGCTGCACATACCAATGTACAGCAATTATAATTCAAAGCTCTACATCTGAATGAGAAAACATACTTACTTTACTGCACAAGGAAAGATCCTTCTCTAGATTAATCAATCCTAGGAATTCTAAATTAGACATAAAAATACATTTTCAGCTCAAGGGGTATATTTGTCCTAGACAAAGCATGGCGAAGTATAAAGAACAAAATAAAAATAGCTCTAATTCTGCCACTCAGAGATTCTCACAGCTAAATTTTTTGTTATATTTCTCCCTTTCTCTTTCTGTTAGGATCTGTGTTCCTTACTTTTTCACTCAAGTAGTATTATTTGTGAGCATTTCCATGCTGTTATATGTTTTCCATGTTGTACTATTAGAAATAATGCTTCCGTGAACATCTTTATACATAAATCCTTATTTGCATTTTTGATTAATTCTCTAAGAAAAATCCATGGAAGTAGATTTTTTAGGTCAAAAGTTGTGATACATGTTGCAAAGCGGTTGTGGGGCAGGAAATAAGTTATGTTGCAGGAGAATTGATGAATTATGACTTTCCGTCTACCAATAATTCACATAAAATATATAAGAATTGTTTCTAAAATAGTTTTGGGGAGCCACAGGCTTTATATGGAGTGTATAGCTGTGTTACTGCCCTGGACAGGATTACAATAATCACTCCCATTGGAATGTGCTCTGTGCATAATATACACATAGTGTGCAAATTGCCAAATTCAGAAAGAAAACAGCAAGTAAATAAGCTTTTAAAATGTAAGGCCCTTTAAGAAACCAAATAAACTACACAATGCTTACTGGAATCAGGCAACTCTGCAAGGCATGCTGGGTACATCCCCAAGATGACAGGCCACTAAATTGTGTTTCTATGCACAATAAGGCACCCTGATTGGCGCCCGTTTTGGGAAAAGTGGAAAAAGCAGATAAGCAACCAGCCAAAAGCTTTATTGACTCATTGGAATTCAGCTGGGGTCCGGTGGGCATCTGCCATCTGGGCTGTTTTGTTCACTGTTTGTCCTTGTGCCTGGTAGGAAGCCCAGAACACTGTAGGCTCCACAACACCACTCTCTCCCCTGAATGTGTTTCTCCCAATTCCACTCAGCATGGTCTGTATGGTCTGTTCTGGGAAGGTGCTTAGAGGAATATAAAAGCTCTCAAAGATCCAAACTGACTGTATGGAAGTTATCAACTAGCTTTAGTGACAAGACTGATTGTATTAGTTAAAGCTTCTGGTTGCATACAACAATACCCACCTGGCTAAATGAAGGTTATGAAACTATATATATATAAATAAAATATCTATTTGCCCCCCGTTCCTGACACAGAGCTCCTAAAATCCTTGTAATTTCCTAAGTGATAAGAACACTAGGAGCATCTGTTGTTCTAATGAGGTGACTCTGAGTGGGGTCCTGGATGAGTCCTGGATGGGGGCTGGTCACCAGAAAGACCAAGCCTTGATTAGAAGCTTGAGATTTTCAGCCCCACCCCTCAGCCTCTAGGAAGGGGAGAGGGGCTGGAAATAGAGTTAATAACTGATCATGCCTGCATGAGGAAGCCTCCATAAAATCCCAATAGTATGGGGTTCAGAGGGCTTCCAGGTAGGTGAGCACATCCGTGTACCGGGAGGGTGACACACTCCAACTCCACAGGGACAGAAGCTCCTGTGCTCAGGACACTCCCAGACTTCGCCCGATGTATCTCTTCATCTGCTTGTTCATCTGTATCCTTTATCACATCCTTTAATAAACTGGGAAACATAAGTAAGTGTTTCCCTGAGTTCTGTGACCCACTCTAGCAAATTAATTGAACTTGAGGAGGGGGTTGTGGGAACCTCCGATTTGTAGCTAAGTCAGACAGAAGTTTTGGGTATCCTGGGGACCTATTACTTGTGATTGGCATCTCAAGTGGGAAGAGGGCAGTCTTGTGGGACTGAGCCCTCACCTGTGGGATCTGACATTGTCTCCAGGTAGATAGTGTGAGAATTGAATTAAAATGTAAGACACCCAGCTGGTGTCATGGAGAATTGCTTGGGGTGTGTGTGTGTGTGTGTGTGTGTGTGCGTGGGAACCCCATACATCTGGTGTCAGAAGTGTTGTGAACGTGTAGTAGTGTGAGAGTAAAGGAGACATACAGGAGAGAAAGACAGGAGGAAGACTAGTACTTTTTTCCAATACAAAGGTGAAAAAGGATTTATTAAAGAACATTAAGAATTTCTGGGGTGCTCTAAATCCACACAGATGAGAATAATACCCAACCACGCGATGGGGCTTACTCTAGACTCTAGAGAAAATGCCTTCGCCACCTTCACTGGGCACCTTCCCTTGGGACTGGACGCCTGTCTCTCCAGCCCTGCCTCTCCTGACCACCAGGCACCTTTGCGACTGTGCTTGCCGGAGGATCAGTCCCCTATGCCACTTCTTCACCCTGCTCACTTCTGAATCCAAGAGCCAGGAGGATGCCTCTGATTGGTGGAACCCAGGTCACTTGCCCCCACCTTAGCTGCAAGGAAGTATAGGAATGCAAAATTTGGGATTTCTACTGTGGGAAGGCAGGATTCACATAAAAATATTACCAAAATGTAGCAAGAGTGTTGAAAAGATGTTGGCTGGCTGCAAATGACAGATATCCATTACCCAATGTATGAAAAATATTGGTTAAAAAAAAAGCAACCCAGTCAAAGGTGAGATTTTGTGGCATAAATTATTTGAGCATTAGAGGATTTCAGAGAAGGGAAAGGAACTTGTGATTGATGATTTGGCACAGACAACTTGGAGTAGACAGATCTTGAATTTGGTGTGAAGGAAATCAAGGATTTGAGTTGGGAGAGGAGAAGTAAACAGACAAGGGCGTTTCAGGTGGGAGACTCAGCATGAACAAAGGTGTGAGAGGGAGGGTGCCATATAATTTGTTGCCCAAACCCGCACACTTGAGGGTGAAGGAAGCATTCTGAAAACTTATAGTCAGACAATAGTCATCCACTGGGATTGATCCAGGCAAACTGGAGCTGACCCCCCGGTGGAAAGGAGAACCCCTAACCTTCTCGTCCTACCCACATGTAATTGAACATATGTCACCACTCTTGGGAATTCCCTTCACTCCTGGCTTAACTTCTCTTCCTACTTTAAGACTCAGTTTAAATGAACCCCCTCTGTGAAGCCTTCCGCTTGTACCCCCCACTGGATCCGTCACTCTTCCACTATATTAGTTTCCTTTGGCTGCTGTAACAAATTACCACAAATTTAGTGGCTTAAGATGACAAAAATTTATTATCTTATAATTCTGGAGGTCAGAAATCCAAACTGGGCTGCAGGGTTGTGTTCCTTCTGGAGGCTCTAGACAAGAATCCATTTCCTTGCCTTTTCTAGCTTCTAGAGGCCACTCTTATTCTTTGTTTCATGGCCTCTTCCTCCATTTTCAAAACCATCAGCCTGGCATCTTTAAATCTCTCCCTCCAGCCTCTGCTTCTGTTATCACATTGCCTTCTCTGACTTTTACCCTCCTGCCTCCTTCTTATAAAGTCCCTTGTGATTAAATTGGCCCCTCCTGGATAATCCAGGATAATCTCCCCTTCTCCAAATTCTCAATCTCTCCTGCAAATTCCCTTTTGCCATGTGAGGTAACATATTCACAGGGATCAGGACATGGACATATTTGGGGAGGCCATTATTCTGTCTACCACACCCACTGCTTTGAATATGATTATTTTAGCACGTCTCAGTTGTTGTGTGTTTCATCATAACACATCTCATGATCACTTGGGTTCAGCTAGATGGAGATGGGCACCAAATTCTAGGCAAGCAGGTTATAAAAAGTCACACACAAGTTTGAAGCGAGAGAGCCAGGACTTGAATTCCATCCTTCCGTCTCCAGGTCTTGTGCTCTCTCTGTCCTAAACAATTTAGCATCTCCCTGTACTCTAATATTGTAACTCACTTAAATTTTTTTTGGAAAGAACTAAGATGTAAATAATAAATAAATAAAATCCTATTTGTTCTATTAATTTATTACTAAACCTATGCTTTGAATTTGTATATATCTATATCTTTTTATCTCTCTCTCTCTCTCTATCTCTCTGTCTCTCTACTTATCATTTTCTCATTCTAGACTGATTCTCTTGGGGCAGAGGTTGTGTCTGGAACCCACCTGGCCTCTTTGCACGGGCTTTTTGCTAAGCCGGTTCTAAATACCGTTTGTGCTGTGGCTGATGAGGATGAGGAACACATGATAGCAGAGTTTGACTCTCAGCTCTTTTCTGATAGGGTAAATAAAATAGACCTTTGGCTAGGAATTTATAGACTAGACTGAAGAGACTTCTTTCAGAGCTAGCTGCATCCTCTCTTACTGTCCTTACCAGGGGCCGATGAAATCCATCACGTATCCTCCATGGCAGCCTCAGTCCATCCGGGGCAGTCCAGGGGCACGGGATGCAGTTACAGCGCTCTGGCCACAAGGAGGCACTGTCCCCTAAGGTTCGGCTGGCGGAGGACTTCCGATCATAATATTGGCCACTTACGGCAGCCCTCTCCGTCTGTGGTCACTCTTCTTTGATACAAATAAGATCACGCCCTGCGTGGAGTTTTGTAACTCCCTCTTCTCATTCAGTAATACATCTTGGACGCCGTTCTATGTCAGTGCATGTATAGCTGTAGGTGGTTATTTAGATTGTTTGCAACTCTTGGCAATTGTAAACATAGTTGCGATCATCATGATGGTACCTACACTGCTTAGAGCGGGGCTGCTTATAACCCACCCTTCACCTATCCGTAGAAAAGGGGTCCTCCCCTTCTCTGAAGGAGGATTGGCTTACCCGACTGTGAAATTGGGCAATGGATTATTGGGCGTGTGAAGCTATGCCCCTCCTTGGCTCTCTGAGGAGCGAGCCTACCTGCAGGTTGTCTTTTCTCCTCTCTGCTCCTTCCTTCTTCAGGAGGTTATCCTGGGGTATTAATTGTCAATTAATTTTTATAACACTCTAGAGTGTAGGTAAGGGCGTCATCATGCTCATTTTCCACGTTCTTGCATTTACTGGTCTGCTCCTGCTTCCTTCATGTCTTGAAGCTCCCTGGGGCAGCCCTGGGGATGGAGGCCAGTGGATGTTAGCTGTTCACCTCTGCCTGGGAAAGTTCATTGTGGCCTAGAATTGGGCTTTATGGAGCTGATGTTTTGATAGCCATTTTACTCCTGTGTATGTTTTTCACTTGATTCAGAACTGGGAGGGAAGAGTTGTGATTACTTAATACCCTCAAAGCAACAATGTGGATTCTAGAGGGAGAAGATCTAGGATTAAATCCCCATTCTTTCATTTACTAGCTTTGTGACTTTTGGCAAATTACCCTCTCTGAGCCTCAGTTTACTCATCTGGAACATGGAGATCATGATAATTAATTATCTTAAGAGCTATTTAAGTAATGGGTATAATAAACTTAACACATTTCTTGACTCATAGTAAATGCTCAATAAATGTTAGTTATCATTATTTTGACCTATGCTCTGAAACAGTTAAAATGGCATAGGAATTGTCTGATCCTTGAAGGTTTGTGAAAATTAGTTAGTAAATCCATCTGGGCTGGGGGCTTTTTGTGAGTTAGATCAGGGTTCAACAAACTATGGCCTATCACCAAATATGACCCTACATCTATTTTATTACAGCCTGAAAGCTAAGAATGGGTTTTACATTTTTAAATGGTTGAAAAAAGCAATCAAAGGGAGAACAATATTATTTATTTATTTATCTTGGAAACTTACTTTTTTTATTGAAATATATTTGACATATAACACGGTATAAGTTTAAGGTGTACAACATGTCATTTTGATACATTTGTATATTGTAATATGATTGCCATTGTAGTGATAATTAGCACCTCTATCACGTTACATAATTATCATTTCTTTTTAGGGTTGGAATACTTAAGTCATAGTCTCTTAGCAAGTTTGATGTTTATAAGACAATATTGTTGTCTATAGTCACCATACTGTGCATTATATGTCTAGGACTTATTTACTACGTGATGCAAGTTTGTCCCCTTAAACAACATTGCAGATGCTGGGCCCACGTGACACCCATTGGTTCCACTGCAGTCTCTTCCCCGTTATCTTAGATGGTTGGACCCTTAACTTGGACAAAGTCATGGAAGGTACAGGGTCTGAGCCAGGTGTTCATCCTGTGAGTCTTAGAACAAGTAGCACCCTGGGGCTGATGGTGAGTTTTTCCTATTCCTGTTTATTTCCTGAGTTTCTTAGTGATTCCAAGGTCTGACTGGTTGGAAGTGGAATTTAAAAGTCATGTGGCTGCTGTGTGAGCCCATCGTTTGGAATTCTACTAACTGGAACAGAAGGAACAATGCGTGTGCCCAGGGGAAGTTAACGGGATATTCTCTACGGATGCTGGTGGACATACGTGAAAGAAGAGGATGGGGTGGGAAGCATTGCTGAGAAATAACAAAGCCCCAATTTACTTTATAGAAACTGCCATGGGAGTTTTCTGCTCATTTTCCTTAGTATTAAAAGTACCGCTGAATGATTATCTCCTTCCTAACGAAGTCTCATTCATTTTAATTTTGGGGAGGAAAAGGAGTGAGCAACCAAGTGGTTCACAGAAGCTGTGCCATTCAGCAAAACACTGGATTTAGGAACCTAAAGATTTTTTTTTATTGCGGTAACATTGGTTTATAACATTATATAAATTTCAGGTGTACATCGTTATACTTCTGTTTCTGCATACATTACATCATGTTCACCACACAAAGACTAATTACAATCCATCACCACACACATGTGCCTAATCATCCGTTTTGCCCTTCTCCCTCCCCACTTCCCCTCTGGTAACCACCAATCCAATCTCTGTCTCTGTGTGTTTGTTTTTTGTTCTTTGTATCTTCTACTTATGAGTGAGATCATACGGTATTTGACTTTCTCCCTCTGACTTATTTCATTTAACATAATACCCTCAAGGTCCATCCATGTTGTCACAAATAGCTGGATTTCATCATTTCTTATGGCTGAGTAGTATACCATTGTGTATATATACCACATCTTCTTTATCCATTCGTCCCTTGATGGGCAGTTAGGATGCTTTCAAGTCTTGGCTATTGTGAATAACGCTGCAATAAACACAGGGATGCATGTATCTTTACGCATTTGTGTTTTCCTGTTCTTTGGATAAATACCCAGCGGTGGAATAGCTGTATCATATGGTAGGTCTATTCTTAATTTTTTGAGGAATCTCCATACTGTTTTCCATAGTGGCTGCACCAGTTTGCACTCCCACTAGCAGTGTATGATAGGAACCTAATGATTTTGAAATGCTAAACATTGGTTCCTTCTGTCTGCTCAACACTCTTTCTGCTTCATCTCTCATTGGCTGGTCACTGGGCTTGGTCCAGGGTCACTGGGATTGTCTTTTTAATTTACACAAACACAGGAGGAGGGTGAACTAGAGACAGAAGACTCTGTGGATTAGACAGGGCTTGCCACGGATGTGGCTTCAATGAGGGAATGGAACAAACAGGCTCACTAGCCCCATATGGAAGGCATAGGGGTGGGATGGGCAGTCACAGAGAACCAGCCTGAACCTTAACAGAACTGGCCAGATAGAGGAGAGAGCGAGGCAGTGGTGGGGTGAGAATGGGGCAGGGAGGACTGGGACATTGAGGGAAGGAGGAAAATACCAACGTTATATCTTGAGTCCAGCTGCTAGGCTGGTCCAGGCGTTGCTGAAATGCAAAGGATACCTCAACACACTCAGCCACTGCGAGGGCTGCAGATCTGGGTCTGGAGATGCTATCAGCATGCGTGAGATGAGCAGTTTATCAGAGATGAGTGTGTTGGGATGATGGAAGACTTAGGCTGGTCCTAGTTTTATTCCTTCTCCCCCACAGTGATACAGGACACTCTGTAATAAATCCCTAGTTCTAGCCCTGATATTGTTCTTGGAAAGAGTTTTTGTTGACTGTTTGATTCTCTTTCCAGAAGGTGTTGGGAAAGGAAGAACAGCAAAACAATGGTCCAAGAGAGACCTTGGGCTCAGTGGCTGGTGCAGACTTTTTTATTTCTTGTGTATGTAAATATGAAGGTAGTAACACAAAATCCTTTAGACGTGGACCTGGGCTGAACGGAGTCACCTCTGTGTGATTCCCTCACTAGTACAGTGGCTTCATGGATTTCTGTAGAAATAAAATCTTGTTAATATTTAATTTCAAGAAAAAAAATCTGTAGAATAAAATGATTTTATTGATGATCTTTTTTTCCCAAAGGTAGACGAGGCAGGTAATGAATCTGAAACTGTTTCTGGGAAGCAATGAAATTTAGACCCAAGATGGAATATCAAATCACATGATGATTGTTTGGCAAGGTTTAGAGAGAGGCAATTACATTCTACAGGAGATAAGATTACTCTTTTGGACTCTTGGAGAGTCTGTGAGAAAATTCTCAAAACTGATATCAAGAGATGCTTTAATGACTGGAGGAAAAGAACAGGAGGAATTTCTGCCTGGCCTCATGTAACCATCCTCTCTTCAACTCCAGGCAGTCCTTCCTCTTACTAGAGAGTGTACCTAGGACTGTATGGGAAGCACTTCTAGGAGGAATATTTCCATAGGGTCTTTTGCCCCATCCTCGTCTTGCCAGAAAGTATGGACACTACACTAATGATTCTAGCCTCCTCATAGTCTCTCTGATTCTTGTTTCTTTCCACCAGAATTTGTTACCAGTGTGTTTTCCATGGGGCATTTAACCCTCGGGTACCCAGCAACCACTCTCCATTCCCTATTCTCTGAATGCTGATGTTATGTGTTAGGTAATGAGGACCCTGGGTGAACAAGGTCACCATTACACGCCAGCACAGACCTACACCCCAGTGCTGGAGACAGACACTTAAAAATGATTTTTAAAAGTATTTGATGATTCATTGATTTTTTTAGGAGTGTGGTGTTTTTTACCAAGTGATTAGAGTTTTTTCTGTTACTGATTTTTAGTTTGATTCCACTACAGCCAGAGAACATACTTTGTATGATTTCAATTGTTTTGATGTTGTTGAGATTGGTTGTATGACTCCAGCTGGTCAGAGTCCTGGGCCTGCACGCTCCCATTCAGTGGTCTATAGACCACCAACCAACACCTGAAGCTAAGGGTCAGTCCCTGGAGTGATACCCTTGTCAGTGTTCCTGCTCTCCATGGATCTCCTCACACAATCAGTGCTGGGTGCAGGATCCATTTACCACCAGTGTCCCTTGAGCTGAGGCACTGCTCCAGACCTCTGACTCGACAGCACTTCATCCAGTCTTGATTAAGATCCTCAGATCCATCCATACCCGTGACAGGGAATTTTCATCCCACTGGGGAATTCCCAATGTGACATATGTTCCTCTAAACAATGTGCAGAGGTAATCTCCATCAGCCAAGACACTGAGCATTGCGGTGAATGTTCACTTTTTCTCCTTCTAGGTCTTGTCCAAGTTGGGCTTTCCCCCGAGAAAGTCAAAAGTCATCTGTGAAGTTTCCTCTAGACCAGTTGGTGTCTCATCTGTGCTTCCCACTGAGCCAACACTCCAATGGACAGTGATGAGTTCCCCAATGGTCTTCAGGCAGGTGCTGGAATGGGCACCGCATGCCTCAAAGACCCTTTTCATACCTTCTCATCAACCTTAAGCTACTTTGAACGCTTTTTCTGGAGTGTTCATTCCTTGGGCAGATTCAGGACCATTCACCTACATTGCCCTACGTGGTGTTAGGGTCCCTTTTCAACTGCATGGATCTGACACATTTGGCTATGGGCTCTTCCTTGGGAGCCAACCTCCTGTTCTTGGGCCCTCAGCTGCCTGCCACTTGGTGTGGGAGTTCTGGAGCTGCTGCTTCTCTTTCCATCCATCTCCAATATTTCTTTCAGCACTCCAGTCTGCTTGACAGTCTGGCAGTTGCTCTGTCAAAACATTCCACCATCATTCACTTCAACTCTGAAAAGTAATGCAGGCAGAAACCCCCTCTGACTGACACTCTCCACCTATATCATCAGATGAGTGGTGCACCCAGGAAACACACGACCATGTAAACAGGTGCCCTCACTCCCCTGGGGCAGCTCAGTGATGTCCTGAGGCAGACAGAGGCCAAAGAGGTCAAAGTGCTAAGACTGAGAAGGGGGAGGGGCCTTCCTGGGCCTGCCAGATGTAGAGATTTACACCCAATTCTGCACTCCTGGGAAGATATCTCCTTGGAGCTGCCGTTGCTCAGCATCCTGAGGCCTTTCCTCCCTGCCAAGCTGGTGACCAGTCTACTAGAGAATGGGCATTTCAGTGACTGCAGTCCTATTTCTCCTTCTGACTCCCCACTACAGGGCCTTCTGCTGCTCCCTCAAAACATCCACTTCTCACTGGGAAAATATCCACATCCTTCCTCACATGGGCCAGGGCCCATCTCTGAGCAGATGTGAACTTCTGTATATCCTATTGTCCATCTCCAGTTCCTGAATCCAAATCTCTTCCTTTTCCTCTCCTCTCAGGGTCCAAGAGAGAGAGGGTGGACTGAGGTTTTCATTTCTGAGAAGCAGAGAGCCTGAAACTCCTCCCTCCACAGTGGGGATGCACCAATAGCACCAAGAACTGAGCATAGCCCATGAGTTCTTAGTAAATAATAGTGTGTGTGTGTGTGTGTGTGTGTGTGTGTGTAATATGTGGGAATTCTAAGGTGTGGGTCCCGGGAAACGGTCCATTTACCTGGGTCTAATGGCGTCATGGATCCTGAGGCATTTTGGAGAAGGGGAGGGGAGGGCCTCATTGTGACTTTTGTGAGTCTTGGGTAATTTTGGCCACTTCTTCATAAAAACATATTAAATATTATATCTTACAACTGCATTGGTATAAAGATGAATATACCTCACACTGGTTCATTGGTATATATTTATTATTATTATAGTCACTTTTGGTTAATATTTTTAAAGAAATTATAACGCTTTTGTGGAACACTGAAGGTATTGTGTGCCTAATGTATTATGCCTGGTGGAAGAGCCAGCCCTGGTGGGAGCTGAATTGTCCTGAGAAACGGTCAGGGGTCTTCCTGGGTGAGAGGACAGCCCTGGAAGGAAGAGGGTCCTGTTGAGATGTGAGCAGAAGGGGTGGCACAAACTTATCATTGGTGACAGGATTGTGGGCATTGATAAAGTAGGGAGAGCTCAGGTTCAATGACATCTTGCTTGCTTTGCTTTATCCCTACAGAACACACATATTTCCCTCAACCTTCATTGCTTTGTGGGTCATTGCGGGAATGAGTGAATGGGCCACATTGCCATTTGCAGGGACAGGACTAGGGGGCATCACACAGTTTAAGGGGGCACCAAAAATCTCAGTAATTAGGGTACATAATATTTTAATAAAATATTTTTAAAAATAAAAATTAATGTCATATATCAAATTTTAAAATCAAGACAGGATTCACCCCTGCTTTGCACGAGTCCCCTCCCTGGCTGGCTCTGTTCCCGGCCCTGCACCCTTGGGTCAGGGACAGAGAGAGCCAGGAGAGGAGCCTCGCCATGGCACGCAGGGCTCAGAGTGGAGATGAAGACTGTGGTGGATCAGGAACCTGAGCAGGACCCAACCAGCAGAACCTCAGCGCCTGAGGACATCAGAGACAGTCCTGGGGGAGACGGGGTGATGAGGGAGGAAAGTCACTTTTCCAGAGCGAGGATCAAGGTCGGGCTACAGATGGGAAGGAGCAAGGGCTTTTCAGATTCTTCAGTCCCTCACCCATGAGTTCTTAATGAATAACTGTGTGTGTGTGTGTGTGTGCGTGCACGCGCGCGCACACACAGGTGTGATATATGAGGCTCTCTAAAGCCTCCATTTTAATCAGGTAACAAAAAAAGAACTTTAGGATTGCAGATACTTTATCGAAATAAAATGTAAATGAGGTTTCAACAATTGTCTTGCAGTTTGTAGATCAAAAGACAAAAAAGAAAGAAAAATTGTGGTTTATAGCAATCGATGGTTGGTTTCTGACCATTCCCTGTAGTCCTCTGAGCCAAGGGTCTTGTGGAAAGTTAATACAGAGCACACCAAGGACTGTTGTAAATTATGTGCTGGAAAACAAACACAAAAGACATCACTTAGATTTTCAATTCTTTCTTACAAAGTAAAATTCTGAAAAACAAACATTTCTTCCCTTTGTTTTCATGGGTTTGTCCACACACATCTGACATCCAAGAAAGTTAGTGCTGGAAGTAGCACTAACTATGAAGAAGGGGATCTTTTTTGCTAATTGCTCCTGCAAGTGAGGGGCTTCATGACAATCAGATGTTTTCTACTTTGATATAAAATACGTGTGTGTCCCACACATCTATGGTCAGCTAATCTTTGACAAAGGAGCCAAGAACGTACAATGGGGAAAAGAAAGTCTCTTCAACAAATGGTGTTGGGAAAACTGGATAGCCACATGCAAAAAAATGAAAGTAGACCCTTACCTTACACCATACACAAAAATTAACTCCAAATGGATTAAAGACTTGAATGTAAGACCTGAAACTATGACACTTCTAGAAGAAAACATAGGCAGTACGCTCTTCCACATCGGTCTTAGCAACATCTTTTCAAACACCACATCTGACCGGGCAAGAGAAACAATAGAAAAAATAAACAAATGGGACTACATCAAACTAAAAAGCTTCTGCACAGCAAAGGAAACCATCAACAAAACGAAAAGACAACCTAACAATTGGGAGAAGATATTTGCAAACCATACATCTGATAAGGGCTTAATCTCCAAAATATATAAAGAACTCATGCATCTCAACAACAGAAAAACTACCAACCCAATTAAAAAATGGGCAAAAGACCTGAACAGACATTTCTCCAAAGAAGATATACAGATGGCCAACAGACACATGAAAAGATGTTCAAAATCACTAACTATCAGGGAAATGCAAATCAAAACTACAATGAGATATCACCTCACGCCCGTCAGAATGGTTATAATTAACAAGACAGGAAACAACATGTGTTGGAGAGGATGTGAAGAGAAGGGAACTCTCATACACTGCTGGTGGGAGTGCAAACTGGTGCAACCACTATGGAAAACAGTATGGAGATTCCTCAAAAAATCAAGGATAGAACTACCATATGATCCAGCTATTCCACTGCTGGGTATTTATCCAAAGAACTTGAAAACACCAATTTGCAAAGGTACATGCACCCCTGTGTTCATTGCAGGGTTATTCACGATAGCCAAGACTTGGAAGCAACCTAAGTGCCCATCAAGGGACGAATGGATAAAGAAGCTGTGGTATATATACACAATGGAATACTACTCAGCCATAAGAAATGATGAAATCCAGGCATTTGTGACAACATGGATGGACATTGAGGGTATAATGCAAAGTGAAATAAGTCAGAGGGAGAAGGTCAAATACCGTATGATTTCCTTCATTAAGTAGTAGATAATAACAACAATAAACAAACACATAGGGACAGAGATTGGATTGGTGGTTACCAGAGGGAAGGGGGGAGGGAGGAGGGTGAAAGGGATAATTCGGTACATGTGTGTGGTGATGGGTTGTAATTAGTATTTTGGTGGTGAACATGATGTAGTCCATGCAGAAATAGAAGTACAATGATGTACACCTGAAATTTTTACAATGTTATAAACCAATGTTACTGCAATAAACAAAAAATTAAAAAAAAAATACGTGTGTGTGAGTGTGTGTGTGAACTGGGGAGCTGAGAGTTAGGTAAGAGTTTTCACGAGCGATCCTTTCCTTCTTTTGTCCTTTTCAATCATTCACTAAAGATTCCACAAAGTGAAGAGGCAAATCAGCACTGGGGCCTTGATGGCTTTCTTGGTCTCAAAGTCATCAGACTCACCACAGTTAAATTCTCTAAGATAAAATAAGGCATGTTCACCGTTGATCTGTCATAATTAGTGACAAACTTAGAGCCTGCTTGTCCCTGTCCAGTGGTTTAAAAGCACATAAGAAAAAACTGAAATTACCATCATCTCTCTGAAATTGGTCAGAGTTTCATTTGACTGGTTGAGAAAACATTGCTTGAATTCCTCTCCAGCCTTTGCAGTGGCCTCATCTGATATGAACTCTTGAAGAGCTGCTAGATATTCAGTCATGGACAGTTCAGGATTAATTGTCTTTTCAACCACATCCTTGAGAAGTTGGCAGCCGGAACCTGGGAGGAAAGCATGCAAAAGTGGGCTCAATTATGGAAGTATGAACCCTTTTTGGAGCATCACTATGATGTTTGTCATCTTCTTACATGCAGTAGAGACATGCATTCAGACAGATTATGGTGAATGATCTTGAGTTCTCATCCCTAGGAGAGTAAATTCAGGATCTGGGATTTCCTTTAAACCCTAAAACATCTCCCTTCCACCACCTTCCTGTCTCCACAACCCAGAGCCCAACATTATGCAACCATGATTAAGGACGACGCTCAAGAAATGAGGTGCTCTGACTTAGTGCAACATATTAAATATTATCTGATCTTTTTTTGTTCAGAGTCATGTGATGCTTCACTATTATCATTCAGAGCATCAAGTAGGATTTCCCACTATTGTAGATGTATTTGGTCTAGAATATTGTCCATTAGCTCTGTTGACACTAATTATTTTCTGCAAAAAAATAGCACACAAATAGAATTCTTGCTCATGAAGTGATCTGTTTTGGCTATTTGAGTTTCATAGGGGAATGTGCTCTGGAATTGGATTCAAGAGCCGGGTTTTACTGTTGGTTCTTCAATTTTCTATTTAGTTGACCTCGAACTTATCACCTTTAACACATCTGCACCTACTTCAGGAACAAATGAGGTGAGATATTAAAACAGGTTGGTTAACTCAACAAAGCACACTATTATTGAAGATCAGATTCTGGCTGCCAGGGCATTTTCCTCCCTCTGGATCTTCATTGCTAGAAGGAAACCTCCAGAAAGTGTGAGTTCTCCCCAGTTAGCATTGATCATGAAGAGACTGGGAGCAAGGGGTACCCCAGTAGGCTCAAATCAACTCTGCAGATGTGTGAAGAGTGGACCCCCCACTTGATGCAGGACACTGGGTCACACCTGTAGCCCGAGACTTTTCTCCTGGAAGGTTTCCTATTTCCTTCCACATTTAAGGAAACTCCATGAGTACCTCTTTTAGGAAACCCAGCTTGATGCAAATGACAGGGGGCCATCAAAGCATATGTTTCCCTTGTCCCACAGAAATGCCTAATTCTAATATTCAATCCCCAAACGCCTCCTGGTTTTCATGGTACCTGTGATGATGGTGATCTGTCCTGAATGGCATGAGATGCTACATGCAGCTCCATGGCGGAGGCACAGCCCATGAGGAAACTACCTTAATTTTCTGGAATTAATGATAATCCTTTGGGCTATTACACCCAGACACTTTATGCTGGGGCTGTCCTGTACCGGGGTTTGGGGACCAGGAATTCTTCCATAGGGGCCCTGACAACAACCTTTAGCCCAAGGCCTGCCTTCCCTGTCATTGCTCACCTGCATAGCAGTAGAGGGGGAGGGCCACCAGCATGAGGACTGTCACCAGCTTCATGGTGGAGGCAGCCATTGTTGGCTGGTCTCTGATGTGGCAGGAATGAAGGAACTCAATCTGGAGGGGAGTGCCAAGAACTCCTCCTTTTGTTCTCCTGGTCACTGCCTTAATTCCTCCCATTAATGAGGGAATGAGTCACGTGGTGAACCTGGCACTGGACCAGGAAAGGACAGCGAGACTCAGCCAGAACCCAGCCAGCCTGTGCTCTGTGTGCTGAAACCAAAGAAGCAGAGCCTTTTGGACCCCAAACAATTTTGGAAATGCAATAATGATACATAACTTTAGATGAAATTAATGCAAAGGTACTTTCTAAATAATAAAGCAAATTACACCATCGTGAGCCTGTGTTGTCACCCTTGTGCTTTTTATTACTGTGGCAGTCATTATCCCCTCTTTCTCTTCATCTTCCTTTTCTTTCTCTTCTCCTTCAAGGTACAAAAAACATATCCTGTGAGTCTGTTCCTGCTGATTTACCAAACGCCTAGGTTCAATGCAATACCACAGACCTCCTCCAGGAGGCAGACTTCTCTCACCCACAAACACTCACTCAGGTGCTTGAAGTTCGGGAAATATTAATGGCACCTCTCTGAAGGTTGTTTTTACAAATAATATCTCATTTAGTTAACTCAATTTCATAAATTCATTGTATTATAAATCTATGAATTAATTTTCTTTTAGTTTTTGTGAGCTGTTTAGAATCTTTCTACCATTGAAAGGATGACATGAAGAAGTAGAATAACTGATTGCTTGGGGGAGGTAGGGCTGAATGGTGGAATGGTGAGGAGATCTGGGCTCATGCAGGTGTGGGTTTGAATCTTGGATGCAACACCTAATCATGAAGTGTCCTTGGGCAAGTTAAAGTGCTGGTCATTCTGAGCTTCCTCTTCCTCCTTTCTAAAATGGGCATAAATGATACCATGCCTGGTGTTGTAAGGATGACAGACACTCTATGTAAAGAGCCTATCACAGGGCTGTAAACAGGGTAATCATGAAAAAATGGGAGGTTTTATCCATCCACTCACCCACCCATCCATCCATCCGTTGGTCTGTCCATCCATCTGTCCAACCATCCGTCCATGCATCCATCCATCCATCCACCCATCCATCCATCCACCCATCCATCCACCTATCCAATCATCCATCCATCCGTCCATCCATCCATCCATCTGTCCATTGTTTAACAATAACCATGAGCTTCTTCTATGACTGGGCCCTGTGCTCTGTGCCACAGACTGAGCTGTAGGAACACGTTAGAAGAGGACCTCGCTCTGTGGAGCTCACCTCTTACCAGGGAGGCAACAAAGAACCCTACAATTGAGTGAGTGATATTGGACAGTGACTGTGCAAAGAACAGCAACACAACCCCCAGGGGCAGCATCCTGCATGGAGGTCCAGGCAAAGCTATACGAGGAAGGACTTTTAATCTTGGATGAGTGGATGCTGATGTCCAGGGGAAAATGTGGGGAAGAGTGTTTTAGGCAGAGGGAACAGCATGTACAGGGCCCTGAGAGCAGATGGTACTTGGCAAGGTAAGGAAAGTGTTCCTTTTGGTGCCAAGAGAGGGACAGGACAGCCTCACTGATAGAAAAGCCACATCAGTCTAAGTAGGGATGATATGAAGGTTATGGAAACAGCAGAAACGAAGTTGGCTTATGTTAAAAAAAAAAAAATGTATCAGAGAGCCAGAGAGATGAGTCAATAGTTAATTACCCGTGAATGTATTATTTGCTGTCTGGATTATTTGGGACATCTTTGTTTCTGTCCTTCACTGGGGCATAACTTGCCAAGAATAAAACTGATTTGGCAAGATGCTAGAAACAGAGAAGTTTATGTTCTCACGTGTGTACTTTCATGCAGTTGACATTTGCTGGCGATTTTCATTCCAAAGGCAAGTGAAAGATTTTAATAATGAAATGGGATAATGTTTCTTTCATCAGGATTAATGGGGACTCTGCCTGGGGCCCCAGTTCTTATGGGTCTGCCATGTCACCTGCTGGGACTCTGGACCCTTCAAGGTTTCTTACTCAGCAAAAAAATTCCCACCCACGTCATGCACACATTGCCCACAATAAAGAGATGTGTTTTCTTTACCTCCCTGTTCTCTCCATACAACTGATGATGATCATCTCAGGTGACTCAAAAAACAATAACGTGGCTCAGAAAAGACTACTTTGGAGGTCAGCATTTACAGGGAGAAATAGAAGAAACCAAAAAATCAGAATGCTTGTGTTGCTGCCCTGATTTTTCTCTTCCCAAAAGAAACTTTGACTCAGGTCCCCAAATTAAGTTCCGAAATTAAGGAGTGAAATGGCCTTCAGTTTTAATGTTTGTGGGACACTTATTGATCACCTAGTATGATAAACCATGGTGCAAAGGTAAATTATTCAGATTTTACCTGGAATGAGCTAGTGTCTTCGGGGAGAGATAAAGCATGCGGTAAGAAGGAATTATATTTGGCCTGTCCTTGGGGTCATAGAAGCCCTGAGATATGCTTACACTAATATTTTGGTGATTTGAGGCCTTGCACACTTAATAAAAGCAATAACATTCAGTGAGAGCCATTTTGTCTCAGTGGCACATGCATTGGCACAAAAGCCTACAAAAGAGTTATTTTGAAATTGAGATGATCTAAATTTTTTTTAAATTGTAGATTACTGATATCAGCCCCACATTACTGGGGTAAGAGATGTTACATTTCTTCTTTTTCACTCATTCTGTAAAACTGCCCCTCACTTCTAGGGCTGTTGGGACATTTACCTCAGGCATGTTCTTTGGAGGTGAACCTCTTATTCCTTAAGATCATGCCAAAGTCTAGACCATGGGTGGAGAGGTATTACCCACGACAGAAACTTTAGGAAATGCTCTGGTCTTGGGGACATCTTGGTTGTCAGTGAGATGTCCATTGTCCAAGTCATCCAGACCATTCCTAGACCAGGCGCCTTCCTTGCCTTCAGCCAAGCCTGGTGTGGAGATTTCACAGCTCTGTCTCTTTGTACAGTGGGAATGATCCTAGGATTGATATGAGGCCTGAATGTGTTACAACATGTAAGTTCTCAGAACAGGGCTGGGCACAGGGCAGGTGCTATCTACATGTCAGCTGCCAGTGATTAATTTTATAAAATTGAGAAAGGTGATTTGATAAACCTTGAAGGACTACTAGGACCATTATAGACCCCTGAAGACTCTGCTTCTACTTTACGTTTTCTAAAAGATCTAGAGATCATCACATTCTGATCTGAGGTTAAAGTCCTAAGTTTGAAAATAAAGCACTGTATTTGATCCATGCTTTTTTGGTATTTTTCTGATTCCTTCTTAGAAGAGTTTTATTGGGATATAATTTACATATAACTTCTTCTCAAACATATTCTGCATTCTGTTGGCATAGGCGTCTGCTCAATACCCAGGACCAGCCCATGTTTACCTGTTTTCAAAATTTCTGCTTGAGGCCCACAGTTTCTGCTTGAGGCCTTTGCTCCCCTCTCCCACCGTCCTTACCTCAGTCCCACTGAATTGAAACTCCTTATTCATTCCCGACGCCATATCAAAGACAGCCCACTTCTTGTGCCCTTTCCTGGCCCTTGAATCTCTAGAGATCTCTTTCTTCCCAGGACCCTGTGGCTTTCCATGTGCAGCTCTCTCCTGACATCCCAGGACCTGATCCCATGGCCCTTTCGTCCATGTTCATGCTCCTTGAGGGCACAGCCTGTGCACCTCTGCTCTTTGTGTGACAATAGTCAATCTGTAGCTGCTTAATTTATTGTGTATAACTGCTTCACAGGACAGATTTTGAATTTTTACAAAGAATTCACTGATTATACTTCATGTTTTATCATTAGGTCTATTTAGAAAAATAAGCTCATTTAAATTTGAATCTTTAGTAAAGGCAGGGATCAAACCCAACACTAAAATCAGACATCAGTGTGACACCACCTTCTTTCTGTTCCCGGATGAGGACTTTGGGGTCACAATAGGGAGGGGGCAGGTGAAGAGAGGAGGAAGTTGGAGCCCGTGCATCAGGGACTGGGCCACCTGGGTCTCCTTGTTCCCCAAATATAACCAATATCTTGATCCAATCTAAACCGGATCCATCAATTGACTTGGGTCAGTGAGCCGGATCTGGAAGCTGAGGAAGGATCAGGTCAGCCCCAGGTAATCCTCCTTGGCTCATTCACCAAAACCCTGAACTTTACACAACTCGACATTTCTATAAAATGTGTGGTTAAATATTTAATCCCCTACTACTGTGACAGGTCATATGGTTCATTATATAACTACACCATTATCTTCTCTCTTTGTTAGTAATTTTCCCTCCACTGCATTCCCACATTTTCTTGCTAACCATTGGCATCCACAGTTGTGAACCTCTGGCATTACAAGGGGTGTGTGGGGACCTAATATAAAGTATTTCCACTGCTAGAGCAGTGATTCTCATCTGAGGCTGATTTACTCCCTCCTCCTACCCACTCCTGTGGGCAATGTCTGTGTCTAGAGACGTTTGTGGTGTCTCTGTAGAATGGGTAGTTTCCTATTGGCATCACGTGGGTAGAGACCAAGGATGCTGCTAAACAACCTGCGATGTTCAGGACATCCGCTCAAGAAAGAATTCTTCACCCTCTAATGTCAGTAAAGCCATGGTTGAGATACCATGTCATAGAGAAACATCTAAAAGCATTTGCCCCTGTGGTGAAAGGTCAGTAGTGTGAGGTAGCCTCTCCCGGTGGACAGTGAGTGGAGCTCTAGTGCAGACAGAGGCCGGCAGGAGTGTGGGCATCTGTATCCTCTAGTGTGCAGAGCTCAGCTTCATGGCCATGCCTCTGCTCGGATGCTTCCCACACTTTCTCTGTTCTGTCATCCTCTTCTACTTTGTCCTTCAAGATCCAACTCAGCATCACTTCCTCACAAAGTCTCCCTTCCTGGAGAATGCCAGCTCATAAGGGCTTTGTTCTTCCATGAATATCTTTGGGCCTCTAATTTCTGTGGCAGAATCTCATTCTCAGTGATAAACCTTATATCTCTTCTCAGTTCTCACTCATATGTCTTGTCATTTAACATAATAATTAGTTCCTTGAGGAAATTCATTAATTCTTTCAACAAAATACATTGAATTTCTCCTAAGTTTGGTGCAGTGTAGTTTCCAAGTTGACCTCAGATAATTTGCAGCATCATAACCTATTTTTTGCCAGTTTTTGTCCCCAACCATTTTTTTGCCCTTTTTCTTCTATCCTGTTCTTCCTTTTAATTTCTGTGTTACAACTTCCTCTATTTTCCAAAATTTTTACTTTAAAATAGTGATATAGGAGTGTTATTCAAAAGGAAAATATTGAAAAACAGCTCCAGTGAGAAGCACTAGACTCCTGTTCATTCCTATCTACACCATGTTGTCTCATACTTATCTATAACTTCTTTCACTGTGTTGCCTGGTATTGACATGTTCTAAATATTGTTTTTTACAGTTCTGTACTGATTCATCTATAAACATTTATGTTATATCCTGTTTTACCGGATTCCATGCCTTATCTTTCTTCATTTTCTCCTTTTGGGTAGAGCATATACTCTGATACTGTCTGAGAAAAAGCTCATTGGAGATAAAACTTCTGAAGACTTTCACTCTGGAATATCTTTATTTCTTCATGCTTAAATGATAGTTAACTGCATATAGAATTGTATTTGTGTGCAATTATAAGTTGGAGCTTCTGAATTTTTAGTGTTACTCTTGTGTCTTCCAGTCTTGCGTTGATTCAATTTTTATCCCCCATCCTTGAACGTGACTTAGTGTTTCTTTCTGAAAGGAAGACTTTTCTTTAGGATGACGTTCCAAAAAGTCACAGAAATGTGTTTCGATATGGGAAGTGAGTGGGCTATTCAATTTCATATACTTTATTTGTTTTTAAGTTTTTGGTGAGGAATATCAGCCCTGAGCTAATATCCATTGCCAATCCTCCTCTTTTTGCTTGAGGAAGACTGTCCCTGCGCTAACATCTGTGCTCAACTTCCTCTACTTTTTATATGTGGGATACTGCCACAGCATGCCTTGATGAGTGGTGTGTAGGTCTGCGCTGGAATCTGAAACCCTGGCCACTGAAGCAGAGCATGCAAACTTAACCACTATGCCACTGGGTCGGCCCCCTATGCTTTATTTCTATGGAATTTTCTTATAGTATTTCTTTGGTGGTTTTCTTCCTACCATGATCTCCCTCATTCTGGAATCTTATTAGTTGGACATGGTGGATGGATGCTTTAACATTCTTTTCTTTTCCCTCATATTTCTTTATCTTTTCCACTATATTTACACTACCATTGTTCCACTATTTTATTTTGTCTTCCAACTCCTTTATTATTTTTTTTCAGCTGTCACATTTTCAGTTTTTCAGAGCTCCTTTTTGTACTTTGAACATTTACTAAGCCACGAAGAGAATAAGAGATCTTAGTAATCTGGGCTTTTTGAAGCCCCGTGAAGGTGTTTCATGAGATAAAGTTCTGCCTGGCCCAGAAAACGTGGACCAGTTCTAAAAGAGAATGAGTCAGTTCAGAAATTTCTTATCTTCTTGTCCATCTCCTTTTCTTATGCCCTAACAAGGTCAGAAACTGTAGTAGCTGGGAGAGAAAAAGTAGAAGTAAAGGAGAGAAAGCAAGGAGAAGGCTTAATTTTGAATCAATGCAGTTTTAATTATTTTACAGGCCTGAATATTCTAATTTCTGAATGGAGACATTGAGCTTCATATCACAGGAAATGGAAGTCATTGAAGGTTTGCGTTAAGTGAGCTTGTGACAAAACCAGAGCTTTGTGTTCAGAATGTTGACCTTGTTATAGAGAGTGAGATGGCTGCAGGGAGAAGACACTTGAGGAGGAGAGCCCAAACAGAGCATGACAGGACTTGTCCAGGGGAGAACGAGAGGCCTCGAGGGATAAAGTCAGGACTCTGCATGAGTCAATCCTTTGCACTTGGTTAAACTCAGTCTGCGAGTTTGAACCAAAGTTTCTTAAAACCTAGTGATATCTTCAACAGAGAAAAATCCCGGAGGCAAATCAGAGTTTGCACCAGACATAATTAGATTTTGAGGTGCCAACAGCTCTGGGAGAGCATGTCCAGTGAGGATGGAAATACAGGCCATGCTCCCATTGCAGTCATCTTTCTGCTGCATTGCAGAGAGCTCAGCCCTTGGAGCCTTTCTGTGTTTGGTAAAATATACATAACATCAAATTTACCATTGTTACCATATTTAAGTGTACAATTCAGTGGCATTATGTTCATTCACAATGCTGTAGCCACTGTCCATTTCCAGAAACTCGTCGTCATCACAAACAGAAAGTCTATACCCATTACACAGTTACTAACCTTCTCTCCTCCCAACTCCAGCCTTTGGAGTCTTGCATTATCCCACCTCACACTCTTTTTTTTTAAAATGTTTTATTTATTTATTGCCATTTTTTTTTTTTACTGAGGAAGATTCACCCTGAGCTAACCTCATTTGCCAATCTTCCTCTTTTTTTTCCCTTGCTTGAGGAAGATTCTCCCTGAGTTAACATCGGTGCCAATCTTCCTCTATTTTGTATGTGGGGCACTGCCACAGCATGGCCACGGACAAGTGGGGTAGGTCCACGCCCGGGAACCGAACGTGAGCCGTTGAAGTGGAGCATGTGAAACTTAACCACTAGGCCACGGAGCTGGCCCCTTACCTCATACTCTTAAACCCAGCTTGTGAAGGAAAATCTTACTCTATGGGACCCTAAGTTTATTAGTTGATGAAGTGAAACTGATTGATCTGCAGTTCCCAGATATGAAGAACTACAGAGGTAGCCAAGGAAAGGTCTCAAGGTGACCTCCTTGGTGATGCTGGGGGTTCTCTGACTCATGTGGAGAGTCTCATCCTCCTCCCTATTCACTGAGTAGCTGCCTCTGTAGGAGGTGGAGGTGAGGAAACAGAAACTGCATGGGTTCTACTTGCAGAGATAGCAATATATATGGGGCCTGGGCATCACTTGCTTTTGAAATCTTCCCAGCTGATTCTAACACAGAGTCCGCTGTGTAGGACATTCTTCATCCCCACAGTCAGTGGTGGGGACATCTTTTACCTTCCTGGAGAGTATTAAGGACTATGTGAGACAGCACAGGTAAACTTCCAGGATAATGTCCAGATCATAGGAGTGCTCAATGAGTGTAAACTCTGTGTTTTAGAAATAATAATAATGGTTGATAATATTTGTTGTTTTATATAATTAATTTATGCAATAAATGTTCAAAACAACTCCGTAATATGAATATTATATCACAAAGATAAAGTGATAATGGAGGGAGGTGTATGCCTGTCTGTGTGCACATTTGTGTGTCTGTGTGCATGTGACTGTGTGTTTGTGTGTGTGTCTGTCTGATTGTGTATGTGTGTGGGTTTGTGTGTGTGTGTGTAAAAATATGTATCTCTGTGTGTACAGTGGAGTGTAAAGTGTGTATCTTTGTCAAAGGTTTATTTTAGAATGTAAGAGTCAGAGAGGACTTTAGAGAGGAGGAGATGTGAAATGGACCCTACAGATAAGATGTCAGCTGTCCTGTGCAGGGAAGGATATGGAGGCAAAGGGGACACCACATGCCCTGGTGCAAGGGTGTGACTCAACAGGATGCATAAGCTAATGACGTATAAACCATGATGGCTGAGCACAGAATCCTTTGTGAACAGGAAGATGAGGTCGGGGGGTGCCCAGGGACGGGGTCTTGGAAGTCCTTGTGTGCAGCACCAATGGAGGGACTGGATCCTCCAGAAGTGATTCCGATCTGGGTTTCTCAGGCTGTTGCAAGATCTCCATGAATCCTTGTGTCCACCAAGCACAGTATGTAGACTGAATATGAAATGTGTTTCACAAAGTAAGGACTAATTTAAGTGTACATATTTCTTGATGTGAATAAACATACACATTTATTGTGAAAGCATTGTTGATAATTGTTAATAGTGGATAGCTATTATCTTCTATTTCTCAATCAAGAGATTGTGTAAAAATACCTACTACATGTAATTTGAGAGTGAGTTTAGGATTAATAATAAGTTCTCTTACTTGAAACATTTGGAAACATGTCGCCACTAGGATTTTAGGGTTATTGAAGTGAGATTAGGATCATATTTTGATTTTAAGAGGGTCACTTTGGCATCCATGAGGGCAGTGTACTGCAGGAAGGTATCTCAGAGGCCAGGAGACCATTTAGGAAACTTTTGCACAAGCCGGGAAAGACTAGGACTGGACTGTGATGATGGCTGTGGGGATAGAAAGGAGGAGATGCTCAGAAGTGATGCTATGGCAGTGGAGGGGGCAGAACTTAGCGGACTCTTAGATGTTAGGTGGGAAATGAGATGTACTAAGCTCAGAAAACTCCTCCAAAATATGCACATCCTGATTCCTGGAACTTGTAATGTTATTCTTCTTTGGCAATAAGGACTTTGCATATGTGATAAAGTTACAATTTTTTTTTTTTGGTGAGGAAGATTAGCCCTGAGCTAACATCTATTGACAATCTTCCTCTTTTTGCTGAGGAACATTGGTCCTGGGCTAACATCCGTGCCCGTCTTCCTCTACTTTATATGTGGGACACTTGCCGCAGCATGGCTTGATAAGCGATGCGTAGGTCCATGCTCAGGACTTGAACCTGCGAACCCTGGGCCACCAAAGCGGAGCGTGCGAACTCAACCACTATGCCACTGCGCCTGCCCCAAAGTTACAGATTTTGAGATGCGGAGATTGTCCTGAATTTTCTGGTGTCCTCTAAATGCAATCTCATATATTTTATATGAAGGAGGCAAAGGGAGGTTAGACACACTCAGAAAGGGAGAAGGCAATGTTATCTCATGGGGTAGAGATTGGAGTGATGTGGCCACAATCCAGGAATGCCATCAGCCATCAAAGCTGGAAGCAGCTATGAGATTTTCATCTCCACTTTCCAAAAGGAGCAATGATTTTGATTGCTGATACAATGATTTTGGCAGGGTGTTAGAGATTTTGGACTTCTGTCCTCCAAACTTTGAGAAAAGAAGCTGATTTAAGCCACCAAGTGTGTGGTAGAGTGTTATAGCAGCCACTGGAAACTAATCTAGAGCCTGTGATATATCCATATTTCCCGAGTCCAATGCCTTATTGGGTGGTGGGTGCATTAGCCAGGATGGAGGGGCGCATATGGAAGAGGAGTAGGTTTCGAATAGACAGTCTGTTAAATCTTGTATATTTCTTCAGAAATAACTGTGGAGTGCTTGAATGGAGGTGTCCATATGGCTGCTGGATGCTTGTTTCTGGATATCTTGGAGAATTTGAAGGAGGAAACATCAGCCTGAGGTGTTGACGAGTGGTACAGACATCGATGAGCCGTGTGAGTGAGTGCACACAGTAAGAAAGAGTTAACTGAAATTGAACCCTGGATAGTCACTATAAATTGTGAGGTAGATGAAAACAAATTACACTGAACAGTTCACAGGACTGAAACCACAGTGAAGGGAAGAGGACCTAGCAGGTTGGTTGTGGTTATGATGAGGACAAAATATTAGTTATGCTGCAGGTTGGGAACAACATGGCTGGGCAGACAGGCTGCAGGTGTCCCTTGATACAAGACCAGTAGCAGGAACATTTTATTATTTTTTACCCTTAACCATCCTTTCCACTCATGGCCGTGTGAATGGGAAATCTGTAAAGTCATGCAGGATGATTCATGACAGAATATTTCCTCTTGTGATCCCTGCACCTCAGGCTGCCATGGGTAACTGGATGTTGAGTCTCTGAAATTTACTAGTGACAACATCCAATGGCCACTTCATGATGAAAACCATTCAACTTGAGGCCAGAGACTGTTGGATAATGACAAGACAGGTAGAAAAGTGCAGGGCAAGTGATTTATTGAAGCAAGATGTTGAAACCTTTACATTTCCCAGGAAAGATCAGGTAATCATTGAAAGACAGAGGTACTACTGTATAAGATTTGGTAAATTTGTGAAGTCTGTGAGACTACACTTCAAGAATACTTTCCCCTGAAACAGAAAAAGAAAGAAAGAAATGGGAGGTCAGTCATGCTGCTTCTGGAGATGACACGTTAACACAGACTGTTGTTCACCCCAAGATGTCAATGAAATTTCAGCCAACAAAAGGAAAATGGAAGATACCGGGCAGGATCCCAGTGTGCAGGTAAACAAAACAGACCTGTGACAGTTGCAACCAATGATGCAAGTAAGGAAAGCACCATTTCCACAGTCCAGCAAATAAACCCTGATGTGACCCAAGAGTAGGACTCAGGTTTCTATGGAAGGAGAAGGATGAAGAGTTGGACAGAGCAGCCCAGGATCTTTCCTCTGATGTCCCAGGACAGAGGACTCTAGTTTTTCACTCTAAGGGGGACACAGCGTTGAGAGATCAGGAGAGAGGTGGGAGAGGACTTGGGAAGTACTGCTTTCAGGAGATTCCCAGCCTCAGGGTGTGGAAATTCAACCTGATGGCACATGGACTTCTCAGCACTGAGAATCCAGCTTCTACAGGCATTTGCACCTGAACCTCGTGACCCAAATCCAGTGATAGATGGGCTGAGAGATACCTTTAACTACCTAATTTCTTAATAAAGACATCATTTAAGTGTTTCACCTTCAAATGTGGCTGCAGGAGATGTAACAAGGACGGTCTCTGCCCACTGGCTGTGATAAGGAGGAGAGTTGTAGTTGAGGAGTGGAAAAGTGGGTGGAGGTGCAAGAAGTGGGTCTCAGCTCTGCAGGAGCTGGCAGAGAACCCTGCCAAGACCCCCGCCATCCTGGCAGAGAGCTGGGGCTAGTTCCCTCCCTCCCATGGGTCTCCCCACTGAATGTTCCCAACACTCCCCATGAGATTCCACAGGGACTGTGTCCACTGGGTGAGGGAACTAACCCTCAGGAAAGCTTCCTGGCAGGGAGGAAGCAGTGCTTTGGCCCTTCAACATCACTGCATGGGGCCTTGGGTGTCCTCCTTCTTGGGACACTATGGGGAATCTGGCACCCAGGGAGCTGACCTGAGAAGGAGGAATATGCGCAGATGCTGTGTGCAGCCTTGCTATATCATCCACCCTGTGGCCATCAGAGGTGAGCAATGAGGCAGGTGCCTCCACCACCTGTGCCCTCCAAGAGCAGCACCCTCACTTACTTCCTGACTTACTCACCTGAGCAAATGTCTCTATGCACAAAGAAGAAAGAATTACCAATGTCTTTGCAATTAGCAGTTTGTTCTCATGGGAGATCTCGTTCGTGCATGTCTTCACTTGCAACTTGGCCTCAACAGCTTTTGGAGGTGCCATATACCTCTGAAGTTGTAACTTGTAGACAGGGTCAATAGGGAGTAAGAAGGCTGAGATATCAGTTGCAAGGGATGGTCAGATGATCACATTGGCTGGAGCAGAAGAAAAAAATACAATTAATGTGAGGAAAGTTGATTTTTCCTACAGCTCTGATATTAGAACTAGACAGGAAACCCAAGGATTTCATATTCCCATCTCTTAGTTGTGCTGATGACAATGCCAGACCCTCAAGGTCATGTTTTCCTCAAGGTCGCACTGCCAGTGGCAGAACTAGGACCGGACACCAGGTTTTCTGATGTCTAATTCTTTCTTGTCAAGCTCACCCCACTACTTTCCCAAGCTATTCTGGTTTGCTGAAATTCACTTTCCCTAGATTAGAAAAAATTGTTTTGCCTGCTAATAGAGCAACACCTTATTTGTCTTAGATATTGGGTAAGAGGAGATTTTTGATAATCAAATTTCAAATAAATGGTAGATGCAGAACCTTACCAGATCATAGAAGGGAGAGTAAATCTGGAGAAGAGTAAGTAAACTATTTATACAGTGGAAGATGCTATTTTGAGACCAAATTAAAGAATAGGATTATGTAATTGGATGCAGACATAGCTAAAAAGCTAAAAAAGATAAATCGAATCACTTTGAACACATTTGAAGCTTATACACAGAATTATGATTGGCTCTTTTATCCTGCAGTGATGCACAGAATTCCTTGGAGAGGGTGAGAGGTGGGAAGTGTGGCTCATTCCTGACCCCACTGGAATTGTGCTGAGACTTGAAGTAACCACTTTTCCTGGTCTGGATTCTCCATCCCCCCCATTGTTTGCAACCACCCTGCAGCCCAGGATGGGCTAGGCTCTGCTCTGACCCGTGGTCAGAAATCAAACTAGGCAGAGAATTTGGGGAGGATAAAATCAGAGGCCACACAGGGAAAGAAGATGATGTTTAGAAAGTCAGATGAAAGAGAAAGATTCAACAAAACTTGGGTGAGTATCAAGGGCATGAAGACACGCAAAGATATTGTTGAATGAATGGCTAGAATTAATACAAAAAAATAGAAATTGTAGCCCTAACAATTGTACTAGTTCTACCACAAATCCTGGTGATAGTCCTAGAAAACTAGCTTGTAGACGCATTGAGTGCTGTTTATTCACAGAGCCCATTTGAAGATTTATTATTCAGAGATTCAGAGAACAGTGGCTCTGCTTGAACTGAGAACTCAAAAACCCTTCCAGCTGTAACATTTTATGAGTTTAAATCTATGAGTTAAAAAGCTGCAGACTCAACTGTCACCTAAAAAACTCTGGAAGAAGGACATCTGATAACTATGTGATGTCTGCTCAATACATAGAGCTGGACTCCTGACACACTCCATCCCACCCCATTGTCATAGCTACTCTTGGTGGTAGCTGTAAAACCTGATGACAAGAGGAGACTTGGGGAGATTAAGCATTTTGTTCAAGGTCAAAGTGCTGGTAAGTGGCAGAGCCACAACCAAATCGTATTAGCTCATGCAGCTTCTCAAACACAGACCACAGACAAGGAGTGAGGCTTCAGGTGGAAAACTCTTAAAATTGGCCTGCAATGATTTTTTTGTAAAAGTTACAGAGCACTGGCATTTGATAAAATGAGCCCTGGGCTTTTGTGGGTCTAGTTCACAAGTAGACGGAAATGTTTGAATTTTGGTCTGTTCCTACTCCTAATTAAGTTCACCTAGTTCAGAGAAGGTTACTTACCAGGGCTGGTGCTGGGCTGATTAGAAGTGATACTCACCCTCATAGCAGCAAAGGGCTAGAGTGACCAGCAGGATAGACAGGGACAGCCTGTGGTTTATTTGCTTTGAGCTTTCAGCTTTAGCAAACGATGAGCAATTAGGAGCTGGACTCAGGAGCCTGGGGAGCCCAGGGCTATTTGTACCTGGAGAGCTTTGCTAGTCCTGCCCACATGGCACATGGCAGGTCACCATGTCTGGCTTCCAGCCCTCCCTTCCTTGTTCAGGGCTGATTCCATCCATCTATGTCACAGTCCCCATGCCTCCTTCCTTCCTGAGTAGGGCAGACTCCAGGAGAGCAACCCTGAGGGATTCTGCTCTGTCTTCCAGGAGGGCCTTCAGGCACCTCTGGAAATGTGCCTGCTTGCCTCTGAGCCTTTGATCTCTGTATCTTTGTTTTTTCTGTCAGTGCAGAGGCATAGGTGGGTTCTGACATCAGGAGGGCAGATCTGGGGACTGGGAAGCTGGGGGGCTTCACTTTGGTTCTAGAGACAGGCTCATAGGGAGACTGAGCTTTGACTCCTCCTCTGCTTGCTGATAGCTGACCATGCCTGGTTCGGGTGCACATGGATCAAGTCTGAACAAGAATTATCCTCTCCCTCAGTTCCCCTGCCATCACCATCATCTTCACGCAGAGATACCTTAAAACACTGTTGCACACATCCCACCCTTGGGAATTTCCTTGGGGAAAAGCTCCCTTATCTGTTCTCTCCTCAGCTCATTGCAAGGCCAGAGTTTTTGTTTCTGGTGGAGTTGACAACAATGCAGAGGTTCATATTCTCAGTCCATGAAGAGCAAGGCTGCCATGATGACTAGCCACCCACCTGTCATCTTAGGTTGATGTGGTGATTAAATGAACTCAATGCTCTTTTTTTCCAGGGATCCCTGGGGTGTCAGGAGTCAGGTACGCATCATAGTTGTTGAGAGTTTCTCTTCTCTTGGGATCCAGGCAGGGAAGATGATGGAAGGAAGAGACAGGTAAACAGGGTGGGTGTCCACTTCCTCTTCCCCCATTGGGTCAAGCCTTCCATTCAAACCTAGCTTTGCTACCTGGGTCAATTTCTTTTTTTTTTTTGAACAAATTTTTTTTTTATACTGAGGAAGATTGTCCCTGAGCTAATATATGTTGCCAATCTTCATCTTTTTGCTTGAGGGAGATTGTCCCTGAGCTTACATCTGTGCCCATCTTCCTCTATTTTGTATGTGGGATGCTGCCACAGCACGGCTTGATGAGCAGTATGTAGTTCTGCGCCAGGGATCTGAACCTGCAAACCCCAGTGAGTGGACTTAACCACTATGTCACCTGGCTGGCTCCTAATCTCTTTTTTACTGAAGAATACTCACCCTGAGCTAATGTCTGTTGCTAATCTTCCTCTTTTTTTGTATGTGAGCTGCCGCCACAGCATGGCCATTGATGAGTGGTGTAGGTCCACACTTGGGAACCAAACCGGGGCTGCCAAAGTGGAGTGCACTGAACTTAACCACTAGGCCGCTGGGGCTGGCCCTCAATTTAATTTGTTTTTCTGTGAGGAAGATTAGCCCTGAGCTAATTTCTGTTGCCAATCCTCATCTTTTTGCTGAGGAAGATTGGCTGTGGGCTAACATCCATGCCCATCTTCCTATACTCTTTATTTGTGGAATGCTTGCCACAGCATGGCTTGATAAGTGGTGTGTAGGTCCACGCCTGGGATCTGAACCCATGAACCCTGGGCTGCCGAAGTGGAGGGCACAAACTTAGCCATTACTCCCCCGGGCTGGCCCCTCAATTTCGTTTTTAATGGAGATGAAGGCAGCCCCCAGCTAAAGGAATACTCTTCCCAGCTGCCATTCTACTCTTGTGCCATGCTGCTCTGTGTGTGTAGGAAGCATTTTTTTTTCATCAGAAATTTCCTGCTTAAATGAAAGTATATTTGAGAGGACTCATGGTCTTGTCCAGAGGTTTGCAGTCGCAATTGTACAATCAAATCACGTGGGAGATTTTGAAAAATACGATTCCCTGGTTCCCCTCTCTGGAGATTTTGATTCAGTAAGTCTGAGGTGATGCCTAGGTACCCGTACTATGTAAACTCCACTGGTGATTCTGTGGGGCAGCAGGACTGAGAACCACTGAGAAAGACTTTTATTAATGAGGGGAGGTTTATGAGCTGTGTTGTCAGTGAGCACATTGCAAGTTTTGGATAAGTCCCAGTGGAGGGCCACAGTGGTACCCATGTCAATCACACAGGATGGTGGGAGGTCTCTATAGGCAGCTCTTCCTCCACCACCAGGAACAGGAGGCATGATGGTGAGGACCATGGAGACCTGGGCTCAGACTGTTTGTGGTCTCAGACCTTAGGACAGTTACTCAATTTATATAAGATAACCCAGTTTTCTCATCTGGAAAACGTGGCTAGTAAAAATGCCCTATGATAGGTTTTATAGGGTGGATAAACGTGTGTTTGTGTAAATTTACCAGGGTCTGACACATACTAAACTGTCAAAAAATGTTGAATACTATTGTCTTGTTCTCTTTGTCAAATGTAACGGGTTGTCACCAGTTCCTAGATTAGAGCACTGCTTAAAACCACATAATCACTGCTTTTCAGAACTATAAGGAAACCTAGATATACCACCTCTCTCTGAAATACATGGAGGAGGAGACCCAGCTCAGGGTCTCTGAGTCTACAGACCCACGGACGTGAATTAAGTAGTCAAACCTCTCTGACAGTAACACTGAGCTGTGAGAACGTCTCCATATCTGCTGAACAGAGCTTGTGCTGACATAGACTCAGGTTCACAGTATATTCCTTCAGGGAGGGATGTATTTTTATTACTCCAAAAGCTCTTCTTACCTGCTCAAGGTTTTTAAAATTTCCACAGTTCGTGCTTTTTCATGTCTGCCCTCTTCCTTGTCTAACTGACTCACTATTTCACTTCAATCTTCCCATCCTTGGGGGATTGGTCCCTGACCCCAGTGATTTGGTCAATGTCCCTTTTATGGGCTCTGCTGGTACATTGCACATCTTTTGACTCAATCATGAGGTTGTAGATTTACAAATGTGTAATCATTAATTGATGCGAGCCCCCCTGGACTTCATCTCCGTAATTTCAGGACAGTATCTGGTTTCCTCATCCTTGCTTAGCACAGTGTCTGGCACAGAGAAGAGGAGTAGCAGCATTCCTTGCCGGAAACATGCAGTTTACATCTTCCGTACAGGTCCGCAGGTTGCAAAACCATCTGTAGCTAATAACAATAGAGGTAATTAAGAGAGTAGCAACATTTTTGCCTGCTAACTATAGCCAGACGCTGTGCAAACACAATTTATTATATTTCCTTAAAAAATTATCGTGTTAAATGACAAGACATAAGAGTGAGAACTGAGGAAAGATGTGAGGTCTGTCTCTGAGAATGAGAGTCTACCATAGAAATTAAAGGCCTATAGAAATTCAAGGAAGAACAAAGCCCTCATGAGCTGTGCATTCTCCAGAAGGGAAGACTTTGTGAGGAGGTGATGACTGAGTTGGATCTTGGAGGACAAAGTGGATGAGGATGACAGAACAGAGAAAGAGTGAGGAGCAGTCCAGGTAGAGGCAAGACCATGAATCTGAGCTCTGTACACTAGAGGATATAGATCCTGACTCCTGCTGGTGTCTGTCTGCATAGGAGCTCCACTCACTGCCCACTGGATGAGGCTACTTAGCACTAATGACCTTTCACCACATGGGCAAATGCTTTTAGATATTTCTGTATGAGAGGGTTTCCAGACTGTGGCTTTACTGACACTAGAGGCTGAAGAATTCTTTGGTGAGTGGATGTCCTGAGCATTGCAGGTTGTTTGGCAGCAATCCCTGGTCTCTACCCACTTGATGCCAATAGCAAACCACCCACCCTGTGGAGACACCACAAACATCTCTGGGCACTGATATCATCAACAGTGGTGGGTGGAAGGAGAGAGTAAATCAGCCCCAGATGAGAATCACTGCTCTAGCAGTGGAAATACTTTATATCAGGTCCCCACAGACCCCCTTGTAATACCCTGAAGGACTAAAGGTTCACAACTGTGGATGCTGATGGTTAGTAAGAAAATGTGGGCGTGCAGTGGAGGGAAAATTACTAACAGATAGAGAAGATATTGGTGTAGATATCTAATGAAACATATGAACTGTCACATATGTATGGGGATTAAACATTTAACCACACATTTTGTGGAAATGTCAAGGTGTGTAAAGTTCAGGATTTTGGTGAGTAAACCAAGGAGAATTAGCTGGCACTGACCTGGTCCTTGTTCAGCTTCCAAATCCGGCTCACTGTCCCAAGTCATTAGGTGCATCTGGTTTAGATTGGATCAAAGTAATGGCTCTATATGGGGAACAAGAAGACTGCGGTGACCCAGTCCCTGATGGCATGGGCTCCAACTTCCCTCTCTCCTCACCTGTCCCCTGCCTGTTGAGACTCCAAGTCCTCACCCAGGAACAGAAAGAAGGTGATGTTAGCACCAGGATGTCACGTTGAGTCTGGTTTTAGTGTTAGATTTGATCCCCGCCTTTACTAAAGATTCAAATTTAGATGAGCTTCTTTTTCTAATTAGACCTCATAGTAAAACATGAAGTATAATTGGTGAATTCTTTGTAAAAATTCAAAATCTGGCCTGAAAAGCAGTAACACAACAATTAAGTAAGCCCCTATTGTATCCCTGTCATCACACAAAGAGAAGAAGTGTACAGGCTGTGACCTCAAGGAGCATGAACATGCAGGAGGGGACCATGGGATCAGGTCTTGGGATGTCAGGAGAGAGCTGACCATGGAAAGCCATGGGGTCCTTGGAAGGAAGAGATCTCTGGAGAGTCAGGGGCCAGGAAAGGGCACAAGAAGTGGGCTTCTTTGGTGTGGCATTGGGAATGAACAAAGAGTTTCAATTCAGTGGGACTGACACTAGGACAGTGGGGAAGGGGAACAAAGGCCTCAAGCAGAAAATGTGGGGCCTGCATGGGAGTCAAGGTCTCAAGGATCCATCTGAGCCACAAAGTGAAGGTCCATAACTCAAACTCAAGATATCAATAGTGTTGAGAGCTGTCTCTAAAATCACAACATCTGGCTCCTTATCCAGGCTCTGCCATCCACTAGCTGTGTGCCCTTGGTCAAGTTACTTGACCTCTCTTGTCTCATTGTCTGCAGCTGGGGAAAAATGATATGCCCACCTCTTGGAAAGAGAGACCACACATCTCAGTTTGCTCGGGAGAATCCTGGCGTATGTTGTTGTTCTGGCATTCTCTCCATTTAGTGACTTCTTTCACCCTCCAAAGTCCCCCAGTTTGGCCATTAGGTTTTATCATCACCTTACTCATTGGGTTGTTGTTGTGAAGATTAAAAAATGCTGTCACCAGTGCCCCGCATCGAGTAAGTGCTATAGTTGTTTGCCATTCATGTTTTGTTAAATTTTGAAAAGAGGTAAACATGAATTGGCAGTGGGTATTGAGGAGATGATTAGGCCAACGAAATGTAGAATAGGCTTGCAAAGATGTTATATGTAAATTATTTCTCAAAAAAAACTCTTTCAAGAAGGAGTCAGAAAAATATCAAGTAAAATGGACACAGTGCTTTATTTTCAAACTTAGGGCTTTTATCTTATATGTTAACATTGTTATCTCTAGATTTTTTGGAGAATGTAAAGTAAAAGCAGTTTTCAGTGGTTTATAATGGTCTATAAAGTTGTCATTTTCCATACAGGTCCTTGGGTTGCAAAACCATCTGTAGCTAATAACAATAGTGGTAGTAAAAAGAGTAGCAACATTTTTGATTGCTAAATATGGCCAGACACAGTGTAAATACAATTTATTATATTTAATCCTTGTTAAAAATTTAAAAGGTAAAAACGATTGCAATTTCGATTTTACGGTTGAAGCAACTGAATGGTAGGAAGTAAGAAACCTGCTCATAGCTGCACATTTCAAAGCCAGAAATCCTACCAGAAAGCATTGATAGTCTGTGAATGGCAAAGTAACAAAGTGATACTTTCAGTTGGGATGCCTGGCAGTGGTGACATATCAGATGGAATGAAGGCGGGTGCAAGTCAAGTTCTATCTCAGCTGCCTCTTGCACCTGAGTTTCTGATCAAATGAATTCTTCTAGTCGAGGACTCCTCATCGTACTTCTTCTTTAGTCTCTCTTCAATTCTTTTTTTTTTTAAAAAAAGATCATATAACAACAACACCAAATACTGGCATGGATGTGGAGAACCAGAAACTCTCATGCAGTGGCAGTGCAAAATAGTGCCCTACCTTGGAGGGCAGTTTGGAAGTTTTTTGTAAAACTAAGCATACTCTTACCCTAAGATACAGCAACTGTGCTCTGTGGTACTTACCCAAAGGAGTTGACGATGTATGTCCACAGGAAAACCTGAACAAGGATGTTTATAGCAGCTTTATTCATAATTGCCAAAACTTGGAAGCAACCAAGATGTCCTTCAGTTGTTGAATGGATAAACACTGTGGTACACAAGACAAAGGAATATTATTCAGCATCAAGAATAAATGGGCTATCAAGCCATGCAAAGACATGGAGAAATCGAAATGACTATTAATAAGTGAAAAAGGCAATCTGAAAAAGGCTACACACTGTATGTTTCCAGATATATGACATCCTACAAAAGGTAAAACTGCGGAGACAGTAAAAGATCAGTGGTTTCCATAGGTTAGGGAGGAGAGAGGCATGAATAAGCAGAGCACAGAGGATTTTGAGGGCAGTGAAACTATTTTGTATGATACCATAACAATGATATTGTCATTATAGATTTGTCGAATCCCATAGAATGTACAACATTGAGAATGAACACAATGTCAGCTATAGGCTTTGGGTGACAATGATATGTCAATGTAGGTTCATCATTGGAACAAATGAACCATCTGATGGGGGATGTTGATAGTGAGGGAGGCTGTGCCTGTGTAGGGGAGGGACTATATGGGAACTCTCTGTGCAATCTGCTCAATTTTGCTGTGGATCTAAAACTTCTCCAGAAAATAAAGACTACTGAAACAAGGAGGGATATATGTTGTTCAAATTTCCTCTTTAAACAAGGAAAAAATCCATACTGGAACAAGAAAAATCAATGAATCAGTCACTACTTATAGATAGTTGATTTGATAATGGATATCAAATACAATCTATTGAAAAAATTATTGGAATTCATAAGAATTCATCAAGTTAGCTGAATACAAGATCAGCGTATAAATATCAGTCACTATCGACAAACCAACTATGACCCATACATAACATAATGGAAATAATGATAAATGAACAATACTAACAACAGCAACAACAAAAATGTATTGAAATATACCTGTTGGAAATATGCACACTTTTAAGGATAACACCACAAAAATCTACTCATGGAAAAAAAGGGATCTAAAGAAATGAAGGCACACACCTAGTTTTCAAGGAAATAATGAGAACATTTAATGCTGTGAAGAGTTCTCAAAGTATTCTACAAATTCAAGCAGCCCCCATCAGAATCCTAATAGGGTAGTTGTAGGATTGTTTTGAATTCTGAACTGCTGTTTGGATCTAGCATGTATTCATTTATTGACTAGGAAGGAGGAGGCCAACTTTGGGCTCAAACTACCAGGGTTCAGGCTCGGCCATGGAAATATTTTGGGGCCATCAGCAAGTTGCTTGCCCCTCATCCTCAGTTTACTCATCGGCCAAAGAAGGTTGATACGTGTAGGATTAGTGGAAGGATCAATGAATACAGGAAAATGGTCAGCACAGTGTCTGGCAGTAAATTTCAGCTCTTACACTTATGCAACGTTAAGGAACAAGCCAAACAAAATTAATCACCTCATTCTCAAAGTAAATTATCAAACTGAGTCTGACTGTCTCTGCCAATAAGGAATGTTTACTTATCCTAAACGCTAACAAAGTGTGACTCAGAATTTGGCTTTCTTTCCATTGAGATTTCTCTCAGTTAAGGTGAGATTGCTACTTTTCACACAATTAATTGTTTTCTGGTCATGTCTATGTGACTGTTATTGTAGTTTTAATATCATGAATACTGACTCTTGGAACTAAGGGTATAGAAGGGTGGTGGGTGGGGGTAGATATTATTTATCTCAAGGCACACAGGGTCTCTGGACTCATGTCCTCAGCAGGATGTGCTGGTAATTTGTGTACTTTTGGCTGAGGTTGAAATCCAAGGGATTCTCTAGGGCTCATGTCTTGAACTGGATGAACATGTATCAAACCTCCTGTTTCAGAATCCCTCTTGTTCAAATTTACAAAAGACAGAAAGCATCGGATTCATCCATCTCTCAGAATCTTAATACATACAGAGCATTGACTCTGAATTTATAAATCTCTTGTCTTCAAAGAAACAATTTAAGGTCTTATTTTGTGGTTCAAAAACTTTTTTCTATAGTGAGTAATTTCTTTTTCCTTGCCTTTAATAAACCCAAAAGAGGAATTAATTTATCCATAGCTGATAAATCATTAAAAATAATTTTGAGGAGTGACATTAGCATCATGGTGGAGTGAGAGTTTCCCTTTACCTCTCCCCTCTAAATTACAACCAAATAGATCCGTTGACCAAAAGAGGCTTCCCTACCCAGTACAGCAGGATGCCTAAGAGATTCAAGCACCTATACATCTGAAGGTGGGTGGACTGGATCCCAAGGAAGCAGTGAAACTAGGGGAGCAGCCCCTGTCCCCACCCCTGGTGGCAGCAATCCAGGACATGGAGACTGCAGGATTGTGAGTGGAGGCGAGGGTAGCTCAGCCCCGTGCACCTGAATACGGGGGTGGGGGGGTGGTGGGGGCGGTGGCTGCAGCCTGGCATACACACAAATACCAATGCAGCAGCTGGCAGTGGCCCTGTGGGTGTGTACAAACCCCCGCATGGCACCAATGGTGGCAGTGGGCCAGTATTCATGCAATGGCTGAGGGCAGACAGCAATGTGGCAGTGGCCCTGCCCCACAACTGTCAGTGGAGTGGTGGCAGAGGCAGCAGCCTGACATGCACAACTGCAAGCAGACAGGGTGGGAGCATCCAGCCCCCAGGGGCAGCACCCCTGACACCAACTCCACCAGTGCAGGGGCTGCTTACAAGTCCCTGGGTCCCTGGGCCCCTACTAGTGACAGCATGAACACAGCACCCCTGACAGCAGTACAACCAGCACTCCCAGACAACTGTGGAACAGCAACACAGGTTGAACATGGGACAACAGCATCTGAAGCTGCAAAGAACCAGTGGAGGAACATGAAACCTAGGCAATCAGAACCAAAGTAACCAAAGCCATACTCAAATAAGAGAGGGTGATTAGTACCACAAATACACCAACAGAGGATCACTTCATCAAACACCATGAAGATCTACAGTAACATGGCAGAACAGAAGGAAAATGACGACTCTCCAGAAACTAAATCTGAAGTCACAGATGTATACACTCTAACTGACAGAGAATTCAAAATAGCAGTCATAAAGAAACTCAGTGAGTTACAAGAAAACCCAGAAAGACAGTTCAATGAGCTCAGGAATAAAATTAATGAATAGAAGGAATACTTCACCAAAGAGATTGAAGCTCTAAAAAAAACCAAACACAGGGCTGGCCCTGTGGCTTAGCGGTTAAGCGCGCACGCTCTGCTACTGGCGGCCTGGGTTCCGGATCCCGGGTGCACACTGACTCACCGCTTCTCCGGCTGTGCTGAGGCCACATCCCACATACAGCAACTAGAAGGATGTGCAACTATGACGTACAACTATCTACTGGGGCTTTGGGGGAAAAAAAAGGAGGAGGATTGGCAATAGATGTTAGCTCAGAGCCGGTCTTCCTCAGCAAAAAAAAGAGGAGGATTAGCATGGATGTTAGCTCAGGGATGATCTTCCTCACACACACACACACACACACACACACACACAAAACCAAACAGAAATTGTGGAGATGAAAAACACAATTAATGAGATAAAAATTAATGTAGAAGGCATAAAAAGTAGCGCAGACCTTACAGAGGACAGAATTAGTGACTTTGAAGATAGAAACATAGAAATGATTCAGGAGGCAGAGAGAGAACTAAGATTTTATAAAAATGAAGAAATTCTTCAAGAAATATCCAACTCAATTAAGAAAAGTAACATAAGCATTATGGGCATCCCAGTGGAAGAAGAGAGAGAGAAAGGAGCAGAGAGCTTATTCAAAGAAATAACAGCTGAGAACTTCCTAAACCTGGGGGAGGAACTGGACATGTAAGTACATGAAGCTAATAGAACTCCTAATTACATCAGTGCCAAAAGACCTTCTCTAAGGCATATAATATTAGAACTGTCAAAAGTCAATGACAAAGAAAAAATATTAAGGGCACCAAGACAGAAGAAAATAACCTACAGAGGAGCTCCCATCAGGCTTTCAGCGAATTTCTCAGCAGAAACCTTACAGGCTAGGAGAGAGTAGAATGATATATTCAAAATACTGAAAGACAAAAACTATTAGCCAAGAATACTCTATCCAGTGAAATTATCCTTCTGATATGATGGAGAAATAAATGCTTTCCCAGACAAACAAAAGCTCAGGGACTTCATTGTCACTGGATCTGCCCTACAAGATATGTTGAAGGAAGCCCTCCTACCTGAAACAAAAGGCTAAGGTTTATGAAGCTTTGAGAAAGGAGATAAATGGACAGACAAAATCAGAAAATTGAAGCTTTATTTCAGAACAGGTGAACAAACACTTAATTATAACATAATTAGGATAAAAGGATAAAATGTATACCTGGGAAGCTGTGAAACTAGGGGAGCAACCCCCCTTGACCCCCAGTGGGGGTGCATTCTAAACATCAGGATAAACATAAAGGATGAAAGGAAAGAAAGCATCAAAAATAACTATAAACAATTGAATTTGGTCACAAACTCACAACACAAATAAGAATAATTTGTGACAACAAAAATATAGAAGGAGAAGAGGAAAAGGATGGGACCTGCATAGGTTAATGGAGATAAGAGGCTATAAGAAAAAGGACTATCTAATCTATGAGATCTTTTATACAAACCTCATGGTAACCACAAAACAAAAAGTCAGAGCAGAGTCACAAATCATACATAAAGAGAAAACTATCACAGTAAACCACCAAATGGAAATGGCAAATAGATACAAGGAAAAAGAAACAATGGAAATATAGAATAAGCAGAAAACAAGAGAAAAAATGGCAGTACTAAGCCCTCATATATCAATAATCACTCTAAATATAAATGGATTGAATTCTCCAATCAAAAGACACAGAGTGGCTGGCTGGATTAAAAAACAAGACCCAACAATATGCTGCCTCCAGGAAACACATCTCAGCTCTAAAGACAAATATAGGCTCAGAGTGAAGGGATGGAAGGTGATACTCCAAGGAAATGGCAAGCAAAGGAAGCAGGTATAGCCATACTTATACCAGACAAAGCAGACTTCAAGATAAAAAAGATAATGAGAGACAAACATGGGTATTATATAATAATAAAAGGGACATTTCACCAGGAAGACATGATACTTATTAATATATATGCATCCAACACAGGAGCACCAAAGTATATAAAGCAACTATTAACAGAACTAAAGGGAGAAATTCACACCAACACAAAAATAGTAGGGGACCATAGTACTCCAGTTATGTCAATGGATAGATCAGGTGGACAGAAAGTCAACAGGGAAACAGTGACCTTAAATTAAAGACCAGATGGACTTAATAGATACATATAGAACATTTCATCCAAAAACAGAAGAATACACATTCTTCTCAAGTGCACGTGAAATATTCTCAAAGATGGGCCATATGTTGGGAAACAAGGCAAGCCTCAATAAATTTAAGAAGATTGAAATCATATCAAGCATCTTTTCCAACCACAATGCTATGAAACTAGAAATCAAGTACAAGAAAAAAGCTAGAGAAGTCACAAATATGTGGAGACTAAACAACATACTACTGAACAACCATTGGATCAATGAAGAAATCAAAGGAGAAATAAAAAAATACCTGGAAACAAGTGAAAATGAAAACACAACATCCCAACTCTTATGGTATGCAACAAAAGCAATACTAAGAGGGAAATCTATAGCAATACAGGCCTACCTCAACAAATAAAAAAAAATCTCAAATAAGTAATCTGAAACTACACCTAAAAGAACCAGAAAGAGAAGAACAAACAAAGCCCAAAGTCAGTAGAAGGAGGGAAATAATAAAAATCAGAGCAGAAATAAATGATATAGAGACTAAAAAACCAATAGAAAGGATCGATGAAACTAAGAGCTGGTTCTTTGAGAAGATAGAGAAAACTGACAAACACTTAGCCAGACTCACTAAGAAAAAAAGAGAGAAGACCTGAATAAATAAAATCAGAAATGAAAGAGGAAAAATTACTATAGATACCACAGAAATATAAAGGATTATAAGAGAATACTATGAAAAGCTGTATGCCAACAATACATACAATACACGGATAACCTAGAAGAAATGGATAAATTCTTGGACTATACAACCTTCCCAAACTGAATCAAGAAGAAATAGAGAATCTGAATAGACTAATCACAAGTGAAGAGATTGAAACAATAATCAAACCCCCCCCCAAAAACAAAAGTCCATGACCAGATGGCTTCCCTGGTGAATTCTACCAAACATTCAAAGAAGGTTTAATACCTATCCTCAAACTATTCTGAAATATTGAAGAGGATGGGTTGCTTCCTAACTCATTCTATGAGGCCAACATTACCCTGATGCCAAAACCAGGCAAGAACAAGACACACAAAAAAGGAAAATTATAGGCCAATATCACTGATGAACATAGATGCAAAAATCCTCAACAAAATATTAGCAAATTGAATACAACAGTACATTAAAAGGATCATATGCCATGATCCATTGGGATTTATTCTGAGGATGCAGGGATGGTTCAACATCTGCAAATCAATCAATGTGATACACTACTTTAACAAAATGAAGACTAAAAATCACATGACCATCTCAATAGATGCAGAGAAAACATTTGACAAGATCCAACATCAATTTATGATTAAAAATTCTGATGAAAATGGGTGTAGAAGGAAAGTACTTCAACATAATAAAGGCCATATATGACAAACCCAGAGCCAACATCATACTTAATGATGAAAAACTGAAAGCCATTCCTCTGAGAAAAAGAACAAGACAAGGGTGCCTACTCTCATGATTCTTATTCAGTATAGTATTGGAAGTTTTAGCCTGAGCAATTAGACAAGAAAAAGAAATAAAAGAGATCCAAATTGGAAAGGAAGAAGTAAAACTCTCATTGTTTGTGGATGATATGATTCTAGATATAGAAAACCCTAAAGATTCCATCAGAAAACTACTAGAAATAATCAACAACTACAGCAAAGTTTCTGGGTACAAAATCAACTTACAGGGCCAGCCTGGTGGTGCAAGTGGTTAAGTGCGTGCGCTCCGCTTTGGCGGCCAGGGATTCGCAGTTTCAGGTGCCGGGCGCACACCGACACACCACATGTCAAGCTATGCTGTGGCGGCATCCCATATAAAGTAGAGGAAGATGGGCACGGATGTTAGCTCAGGGCCAATCTTCCTCAAGAAAAAAGGGGAGGATTGACATCAGACGTTAGCTCAGGTCTAGTCCTCCTCACACACACACAAAAAATCAACTTACAAAAATCAGTTGCATATCTGTACTCTAATAATGAACTAGCAGAAAGAAAACTCGAGAATACAACCCCATTTACAATTGCAACAAGAAGAATAACATATCTAGGAATAAATGTAACCAAAGAGGTGAAAGACCTATACACTGAAAAATATGAGACGTTACTGAAAGAAATTGAAGAAGACACAAAGAAATGGAAAGATATTCCATGCTCATGGATTCGAAGAATTAATATAGTTAAAGTGTCCATATTACATTAAGCAATCTACAGATTCTATGCAATCTCAATCAGAATCCCAATGATATTCTTCACAGAAATAGAACTTCAAAATAATATACTACAAAGCTATAATAATAAAAATAGCTTGATACTGGCAGAAAAACAGACACACATCAATGGAACAGAATTGGGACCCCAGAAATAAAACCATATGTCTATGGACAGCTAATCTTTGACAAGGAACCAAGATCATACAATGGAGAAAGGAAAGTCTCTTCAATAAATAGTGTTGGGAAAACTGGACAGCCACATGCAAAAGAATGAAAGTAGACCATTATCTTACAGCATACACAAAAATTAACTCAAAATGTATTAAAGACTTGAATGTAAGACCTGAAACCATAAAACTCTTAGAAGAAAATATAGGCGGTATACTTTTTGACATCAGTCTTAGCAGTATCTTTTTGAATACCTGGTTTCCCCAGGCAAGGGAAACAAAAGAACAAAGAAACAAATGGGACTACATCAGACTAATAAGCTTCTGCAAGGCAAACAAAACTATGAACAAAACAAAAAGACAGCTCACCAATTGGAAGAAAATATTTTCAAATCATATATCCAACAAGGGGTTAATTTCCAAAATATACAAAGAACTCATACAACTCAACAACAACAAAATCAAACAACATGATCAAAAAATTGGCAGAGGATATGAACGGACATTTTTCCAAAGAAGATATACAGACGGCCAACAAGCACATGAAAAGATGTTCAACATCACTAATTATTAGGGAAATGAAAATCAAAACTACAATGAGATATCACCTTACACCCATCAGAATGGCTATAACTAACAAGACAAGAAATAACAAATCTTGGAGAGGATATGGAGAAAAGGGAACACTCATACACTGCTGGTGGGAATGCAAACTGGTGCAGGCACTGTGGAAAACAGGATGGAAGTTTCTCAAAAATTAAAAATAGATATACCATATGATCCAGCTGTCCCACTACTGGTTATTTAGCCAAAGAAAATGAAATCAACAACACGAACAGATTTATGCAGCCCTATGTTCATCACAGGATTATTCACAATAATCAAGACTTGGAAGCAACCCAAGTGCCCATCAACAGATGAATGGATAAAGAAGATGTGGTATATATATACAACGGAATACTACTCAGCCAAAAAAAAAAAAAAGACAAAATCGTACCATTTGCAACAACATGGATGGACCTTGAAGGTATTATGTTAAGTGAAATAAGCCAGACAGAGAAAGGCAAACATCATATGATTTCACTCATATGTGGAAGATAAAAAAAGACGTTGATAAGGAGAACAGATTAGTGGTTACTAGAGGGGAAGGGAGTGGGGGGAAGGCCAAAGGAGTAAAGGGGCACATATGTATGGTGACAGTTAAGAACTAGACTATTGGTGGTGAACATGATGCAGTCTATACAGAAATTGATATATAATAATGTACACCTGAAATTTACACAATGTCATAAGCCAATATGATCTCAATAATATAATTAAAAAAATAATTTTGAGTGATAAATTACCATGTCATTTTTATCCTATAGCTCAGAGGAATTCAAAGAATTGAGTGACATTGGTATCACAAATCTCATTGTTTCTGTAACTACAAATACAAGTGACAAGTGTTTTCAGAGTTGACATGCATAAAAATGAAAGCCATGAATGAAATTTCCTCATTTTAGCAATAAATCACAGTATCCAAGCATATGTAAAATCAAAGAGTCCTCATTCTGGTCATTAAGAGATGGATTTATCAATAACATTTTCCTTCGTATACTTAAGAAGTATCAAAATTGAGATATATCGGGGTCTTTATCCAAAGCTACAAGCATCTCAGCTGGTACTCAAATCACTGATGTACCTCTTCTTACAAACTCCTTGAAGCCATCTCAATACTTCTTCCCTTGCCATTGTGCACTGTGAGCCTACAAGATTTATGCCCTGAGGTTCCTCAGGGAAATATGTGAGCTGATGGAACCATTCCTTACTACTTCCAAAGACTGCCTGTCAGCAACTCTTGACACCTAATCGTGATCAGACTGCTTGCTACAAGCTTTGAGCTGCAGAGAGAGGCCTGTGACATGGAAAAGGCCATTGGGGTCAGAGATTGTTTCCTTCACATTCTTGCCACGAAGTGATGGTTGTATGATATCTAAATCTCTTTTCTGTGTCATAACCTAGAAAGAAGAATGTAGGAAAACATCAGAAATTCTTGGTTTGCTCCTGAATTATCCATAACAGTTTCTCATTGTTTGCACTGCCCTATTTGTGCTGTTCATAATGCTGAAATCTAGTCCAGCTATCAGTTGAGACACAACCTAGAGTTTGAAGATACTTCAATCACCTGTAAATTGACTTCATACACCGTCTCGCATCAATGGGGTTCTCCTATGACCACTAGATCATGTACGCTCTCTGGATGGCTTGAGGCCTTCTCTCCCGAGAAGTCAGAAGCTGGGTTCATCACAACACTTTTGATTTACTAATACAGTTTTTAACTTTGCATTTGGAATTAACATTGACTTATGGAAACATTGTAATAATATATATAGCAGAAGGAGATCTGTATATCTTTACCCAGATGCAGTTGTTGATGTGTTACTGGACTTACTTTAGTATACATTCTTTCGGAGAATTCTACTCACAAAGACTCAGGCCAAAGATTTCAATACATGGAACAAATTATTGAACAGGAATCCAAAGCCTTAAACATCAAATTACACTCATATGTCCCACTCCCCCACCCTTCCAGAGCTCCGGTAAGGTCATACATAAAGCCAGTGACAATGTAGGACATAAATAAACTACAATGAACAGTTCTTTAGTGGCCTCAAACCTTTCCATGTCAAGATGAACATGCAGGCTACATAAAAATGAAATGAGGAACATTGCACATATGAGACTGTTATGGGCCCATGAGATCTCCAGGCGGTATTCCAGGGTGTTCCTTTACCACATAGAAGACACTCCTGTGTCAAGGATTCTCCCTCCCTTCTAAGTTCCTTTTCAGCAGGAGTCAAGACTGACAGACCAATGAGAGGCTGTGTTCCAATATATCTGTTCTCCAGGGGGAACTGATCATACATAAAGCAATTCCAGAAGAAGACCTTCCTTGCAGCAAGGAAGGCCATGTCCTAACAACTCTTCTTGACCATCCTCACAGTCCACTAGTTGTGCTGGAGCATCCTGGGGGCTCGTGCATCAAATTGTAAGTTGGCCTCACATATGAAGGAGACATCTGAGGACAGCAAACCACAACACCATCAAAGGTACCTCCCAAACAGGGGGAGTTTGAGTCTTCTGCAAACACAGGTGCCACTTATAATGATGAGAATGAGCAGATATGTTCCATCTTCATTTTAGAGAAGAATGGTTACGCTTTGACACCCATGACAGATTGAATGTAGTTTTTTTTTTTTATGAATTCTGGAAAAGACGCATGGAAGAGGAGGCCAAATAACCTCAGGACTTGTGAGGAGGACCAGGAGACTGCTGAGCCGATACTCGCTGTAGGATCCTCAAGAATATTTACTTTTCTTGATTCTATACTTTTCTCACTGGAAAGCCTTTCCTTCCCCAACAGTCTATTGTAGTGAAGAGGACAGTAAAAGTCTTTGTTCCTTGTGGTTGTTGGGCCTTATTAATATCCATTACCATCTAATATTTTTGTACACAAAGTTTTACCATCTTCCCCGAAATCTCTCTCATTGTAGATCTGCCGCTCTTGGAGTCAGGCATAAGGCATGAGACCTGACAGGAATTTTTCTTATTCCAGCTTTATCTTGTACACAGATACTGACCAATGAAGTTGTATGTTCATTAGTTGATATATTTATTATGCTAATTTTGTCTTGTTTATCATGTTGTGGGCAACAAACTGTCCAGCTATTAACTCTTCTACAGGTCAGACAAATGGCCTTCAACTATCTAAATAAAAAGACCAAGACTCTGTAGACTACAATTGCTCTGCCAAATAGGGCCTGTATTTTCTTAGTTCTAGAGTTGCTTTGTCCTACTCATCCCTCAATTGCTAGAACTGAAAGCCTGCAGGTTATATATCCCTGACTCTCTCGCCAGCTGCCTTCTTGTTGGGTTCTCCAATGGAAGGCAGTGATGGGAGACTGAAGGTGAGAAGAGGGTAGAAGTCATGTTTTCTCAGCTTTGATGTAACCTCTTGGCAGTGGTTGTGGCAGCAGTGTGTCTAGTAGACTAGCAGCCCAGCAACGGCAGTGTCTGCAGTGGTGACTGCCATGTATGGGCTCCTGGGTTCCCGCTCAGGCAGCTCAGTTCCAACAACAGCCTCAGTTTCACCTGCAGTCATGGGGTCTGAGGAACACCATTTTTTTTCTATCCCAGTTCTAGCAATGGATTATCTTTCTGCCATTATTGATCATTGGGCATCCTTCATAGTCTCTTTTTTGCTTCTCTAGCCCTTCAAACATCTTTATTACCAATTCCAGTATGAAATTTGCTCTGTTCAATATAGAATAGTTTCCATTTTCTTGATTGGGCACTAACTGATAAACACTATAAAAATCTATTTATAGCTTAGATGAATACGTATATGACAATGTGTAGTTTGAAGAATTACAATGGGAAGAGAGAAGGCCAATCATGACAGAGATTAAAAAAAATTAAAATTTTTTAATTAAAAAAAATTAAAGTACCAACAAACTTCAAGACCTTGTTGTTTTACACTCTCTGGATAAATATTCTGACAACTTCAAAAGTATGTGATCAGCACTGTCTACCAGTAGTTGAGGAATTTGACTAATCTCTGGTTTATATGGTAGTTGACACTGTATAATGATTTGTAATGCTGTATTATTTCAGCCTAATCAGTTGATTGTGTGTCTTAATGTACTTATGGAAAATCACTTGTCTAATTTTTTACTCCTGTCTTTGGAAGATGTAAAACCACAAATTGAGGAAAGGACTGATAGAGTGACGTAGCCGTCCACCATGTGGTTGTGCATTTCTACTCTCATCTTTTCTTCTTTTCAGCTTTAATAAATATACAAGTCCTACTCTAAACCTCAATTCCTCTTTTCCACTAAAAGTTCCTTCTTCTAAAGAATTTCTCTAGCACATGTTTGGAATTCAGCTTTTTTAAAAATTATTATTATCATTTATTTTTAGCTTTCATCTCTGTTCTCTAACAGGAAGTCTTCAACCCTCTAATCAAAGGTGGTCACTTTCTCTTTTCCACCACACTGTGGCGTATACTGCTCTGATCTTTTCTCATTGTTTAACATCATTGTCTATATATTTTGAGATTTAAAAGTAAGATGGACAGAGATTAAATTCATGATGTCTGTGTTCTTGATCCAACCTCAGGTCAGTTTTATTTGTTGACTTCCTTTGTGGTCAGGTGCTTTGACTGACAGATCACTGTGATATTGTGGGCTTGTGGTGGCAAAGGGCAGCTTGTTTGCTTTTTAAGTAAATGTAACTCCCTCTAAATCTCTTTTTGACATTTAGTTTTGTACTGAGTAACCTGAAGCTTCCTAGATTTGCTGATAGTGACGTGAAGGAGATGATTCCAGAAAAGACAGTTGTAGCAACAACAGAGAAGGATGTTCTGGTATTGTTGAAGGGAAAAAACTAGTCCAGCTTTCTATATCCAGTTTAGAATTTTTCAGTCTGTAGGACACCACTAATTGGGGGCCTGACGCCTACACAGGATTAACGGGGAGAGACAGAGAAACCAATCAGTAAAATAAAGAATTTGAAGTGTGGACCTAATTTTCCAGCTGTGGGCTATATGAACTAGGTCAGCCTGGGAAAGAGGATTCATCCTTTTAAGTCTCAGTAAATGGAGACTACACTTCTTATCTGAGTCATAGAGATTAAATAACACTATGTGTGTTAAACACTCAGCACTGTGCTTTATGCAGATTATATCTTTAACATGAACCATCCAGGGAGTCTCATTCCTCTCCAAAAAAAGCACTTTTGGGTCATCTTCACTTCCTCCCTACATTCATCCTTCAAATGTTACTACCTTTTCCTCCTACAAACCACCAATTAACAACATATGCCCCCCTGTATTCCTCCACCCACTATGGGCACTGTTAACCTTGGTCCTACTCACCACCTGTCTCATAGATTCATAATCCTATGTTGTCCATGATTTCATTGTATGTATTGTCCACGAACACATATATGACAATGTGTAGTTTCAAGAATTACAATGGGAAGAGAGAAGCCCAATCATGACATAGCTTAAAAAAATTAAAATTTTTTAAATAAAAAAAATTAAAGTATCAACAAACTTCAAGACCTTGTTATTTTACACTCTCTGGACAAATATTCTGACAACTTCAAAGTGTTTGATCAGCACTGTTTACCAATAGTTCAAGGTATAGTTTGCCAATAGCTCTGTGGCTATGAAATCTGAGGAGATAGCAGTTTTATACATCTGCTGCAATAATGCAGAGCCCTCTTTTGTGAAGAAGAGAAAAGCTGGTGAGCTATTTTGAACTCATAGAAACCTCAGTGAAGCATACATTTCATTGTAGTCATTTTGATCCTTGCATGCAGGAATGGCATGTAAGGGCTCCCTCATTTGGCCCATGGTATACTTCAAGTGTTCTCGTAGAGTCCTGATTCTACATGAAAGGGTGCCACATGGAGGTTCAAATTTATGTTCAGTTTAAGAAAAACTCATTTCATTACTGTGCTAGACTTGTGATTGAGAGATTTAAAACTCATGCGCCCAAGGATTTCCCAATCTATGGTGAAAGCAGACCCATGAATATTTTCCTTCATTACCATTGTGTTGAATACAATTAAATACCAAACAAGGACCTGGATTTAGATGTGCTTGAGGCCTTGGCTAGAGATATGCATAAGGAATCATAGAAAATGACCACCTAAACCAAGGGGCATTCAGGGGAGGCTGTGTGAGTGAGGTGCAAGGGGTAGGGGAGTCAACAAATCTTAGCCTGGATGTAAATGCTCCATGGGTCCTAAGTGCAAGAGAGGGTTAAAGTCCTAGCAGAAATCTTGGGATTTATACAGATGTGCAGACAGGATCTATCTCGGGGGTTAAGACAGTATTACAGCAGTGTGGGAAAGTCAGTGTGTCAGAAGGCACTGTGTACACATTGTAGACTAGAAATTCTGAGACACTGGTATGTGGTCAATAAGAAGTCATTAGAATTCTTAGAGGTCTATCATGCATCACTTGATCATGAGAGGTAAAGGAGACTGTTGTGAGTTAGCGACCAATAGTTGGTAATTAATTATTAGGTGCCATAGATTTAGTAGTGAAGAATAAAGAATCTACTTTCTCCACCTGCACTGAAGAAAAACAAACAATTTGTACTGTGTTTCTGAAAGTTCTGCTGTCTCCCTCTAAGTATCTTTGACATTTGCACCATCACATCTTCCACATACGAATATATACTTGAATGAACTCCTCTAGCTTGGACAAGGGACAAGTCAAGTAGTAACAATGTCATAAAGACCAGAGTGCTTCCCCAGGATTAGGGACTATGAGGGTTCTGGAGACTTCAGTGGCTCAGGTAGTGGAAGGTCTTCACCCTTGACTGAGACTGACTTTCCTCCCAGGGTTGGAGTGTGAAGGACAGAAGCAGAGAAAAATATGGAGAAAATATGAAGAAAAATAAAATATTATGTCAATTCTTAATCTCTATTTTGGGACAACTTCATAATCATTAAAAAAATAGAAAATACAGGGCCGGCTCCGTGGCGTAGCTGTTAAGTGCACGCGCTCCGCTGCTGGCCACCCGGGTTTGGATCCCATGTGCGCACCGATGCACCGCTTGTCAGCCCACGCTCTGGTGGCGTCCCATATAAAGTAGAGGAAGATGGGCACGGATGTTAGCCCAGGCCCAGTCTTCCTCAGCAAAAAGAGGAAGAGTGGCATGGATGTTAGCTCAGAGCTGATCTTCGTCACAAAAAAATAAATGAATAAAAAAATAAAGAATTCATTAGAAAAAAAATAGAGAATACAGTATAAAAAAAAATAAAGACATAAAAAACAATTAAAAAAGGCTTTTCTAATTACTAAGAGATATGGTAGCTCAACCAATGTCAGAGATGATACTGGATACGGTAATGAGAAAACTAATGGGTTCTGAGTCTGGGACCAGAAAGCATGTGTCCCCTGGTCCATAGCCCTAGGAAATAAAACCTCACTCCAAGGTCATGGGCTCTATTAGTGATTTACTTTTGCAGCCAACAAAGTATCCAAAATCATGCTTTGTTGATAACAGATGCTCATCATATATTTGTTAAAAAAATTAATATTGTTGAAGTTCATTTTAGTCTTTTGACTGGAATCCAGATTCTAGCTTCTGAACTGAATTTGAGTTTCTAAGTGAGTTTCCCTACAAAGAACAGAATATGCTATCTCGGGCAGTGCAAAAGGAGGAAGACAGGCTGGAAAATCATAGAAATAGCATGACAGATGCAGTGTGGACTTGTTAATTGCAGATGGCTAAATTGGACAAACATCTTGCTGAAAACAACCAGAAAAGCTGGAGATAACACATGCGGTACTATCAAGAGAATGAAGAATTACCAGGCCTATAGCTAGGAAGGATATAGGCATTGGGAGGAGATTCCCACATTTGGGGCTGGTTTTTCTCTGAGAGTGTTTGGCAATCCTGCAGGAGAAACTGACAGGCCATCATATTCAGGTTGGATCAAGAATGGAGTTCAAGGTCTGCCTAGGGGGTTGTTGATTTTTAATTACCTTACATTGAGTTGGAAAAAAACTTGAGAATAAAAATGAAACAAAGGAAGACAGGCCTTTGTCAGGGTTGCAGGTCAGTGTAAATGGGATTGAGGTAATCAGAGAGCTTAGTGCCTCCAGGCATCCTGGTGTGTCCACAGTTGGCTGTAAGAAGACAATGTAGATAGAGGAAGATAGAGGAAGATGATATCATCCTAGGATGGTATTTCAAGAGATTAAGGATGTGCCCCACAGATCCTGATCCCCTCAATCAGACCAGAGAGTCTTAGGAAGCATAAGAACATATCCTTTGGAAAGAGGCCGAAGTAGCGAAGGGTGTATAAAAAAAATCTGCAAATATGGCTTTTGTCTAATACGCTGAATCACAGAGAAATCCACCAAAGACCTGTAAAGTTCTCATGACATTTCATACTTTTCCCTCTTTGACTCATCGGTTGTTGGAGAGTGTTTTCTTTAATTTCCACATATTTACACATTTACAGTTTTCTCTCTGGAGTGGGAAAATCACTCCTGAATTTCTCCTTTACTCACACACACAACACTTCTCACACCAGATGTGTGGGTTTTTTCCACATCAATCAATTCTCCCACATGAGCTGAGTGTCCTACAATTTAACTCAGTTTTGACAGTGTCTTCCTGGAAATTGATTCCACAGGAATTGTTTCTGCATCAGATTCCACATGTTAAGGGCTCAGCTCCATAAGATTCCCCTCTCCACCTTCTGATACCAGTCACAAGTCCAGGTTGCTACTTGTGCTTCCAACCAACCAGATATAAATCAGAGTTTCCCACATCTTGCTCCTAAGGATTGATTAATTTGCTAGAGTCATTCACAGAACTCAAGAGAACATTTTACTTCCTAGATTACTCACTTTTTACAAAAGGATATAACTCAAAAACAGCCAGATATAAGATATATGTAGGGGAAGGGCCTTGGTGTTTGGGAAGGAGTACGGAGCTTCCAGGCCTTCTCCTAGTGTGCCAAACGCCCAGCCTCTCCACATGTTCACCAACCTGGAATCTCCCCAAACCCCATACTACTGGGACTTTTGGAGGCTTCTTCACAAAGTCATGATCGATCATTGACTCAATGTCCAGCCCGTCTCCCCTTCCAAAGGATGGATGTGGGGATGAAAGTTCCAAGCTTCTAAGCATGGCTTGGTCTTCTGGTAACCAGACACCATCCTGAAGTTATCCAGGAGCCCACCAAGAGTTGACTCATTAGAAAAAAGACAATTCTGTTGCCCAGGGAATTCCAAGGGCTTTAGGAGCTCTGTGTCAAGAAACAGGGTGAAAGATCAAATATTAGAGAAAAGATGCTCCTAGTGCTCCTAACACTAAGGCAATTATAAGGGTCTTAGGATCTCTGTGCCAAGATCTACGGGCAGAGACAAGCATATATGTCCTATTATTTCACACCTCTGGTATTGATTTCTAGTTTTATTCCACTGTGGTGGGAAAAGATACTTGGTATGGTTTCAATTGTTTTAAATTTCTTAAGACTTGTTTTTTTGATGTAACATGTGATCACTCCTGGAAAATGTTCCCTGTACACTTAAGAAGAATATATACTCTGCTGCTGTTGGGTGGAACGTTCTGTAATGTCTATTAGTTCTGTTTGACCTATGGTGTTGTTCAAGTTCACAGATTTTCTATTGATTTTCTGTCTGCACATTCTATCCATACTTGAGAGTAGGGTATTAAAGTCTCCTACTATTCTTGTATGGCTCTCTATTTCTCCCTTCACTTTTGTCTATGTTTGCGTGATATAGTTAGATGTCCTGATGTTGGGTGCATAAGCATTTATAACTTCCTGATGAATTGACACTTTTATCAGTATATAATGACCTTTGTCTCTTATGACAGTTGTTGACAAAGTCTGTTTTATTTGAAGTAATTATTGCCATTCCTGCACTCTTTTGGTTACTACTGGAGTGGAATATCTTTTTCTGTCCTTTCACTTTTAGCCTATGTGTGTCCTTAAATATAACGAGTTTCTTGTAGACAGCATTTGGTTGAATCTTTTTTTTTTTAAAAAATCAATTCAGCCCCAGCTTCTCTTTTGATTGGACAGTTTAATCCACTTAGTGTTGAAAGTGATTATTGATTTTGAATTACTTACTATTGCTGTTACGTTCATTGTTTTCTCTGATTGTCATTGTTTTGTCCATCTTTACCTCTCTTGTGTTTTTTTTTGTTGTGACTTGTGGATTTTTTGTAGTAGTTTGCTTTGATTCTTTTTTCTTTTTCTTTTTTGAAAATTCTATAAGTACTTTCTTTGTGGTTACCACGAAACTTACAAAAAGCATATTATAGTTATGAACCTCATAGCTTAATTTCAATTGCATTCCTAAACTCCTCACTTTTCCTTCTACCTCCTCACACTTTATATTATGGATGTCACACTTCACCTCTTTTACATTGTGTATCCCTTAACTTTTTGTATTTATACTTATTTTTAATACTTTTGTCTTTTAAATTTTACACTAGAATTAAAAGTGATTTACACATGACCGTTACAGTATTACAATATTCTGTTTGTTTATGTATTTACCTTTACCCATGACTTTTGTACTTTCAAATATTTTTATGTTGCTGTTTAGCATCTTTTTGCTTCTACACAAAAAATTCTATTTAGCATTATTTGTAATGTAGATTGAGTGATGATGAAATCCCTCAGCTTTTGTTTGTCTGGGAAAGTCTTTATCTATCCTTCATGTTTCATAAGGGTTTTAAACTTTATTCTAAGAACACTGTTAAAGAACTGAGTGGTTTGAGGCAAGGGCTTCAAAAGGGCTGTCCTCCAGTACATATTTGAACCTTTTCGTTTTTAAATTGACAGTTCATCTCGTATAGTTTCTTTTTTTTTTTTTTTTGTTTTTATTTTATTTTATTTTATTTTTTTTTAAAATTTTTTGTTTATTGCAGTAACATTGGTTTATAACATTGCAAAAATTTCAGGTGTACATCATTGCACCTCCACCTCTGCATAGATCACATCATGTTCACCACCAAAATACCAGCTACAACCCATCACCACACACATGTACCCAACCATCCCTCTCACCCTCCTCCCTCCCCCCCTCCCCTCCGGTAACCACCAATCCAATCTCTGTCCCTATGTGTTTGTTTATTGTTGTTATCCTCATCCATATGATCATTAAGATGTGTCTACTCTTCCATCACATGGCTATTAAAATTATATGTACACAGCAGTAAAATTGGTTGTGCATATTCTTACTAATTTTCTTATGATAATTTTTAAAAGTAGAATTGTTAAATCATTCTTTTTGTTTTTATAGGTAGTTTTGATGGTTATGATATCCTTGGTTGGCTGTATTTTCTTTCAGCACTTTGAATATATCATCTCACTCTCTTCTCATCTGCAAAGTTTCTGCTGAAACGTCTACTGATAGTATTATGGGATGTCCTTGTATGTGATGAGTTGCTTTTCAACTGCTAGTTTAAAAATTCTCTTTGTTTTTGATTTTGACAATTTGATTATAATGTGTCTCAGTGTAGATTTCTTCAGTTCGTCCTAATGGGCTCCTTTGGCTTCATGAGTCTGGATGTCCATTTATCTCCCCAGATTTGGGATGATAACAGCCATTATTTCTTTAATGAAATTTCTACCCAGAGTGCTCTCAGAGTACTGAGCTTACACTCTCATTCAGTGGTCTGTAGACCTCCAACAACACCTGAAGCTAAGAGTCGGTCCCTGGAGTGATAACTTTGTTAGTGTTCATGCTCTCCATGGATCTCCTCACACAATTAGCTGGGATCAGGATCCATTTGCCACCAGTGTCCCTTGAGCTGAGGCACTGCTCCAGACCTCTGACTCCACAACACTTCATCCAGTCTTGATTAAGATCCTCAGATCCATCCATGCCCCTGACAGAAAATATTAACCCCGCTGGGGAATTCCCAATGGTATACACGTTTCCCTAAACTATGTGCAGAGGTAATCTCCTCCATCAGCCAAGACCCTGAGCATTGCTGCGAATGTTCACTTTTTCCCCATTTGAGTATTGTTGAAATTAGGCTTTTCCCTCAAAAGTCACCAGTGATGACCCCTCTAAGCAAACTGGCATCTCTGTTTTCCCCACCTCAGCCATTTGGAGTCATTTGCAACCCTACCTTCACTGAGCCAACATGCCACTGGTCAGTGATGAGTTTCCCAGTGGTCTTCAGATGGGTCCTGGGCTGGGCATCTTATGCCTTTGAGGCATAAGATGAGATCTTCTCATCATCCTCAGCCTACTTTGAACCCTTTCTCTGGAATGTCCTGTCCCTGCGCAGTTTTGGGAGCTTTCAGCTACATTGCCTTACCTGGTTGTAGGGTTCATGTTCAACTGCATGTATCTGACATATTTGGCTATGGGAACTTCCTTGGAGACAACCTCTTATTTTTGGACCCTCAGATGCTTGCCACTTGGCATGGGCATTCTGGAGCTGCTGCTTCCCTTTGTGCCCATCTCCAATATTTCTTTTAACGTGCCAGTCTGCCTGACACTCTGGCAGTTGCTGGTCCTGTCAAAACAACCCACCATCATTCACTTCAACTCTGATTAGTAATGCAGGCACAAGCCCACTCTGACAGACACTTGCTCCTTATATCATCAGATGAGTGATGCACCCAGGAAACACATGACCATGTAAACAGGTGCCCTCACTCCCCTGGGGCAGCTCAGTGATGTCCTAAGGCAGAGTCCAGAGTGGTCAAAGTGCTGAGACTGAGGAGGGAGAGGGGCCTTCCAGGGCCTGCCAGATGTAGAGGTTTACATCCAATTCTACACTCCTGGGAAGGTATCTCCTTGGAGCTGCCATTGCTCAGAATTCTGAGGCCTTTCAAAACCAGTGACCAGTCTACTAAAGAATGGGAATTTCAGTGACTGCAGCCATATTTCTCCTACTGAGTCCCCCCCACAGGGCCTTCTGCAACTCCGTCAAAACGTCCACTCCTCATTGGAAAAATATACACACCCCTCCCGACATAGGCCAGGGCCCATCTCTGAGCAGATGTGAACTTCTGCATACCCTATTGTTCATATTCAGTTCCTGCATCTGAATCTTTTCTTTTTCCTCTCCTCTTGGGGTCCAACAGAGAGAGGATGGACTGAGGTCCCCATTTCTGGGGAACAGAGAGAGCCAGCATCTCCTCCCTCCCCAGTGGGGATGTACCAAATGCACCAAGAACTGAGCATACCATGAATTCTTTTTTTTTTTTTTAAAGATTTTATTTATTTATTTTTCCCCCCAAAGCCCCAGCAGATAGTTGCATGTCATAGCTGCACATCCTTCCAGCCGCTGCATGTGGGATGCGGCCCCAGCACGGCCGGAGAAGCGGCGCGTCGGTGCACGCCCGGGATCCGAACCCGGGCCGCCAGCAGCGGAGTGCGCACCTAACCGCTAAGCCACCGGGCCGGCCCCATACCATGAATTCTTAATAAATAGTAGTGTATGTGTGTGTGTTTGTGTGTATTTGTATGTGTAATGTGTGAGATCTTTTAAGGTATAGGTCCTCGGAAAGGGTCCATTTGCCTGGGCCTAATGGTGTCACAGATCCTGAGGTGTTCTGGAGAGGGGGAGGGGAGGGTCTCACTATGAGTTTTGGGAGTCATATACTTTTGGCCACTTGTATGAAAAAATATATTAAATATTCTATCTTACAACGCCATTGTTATAAAGATGAATATACCTCACACTGGTTCTTTGGTTATATTCATTAATACCATAGTCACTTTTGGTAAATATTTTTAAAGAAATTGTAACATTTTTGTGGAAATTTAAAAGTATTATGTGCCTAATTCCCTCTACACGTTATGCCTCGTGGAAGAACCAGCCCTGGTGGGAGCTGAATTGTCCTGAGAAAGGGTCAGGGGTCTTCCTGGGTGAGAGGACAGCCCAGGAAGGAAGAGAGTCCTGCTGAGTTGTGAGCAGAAGGGGTGGCACTAACTTATCTCTGTGACAAGACTGTGGGGACTGAAAAAGTAAGGAGAGCTCAGGTTCAATGACATCTTGCTTGCTTTGCATTATTCCTACAGAACACACATATTTCCCTCAACCTTCATTGCTTTGTGGGTCACTGCGGGAATGAACGAATGGACCACATTGCCACTTGCAGGACAGGACTAGGGGGCATCACACAAGTTAAGGGGGCACCAAAAAATCTCAGTAATTAGAGTACATAACATTTTAATAAAATATTTTTAAAAATCAAAATTAACACCATATATCAAATTTTAAAATCAAGATACAATTCACCCCTGCTTTGCACGAGTCCCCTCCCTGGCTGGCTCTGTTCCCGGCCCTGCACCCTTGAGTCATGGACAGAGAGAGCCAGGAGAGGAGCCTCGCCATGGCACGCAGGGCTCAGAGTGGAGATGAAGCCTGCAGTGGATCAGGAACCTGAGCAGAACCCAACCAGCAGAACCTCAGTGCCTGAGGACATCAGAGACAGTCCTGGGGGAGACGGGGTGATGAGGGAGGAAAGTCACTTTTCCAGAGCGAGGATCAAGGTCGGGCTACAGATGGGAAGGAGCAAGGGCTTTTCAGATTCTTCAATCCCTCACCCACGAGTTCTTAATGAATAATTGTGTGTGTGATATATGAGGCTCTCTAAAGCCTCCATTTTAATTGGATAACAAAAAAAGAACTTTAGGTTTGCAGATACTTTATTGAAATGAAAATGTAAATGAGGTTTCAACAATTGTCTTGCAGTTTGTAGATCAAAAGACAAAAAAGAAAGAAAAATTGTGGTTTATAGCAATCGATGGTTGGTTTCTGAGCATTCTCTGTAGTCCTTTGAGCCAAAGTTCTTGTGGAAAGTTAATATCCATCACACCAAGGACTGTTGTAAATTACGTGCTGGAAAACAAACACAGAGACATCACTTAGATTTCGACTCTCTCTTACAAAGTAAAATTCTGAAACACAAACATTTCTTCCCTTTGTTTTCCTGGGTTTGTCCACACACATCTGACATCCAAGAAAGTTATTGCTGGAAGTAGCACTAACTATGAAGAAGGGGATCTTTTTTGCTGATCAATCCTACAAGTGAGGGGCTTCTTCAAAATCAGATTTTTTTACTTTGATAGAAAATGTGTGTATGTGGACGTGTGTGTACCTGTGTGTGCGTGTGTGTGTGTGAACTGGGGAGCTGAGAGTTAGGTAAGAGTTTTCCTGAGTGATCTTTTCCCTCTTTTGTCTTTTTCAATCATTCACTAAAGATTCCACAAAATGAATAGGTGAATCACCACTGGGGCCGTGATGGCTTTCTTGGTCTCAAAGTCACCAGACTCACCCACAATTAAATTCTCTGAGATAAAATAAGGCATGTTCACCGTTGATCTGTCATAATTAGTGAGAAACTTAGAGTCTGCTTGTCCCCGTCCAGTGGTTTAAAAGCACATAAGAAAAAACTGAAATTACCATCATCTTTCTGAAATTGGTCAGAGTTTCATTTGACTGGTTGAGAAAACATTGCTTGAATTCCTCTCCAGCCTTTGCAGTGGCCTCGTCTGATATGAACTCTTGAAGAGCTGCTAGATATTCAGTCGTGGACAATTCAGGATTAATTGTCTTTTCAACCACATCCTCGAGAAGTTGGCAGCCAGAACCTGGGAGGAAAGCATGCAAAAGTGGGCTCAATTATGGAAGTATGAACCCCTTTTGGAGCATCACTATGATGTTTGCCATCTTCTTACATCCAGTAGAGACATGCATTCAGACAGATTCTGGTGAATGATCAATGAACTCAAGACCTTGAGTTCTCAAGATCATTCACTCAGAGCAAACTCAGGATCTGGGATTTCCTTTAAGCCCTGAAACATCTGCTCTCCCCCAGCTTCCTGCCTCCACAGCCCAGAGAAGCCCAACATTATGTAACCATGATTAAGGCAGATGCTGGAGTAATGAGAGGCTCTGATTTAGTGCAACACATTAAACATTATCTGGTCTTTCTTTGTTCAGAGTCATGTGATGCTTCACTATTATCATTCAGAGCATCAAGTAGGATTTCCAAGTACTGTAGATGTATTGGGTCTAGAATATTGTCCATTAGCTCTGTTGACACAAATTATTTTCTGCAACAAAAATTAGCACACAAATAAAATTCTTGTTCATGAAGTGATCTGTTGTGGCCACTTGAGTTGCATAGGGAAAAGGGCTCTGGAATTGGATTCAGGAGAGCCGGATTTTACTGCTGGTTCTGCAATTTTCTATTTAGTTGACCTTGAGCATATCACCTTTAACTTATCTGCACATAGTTCAGGAACAAGTGAGGTGGGATATTAAAAGAGCTTGGTTAACTGAACAAAGCACACTATGTAGGTGATCTATTATTGAAGCTCAGATTCTGGCTGCCAGGGCATTTTCCTCCCTCTGGGTCTTCATTGCCAGAAGGAGACCTCTAAAAGGTGTGAGTTCTACCCAGTCAGTGCTGACCATGAAGAGACTAGGAGCTAATGGGCATCCTGGTAGGATGAAATCAACTCTGTAAATGTGTGAAGAGTGGACCCCCATTTAGGGGGCCACACTGGGTCACACATATAGCCTGAGCCTTTTCCCCTTGGAGGTTTCCCTTTTCTTTCCACATTTAAGGAAACTCCATGATGCCTCTTTCAGGAAACCTAGCTAGTGCAAATGTCAGGGGGCCATCGTAGCATGTGTTTCCCTTCTCCCACTGAAATATCTAATTCTAATGTTCAATTCCAAGACTCATCCTGGTTTTCATGGTACCTGTGATGATGGTGATATGCCCTGAACAGGATGAGACGCTACATGCAGCTCCACTGTAGAAGCAAAACCTATGAGGAAACTTAATTTTTTAGAATTAATGATAATTACACCCTTTGGGCTATTACACCCAGACACATTATACTAGGGCTGTCCTGTACTGGGGTTTGGGGACCAGGAAATCTTCCACAGGCGTCCTGACAACAACCTTTAGCCCAATGCTTGCCCTCTCTGTCATTGCTCACCTGCATAGCAGTAAAGGGGGAGGGCCAGCAGCGTGAGGACCGTCACCAGCTTCATGGTGGAGGCAGCTGTAGCTGGCTGGTCTCTGATGTGGGAGAGAGACGAAGGAACTCACTTTGGAGGGGAGTGCCCAGAACTCCTCCTTTTATTCTCCTGGTCACCACCTTAATCCCTCCCATGAATAAGGGAATGAGTCATACAATAAATCTGGCATTGGACCAGGAAACAACGGTGAGAATCAGCCAGAACCCAGCCAGCCTGAGCTCTGTTTGTAGAAACCAAGGAGGCAGAGGTTTTGACCCAAAACAATTTTGGAACTGCAGTAATGATACAAGACTTTAGGTAAAATTAATTTAAAAGAGCTTTCTAAATAATAAAGCAAATTATACCATTGTGAGCCTGTGTTGTCACCCTTGTGGTTTTTATTATTATTTTGGTTGTCATTATCTCCTCTTCCTCCTCTTTGTCTCTTCTTCTTCAAGGTACAACAAGCTTCATATCCCCTGAGCCTGTTCCTGCTGGTTTACCACACACCTGCGCTCAGTGCAGTACCACCTACCTCCTCTGGGAGGCAGACTTCTCTCGCCCACAGACACTCCCTGGGGTGCTTGAAGTTTGGGAAATTATGTCTCACCGCTTCGAAGGTTGTTTTCACAAAGAATATCTCACTTAGTTAACTCAATTCCATAAATATATCTATTATAAATCCTTGAATTAATTTTTTAAAGTTTTTGTTGGCTGTTTGAGGTTTTTCTTCCACTGACTGAAAGGATGACGTGAAGAAGTAGAATAACTGATTGCTTAGGGGAGGCAGTGCTGATGGTGGAATGGTGATGAGACCTGGGCTCATGCCGGGGTGGATTTGAATCTTGGATGCAACACCTGATAATGAAGTGTCTTTGGGTAAGTTGAAGTGCTGATCATTTTGAACTTCCTTTGCCTCATTTCTAAGAGGGACATAAATGATACCATGCCTGGTTTTATAAGGAGGATGGACACTCTATGTAAGGAGCTGATCACAGGGCTTAAATTAGGGTAATCATGAACAAATGGGAGGTTTCATCCATCCATCCACCTGTCCATCCACTCATCCATTGTTCAACAGTAACCATGAGCTTCTCCTCTGACCGGGCTCTGTGCTCTGTGCCACAGATTGAGTTGTAGGAATACATTAGAGGAGGACCTTGCTCTGTGGAGCTCACCTCTCACCAGGGAGACAACAAACAAGCTTACAATTGAGTGAGTGATATTGGATAGTGACTGTGTGAAGAACAACACAGCCCCCAGGGGCAGCGCCCTGCACAGAGGTCCAGGCAAAGCTATAGAAGGAGGGACTTCTAAGCTTGGATGAGCGGACAGTGATGTCCAGGGGAAGATGAGGGGAAGGGTGTTCTAGGCAGAGGGAACAGCATGTACAGAGGCCTGAGAGGAGATGGCACTTGGCAAGGTAAGGAATGAGTGTCTCTTGGTGCCAAGAGAGGGACAGCACAGCCTCATGATAGAAAAGCCAATTCAGTTTAAGCAGGGACAATACGAATGTTATAGGAACTAGAGAAACAAAGTTGGCTTAGGTTAAAAAAAGAAAGAAATGGATGAGAGAGCCAGAGAAATGAGTCAATAGTTAATTACCCGTGAATGCATTATTTGCTGTCTGGATTATTTGGGACATCTTTGTTTCCGTTCTTCACCGGGGCATAACTTGCCAAGAACAAAACGGATTTGGCAAGATGCTAGAAACAGAGAAGGTTATGTTCTCACGTGTGTACTTTCACACAGTTGACATTTGCTGGCGATTTTCATTCCAAAGGCAGGTGAAAGACTTTAATAATGAAATGGGATAATGTTTCTTTCACCAGGACTTAATAGGGACTCTGCCTGGGGCCCCAGTTGTTATGGGTCTGCCATGTCACCTGCTGCGACTCTGGACCCGTCAGAGGTTTCTTACTCAAAAAAATTCCCACCCACGTCATGTACACAGTGCCCACGATAAAGAGGTGTGTTTTCTTTACCTCCACGTTCTTTCCATACAACTGATGACGATCATTCTCAGGTGAATCAAAATACAATGAATTGTCCCAGAAAAGACTCTTTTGGAAGCCAGCATTTACAGGGAGAAATAGGAGAAGCCAAAAAGCCGGAATGCTTGAGTTGCTAGCCTGATTTTTTCTCTTCCCAAAAGGAACTTTGACTCGGGTCCCCAAATCAAGTTCAGAAACTAGGGAGTGAAATGGCCTTCAGCTTCAGTGTTTGTGGGACATTTATTGATCACCTACTATGACAAACCATGGTGCAAAGTTAAATGATTCAGATTCTACCCAGAATGAGCTAGTGTTTTCGGGGAGAGATAAAGCACGTGGTAAGAGGGAATTATATTTGGCCTGTCCTTGGAGTCACAGAAGCCCTGAGATACACTAATATTTTGGTTATTTGAGGCCTTGCATACTTAATAAAAGTCATAACAATCAGTGAGTGCCATTTTTTCTTAGTGACTCGTGCATTGGCACAAAAACCTTCAAAGGAATTATTTTGAAATTGAGATGATCTAAATTTTTTAAAATTGTGAGTTACTGATATCAGCCCCACAGTATTTAGAGTAAGAGATGCCAAATTTTTTTTCACTTATCCTCTAAAACTAGTCCTGCCCCTCACCTCCAGGGCTGTTGGGACACTAACCTCAGGCATGTTCTTTGGAGGTGAACCTCTTCTTCTTTAAGATCATGCCAAAGTCTAGAAGTCTGGTGGAGAGGTAGGTGCCCAGGAGGGAAACTTTAAGAAAGGTCCTGCTCTTGGGGACATCTTGGCTGTCAGTGAGATGTTCATTGTTCACGGTATCCAGGCCATTCCTAGACCAGGTGCCTCCCTTGCCTTGGTTCCAGACTGGTGTGGAGATTTCACAGCCATGTCTCTTCGTACGTTGGGAATAGTCCTAGGATTGTTGTGAGTCCTGAATGAGCTACAACATGTAAGTGCTCAGAACAGGGCTGGGCTCAGAGTAGGTGCTAGCTACATGTAAGCTACCAGGGATTAATTTTATAAAATTGATAACGGTGATATGGTAAACCTTGTAGGACTACTAGGACCATTATAGACCACTGAAGACTCTGCTTCTGCTTACATTCTCTAAAAGATCCAGAGATAATCGTGTTCAGATCTGAGGTCAAAGTTGTAAGTTTGAAAATAAAGCACTGTACTTAATCCATGCTTACTTGATATTTTTCTGACTCCTTCTTAAAAGAGTTTTATTGAGATATAATTTTTATATCACTTCTTCTCAAACATATTCTACATACTGTTGGCCTAGTCATCTTCTCAATACCCAGCACCAATCCATGATTAGTTGTTTTCAGAATTCGGTAAAACATGAATGGCAAACAATTACATAACACTTACTTGATGCAGGGCACTGGTGAGAGCCTCTTTTAATCTTCACAACCACAACCTAATGAGTAGGGTGATGATGAGACTTATTGGCCAAACCTGGGTACTTTGGAGGGTGAAAGAGGTCACTAAATGGGTGGAATGCTGGGACAGCAACATAAACCAGGATCTCCTGAGCAAACTGAGATGTGTGGTCACCCTCCACCTGAGGTGGACATATCATTTCTCCCCAGCTGCAGACAATGAGATAAGAGAGGTCAAGTAACTTGACCAAGGGCACACAGCTAGTGGATGACAGAGCATGTATAAGGAGCCAAGTGTTCTGATTTTAGAGACAGCTCTCAACACCATCGACATCTTGAGTTTGAGTTGTGGACCTTCACTTTACGGCTCAGACAGATCCTTGTGATCTCAACTGCCACAACTGCCCTATGTGAACTCCAGGTTGATTTCTCTGCAGACCCCACAGTTTCTGCTTGAGGCCTCTGCTCCCTGTGAACTCCCTTCCCCCACTGTCCTTGCCTCAGTCCCACTGAATTGAAACTCCTTATTCATTCCGAATGCCACATCAAAGACAGCCCACTTCTTTTGCCCTTTCTGGCCCGTAAATCTCTGGGAACTCCCTTCCAGGACCCCATGGCTTTCTGTGTGCAGCTCTCTCCTGACATCCCAGGACCTGATCCCATGGCCCTTTCCTCCCTGTTCATGCTCCTTGGGGGCACGGCCTTTGCACCTCTGCTCTTTGAGTGACAATACTCACCCTGTAGCTACTTAATTAATTATTGTATAACTGCCTTTCAGGGCAATTTTGAGTTTTTACAAAGAATTCACTGATTATATTATGTTTTATTATTCCATCTATTTAGAAAGAGAAGCTCATTTAAATTTGAATCTTTAGTAAAGGCAGGGATCAAATCCAACACTAAACCAGACTCAACATGATATCCTGGTGCTAAGACCACCTTTCTTCTGTTCCTGGATGAGGACTCTGGAGTCACAAAAGGGAGGGGACAGGTGAGGAGAGGAGGAAGTTGGAGCCCATGCCATCAGGGACTGGGCCACCTGGGTCTCTCTGTTCCCCACAAGTAACCATTACCTTGATCCAATCTAAACTTGATCCATCTAATGACTTGGGTCAGTGAGCTGGATTTGGAAGGTGAGCAAGGATCACAAGTCAGCCCCAGGTAATTCTCCTTGGCTCATTCACCAAAACCCTGAACTTTACACAACTTGACATTTCCCCAAAACGTGTACTTGAATGTTTAATCCACTACTAATGTGAGAGTTCATTACACCAATACCTCCTCTATTTGTTAGTAATTTTCCCTCCACTGCATGTCCGCATTTTCTTGCTAACCATCGGCATCCATGGTTGTGAACATCTTGTCCTTACAGGCATCTTGGTGTGTGAGGGGACCTGATATAAAGTATTTCCACTGATAGAGCAGTGATTCTTTTCTGAGGCTGATTTACTCTCTCCTTCCATGCACCCTTGTGGACATTCTCAATGTCTAGAGATGTTTGTGGTGTCTCCGCAGGGTGGGTGGTGTCCTATTGGCATCAAGTGGGCAGAGACTAGGGATGCTGCTAAACAACTTGTGTGGCTCAAGACCTTCACTAAGAAAAGAATCCTTCAGCCTCTGATGTCAGTAAAGCCGTGGTTGGGAAACCCTGTCATACAGAAATACCTAAAAGCATTTGCCCTTGTGGTGAAAGGTCAGTAGTACTAGGTAGCCGCACACAGTGGACAGTGAATGGAGCCCCAGTGCAGAGAGAGGCTGACAGGAGTGTGGGCATCTGTATCCTCTAGTGTGCAGAGCTCAGCTTCACAGCCGTGCCTCTGCTTGGATGCTCCCCACACTTTCTCTGTTCCATCATCCTCATCCACTTTGTCCTTCAAGAGCCAACTCAGTCATCACCTCCTCTCAAAGTCTTCCTTCCTGGAGAATGCAAGCTCGTAAGGACTTTGTTCTTCTTTGAATTTCTATAGGCCTTTAATTTCTAAGGTAAAATCTCATTCTCAAATAGTGATATACTTCATATCTGTCTTCAGTTCTCACTCTGTCATTTTACACGATAAAAATGTCTTGTCGTTTATCATGATAATTAATTTTTAAGGAAATATAATAAATTGTGTTGGCACAGTGGCCATAGTTAGCAAACAAAAATGTTTCTGCTCTTTTTATTACCTCTGTTGTTATTAGCTACAGATGGTTTTGCAACCCAAGGACATGTATGGAAGAAGACAAGTGTATGTTTCCAGCAAGGAATGCTGCCGCTCCTATTCTCTGTGCTAAGCAAGTTTGAGAAAACCAGATATTGCCCTGCAGTTACGGAGCTGAAGTCCCGGGGGCTCGCATCAATTAACTGATTATACAGTTGTAAGTCTACAACCTCATAATTGAGTCAAAAGTTGTGTAATGTTCCAGCAGAGCTCATAAAAGGGACATTGACCAAGTCGTTGGGGTAGGGACCAATCCCCCAAGGATGGGAAGACTGAACTGAAATAGTGACTCTGGTAGACAAGGAGGAAGGCAGACATGAAAAAATATGAGCTACGAAAATTTTAAAAACACTGAGAAGGTGAGAATAGGTTTTAGATCAACAAAAATATGTCCCTCTCTGATGGAACATACTGTGACCCAGAGTCTGTGTCAGCACAAGCTCTGTTCAGCAGATATGGAGACGTCCTCACAGCTCAGCGTGCAGTAAGAGAGGTTTCACTGCCTAATTCATGTCGTTAGGTCTGTAGACTCAGACCATGAGCTGAGTTTGCTTCTCCATATATTTCAGAGAGAGGTGGTGTATCTAGGTTTCCTTATAGTTCTGAAAAGTGGTGATTATGTGGTTTTCATCAGTGCTTTAATCTAGGAACTGGTGACAACCCATGATGTTTGACAAAGAGAACAAGACAGGAGTATTCAACATTTTTTGACAGTTTAGTATGTGTCAGACCCTGGTAAATTTACACACACAAGCATATGTTTATTCATCCTATAAAACCTATCATGGGGCACTTTTATTAACCACCTTTTCCAGATGAGAACACTGGGTTCTCTTATATAAAGTGAGTAATTGTCCTAAGGTCTGAGACCACAAACAATCTGAACCCAGGTCTCCGTGGTCCTCACCATGTGCCTCCTGTTCCTAGTTGGGGAGGCAGAGCCGCCTACAGGAACCCCCCACCATCCTGTGTGATTGACGTGGGTACCACTGTGGCCCTCCACTGGGACTTATCCAAAACCTGCAATGTGCTCACTGACAACACAGCTCATAAACATGCCCCTTGTTAATAAAGGTCTTTCTCAGTGGTTTTCAGTCCTGTTGCCCCAAAGAATCACCAGTGGAGTTTAAATAGTACGAGTACCTAGGCAATACCTCAGACTTACTGAATCAAAATCTCCAGAGAGGGAATCCAGGGAATCTGTATTTTTTAAAAGCTCCCAAGTGATTTGATTGTACAGTTGGGACTGGAAACCTCTGGACAGGACCATGAGTCCTCTCAAATATACTTTCATGTAAGTGGGTAATTTCTGATGAAAGAAAATGCGGAGCAGCATGACCCAAGAGTGGAATGGCAGGTGGGGAGTGTATTGCTTTAGCTGGGGGCCGCCTTCACCTAAAATGAAATTGACCCAGGTAGCAAAACTAGGTTTGGGTGGAAGACTTGAGCCCATGGGCGAAGGGGAAGTGGATACCCACCCTGTTCACCTGTTTCTTCATTCCATCATCTTCCCTGCTTGGAGCCCAAGAGCAGAGAAACTCTCAACACCTATGATGCTTACTTGGCTTCTGACACCCCAGAGCTCCCTGGAAGAAAGAGCTGAGTTCATTTAATCATCACAATAAACCTAAGATGACATCATGGCAGCCTTACTCTTCATGGACTGAGAATATGAACATCTGCGTTGTTGTCAACTCCGCCAGAAACAAAGACTCTGGCCTTGGAATGAGCTGGGAGAGAACAGATAAAGGAGGTTTTCCCCAAAGAAATTCTCCAAGGGTGGGATGTGTTCAACAGTGTTTGAAGGTACCTCTGCGTGAAGATGGTGGTGATGGAAGGGGAACTGAGGGAGAGGATAATTCTTGTTCAGACTTGATCAATGTACATTTGAACCAGATGTGGTTCGCTATCAGCACGCAGAGGAGGGGTCAAAGCTGGGTCTCCCTACAGCCTGTCTCTATAACCATAGTGGAGCCTCCAGATTCCCAGTCCCTTGATCTGCCCTCTTGATGTCAGAACACACCTACGCCTCTGCACTGACACAAAGAACAAAGATACAATGAACAAAAAGTCAGAGGCAAACTGAACAAACAGGACACATTTCCACAGGTGATTGAACACCCTCCTAGAAGACAGAGAAGAATCCTTCAGGGCTGCTTTCCTGGAGTCTTCCCCGCTCAGGAAGGAGGGAGGTGTGGGGAATGAGACATAGATGGATAGCATCAGCCCTCAGTGAGGAAGGGAGGGCTGGAAGCCAGACCTTGTGACCTGCCACGTGCCATGTGGGCAGGACCAGTGAGGCTCTCGGATTACAAATAGCTCTGGGTTCCCCAGGATCCTGAGTCCTAATTGCTCATCCTTTGCTAAAGCTGAAAGCTCAAAGCAAATAAGCCACCATGAGGCTGTCCCTGTCTGTTCTGCTGGTCACTCTGGCCCTTTGCTGCTGTGAGGGTGAGTATCATTTCTAATCAGTCCTGCACCAGCCCTGGTAAGTAACCTTCTCTGAACTAGGTGAACTTAATTGGGGTACGAATAGATCAAAATCCAAAACTTTTCCTCTACTTGTGAACTAGACCCTCAAAAGCCCAGGGCTCATTTTATCAAATCCCAATACTCTGAAACTATTACAAAAAATCATTGCAGGCCAATTTTAAGAGTTTTCACCTGAAGCCTCACTCCTTGTCTGTGATCTGTGTTTGAGAAGCAGCATGACATAACAAGTTTTGGATGTGAATCGTGGCTCTGCCACTTACCAGCACTTTGACCTTGAACGAAATGCTTAATCTCCCCAAGTACCTTCTTGTCATCAGGTTTTACAGCTAGCACCAAGAATAGCTATGACAATGGGGTGGGTTGAAGTGTGTCAGGAGTCCAGTTCTGGGTATCACGCAGACATCTCGTAGTTATCAAGATGTCCTCCATCCAGAGATTTTTAGGTGCCAGTTGAGTCCACAGCTTTTTAACTCATAGATTCAGAATCATAAAGTGTTATAGCTGGAAGGGTTTTTAGAGAGTTCTCAGTTCAAGAAGAACCAGTGTTCTCTGAATCTCTGAATAATAATTCTTCACATGGGCTTGGTGAATAAGCAGCACTCAATGTGTCTACAATTACTACTAGTTTTCTAGGATTACCACCAGGAATTATAGTAGAACTAGTACAATTATTAGGGCTACAATTTCCATTTTTCTAGATTAATTCTAGCCATTAATTCAACAATACTTTTGTATGTCTTCATGCCCTCTTTACTGTCCCATTCTTGTGGAGTCTTTCCCTTCCATTTGACTTTCTAAACATCCTCCTCTTTCCCTGCATGGCCTCTGATTTTACCCTCTCCAAGTTCTCTGCATAGTTTGATGTCTGACCAGAGGTCAGATCAGAGCCTGGTAGGGCACATCCCATGGTGCAGGGTGGTTGCAAAGACTTGGGGGGATGGAGAATCCAGACAAGTTTCAAGTCTCAGCACAATTCCAGTGGGGTCAGGAAAGAGCCACCCTTCCCACCTCTCACCCTATCCAAGGAATTCTGTACTTCACAGCAGAATAAAAGAGCCAATCATAACTTTGTACATAAGCTTCAAATGTGTTTAAAGTGATTAGATTTATCTTTTTTTTTAAAAGCTTTTTAGCTATGTCTGCATCCAATTACATAATGTTATTCTTTAATTTGGTCTCAAAATAGCATCTTCCACTTTACAAATAGTTTACTTACTTTTTTCTAGATTTAATCTCCCTTCTATGATCTCTAATAAGATTCTGAATCTACCATTTATTTGTATTTAATTATCAAAAATATCCTCTTTCCCAATATCTAAGACAAAGAAGGTTTCACTCTATTAGCAGCCAAAACTTAATATTTTTAAATCTAGGGAAAGTGAATTTCAGTGAACCAGAGTAGTTTTGGAAAGTAGTGGGGTGAGCAGGAAAGAAAAAAAAAAGAATTAGACATCAGGAAACTTGGTGTCCAGTCCTAGCTCTGCTGCTTGCTGTGTGACCTTGAGGAAATCATGACATTGATTTCCTCACATTATTATCAGCACAATGATCAATGGGAATACAAAATCCTTGAGTTTCCTGTCTAGTTCTAATTTCAGGAGCCATAGGCAAAATCACCTTTCTCACAGTAATTGTATTTCTTTTTCTTCTTCTTCAGCCAGTGAGATCGTTTGTCCAGTCCTTGCTATTGATATGTCATCCTTCCTATTCACTAATGACCCTCTGTACAAGTTACAAATTGCGAAATACCAGGCACCTCCAGAAGCTGTTGAAGCCAAGTTTGAAGTGAAGCAATGCACGGATGAGATCTCCTTTGAGAACAGAGTGCTAATTGAAAAGACATTGGTAATTCTTTTTTCTTTGTGCATAGAGACTTTTGCTCAGGTGAACAGCCAGGAAGGAGTTTAGCATGCTGCTCTTGGGGGGCACAGATGGTGGAGGCTTCTGCCTTGTTGCTCACTTCTGATAGGGTGACCCAGTGGCCACAGAGTGGATGATCACATTACACCTGCTGAGTTATACTGAGGCTGCACAGACAGTATGGTCACGTTCCTCCTTCTCAAGTCAGCTCTCTGGCTGCCAGGTTCCCCATAGTGTCTTGAAGAAGAGAACACCTGGGGCCCCATGCAGTGATGTTGAAGGGCCAAAGCACTGCTGCCTCCCTGCCTGGGAGCTTTCTTTAGGGTGAGTTCCCTCAGCCAGTGGACACAGTCCCTGTGGAATCTCATGGAGAGTGTTGGGAGTGTTGAAAGGGGAAGCCGGTGGTGGGGAACTAGCCCCCACCCTCTGGTGGGATTGCAGGGCAGGGGGACTGGCTGGGTTTTCTGCCAGCTTCTGCAGAGCCAAGGCCCACTCCTTGCACCTCCATCCACTTTTCTACTCCTCACCTATGACTCTCCTCTTTATCACAGCCAATGGGCAGAGACCCTCCTTGTTATGTCTTCTGCAGCCACATGTGAAGGTGAAACACTTAAATTATGTCTTTATCAAGAAATCAGATTGTTAATGGTGTCTCTCAGCCTGTCTACCACTGCATTTAGGTCATGAAGTTCAGCTGCAAATGCCCATAGATGCTGGATTCTCAGTGCTGAGAAGAACATGTACTTTCAGGTTGAGCTTCCACATCCTGAGGCTGGGAATCTCCTGAAAGCAGTACTTCCCATGTCCTCTCCCACCCTTGTCCCCATCTCTCAATTCTGTGTCTCCTTTGGAGTGAAATGGTAGAGTCTCTATCCCTGGACATCAGAGAAAATGGGCTGCTCTCTCCAACCCTTCACCCCCTCCTTCCATAGAAACCTGAGTCCTACTCTAGGGTCGCCTCAGCGTTTATTGGCCAGACTATGGAAATAGTGCTTTCTTGGCATGCATGGTTGGTTGTAACTGTCAGGTCTATTTAGTTTACATGCACACTGGGGTCCTGCCTGGTGTCTTCCATATGCCCTTTGTTGGTTGAAATTTCATTGACATCTTGGTGTGGACAACAGTCTGTGTTAACGTGTCATCTCCAGGAGCAGCATGACTGACCTCCCATTTCTTTCTTTCTTTTTCTATTTCAGGGGAAAATACTGTTGAAGTGTGGTTTCGCAGATTTCACAAATTGACCAAGTCTTATATAGTAGTACCTCTGTCTTTCAATGATCACCTGATCTTTTCTGGAAAATGTAAAGGTTTCACCATCCTGCTTCAATAAATCACTTGCCCTGCACTTCTCTACTTGTCTTGTCATTATCCAACAGTCTCTTGCTTCAAGTTGGGGTGAATTTCATCACAAAGTGTCCATTGGGTGTTGTCACTAGTAAATTTCAGAGACCCAACGTCCATTTAACCTTGGCGGCCTGAGGTGCAGAGATCACAAGAGGAAATATTTGTCACAAATCAACCTGCATTACTTTACAGATTTCCCATTTATGTTGCCATGAGTGAAAAGGATGGAGAGGATAAAAGCCATTAAAACGTTCCTGCTACTGGTGTTTATTTAGTGATACTTGTAGCCTAACCGTCTGGCCAGTCACGTGGTTCCCAACCAGCAGCATCACTAATATTTTGTCCTCATCGTAACCACAACCAACATGGTTTGTCCTCACCACTTCACTGTGGTTTCAATCATATGAACTGTCCAGTGTAATTTGCTTTCATCTACCTCTCAATTTAAGTAAATCCCCAGGGTTCAACCTTCAATTAACTCTTTTTCACTCTGCACACTCACATGGCTCATTGATGTCTACACCACTCACCAACACCTCAGGCTAATGCTTCCTTCCTCAAATTCTCCCAAGTGCTCCAGAAATAAGTATCCACCTGCTATCTGAACAACTCCATTGAAGCACTGAATAGTCATTTCTAAAGGAATATATAAGATTGAACACACTACTATAGCAACCTACACCTTTTCCATGTACCCTCCCCCCATCTTGGATAATGATCCACCACCCAATGAGGCATCTGACTCAGAAAATTTGGATACATCACAGGCTCTGGGTTAGTTTCCAGTGGCTGCTCTAACACACTACCACACACTTGGTGGCTTAAATCAGCTCATTTTCTCAAAGTTTGGAGGGAAGAAATCCAAAATGCATACCACTGTGCCAAAATTATTGCGTCAGAAGGGGCACACTCCCTGTGGAAAGTTGAGGTGAAAATCTCATTGTTGCTTCCAGCTTTGATGGCTGATGGTATTTCTTGTCTTGTGTCCACATCATTGCAATCTCTGCCCCGTGAGGTCACACTGCCTTCTCCTTTTCTGAGTGTGTCTAATATTCCCCTGTCTCCTTCATTTAAACAATGGGATTGTATTTAGAGGACACCGGAAAATTCAAGGTAATCTCCCCATCTCCAAATATGTTAACTTTATCACATCTGCAAAGTCCTTTTTTGCCAAGGAAGGATAATATTACAAGTTTCAGAGATTAGGATGTGGATATTTTGGGGTGTTTTATGAGCTTACTGCTGCTCATTTTCCTGGTGACATCTAAGAGTCTACGAAATTATGTTCCCTCCACTGCCACATCGTTACTTCTGAGTATCCCCTCCTTTCCATCCCCACAACCATCATCACAGTCCAGTGCTGGTCCTTCCTGGCTTGCTCAAAAGTTTCCTAAATGTTTTCCTGGGCTCTGAGATACCTTCCTGCAATACATCGTCCTCACTGACACCAAAGGGATCCTCCTAAAATCAAAATGTGATCCTGATCTCACTTCAATAACTGTGAAATTCTAGTGGGCATTGGTTTCCAAATGTTTCAAGTAAGAGGACTTATTATTAGTCCTAAACTCACTCTTAAATTATATGTAGTAGGTGTTTTGACACAACCTCTTGGCTGAGAAATAGAAGATAAGTTATCTACTCTTATCAGTTGTCAGCAATGCTTTTACAATAAATGTCTATTTTTAATCACATCAAGAAATATGTACACTTAAATTAGTCCTTATTTTGTGAAACACATTACGTATTCAGTATATGTACTATGCTTGGTGGATGCAAGGACTCATGGAGCTCTTGTAACACCCGGAGAAACCCAGATTGGAATCACTGCTGGAGGATCCAGTCCCACCGTTGTCATTGCACACAAGGACTTCCAAGACCTCATCTCTGGCGCTCATCTGAACTCACCTTCCTGCTTGCAAAGGATTCTATGCTCAGCCATAGTTGTGTATATGCCATTTGCCTATGCATCACATTGAATCACACACTTGCACCAGGCCGGTGGTGCGCCCTTCGCCTCTATATCCTTCCCCTGCATAGGACAGCTGACATAGTATGTGTAGTGTCCATTTCACATTTTGTCTTTTCCTGTGAAGCCCTCTTTGACTCTTGCATTATAAAATAAACCTTTGTACACATTGTCACACATTTTATACTCAATAGCACAGACAGAGATACACATTTTTACACACATACACAATCAGACATGCACACAGACACAGACATACACAGACACACCTAGAGACATTCACAAACGGACACATACACACAGACAGGCATATGCCTTCATCTATTGTCACTTTATCTTTCTGCGATATAATATTCACATCACAGAGTTGTTGTGAGAATATATTGAATAAATTAATAATGTGAAGCAACGCATATTATCAATCATTATTATTATTTCTAAAACACTGAGAGTTTGCATGCATCGAGCACCCCTATGGTAAGGAAGGTTTACCTGTTTTATCTTACGTAGTCCTTACTAGTCTCCAGGAAGGTAAAAGATGATCCTACCACTGACCGTTGGGGTGAAGGATGCCCTACTCAATCCTGTCCTTCTTCAACCCTGGCTCTGTGTTAAAATTAACTGGGAAGATTTCAAAAGCAAGTGATGGCCAGGCCCCAGCCCAGGAGAAATACATTGATATCTCTGCAAATAGAACCCATGCAGTCCCCATTTCCTCACCTCTGCATCCTACAGGGGCAGCCACTCAGTGAATAGGGAAGAGCACCAGACTCTCCATGAGGGTCAGAGAACACCCAGTATCACCAAAGTGATCATCTTGAGACCTTTCCTTGGCCACCTATCGCCCCTCATATCTGGCAATTACAGGTCATCCATGAGTTTCACTGTTATAAAGCTAATAAACTTAGGGTCTCATATAGGAGAATTTTCTTCATGAGCTGCTGTATAAGAGTGTGAGGTGGGTTATCACAAGACTCCAAAGGCTGGGGCTGGGAGGAGAGAGGTTTAGAGGTTTAGTTACCGTGTAATGGGTACAGACTTTCTGTTTGGGATGATGACAAGTTTCTGGAAATGGGCAGTGGTGACAATATTGTGAATATAGTTAATGTAATTGAATCATATACTTAAATATGGTTAAAATGGTAAATTTTATGTTACGTATTTTGTCAAAAGACAAAAATAAACTCCACAGCCTGAGCTCTCTTTGAGGCAGCAGAAAGATAACTGAAATGGGACTGGGGCCTATATTTCAATCCCTAATGGACATGCTCTCCCAGAGCTGTCGGCTCCTCAAAGTCTAATTATGTCTTTTGCCAACTCTGTTTGATTTGTCTCCTGGGTTTTTCTCTGTTGAAGATATCACCAATTTTTAAGAAACTTTGGTTCAAACTCACAAATTGAGTTTAACCAAGTACAAAGGATTGACTCATGCAGAATCTTGACTTTATCCCTCGAGGCCTCTCATTCTTCCCCTGGACAAGTCCTGTCGTGCTCTGTCTGGGCTCTCCTCCTCAAGTCTCTTCTCCCTGCAGCCATCTCACTCTCTACGACAAGGTCAACATTCTGAACACAAAACTCTGGTTTTGTCACAAGCTAACTTAAAGCAAACTTTCAATGACTTCCGTTTCCTATGATATGAAGCTCAATTTCTCCACTCTGAAACTAGAAAATTCAGACCTATATAATAATTAAGACTACATTGATTCAAAATTAAGACTTCTCCTTTCTTTCTCTCCTTTACTTCTACTTTTCCTCTCCCAGCTACTAAACATAGTTTCTCACCTTGTTAGGGCATAAGAAAAGGAGAGACAAGAAGATAAGAAAGTCTTGAATTGACTCATACTCTTTTGGGATTGGCCCAGGCAGATCTTTCTCCTGTGGGAAACCTTCATGGGTCTTCAAAAATCTTATAGTACTAAGATCTCTTCATGGCTTAATAAATGCTCAAAGTACAACAAGGAGCTCTCGAAAAATAAATAATATGACAGCTGGAAAAAATAATAAAGGAGTTGGAACACAAAATAAAATAGTGGAAGGATGGTAGGGTGACTGAAGTGGGAAAGATAAAGAAATATGAAGGAAGAGAAAAGAATGTTAAAGCATCCATCCAGAATGTCCAACTAATTGATAGGAAGAAAATGAGGGAGAACTGATAGGAAGATAAGAAAAAAACAACCAAAGAAATACTACATGATAATTCTCTTGAAATGAAATCTATGAAATTGAATAGACCACTCACTCCCCACATCAAAACACATTTTTGTGAATTTTTAAAACATCATCTTAAAGAAAGAACTTCTTTTCAGAATGAAACACTAAATCATGTCAAGGATGGGGAATGAAAATCGAATCAACACAGGACTGGAAGACACAGGAGTAATACTAAAAATTCAGAGGCTCCGACCTATAATTGTATACAAATAAAATTCTATATGCAGTCAACTACATTTAAGTATGAAGACAAGTAAAGGTATTTTAGAAGTGCAAATCTTCAAAAGTTTTATCTCCAATGAGATTTTGTCTGAAGATATCAGGGTATGCTGTACCAAAACGAAGGAGTATATGAAGAAAGATAAGGCATGGAATCCAGTAAACACAGGATATAAAATAGATTTTTATAGATGAATCAGGACAGAACTGTAAAAAACAATATTTTGAACATGTCAATACCAGGCGACCCAGTGGAAGAAGTTGTAGGTGAGTATGAGACAACGTGGCGTGGATAGGAATGGACAGGGGTCTAGTGTTTCTCATTGGAGCTGTTTTTCAATATTTTCCTTTTGAGCAGTGCTCCTATAACACTATTTTAAAATAAAAATTTTGAAAAATACATGAAGATGTAAGATAGAAGTGAAAAGGAAAGACAGGATTGAAGAAAATGGGCCAAAAAAATGTGCAGGAGCAAATTTTCACAACTTATAGGATATGATGCTACAAATTAAGGTCAACTTGGAATACATACTGCATGAAACCTACAGAAACTTCACGTATTTTATTGAAAGAATTAATGAATTTCCTTAAGGAATTCATTATTGTGGTAAATGACAAGACATACGACAGAGAACTGAAGAAAGATATGAGGTATATCACTGAGAATGAGATTCTACCATAGAAATTAAAAGCCTATAGAAATTCAAGGAAGAACAAAGCTCTTATGAGTTTGCGTTCTCCAGGACGGAAGACTTTTTGAGGAGGTGATGACTGAGTTGGATCTTGAAGGACAAAGTAGAAGAGGGTGACAGAACAGAGAAAGTGTGGGGAGCATCTGAGCAGAGGCACGGCCGTGAAGCTGAGGTCCACATACTGGAGGATACAGATGCCCACACTCCTGCTGGCCTCTGTCTGCACTGGGGCTCCACTCACTGTGAACTCTGTGATGCTACCTAGCACTACTGACCTTTCACCACAAGGGCAAATGCTTTTAGATATTTCTCTATGACAAGGTTTCCCAACCATGGCTTTATTGACATCACAGGCTGAAAAATTCTTTTTTAGTGAATGTCCTTAGCATCACAGGTTGTTTAGCAGCATCCCTGGTCTCTACCCACTTGATGCTAACAGGACACCACCCACCCTGTGGAGACACAAAAATCTCTGGACACTGATATTGTCCACAAGGGTGGTGGAAGGAGGGAGTAAATCAACACCAGAAAAGAGTCACTGCTCTAGCAATGGAAATGCTTTACATTAGGTCTCCTCACACACCCCTTGTATTGCCTCTAAGGACCAGAGGTTCACAACCGTGGATGCTGACAGTTAGCAAGAAAACGTCGGCGTACAATGGAGGGAAAATTACTAACAAATAGAGAAGATAATGGTGTAGTTATATAATAAACCATATGAACTGTCACATTAGTAGCAGATTAAATATTTAAGAACACATTTTGCGGATATGTCAAGTTGTGTAAAGTTCAGGGTTTTGGTGAATGAGCCAAGGAGAATTACTTGGGCCTGACACCTGATCCTGGTTCTGCTTCCAAATGCAGCTCACTGACCCAAGTCATTAGATGGATCCGATTTAGATCCATCTGGGGAACAGGGAGACTGAAGTGGCCCAGTCCCTGGTGCATTGGCTTCAACTTCCTCCTCTCCTCACCTACCCTTTACCTATAGTGACTCCAAGTCCTCATCCAGCAACAGAAAGAAGGTGGAGTTAGAACTGGGAATGACATGATGATGTCTGGTTTTAGTGTTGGAGTTGATCCCTGCCTTTACCAAAGATTCAAATTTAAATGAGCTTCTCCCTCTAAATAGATGGAATAATAAAACATGTAAAATAACCAGTGAAACCTTTGTAAAATTTCAAAATATGTCCTGAGAAGCAGTTACACAACAATTAATTAAGCAGCTACAGTTTGACTATTGTCACACAAAGAGCAGAGGAGCACTGGCTCTGCCCTCAAATAACACGATCAGGGAGGAAAGGGCCATCAGATCAGGGCCTGGGGTGTCAGGGGAGAGCTGCACATGGAGAGCCAGGGGGTCTTGGGAAGGGAGGGCCCCAGAGATTCAGGGGCAACAAAAGGGCACAAGAAGAGGGCTGTCTGTGATGTGGCTTTGGGAATGAATAAGGAGTTTCAATTTAGTGGGACTGGGGCAAGGACAGTGGGGGAGGTGGGCTAAGGCCTCGAGCAGAAATTGTGGGACCTGCACAGAAATCTATTTGCGGTTCACTTCCACTATCACTTCCAAGGTCACAGGGATCATCTGACCCATAAAGTGAAGGTCATAAGAGTGAAACTAAGGAGGTGAATAGTGTTGCGGGTTGTCTCTCAAGCCAGAACACCTGGCTCCTTATCTGTGCTCTGACACCTACTACTTGTGTGTCCTTGGTCAAATTACTTAATCTCTCTTGTCTCATTGTCTGCAGCTGGGGAGAAATTATATGCCCAGCTCATGGGGAGGGTGACCACACATCTCAGTTTGTTCAGGAGAATCTTGTTTTATGTTGCTGTCCCAGCATTCTATTCATTTACCGACCTCTTTCACCCTCCAGAGTACCCTAGTTTGACCAATAACTTTCATCATCACCCTACTCATTGAGTTGTTACTGTGAATATTAAAAGAGGGTTTTGCAAGTGCCCTACACTAATTGCTATATTCATATTTTATTCAATTTTGAAAACAAACAAGAGACCTTTTGGTGATAAGTATTGAGCAGATGACCATGCCAACAGAATATAGAATATGTTTGAGAGAGAAGTTATATGTAAATTATATCTTAATAAAACTCTTTAAAGTAGGATTTAGAGAGGATTCTGGGAAGATGGTGTCATAGGAGGACTCTGAAATCACCTCCTCCCATGGACAGAACAAATCTACAACTACCCATGGGACAATTTTCTCTGAGAGAGATGTGGAAATTGGAGAAAAATATCCCTCACAACAAGGGACAACACTGACAGGGGTGGATGAGGCAGAAATACACCTCTGCTGATGAAAAAAAATGCATCCTATACGTGGCGCTTCACGGTGGGAGCAATCTTAAACGTACGAAGCTTTTCCTGGAGGAGCAGGGGATCTATGTCACAATAGGCATCCCAGCCTTTAGATTCATCACAACCCAGATGAGATCCCATAATTTCTGGCTCTGCTGGCTTTGAAGCAACAAGGAATACCCCTAGAAAAACTGTCAAACTTCAGAGAAAGAAAAACCTACTCTTAAAGGGCACATGCACAGATTCACCTGTTCTGGAAACCAACACAAAAACACCAGAAATAAATGTGCATAGTCCATTGGTAAAAGAGACTCAGTTACTAAGCTTGGAGTGCATCTCAGAGAGGCAGGAGGCAGCTGAGCCCCTGGCCCAGCACCAAGGACTGAGACACTGGCAGCAGCCATTATTGTGACCTAGCTCAGTCATGCTGACACAGGCTCTGAAAGATGCTAATGGATTCCTCCATCTAGCCTGTTAGTGCAGAGATTTGCCCTGCCCACTAGAGTACTAATTTAATGTAGTACAGCCAGGGCAGGGAGCCTGCCCCAGGGACTGGCCCCACCCACCAGCAAACCCATGGGTACTGTGGGCATGTAGGTGGGGTGTGTGGGACCTAAGCAGTGGGGGTGAGTGGGTCTGCCTCACTTGGGCAGGCCTGCATTGGTAGGGTGTGTGGGCCCACGGGCAGTGGGCCATGTTGGCTGCAGCAGACTCGGTGCTGCTGGCCACCTCAAACATCTACACGAGATCTGCCCCACCCTCCATGACCTGAAAGGACTGTGGGCTGCTGCACCTTGGGCCAGCCCCAACCATCTGTGCTCCCGAGAGAGCTGACAACAGCACTGTGCCACAGGGGGCCCCAAGGGAGGCCTGCAGCAATTGTGAGCCCCTGAGCAAGCAACCAGCCACACTGGGGGCCTGACTCACTTAACAACAAAACAGCAGTAGTTGTGTGCTATTGGACCTCACAGCCAGCTATGCCTACCCAATAAAGTGACTAAAATGACTGTAGCAGCCACACGCAGCTGAGTGTTACAAATAGCTTTCCCAGGGGCTAGCTTAGCCAACCTGTGCACCTGCAGCAAGAGAAACTCCACCACAGGGGACACCCTGGTGCATTTGGAACAGGTGACAAGAGTGAAACATATTACTGGGCCCCATTAGGCAGCTCCTATATAAGGCCACATTTGCAAGATTGGGAGACATAGCTGATCTACCTAATACATAGATATAAGCACAGAGAGGAAGGAAAAATGAGGAGACAAAAGAATATATTCCAAAACAAGGAACAGGACAAATCCTCTGAAAAAGAATGAAATATAACAGACATAAACAATCTATCTGATAAAGAGTACAAACTAATAGTCACAAGGATGCTCATGATATTGGGAGAAGAATAGATGAGCACAGTGATAACTTCAACAAAGAACAGTAAAATATAAAAAACAACCAATCAGAACTGACTAATACTATAATGGAAATGAAAAATTCACTAGAGGGAATCAAGAGCAGAGCAGATGACACAGACGAACAGATCAGTGATCTGGATAAAAGAGTAGAGGAAATCTCCCAAGTTAAACAGAAAAAAGAATCAAAAAGAAGGAGGACAGTCTAAGGGATCTCTGGGACAACATCAAGCATACTAACATCTGTATTATAGGTGTCCCAGAAGGAGAAGAGAGAGACAAAGGGGCAGAGAACCTATCTAAAGAAATAATAGATGAAAATTTCCCTAGACTGAGGAAGGAAATAGATATCTTGGTACAGGAAGCACAGAGAGCACTAAACAAGATGAACCCAAAGAGGCCCACACTAAGATACATTATAATTAAAATGTCAAAAATTAAAGATAAAGAGAGAATCCTAAAAGCTGCAAGAGAAAGGCGACAAGTTACATACAAAGGAAACCCTGTAAGGCTATCAGCTCACTTCTCAGCAAAACCTTACAGGCTAGAAGGGAGTGGCTCAATATATTCAAAGTGCTGAAAGAAAAAAACCTATAGCTGAGAATACTCTACTGAGCAAGGTTATCATTCAGAATAGAAGGAGAGATAAAGAGTTTTCCAGGGTCAGCCCCGTGGCTTGGTGGTTAAGTGTGCATGCTCCGCTGCTGGCAGCCCGGGTTCGGATCCTGGGCATGCACTGACGCACCGCTTGTCCGGTCATGCTGAGGCCGCGTCCCACATACAGCAACTAGAAGGATGTGCAACTATGACATACAACTATCTACTGGGGCTTTGGGGAACAAAAAAAAAAAAAAAAAAAGGAGGAGGATTGGCAATAGATGTTAGCTCAGAGCTGGTCTTCCTCAGCAAAAAGAGGAGGATTGGCAATAGATGTTAGCTCAGGGCTGATCTTCCTCACCAAAAAAAAAAAAAAAAAAGAGTTTTCCAGACAAGCAAAAACTAAAGGAGTTTATCACCAACAAACCGGCCTTACAAGAAACGCTAAAGGGACTTATTTAAGTGGAAAAGAAAAGGCTACCAATAGGAATAATAAAATTATCAAAGGAGAAAAACCACTGGTAAAGGGAAATTATCCAATAAAGGTAACAAGGTAGCAGATCAACCACCTATGAAGCTAATATGAAGACAAAAAGTCAAAACTACTCAAATTATCTATTTCCATGGTAAGAGGTTAAGGAATACACACACACACAAAAGAGGTTAAATATGAGATCAAAAGCATAAAACATGGGGGAGGGGAGTAAAAGAGTAGAGCTTTTGGTAAGAGATCAAACTGAAAAGACCTTCAACTTAATGTAGACTGCTATTTACATAGGTTATTATATATGAACCTCATGGTAATCACAAACCAGAAACTTATGATAAATACACAAAGAATTAAGAGAAAGGAACCCAAACATAAAACTAAAGAAAGCCATCAAGGAACAGAGAAGAACTACTGAAACACCCAGAAAAAAAAGTTAAAAAATGGCAATAAGTACATACTTATCAATAGCTACTTTAAATGTCAATGGACTAAATGCTCCAATCAAAAGGCAAAGGGTGGATCAATGGAGAAAAAAACGAGACCTATATATATGCTACATACTAGGTACACACTTCAGACCTAAAGACATTCAAAAAACTGAAGGTGAAGGGATGGAAAAAGATACTGCATGCAAATGTAAAGGAAAAGAAAGCTGGGGTAGCAATACTTTTATCACACACAATAGACTTTAAAACAAAAGCTCTAACAAGAGGCAAAGAAGGGCACTGCACAAAGATAAAGGGAACAATCCAATAAGAGGACATAACACTTGTAAATATCTATGCACTCAACATAGGAGCACCTGAATATGTAAAGCAATTATTAACAGACATAAAAGGAGAAATTGACAGTAACACAATAATAGTAAGGGACTTTAACACTCTGCTTACATCAATGTATAGATCATCCAAACAGAAGACCAATAAAGAAACTTTGGCCTTAAATGACACATTAGTCCAGTTGGACTTAGTAGATATATACAGAACATTCCATCTAAAAGCTACAGAATACACATTCTTTTCAAATGCACATGGAACATTCTCCTGGATAGATCACATATTAGGCTACAAAAAGTATCAATAAATTTAAGAAGATTGAAGTAAAACCAAGCATCTTTTTTGAACACAGCGGTATGAACTAGAAATAAAATACAAGAAGAAAACTGGAAAAGACACCAATATGTGGAGATTAAATAAAATACTACTAAACAACTATGGGTCAATGAAGAAATCAAAGGAGAAATAAAAAAATACCTGGAGACAAATGAAAATGAAAATACAACATGCCAAAATTTATAAGATGCAGCAAAATCAGTACAAAGAGAGAAGTTTATTGCAATAAAGGCCTACCTCAAAAAACAAGAAAAATCTCAAATAAACAATCTAAGGCTACACCTAAAGGGACTAGAAAAAGAAGGAAATAATAAAAATCAGGGTGGAAATAAATGAAATAGAAACTAAAAAAAAAAAGAAAAGAAAAGAAAAGAAAAAAATCAATGAAACTAAGAGCTGGTTCTTTGAAAACATAAACAAAATTGACAAACCTTTAGCTAGATTCATCAAGATAGAATGAGAGAAGCCTGAAATTAACAGAATCAGAAATGAAAGAGGAGAAATTACAATGAACACCACAGATATACAATATGAGAGAATACTATCAAAAGCTATACACCAACAAATTGGATAACCTAGAAGAAATGGATAAATTCTTAGAATCATACAACCTCCCAAAACTGAATCAACAAGACATAAAGAATCTGAATGGACCAATCACAAACAAAGAGATTAAAACAGTAATCAAAAACCTCCCAAAAAACAAAAATCCAGGACCGCACAGCCTCCCCGGTGAGTTCTACCAAACAATCAAAGACATAATACCATCCTTCTCAAACTCTTCCAAAAAATTGAAGAGGAGGGGAAGCTTCCTAACTTATTCTAGGAGGCCAACACTGCTATTATACCAAAACCTGACAAGCATAACACAAAAAAGGAAAATTCCAGGCCCATATCACTGATGAACATAGATGCAAAATTCTCAACAAACGTTAGCTGATCTAATACAATGACACATTAAAAGGATCATACACCATCATCAAGGATTTATTCTAGGGATGCAAGGATGGTTAAATATCCACAAATCAATCAATGTGATATACCATATGAACAAAATGAAGAATAAATTTCACATGATCATCTCAATAGGTGCAGAAAAAGCATTTGACAAAATCCGACATCCATTTATGATAAGAACTCTGAATACAATGGGTATAGAAGGAAAGTACCTCAAAGTAATAAAGGCCATATATGACAAACCCACAACCAACATCATACGCAATGGAGAATAAATGAAAGTCCTCCCACTGAGAACAGGAACAAGACAAGGATGCCCATTCTTGCCTCTCTTATTCAACATAGTACTGTAAGTTTTAGCCAGAGCAATACCTAGAAAACCCTAAAGAATCCAATAAAAAACTACTAGAAATAATCAACAATTACAGTACTGTTACAGGGTACAAAATCAGACCAGCCCCATGGCTTAGTGGTTAAGTGCGTGCACTGGTGGCCCGGGTTCGGATCCCATGCGCGCACTGACACACCGCTTCTCTGGCCATGCTGAGGTCGCGTCCCACATACAGCAACTAGAAGGATGTGCAACTATGACATACAACTATCTACTGGGGCTTTGGGGAAAAAAAGGAGGAGGAGTGGCAATAGATGTTAGCTCAGAGCTGGTCTTCCTTAGCAAAAAGAGGAGGATTAGCACAGATGTTAGCTCAAGGATGATCTTCCTCACACACACACACAAAAAGTGTACAAAACCAACATACAAAATCAGTTGCATTTCTATACACTGATAACGAACTAGCAGAAAGAGAAGTCAAGAATACAATCTCATTTACAATCGCAAAAAAAGAGAATAAAATATCTAGGAATACATTTAACCAAGGAGGTGAAAGATCTATACAATGAAAACTATAAGACATTATTGAAAGAAATTGAAGAAGACATAAAGAAATAGAAAGGCAAGCAACATCTTTTCTAACACCACATCTGACCGGGCAAGAGAAACAATAGAAAAAATAAACAAATGGGACTACATCAAACTAAAAAGCTTCTGCACAGCAAAGGAAACCATCAACAAAACGAAAAGACAACCTAACAATTGGGAGAAGATATTTGCAAACCATACATCTGATAAGGGCTTAATCTCCAAAATATATAAAGAACTCATGCATCTCAACAACAAAAAAACTACCAACCCAATTAAAAAATGGGCAAAAGACCTGAACAGACATTTCTCCAAAGAAGATATATGGATGGCCAACAGACACATGAAAAGATGTTCAAAATCACTAACTATCAGGGAAATGCAAATCAAAACTACAATGAGATATCACCTCACGCCCGTCAGAATGGCTATAATTAACAAGACAGGAAACAACATGTGTTGGAGAGGATGTGGAGAGAAGGGAACTCTCATACACTGCTGGTGGGAGTGCAAACTGGTGCAGCCACTATGGAAAACAGTATGGAGATTCCTCAAAAAATCAACGATAGAACTACCATATGATCCAGCTATTCCACTGTTGGGTATTTATCCAAAGAACTTGAAAACACCAATTTGCAAAGGTACATGCACCCCTGTGTTCATTGCAGCCTTATTCACAATAGCCAAGACTTGGAAGCAACCTAAGTGCCCATCAAGGGACGAATGGATAAAGAAGCTGTGGTATATATACACAATGGAATACTACTCAGCCATAAGAAACGACGAAATCCAGCCATTTGTGACAACATGGATGGACATTGAGGGTATAATGCAAAGTGAAATAAGTCAGAGGGAGAAGGCCAAATACCGTATGATTTCCTTCATTAAGTAGTAGATAATAACAACAATAAACAAACACATAGGGACAGAGATTGGATTGGTGGTTACCAGAGGGGAAGGGGGGAGGGAGGAGGGTGAAAGGGATAATTCGGTACATGTGTGTGGTGATGGGTTGTAATTAGTATTTTGGTGGTGAACATGATGTAGTCCATGCAGAAATAGAAGTACAATGATGTACACCTGAAATTTTTACAATGTTATAAACCAATGTTACTGCAATAAAAAAAAAAAAAAAAAAAAAAAAGAAATAGAAAGGCATTCCATGTTCATGGGTTGGAAGAATAAACATAGTAAAAATGTCCATACTTCCTAAAGAAATCCACAGATTCAATGCAATCTCAATCATCCATACTTCATGGAACTAGAGCAAAAATCTTAAAATTTATGGAACAACAAAAGACTCCAAAAAGCCAAAACAATCCTAAGAAAAAAGATCAAAGTTGGAGGTATCATACTCTCTGACTTCAAAATATACTACAAAGCTATAGTAATAAAAGCAGCCTGGTACCGGCAGAAAAACAGACACACAAATCAATGAAACAGAATTGAGACCCATAAATAAAACCACATGTCTGTGGACATCTAATCTTTGACAAAGGAGCCAAGAACATACAATGGAAAAAGGAAAGTCTCTTCAATAAGTTGTGTTGGGAAAACTGGACAGCCACAGGCAAAAGAATGAAAGTGGACGATTTTCTTACACCATACACAAAAATTGATCAAGATCGATTAAGGACTTGAATGTAAGACCTGAAACCTAAAACCCTTATAAGAAAATATAGGCAGTACACTCTTTGACATCAGTCTTAGCAGTATCTGTTAGAATACCGTGTCCCCTCAGGCAAGAGAAACAAAAGAAAGAATAAATAAGTAGGACTATATCAGATAAAAATCTTCTGCACAGCAAAAGAAACCATGAAAAAATGAAAAGACAACCCAACAACTGGGAGAAAATATTTGCAAATCACATATCCAATAATGGGGTTATTTCCAAAAAATATAAAGAACCCATACAACTCAACAACCAAAAACCAAACAACCCGATTGGGGCAGCCCTGTGGGCTAGTGGTTAAGTTTGGTGTGCTCTGCTTCAGTGGCATGGGTTCAGTTCTCTGGGCACGGACCTACACCACTCGTCGTTGGCCATGTTGTGGTGGTGACCCACATACAAAATAAAGGAAGATTGACACAAATGTTAGCTCAGGCCAAATCTTCCTCAGGAAAAAAAAAATCAAAACAAAAACTAAACAATCTCATCAAAAAATGGGCAGAAGATATGAACAGACATTTTTCCGAAGAAGATATACAGCTGGCCAACAAGCACAGGAAAAGATGTTCAACATCGCTAATTATTACGGAAATGCAAATCAAAACTACAATGAGATATCACCTCACGCCTCTAGAAATGGCTATAATTAACAAGACAAGAAATAACAAGTGTTGGAGAGGATGTGGAGGAAAGGGAACCCTCATACACTGCTGGTGGGAATTCAAACTGGAGTAGCCATTAAGGAAAAAAGTATGGAGAGCCCTCAAAAAATTAAGAATAGAACTACCATATAATCCAGCTATTCTACTTTTGGATATTTATCCAAAGAACATGAAAACATGAATGTGAAAAGATATTTGCACCTGTATGTTCATTGCAGCATTAGTCATAATAGCCAAGACTTGGAAACAACCTAAGTGCCCATCAGTGGATGAATGGATAAAGAAGACGTGGTATATAAACACAACAGAGTACTACTCAGACATAAAAAAGGATGAAATCTTGCCATTTGTCACAACACTGATGGACCCTGAGGGAATTACGCTAAGCAAAATAAGTCAAATGGAGAAAGTAAACACTACATGATTTCACTCATAAATGGAAGATAAAAACAACCAACAAAAACATAGATACAGAGATTAGATTGACGGTTACCAGAGGGGAAGAGTGGAGAGAGGAGGCAGAAAGGGGTAATAGGGCGCATGTGTACGGTGATGGATGGCAATTAGTCTTTGAGTGGTGAACATGTTGTAGTCTACACAGAAATTGAAATATAATGATGTACACCTGAAATTTATATAGTGTTATAGACCAATGTTACCTCAATTAATAAAAGAAAGAGTTAGAAAAATATCAAGGAAGCACGGGCCAATACAGTGCTTTATTTTCAAACTTAGGACTTTTACCTCATATCTTTACATTACTATCTCTAGATTTTTTAGAGGATGTAAAGCAGAAGCTGTTTTCAGTGGTCTATAGTGGTCTATAAAGTTATCATCTTCCATACAGGTCCTTGGGTTACAAAACCATCTGTAGCTAATAACAGTAGTGGTAACAAAAAGAGTAGCAATATTTTTGATTGCTAACTATGGCCAGATAGTGTGCAAACACTGTATATTATATTTAATCTTTGCTATAAATTTATAAGGCATAAACGTTTACATCTCCCATTATACATTTGAGGCAGCTGACTGGTAGAAAGTAAGACACTTGCTTCAGGTTGTGCATTTTAAAGCCAGAAAGTCTACCAGAAAACATTGATAATCTGAGAATGGCAAAGTAGCAAAGTGGTACTTTCAATTGGGATGCCTGGTAGTGGTGCCATGTCAGATGGAATGAAGGTTGATGCAAATAAAGTTCTACCTCAGCTGCCCCTTGCACCTGAGTTTCTGATAAAATGAATACTTCTAGTCAAGGACTCATCGTAGTTCTTTCATTTGTCTCTCTTCAATTTTTTTTTTTTTTAAAAAGATCATGTAATGACACAAAACACCGGCTTGGATGTGGAGAACCGGAAACTCCCACGCAGGGGCAATGCAAAATAGTGCAGCATCTTACAGTGATGTTTACCAGTTTCTTATGAAACTAAGCATGCTCTCACCCTAGGATCCAGCAATTGTGCTCAGTGGTATTTACCCAAAGGGGTTGATAACTTATGTCCACAGGAAAACCTGAACAAGGAAGTTTATAGCAGCTTTATAATTGCCAAAACTTGGAAGGACACAACTACTCCTTCAGTGGTTGAATGGATAAACACTGTGGTACATAAGACAATGAAATATTATCCAACACTAAGAATAAATGAGGTATCAATCCATGGAAAGACATGGAGGAATCTAAATGCATATTACTAAGCAAAAAAGGCAATCTGAAAAAGGCTACCACAATGTGATTGCAGATATATGACATCCTGCAAAAGGTAAAACCATGCAGACAGTAAAAGATCAATGGTTTCCATGGATTAAGGAGGAGGGAGGGATGAATATGCCGAACACAGAGGATTTTCAGGGCAGTAAAACTATTTCATATGATACCACAACAACGATATTGTCATTATACATTTGTCAAACCCCATAGAATGTACAACACCAAGAATGAACACGAATGTCAACTACGGGCTTTGGGTGACAATGATATATCAATGTAGGTTCATCACTGGAACAAATGAACCATCTGATGGGACATGTTGATAGTGGGAGAGGCTGTGCCTGTATGGGGGCAGGGGCTATATGGGAACTCTCTGAACCTTCTGCTCTATTTCACTGTGGATCTAAAACAGCTCCAAAAAATAAAGTCTACCAAAAAAAGGAGAGACATATGTTATTAAAATGTTCTCTTCAAACAAGAAAAAAAACCCATACTGGATAAAGAAAAATAAATTAATCTGTTACTGCTTATAGACAGATGATCAACGATCATGGAAATCAAAGAAAATCTATTGAAAAGACTATTGAAACTCATAAGACTTCATCAAGTTAGCTGAATACAAGACCAGCATATAAGTAATCAGTCACAATTGATAAACCAACTATGACCTGCACATAACATAATGGAAATAATGATAAATGTACAGTAGTAACAGTAGCAACAACAAAAAATATATTGAAATACACCTATTGGAAAAACGGACACCTTTAAGGATCACATCACGAAACTTTACTCATGGGTAAAAAGAGATCTACATAAATGAAGGCACACATCTAGTTTTCAAGGAAATAATGAAAACATTTAATGATGTCAAGGGTTTTCCAATTATTCTACAAATTCAACACAGCCCCCATCAGAATCCTAATCCTAATAGAATCCTAATTATTTTGAACTCTGAACTGCTGTTTGAATCCTTCAAAACTAGCATATATTCATTTATTAAGTAGAAAGGAGGAGGGCAAGTTTGGGCCCAGACCACTGGGGTTCAGGCTCTGCTGTGGAACTTTCTATTTTGGGGACATCAGCAAGTTGCTTACCTCTCAGCTTCAGGTTACTCTTGTGTTAAATAAGGGTAATATAATAATACCTAGTCATAGGCTTTTTGGAAAGATCAACGATACAGGAAAGTGCTCAGCACAGTGTCTGGCAGTAAATGTACACTTATGTAACCAAAAGAAACAAGTCAAACAAAGTTAATCACCCTATTCTCAAATTAAATTATCAAACTGAATCTTACTCTCTCTGCCAACAAGGAATATTTGTTTATCTTAAATGCTAACAAAGCCTGCTTCAGAATTTGGCTCTGTTTCCACTGAGATTTCTCTCAGTTAAGGGGAGATCACTGCTTTTCACTCAATTAATTGTTTTCTGGTCATGTCTATGTGACTGCTATTGTGGTTTTAATATCATGAATACTGACTCTTGGAACTAAGGGTATAAGAGGGTGGTGGGTGGGGGTAGATATTATTTATCTCAAGGCCCGCTAGTTTTCTGGACTCACGTCCTCAGCAGGATGCACTGGTCTCTCGTGTCCTTTTGGCTGAGGTTGAAATCCCAAGGATTCTCTAGGGCTCATGTCTTGAGCCAGATGAGCGTGTATCCAACCTCCCATTGCAGAATTCCTCTTGTTCCAATTTACAGAAGACATAAGGCATCTGATTCACCCACCATAATCTTAATACATAGAGAGCATTGACTCTTCATTTACAAATCACTCAATTTCAAAGAATCAACTTAAGGTCTTATTAGGTGGTACAAAATTTTTTCTATATCAAGTGGTTTCTATTTCCTTCCCTTTAATAAGCCCAAAGGAGGACCTAATTTATCCATGGCAGATAAATCATTAAAAATCATTTCAGTGGGGCCGGCCCGGTGGCATAGCAGTTCAGTTTGCATGCTCTGCTTCCGTGGCCAGGGGTTCACAGTTTGAGATCTTGGGCGTGGACTGACACACTGCTGGTGAAACCACGCTGTGGCGGCATCCCATATAAAGTAGAGAAAGATGGGCACAGATGTTATCCCAGGGCCAATCTTCCTCAGCAAAAAGAGGAGGATTGGCAACGGATGTTAGCTCAGGGCTAATCTTCCTTACACACACAAAAAATCATTTCAAGGAGTGACATCAGCATTGTGGCAGAGTGAAAGTTTCCCTTTGCCTCTCCTCTCTAAATTACAACCAAACAGACATCCACTGACCCAAAGAGAATTTCCTAAACAGCACAGCAGGATGTCTAAGAGATCCAGGCAGCTATACATCTGAAGTTGGGTGGGTGGGACCCTGGGAGGCAGTGGAACCAGGGAAGCAGTCCCCTCCCCCACCCCCTGTGGCAGTGATCCAGGACGTGGATCCTCACACAGTGGTCCACATGACTGTGAGTCATGCGAGGGTGGCCCAGCCACATGTGCTTGAATGCTGGTAGGATGGCAGCAGCCCTGCACACTCGTGCACATGCATGAATACCCAGGAGGCGGCAGCAGCCCCAAACACACATGAATGCCTGAATGGGGGCCAGTGGCACCCCTGCACATGCACAAATGCCTGAGTGGTGGATGGTGGTGGCCCTGCATATACACATCACCCCTGGGGTGGTGGTAGTGGCCAGCCTGCACACACACAAATGGCTGAGGGGTGGAGGAAACAGCATGGCAACAGCCCTGCCCTGCAATGGCTGGAGCAGCAGCAGAGGCAGTGGTCCGCCCCACACAACTGTAAACAGACAGGGTGGGAGCACCCAGCCCCTGGTGGAAGCACCTCTGATACCAACTCCACCAGCAGTGGGGGCTGCTTACAAGTCCCTGGGTCCCTGGACGCCCACAAGCGACAGTGACATCCATGAACCCAGCACTCCTTGCAGTGGTGCAACCAGCAGCCCAGATAATTGGAGAACAGCATCACAGGTGGTGCAGAGGAAAACAGCATCTGAGCACATGGAGAGTCAGTAGAGGAACATGAGACCTAGGTGAACAGAATCAAAGTAACCAAAGCCTTACCCAAATAAGAGAAGGTGATTTGCACCACAAATATGCTGACAGCGAATCAATTTATCAAGCACCATGAAAAACTACAGTAACACACCAGAATAGAAGGAAAATGACAACTCTCCAGAAACCAAATCTGAAGTCACAGAAGTTGACAATCTAACTGACAGAGAATTCAAAAGAGTAGTCATAAAGAAAACCAAGAAGTTACAAAAAACTTGGAAAGAGAGTCAATGAGCTCAGGAATAAAATTAATGTACAGAAGGAATACTTCACCAAAGAGACTGAAGCTCTAAAAAGGAACCAAACAGAAATTCTGGAGATGAGGAAGAGAATTAATGAGACAAAAAATAATGTTGAAAGCATAAAAAATAGAGCAGACCTTATGGAGAAGAAAAATAGTGACCTCAAAGATAGAAATATAGAAATGATTCAGGTAGAGGAGGAGAGAGAAATAAGATTTAAAAAAAATGAAGACATTATTCGAGAAATATCTGACTCAATTAAGAAATGTAACGTGAGGATTATTGGTGTCACAGAGGGAGAAGAGGGGGAGAAAGGAACAGAGAGCTTACTTAGAGAAATAATAGCTGAGAACTTCTCAAACCTGGGGAAGGAACTGGATATGCAAGTATATGAAGCTAATAGAACTCATAATTACCTCAATGCAATGATCACATTAGATTAGATGTTCTCTAAGGCATATAATATTAAAACCGTCAAAAGTCAGTGACAAAGAAAATATTAAGGGCAAGAGGATAGAAAATAACCTACAAAGGAACTCCATCAGGCTTTCAGTGGAATTTTCAGCAGAAACCTTACAGGTCAAGAGAGAGTGGAATGATATTTTCAAAATATTGAAAGACAAAAACTATCAGCCAATAGTACTCTATCCAGTGAAGTTATCCTTCTGATATGACAGAGAAATAAAAGCTTTCCCAGACAAACAAAAGCTGAGGGAGTTCACTGCCACTAGACTTGCCCTGTAATAAATGTTGAAGGGAGCCCTCCTAACTGAAACAAAAAGGCAAAGGTTTACAAAGCTTTGAGCAAGGAGATAAAGAGAGAGACAAAATCAGGACATTGCAGCTCTATATCAGAATAAGTTAGCAAACAATTATAACATAAAGGATAAAAAGAAAGAAAGCATAAAAAATAAGTATAAACAATTCAATTTGGTCACAAACTGATAACACAAATAAGAATAACTTGTGATAACAAAAACATAGAAGGGGAAGAGGAAAGGGATGGAATCTGCAAAGGCTAAAGGAGATAAGAGGCTATCAGAAAAAGAACTGTCTCAGAGATTGCATTGGTGGTTACCAGAGGGGATGGGAGGAGGGAGGAGGGTGGAAGGGATAATTCGGCACATGTGTGTGGTGATGGGTTGTAATTAGTATTTGGGTGGTGAACATGATGTAATCTATGCAGAAATAGAAGTATAATGATGTATACCTGAAATTTATACAATGTTATAAACCAATGTTATTGCAATAAACAAACAAACAAAAAAGAACAAGTCCTATATCAAGGGGATGGGGACAGAACAAGAACAAAAAGAAAAATAACTCTTAGTTATAATAGCTCCAATCCTAAATAAATTTAAAGTTTACATTTAAAAAAAAAAAGAAAAAGAACTGTCTCATCTATGAGATCTTTTATACAAACCTCATAGTAACCATAAAACAAAAAGTCAGAGCAGAGTCACACATCATAAATAAAGAGAAAAGTGGGAAAATCATCACAGAAAACCACCAAAAGGAAATGGCAGACAGAAATACAAGGAAAAAGAAACAATAGAAATATAGAAACCAGAAAACAAGAGAAAAGTGGCAGTACTAAGCCCACACAAATCAATAGTCACTCTAAATATAAATAGATTGAACTCACCAATCAAAAGACACTGAATGGCTGGTTGGATTAACTAAAAAGACCCAACCATATTCTGTCTCCAGGAAACATCTCAGCTCTAAAGACAAACACAGGCTCAGAATGAAGAGATGGAAGATGATTCTCCAAGAAATGGCAAGCAAAAGAAAGTGGGTGTAGCCATACTTATGTCAGACAAAGCAGACCTCAAGATAAAAAAAATAATGAGAGACAAACATGGGCATTATATAATGATAAAAGGGACATTCCACCGAGAAGACGTAACACTTATTAATACATATGCATCTAACACAGGGGCACCAAAGTATATAAAGCAACTATTAACAGAACTAAAGGGAGAAATTGACACCAATACAATAATAGTAGGGGATCTTAACACCCACTTATGTCAATGGATAGACTATCCAGACAGGAAATCAATGAGGAAGTAGGGACCTTAAATGAAACACTAGACTAGATAGACTTAATAGATATATGTAGAACATTCCATCCAAAAACAACAGAATACACATTCTTCTCAAGTGCACATGGAACATTCTCAAAGATAGACTGTGTGTTGGGAAACAAGGCAAGGCTCAATAAGTTTAAGAAGATGGAAATCATATCAAGCACCTTTTCCAAACACAATGCTATGAAACTAGAAATCAAGTACAAGAAAAAAGCTGGGAAAGTCACAAATATGTGGAGATTGAACGACATGCTACTGAACAACTATTGGAACAATGAAGAAATCAAAGGAGAAATAAAAAAATATCTGGAGACAAATGAGAATGAAAATAAAACACACCAACTCTAATGGGATGCTGAAAAAGTGGTACTAAGACAGAAATTTATAGCAATTCAGGTATACCTCAAGAAACAAGAAAAGTCTCAAATAAGTAATGTCAACACCTAAGAGAACTAGAAAAAGAAGAACAAACAAAGCCCAAAGTCAGCAGAATGAGGGAAATAATAAAAATTACAGCAGAAGTAAATGAAATTGAAACAAAAAAACAAGTAGAAAGTTGAAACTCAATGAAACTAAGGGCTGGTTCTTGAAAAGATAAAAAAAATAGAAAAATACTTAGCCAGACTCACTAAGAAAAAAACAGAGAAGGCTCAAATAAATAAAATTAGAAGTGAAAGAGGAGAAATTACAACAGATACCACAGACATACAAAGGATCACAACCGAATACTATGAAAAACTATATGCCAACACATTAGACAATCTAGAATAAATGGATAAATTCTTAGACTCATACAACCTCCCAAAACTGAACCAAGAAAAAACAGAGAATCTGAATAGACCAATCACAAGTAAAGAGATTGAAACAGTAATCACCGCCCCCCTCCCCCCCGGCAAGATGGCTTCTCTGGAGAATTCTACCAAACATTCACAGATTTACTACCTATCCTCCTCAAACTATTCCAAAAAACGGAAGCAGATAGAACACTTCCTAATACATTTTATGAGGCCAAAATTACCCTGATCCCAAAGCCAGACGAGGACAACACAAAGAAAGAAAACTACAGGCCAATATTGCTGATGAACACAGATGCAAAAATCCTCAACAAAATATTGGCAAACCGAATACAGCAATACAATAAAAGGATCATACACCATCATCAAGTGGGATTTACACCAGGGAGACAGGATGGTTGAACATCCACAAATCAATCAATGTGATACACCACATTAACAAAATGAGGAATAAAAACCACAGGATCATCTCAATAGATGCTGAGAAAGCATTTGACAAGATCCAACATCCATTTATGATAAAAACTCTCAATAAATGGGTATAGAAGGAAAGTACCTCAACATAATAAAGGTCATATATGACAAACCCATAGCCAACATCATACTCAGCAGGGAAAAACTGAAAGCCATCCCTCTGAGTTCAGGAACAAGACAAGGGTGCCCACTATCACCACTCTTATTCAACATACCACTGGAGGTTTTGGCCAGAGCAATTAGGTAAGAAAAAGAAATAAAAGGCATCCCAATATGCAAGGAGGAAATGAATCTCTCACAGTTTGTAGACGACAAGATTTTATATATAGAAAACCCTAAAGAATCCATTGGAAAACTATTAGAAATAATCAACAGTTAGAGCAAAGTTGCAGGGTACAAAATCAACTTACAAAAATGAGTTGTATTTCTGTACTCGAATAATGAACTAACAGAAAGAGAACTCAAGAATACAATCCCATTTACAATCACAACAAAAAGAATAAAATATCTAGGAATAAATTTAACCAAGGAGGTGAAAGACCTATACAATGCAAACTATAAGACATTATTGAAGGAAATCGATGATGACATAAAGAGATGGAAAGATAGTCCATGCACATGGATTGGAAGAATAAATATAGTAAAAATGTCCATACTATCTAAAGCAATCTACAGATTCAATGCAATACCAATCAGAGTCCTAATGACATTTTTCACGGAAATAGAACAAAGAATCCTAAAATTCATATGGAGCAAGAAAAGACCCCGAATAGCTAAAGCAATCCTGAGAAAAAGAGAACAAAGCTGGAGACATCACTGTCCCTGACTTCAAAATATACTACAAAGCTAAACTAATCAAAACAGCATGGTATTGTACAAAAACAGACACACAGATCAATGGAACAGAATTGAAAGCCAAGAAATAAAACCAAACATATACTGACAGCTAATATTCAACAAAGGAGCTAAGAACTTACAATGGAGAGAGGAAAGCCTCTTCAATAAATACTGTTGGGAAAACTGGACAGCCATGTGCAAAAGAATGAAAGTAGACCATTATCTTTCACCATACACAGAAAATAACTGAAAAATGGATTAAAGACTTGAAGGTAAGATGTGAAACCATAAAACTCCTAGAAGGAAATATAGGCAGTACACTCTTTGACATCGGTCTTAGAAGGATCTTTTTGAATGTCCTATCTACTCGGGCAAGGAAAACAAAAGAAAAAATAAACAAATGGGACTTCATAAAACTAAAGAGCTTCTGCAAGGCAAAGGCAACTATGAACAAAATGAAAAGACAGCCCACCAACTGAGAGAAAATGTTTGCAAATCATATATCCAGCAAAGGGTTAGTCTCCAAAATATATAAAAATTTCATACAACTCAGCAACAAAATGACAAACAATCTGATCAAAAAATGGGCAGAGGATATGAACAGACTTTGTTCCAAAGAAGACACACAGACGGCCAACAGGTACATGAAAAGATGTTCTACATTACTGATCATCAAGGAAATGCAATCAAAACTAAAATGAGATATCACCTTACACATATTAGAATGGCTATAATTACCAGGACAAAAAGCAACAAACATTGGAGAGGTTGTGGAGAAAAAGGAATCCTCATATACTGTTGGTGGGAATGCAAACTGGTACAGCTACTATGGAAAACAGTATAGAGATTTCTCAAAAAACTAAAAATCAAAATACCATATGATCCAGCTATACCACTACTGGTTATTTATACAAAGAACTTGAAATCGACAATTCAAAGAGACTTATGCACCCCTATGTTCATTGCAGCTTTATTCACAATAGCCAAAATGTGGAATCAACCCAAGTGCCCATCGACTGATGAATGGATAAAGAGAATGTGGTATATATATACAATGGAATACTACTCAGCCATAAAAAGAGACAAAATCGTCCCATTTGCAATAACATGGATGGAACTTGACGGTACTATGTTAAGTGAAATAAGCCAGTCAGAGAAAGACAAACACCATATGATTTCACTCACGTGTCAAAGATAAACAAATATATGGACAAAGAGAGCAGATCGGTGGTTACCAGAGGGGAAGGGGGTTGGGGGGGCATAAATGGTAAAGGGGCACATATATATTGTGACTGACAAATAATAATGTATAACTGAAATTTCACAATGTTATAAACTATTATGACACCAATAAAAAAAGCAATAGAAAGGGTCAATGAAACTAAGAGCTGGTTCTTTGAGAAGATAAACAAAATTGACAAACCCTTAGCCAGACTCACTGAGAAAAAAAGGGAGAAGTCTCAAGTAAATAAAATCACAAATGAAAGAGGAGAAATTACAAAGGTTACCACAGAAATATAAAGGATTATAAGAGAATGCTATGGAAAGCTATTTGCCGACAAACTGAAAATCCTAGAAGAAATGGATGAATTCTTAGAGTCAGGCAACTTTCCAAAAGTGAATCAAGAAGAAATAGAGAATCTGAATAGACCAATCACAAGTATAGAGATCGAAACAGTAATCAAAAACCTCCCAAAAAACAAAAGTTCAGGAGCAGATGGCTTCTCTGGAGCATTCTGTCAAACATTCAAAGAAGAGTTAATACCTATCCTTCTCAAACTATTCCAAAATATTGAAGAGGATGGGACATTTGCTGACTTGTTCTACGAGGCCAACATTACCCTTATACCTAAACCAGATAAAGCCAACACAAAAAAGGAAAATTACAGGCCAATATTGCTGATGAACATAGATCCAAAAATCCTTAACAAAATATTAGAAAATTGAATACAATAGTATATTAAAAGGATCTTACACCATGATCAATTGGGATTTATTCTGGGGATGCAGGGATGCTTCAACATTCGCAAATCAATCAATGTGATGCACCACATTAAAAAAATGAGGAATAAAAATCACAGGATCATCTCAATAGATGCAGAGAAAGCATTTGACAAGATCCAACATCCATTTATGATAAAAACTCTCAATAAATGGGTATAGAAGGAAAGTACCTCAAAATAATAAAGGCCATATATGAGAAACCCACACCAACATCATACTCAATGGAAAAAAACTGAAAGTCATTCCTCTCAGAACAGTAACAAATCAGGGTGCACACTCTCACCACTTTTATTTTACATTGGAAGTTTTGGCCAGAGCAATTGGGCAAGAAAAAGAAATGAAAGAGATTCAAATTGGAAAGGAAGAAGTAAAACTCTCACTGTTTGCACATGACATAATTCTACGCGTAGAAAACCCTAAAAAGTCCATCAGAAAACTATCAGAAATAATCAACAACTACAGCAAAGTTTTAGGGTACAAAATCAACATGCAAAAATCAGTAACAAACTAGCAGAAAGAGAAGTCAAGAATACAATCCCAATTATGATCACAATAAAAACAATAAAATATCTAGGAATGAATTTAACCAAGGTGGTCAAAAATCCATACACTGAAAACTGTAAGACATTACTGAAAGAAATCGAAGATGACATAAAGTAATGGAAAGATATTCCGTGCTCACAGATTGGAAGAATAAACATAGTTAAAATGTCCATATTACCCAAAGCAATCTACAGATTCAATGCAATCTCAATCAGAATCCCAAGGGCATTCTTCATGGAAATAGAACAAAGAATCCGAAAATTTATATGGAACAACAAAAGACCCCAAATAGCCAAAGTAACCCTCAGAAAAAAGAACAAAGCTGGAGGCATCACAATACCTGCCTTCAAAATATACTACAAAGCCATAGTAATCAAAACAGCCTGGTACTGGCAGAAAAACAGACACACAGATCAAAGGAACAGAACTGAAGCCCAGAAATAAAACCACACATCCACAGACAGCTAATCCTTGACAAAGGAGCCAAGAACATACAGTGGAGAAAGAAAAGTCTCTTCAATTAACGGTGCTGGGAAAACTGGACAGGCACGTGCAAATAATGAAAGTAGAGCATTACCTTACACCATACACAAAAATTAACTCAAAATGGATTAAAGGCTTGAATGTAAGACCTGAAATCATAAAACTTCTAGAAGAAAATATAACCAGTGCACTCCTTGACATCAATCTTAGTAGTATCTTTTTGAATACCATGTTTCCTCAGGCGGGGAAAGAAAAGAAAAAATAAACAAATGGGACTACACTAGACTAAAAGCTTCTGCACGGCAAAGGAAACCATGAAAAAAATGAAAAGGCAACCCACCAACTGGGAGAAAATATTTGCAACACATATATCGGACAAAGGGTTAATTTCCAAAGTATGTGAAGAACTTATACAACTCAACAACAACAACAACAAAAAAACCCAATCCCAAAATGGTCCTGGATATGAACAGGCATTTTTCCAAAGAACATATACAGATGGCTGATAGGCACATGAAAAGATATTCAACGTCACTAATTATTAGGGAAATGCAAATCAAAACTACAATGAGATATCACCTTATACCTGTCAGAATGGTTCTAATTAACAAGATAAGAAATAAGAAATGTTGGAGATGATGAGGAGAAAAGGGAACTCTCATACACTGTGGGAATGTAAACTGGTGCAGCCACTATGGAAAACAGTATGGAGATTTCTCAAAAAATTAGAAGTAGAAATACCATATGATCCAGATATCCCACTTCTGGTTATTTATCCAAAGAACATGAAATCATCAATTTAAAGAGATTTATGCATACCTATGTTCATCAAAGCATTATTCACAATAGGCAAGACTTGCAAGCAACTCAAGTGCCCATCAACAGATGAATGGATAAAGACAATGTGGTATATATATACAATGGAATACTACTCAGCCATAAAAAAGACAAATCTTGCCATTTGCAACAACATGGATGGACCTTGAGGGTATTATGCTAAGTGAAATAAGCCAGACAGAGAAAGACAAACACCATATGATTTCATTCATATGTGAAAGATAAACAAACTCTTGGATAAGTAGAAGAAATCAGTGATTACCAGAGAGGAAGGGACTGGGGGGAGTGTGAAAGGAGTAAAGGGGCCACACACATGTACGGTGACAGATAAAAACTAGACTATTGGTGGTGAACACGATGCAGTCTATACAGAAACTGATATATAATTAGGCACACTTGAAATTTACACAATGTTATAAACCAATATCACCTCAATAAAATAATTAAAAAATAGTAATAATTTTGAGTGATACATTCCCATGTCATTTCTATTTTATAGCTCAGAGGAATTTGAAGAATCAGGTGATGTTTCTATCACAAATCTCATTGTTTCTATAACTACAAATTCAAGTGACAAGTGTTTTCAGAGTTGACATGTATAAAAATGAAAGCCATGAATAAAATTTTCTCATTTTAGCAATAAATCACAGTATCCAAGTATATATAAAATCAGAGTCCTCATTCCATTCATTAAGAGATGGATTTGTCAATAATACTTATCTTCACATATTTAAGACGTATCAAAACAGAAATATATCTGTCTGGTCTTTATCCAAAGTTGCAAGCATCTCTGCTGGTGCCCAAATCACTGATGTACCTCGTCTTACAAACTCCTTGATTACATTATGTTCTCCTCAAAGCCATCTCATTACTTCTTCCCTTGCCATTGTGCACTGTGAGTCTATGAGATTTATGTCCTGAGCTTCCTCAAGGAAATGTGTGAGCTGATGGAACCACTCCTTACTACTTCCAAAGCCTGCCTGCCAGCAACTCTCAACACGTAATGCGTGCATTGTTCGCTACAAGCTCTGAGCTGCAGACGGAGGCCCACGGCTTGGGAAAGGCCATTGGGCATCAGAGATTGTTTCCTTCACCTTATTGTCACGAAGTTGTGTGATATCTAAATCTCTTTTTTGTGTCACAACCTAGGATGAAGAAGGTAGTAAAATATCAGAAACGTTTGGAATTTTCCATAACAGTTTCTCATTGCTTGCACTGCCCTATTTGTGCTATTCATAATGCTGGGAATCCAGTCCAGCTATCAGTTAAGACATAACCTAGTTTGAGAATCCTTCATCCAGCTGTAAGCTGACCTCATATACCTTCCCCCATCAATGGGTTCTCCCATGACAGCTATATCATGACACTCTCTAGATGGCCTAAGACCTCCTCTCCTGAGAAGGCAGAAGCTGTTCTCATCACAGTACTTTTTGCTTCACTAATACAATTTTCAACTTTCCGTTAGGAATTAACTTTGACTTATGGAATCATTGTGATAGTACGTGTAGTATAAGAAGACCTGTATACCTTTACCCAGATACACTTGTTGATGTGTTACTGGATTTGCTTTAGTATACATTCTTTTGGAGAATTCTACTCACAAAGACTCAGGCCAAGGATTTCAATATATGGAACAAATTATCCAGCAGAAATCCAAAGTCTTAAACATCAAATTATACTCACATATCCCACTCCCCCACCTCCCTAGAGCTCTGGTAAGTTCACACATAAAACCAGTGACAATGTAGGGAATAAATAAGCTACAATGAATGAGTCTCTAGTGGCCTCAAACTCTCTCATGTCAAGAAGAACACGAGGCTGCATTCAAATGAAATGAGGAGCACTGCCCATATGAGACTGTCATGGGCCATGAGATCTCCAGGCAGTGTTCCAGAGGGTTCCTTCACCATAAAGAAGACGCTTGAATGTCAGGGATTCTCCCTACGTCTTAAGTTCTTTTCAGCAGGAGTCAAGACTGACAGACCAATGAGAGACTGTGTTCCAATATATTTGTTCTATGTGGGGAACTGATCATACGTAAAGTGATTCCAGAAGGAGACCTGCCTTGCAGCAAAAAAAGTCATGTCCTAACAACTCTTCTTGACCGTCCTCACAGTCCATCCGGTGTGCTGGAGCATCCTGGCGCATGTGCACCAAATTCTAAGTCTGCCCCACATGTGAATGAGACACTTTAGGACAGCAAACCACAACCCCATCAAAGGTACCTCCTGAATAGGGGAAGTTTGAGTCTTCTGCACATGCGGGTGCCACTTATGATGATGAAAATAAGCAGATATTCTCCATCTTTACCCTAGAGAAGGAAGGGGTCGCACTTTGGTATCTGTGACAGATTGAATGTGTTTTTTTTTTAATGAATTCTGGAAGAACTGCATCGATAAGGAGGCCAAATAACTCCAGGGCTTGTGAGGAGGACCAGGAAACTGCTGATCCAATACTCGCTGTAGGATCCTCAAGACTATTTGCTTTGCTTAAATCTATAGTTTGCTCACTGGAAAGCCTTTCCTTCCCCAAAAGTCTATTGTAGTGAAGAGAACAGTAAAAGCCTTTGTTCCTTGTGGTTGTTGGCCCTCATTTATATCCATTACCATCCAATATTTATGTTGACAAAGCCTTAGCATCATCCCGGAAATCTCTCTCATTGTAGATCTGCCACTCTTTGGATGTCAGGCATAAGGCGTGAGACCTGACAGGAATTTTTCTTACTCCAGCTGTGCCTTGCACATAGGTATTGACTAATAAAGTTGTCTCTTGGTTAGTTGATATATTTATTGTGGTAATTCAGTCTTGTTTATCATGTTGTGGGCAACAAACTGACCAGCTATTAATTCTTCCATTGGTCAGACAAATGGCCTTCAATTGTCTAAAAAAAAAAAGACCAAGACTCTGTAGATTACATTCTCTGTGGCAAATAGGGTGTGTATTTTCTTAGTCCCAGAGTTGCTTTGTCCTACTCATTCCTCAATTGCTGGAACTGAAAGTGTGCAGGTTACATATCCCAGACTCTCTTGCCAGCTGCCTTTTGGGCTCTCCAGTGGAAGGCACTGATGGAAGATTGAAGGTGAGAAGAGGGCATATCATGTCTTTTCAGCTTTGATGTCACTTCTTGCAGTGGTTGTGGCAGCAGTGCGTCTAGTAGACCAGCAGCCCAGCAACGGCAGTGTCCGCAGTGCTGTCTCATGTATGGGCTCCTGGGTTCCTGCTCAGCCAGCTCAATCCCAACAGCAGCCTCAGCTTCACCTGCAGTCATGGGGTCTGAGCAACACCATTTTTTTCTATTCCACTTCTAGTGGTGGAGTGTCTTTCTGCAATTATTGATCATTGGGTATCCTCCATATTCTCTTTTTTGCTTCTCCAGCCCTGCAAACATCTTTATTACCAATTCCTGTACGAAATTTGGTCTGTTCAATATAGAATATTTTCTATTTCTCTCATTGGACACTATCTGATAAACACTAGAAAAATCTATTTATAGCATAAATGAATATATATGTATGTATATATATACACATTATCATTTTATATATATCATTATAGTATAATATCTATGATATATATATATATATTTTTGTGTGTGTGTGTGAGGAAGATCAACCCTGAGCTAACATCCATGCCAATCTTCCTCCAGTTTAGGTGGGACGCTGCCACAGTATGGCCTGACAAGCGGTGCGTCGGTGCACGCCCGAACCGGGCCACCAGCAGCGGAGCGCGTGCACTTAACCGCTATGCCACGGGGCCGGCCCCCAGATATATATATATTTTTATATATATATCATATCATTTATATATATATATATATGATAATGTGTAGTTTGCAGAATTACAAAGGGAAGAGAGAAGCCCAATCACGACAGAGCTACACGTCACACTGACTGCCAGTTAGAGAAAAAATTAGAGTATCAACAAGCTTCAAACCTCATTGTTTTACACTCTCTGGACAAATATTCTGACAACTTCAAAAACATATAATCAGAGCTATTTACCAATAGTTCAAGAATTTGGCCAATCTCTGGTTTATATGGTAGTTGACACTGTATAATGATATGTAATGCTGTATTATTTCAGCCTAATCAGTTGATCATGTGTCTTAATGTACCTACAGAAAATCACTTGTCTAATTTTTTACTGCTGTCTTTGAGGGATGTAAAACCACAAGTTGAGGAAGGACCGATGGATTGATGTAGTTGTTCCGCATCTGGTTATGCATTTCTGCTCTCCTCCTTTCTTCTTTTCAGCTTTAGTAAATATACAAGTCCTACTCTAAACCTCAAATCCTCTTTCCCACAAAATCTCCTCACTCTAAAGAATTTACCTCTGTCACATGTTTGGAATTCAGTTTTCTTTAGTTTTTCTAGGTTTCATCTTTCTGTTCTCCAACAGGAAATCTTCAACACTTCTGATCAAAGGTTGTCACTTTCTTTTTTCCACCACACTGTTGAGTTAACTGCTTTGTTCTTTCAGAGTTGTTTAAAATCATTTTTTATATATTTTGGGATTTAAAAGGAAGATGGACAAAGATTAAATTCATGCTCAGTCTGTGTTCTTGATCCAACCTCAGCTTAGGTGTTTTATTTGTTGATTTCCTTTGTGGTCAGGTGCTTTGACTGACAGATAATGGTCACAGATAACTGGGCTTGTGATGGCGAATGGCAGTTTGTTTGCTTTTTTAACTCCCTCTAAGTCTCTTTTTGACATTTGGTTTTTGTTTGAGTAAAACACTTAGATTTGCTAGTAGTGACATGAAGGGGATAATTCCAGAGGTGACAGTTGTAGCAATGGGAGAGAAAGATGTTCCAGTATTGTTTAAGGGAAAAGCTAGTCTAGCTTTCTATACCCAGTTTAGAATTTGTCCATCTATTTGACACCACTAATTGAGGGTCTGATGCCTACCCAAGATCAATAGGGAGAAGCAGAGGAGCCAATCAGTAAAATAAAGAATTTGAAGTGCAGACCTACTTTTCCAGTTCTGGGCTATATAGACTATGTCAGCCAGGGAAAGCCAATTCATCCTTTTAAGTCTCAGTAAATGGAGACCATACTTTCTTACCTGAAAGTCACAGAGATTAAATAATAGTATGTGTGTTAAACACTCAGCACTGTGCCTTGTTTAGATTATACCTGCAACATGAACCATAGGGAGTCTCATTCTTCTCCAAATAAAGTACTTTTGAGTCATCTTCACTTCCTCTCTACATTCATCCTTCAAATGTTACTACTTTTTCCTCCTACAAACCACCAACATAACCATATATCTCCTGCTTTAATCCTCCACCCACCATGGACACTGGTAATCTCGGCTCTACTTGCCTTCTGTCTCATAGTTTCATAATCCTATGTTGTCCACGATTTCTTATCTCTTGCCCGCGATTTCTTATCTCTTGCTCTGTGGCATTGAAATCCGAGGAGACAGCAGTTTTACACATCTGCTGCTATAATGCAGAGCCCTTTTTTGTGAAGAAGAGATAAGCTAGTTGAGCTGTTTCGAACTCATAGAAGCCTCAGTGAAACTTTCATTTAATTTTAGTCATTTTGAGCATTGCCTCCAAGAACGGGATTTAAGGGCTCCCCCACTGGGCCAATGGTATACTGCAAGTGTTCTCCTAGAGTCCAGATTCTACATGAAATGGTGCCACCTGGAGGTTCAAACTTATATTCACTTTAAGAAAAACATTATTCCCTTACTGTGTAAGACTTGTGATTGAAAGATTTAAAATTTGTGCATCCAAGGATCTTTCAATCTTCTGATGAAAGCAGATCCATATATATGTTCCTACATCACTGTTGTATTGAATACGTTTGAATACCAAACAGGACATGGAAGTAGACATGCTCCAACGCTTAGCTAGAGATGTGCATAAGGAATCATGGGAGCATAGAAAATGGCCACCTAAACCAAGGGGCATTCAGTGGAGGCTTCTTGGAGGGCAGGACATGAAGAGAAATAATGACGCATTTAGGTTGGCGTAACAGTCAACCTTCAACTAGTTTACACAGAGTCAAAACACAGGAAGACCTGACTGCATTGCATGCTCACTCCTGTGCGATGTGGAACTGTAACCAGGTAAAACCAAGATTAGGGAATATGCACCTGATTTTTTTTTATAGGGAATAGGATCCAGCCTAAGTGTGTGTGGGGAGGCGGAGTAGTGAAGAGGAATCAACAAATCTTAGCCGTGATGTAAATGCTCCACGGGTCTTAAGTGTGAGAGAGGCCTAACGTCCTAGCAGAAATCTCTGGATTTATGCAGATTCGCAGACAGGACCTATCTTGGGAGTTGAGACAGTATTCCAGCAGTGTGGGAAAGTTGGGGTATCAGATGGCACTATGCACACATTGTAGACTAGAAATCCTGAGACAGTGGTTTGTGGTCAATAAGAAGTCATTAGAATTCTTAGAGGTCTATTAGTGTCACTTGCTCACGAGGGGTAAAGGAGACTGTTGTGAATTAGGGATCAATAATTGGTAATTATCAGCTGGCATAGATTTAGCAGGGAAGAATAAAGAATCTACTTTCCCCACTTGAACTGAGGGAAAAAAACACTCTTACTGTGTTTCCGAAGGTCCTGCTGTCTCCCTCTAACCAACTTCGACATTTCCTCCATTACATCTTCCCACATACAAGCATACACTTGAATGAACCCCTCTAGCTTGGACAAAGGATAGGTCAAGTAGTAACAAGTTCATAAAGACCAGAGTGCTTCCCCAGAAATAGGGACTGTAGATGATCCTGGAGCCTCCAGTGGCTCAGGAAATGGAAGGTCTTCACCCCTGACTGAGACTGACTTTCTATCCAGGATTGGAGTATAAAGGACAGAAACAGAGAAAAATATAGAGAAGATATGAATAAAAATAAAAGAATATATCAATTCTTAACATCAGTTTTGGGACAACTTCATACTCATTAAAACAAACGAACAGAAGATAGAATAAAAATAAATAAGGACATAGAAAATAAACAAAAAGGCTTTTATAATCCCTAAGGGATATAGTAGCTCAACCATTGTCAGCGATGATACTAGATATGGGTAAAGACGAAACTAAAACTCGTTCTGAGTCTGGGACCAGAAAGCATGTATCCACTGGTCCATAACCGTAGGAACTAAAACATCATCCAGAGGTCATAGACTTTGTTAGTCATTTAGTTTTGCAGCCAATAAAGTATCCCAAATCATGCTTTGTTGATAACAGATGCTCATTTTATATTTGTTAGACAAATTAGTATCATTGAAGTTCATTTTAGTCTTTTGACTGGAATCCAGATTCTAGTTTCTGAACTGAATTTGGGCTTCTAAGTGAGTTTCCCCACAAAGAAGGGAATATTCTACTTCAGGACATAAATATTTGACCTTGTTGGCCCTCTCATCTTTTTCTGTAAGTCGAGGTTAGAATACTGGTTAAAAATGTCCTTTTTGGGGGCTGGCTCTGTGGTCGAGTCATTCAAGTTCTGCATGCTCCACTTCCGCAGCCCAGGTTTGGATCCCAGGCATGGACCTTTACCACTGTCAGCCATGCTGTGGTGGTGACCCACTTACAAAATAGAGGAAGATTGGCACAACTGTTAGCTCATGGCTAATCTTCCACAAGCAAAAAAAGAGGAAGATTGACAACAGATGTTACCCAAGGGTGAATCTTCCCCAGCCAAAAAAAAAAAAAAATCCTCTTGGTGGGGGAGGGTCTCAATTATTATGACTCAACCCAACCAAACAGTCACTTCATGATGATGAGGAAGTTAAGATAAGGAGAAAATCAGTGGGCAGATTTGCAAAGAATTCAGCAAGTACAGTGGAATGTATAAATTCCCAATTAAATTATTTTTGGGCTAGCTAGTGGAAGGCAGAATGTCTCTTCTGTTGAGGATACACTCCTAAGAAGGAGTCTGAATTAAAAGAAAACAAGATTTTAGGAGCTCACCTAAGTGCCACAAAACATGACATGGCAATTGTGAACCCAGGCTGCAGAGCTCTATTACTCCGGTCTACTGACCTTCATGTGACTTTGGCATAAAATGAGAACAGAAATGATCAGCTTCATGAATGTACCCACAGGCAGATAAACCTTCCTTACAGTTTAATACCAACCTCTTGTGAAATCAGAAAAACTGTAAGACATTGATAATCCCATTGAACAGTGGAGGAAAATGGAAATAAGAAGGAATATATAAGTAAATACAACAGGAGAGACCTCAAATGAGTCAATAATGAAGGGAGACCCTAAACTGTGGAGTAGTGTTGACTCAGTACCTGGAGTCAAAGATCGTAAAAAAATTTAAAAAAGTAAAACAAAAATGGTATCTATGCATGAAAATAGTATAAGTTTGGAGCGTGTATAAGTTTCAGATTGGTAGAAGACAAATGGATTTGAAAAACATCCCAGTCAGTGCAAAAGAAGGAAGACAGGCAGGAAAAATCACAGAAAAACACGACAGATGCACCAGGGATCTGCTAATTATAAATGGATAAATTGACAAACATCTTGCTGAAGACAACAAGAAAAGCTGGAGAAAATACATACAGTGCTATCAAGAGCACGAAGAATTACTAGGCCGATATCTAGGAAGGAAATAGGCATTGGGAAGAGATTCCCACATTTGGGGCTGGTTTTCCTCTAAGAGCATTTGGCATTCCTGTGGGAGAAACAGACAGGCCATCATATTCAAGGTTGGGTAAAGAATGTAGTCCAAGGTCTGCCTAGCGGGTTGTTGATTTTTAATCACCTTACATTGAGATGGAAAAAAACTCAAGAATAAAAACAAAACAAAGGAGGACAAGCCCTTGTCAGGGATGCAGCTCAGTGCACATGGGATTGAGGTGATCAGAGAGCTTAGTGCCTCCAGGCATCCTGATGTGTCCAAAGTTGTCTGTAAGAAGACAATGTCAATAGAAGAAGATAGAGGAAGATGATATCATTCTAGGATGATATTTCAAGAGATTAAGGATGTGCCTTGCAGATCATGATCCTCTCAATCAAACCAGAGAGTGTCTAGGAAGCACAAGAGCATCTCCCCCAACCATCTCAGAAATTGACCAAAGTAGAGAAGTGTTTGTAAAAGAAAACCTGCAAATGTGGCTTTTGTCCAATATACTGAATCACAGAGGAATCCACAGAAGATCCACAAAGTTCACATGGTACTTTATACTTTCCTTTTTGATTTCACCTTTGACCCATTGGTTGTTGGAGAGTGTGTTCTTTAATTTCCACATATTTACCAATGTTACAGTTTTCCGTCTTGAGTGGGAAAACTGCTCGTGTGTTCCTCCTTTACTCACATGCACAGCACTTCTCACACCGGACACATCAGTCAATTCTCCCACACGAGCTGGGTGTCCTACAATTTAAGTCAATTGTGACACTGTCTCCTGGAGATAGCATCAGATCCCACATGTTAAGGACTCAGCTCCATAGAACATCCCCCCACTTCTGATGCCAATCACAAGTCCAGGTTGTTTCCTGTGCTTCCAAGCAACCAGTTGTAAATCAGAGGTTCCCACATCCTGCTCCTAAGATCTGATTCATTTGCTAGAATGGTTAACAGAACTCAAGAGTACATTTTACTTACTAGATTACCCATTTTTTTTATAAAAGCATATAACTCAGGGGGGCCGGCACCATGGTATAGTCGTTAAATCTGGCGTGCTCTGCTTTGGAGGTCTGAGTTCACAGGTTCAGATCCCAGGCATGGACCTACACCACTCATCAAAGCCATGTTGTGGTGGCGACTCACATACAAAATAGAGAAAGATTGGCACAGATGTTAGCTCAGGGCTAATCTTTGTCAAGTTAAAAAAAAAAGAGGAAGATTGGCAACTGGTGTTAGCTCAGAGCGAATCTTCCCCCCCCCCACCCCAAAAAAGAAAGATCTAACTCAGGAGCAGCCAGATGCAAGATATGCATAGGGGAAGGGGCCTGGAATTTGGGAAGGGGTTCAGAGCTTCCAGGCCCTCTCCCGGTGTGCTAATCTCCCAGCAACTCTATGTGTCCACCAACCCAGAATCTCCCTAAAGACCATACTACCGGGATTTTTGGAGGCTTCTTCACAAAGGCATGATTGATCATTAACTCAATGTCCAGCTTGTCTCCCTTCCATGAGGAATGGGATGGGTCTGAAAGCTCCAGGCTTCTAAGCATGGCTTGGTCTTCTGGTAACCAGCCACCATCCCAAAGTTATCTAGGAGCCCACCAAGAGTTAACTCATTAGAACAAAATATACTTCTATTACCTAGGGAATTTCAAGGGATTTAGGAACTCAGTGTCAAGAAACAGGGTGAAAGAGCAAACATTAGAAAAATAATACTCATAGTGCTCTTAACTCTAAGGAAATTACAAGGGTCTTAGGATCTCTGCCAGGTTCCATGGGCAGAGACCAATATATATGGCCCATTATTTCATACCTCTGTGATTGATTTCTAGTTTTATTCCACTGTGGTGGGAAGAGATTCTTGGTATGATTTCACTTGGTATGATTTTCAGTTAAATTTGCTAAGACTTGTTTTTTGACATAATGTGATCACTCCTGGAAAATGTTCCCTGTGCAGTTGAGAATATATAATCTACCTCTGTTAGGTGGAATGTTCTGTAATGTCTATTAGGTCCATTTGGCCTATAGTGTTGTTCAAGTCCACAGATTTTCTATTGATTTTCTGTCTGGATGTTCTATCCATAATTGAGAATAGGGTATTAAAGTCTCCTAAAACTATTGTATGGCTGTCTATTTCTCCCTTCAGTTTTGTCTATGTTTGCATGATATAATTAGATGCCCTGATGTTGGGTGCATACGTATTTATAATTGTCATAATTTCCTGATAAATTGACACCTTTATCATTATATAATGACCCTTGTCTCTTATGACAGTTGTTGACAAAGTCTATTTTATCTGAACTAAGTATTGCCAACCCTGCTCTCTTTTGGTTGCTACTGGCATGGAATATCTTTTTCCATCCCTTCACTTTCAGCCTATGTGTGTCCTTAAATACAAAATGAGTCTCTTATAGATAGCATTTGGTTGAATCTTTTTTTTAATCCATTAAGTCACACTATGTCTTTTTTTCTGTGTGTGTGAGGAAGATTAGCCCTGAGCTAACATCCGTTACCAATCCTCCTCTTTTTGCTGAGGAAGATTGGCCCTGAGCTAACATCTATGCCCATCTTCCTCTACTCTATATGGGATGCCGCCACAGCGTGGCTTGACAAGTGGTGCCTTGGTCTGCACCCAGGATCCGAACCTGCGAACCCTGGGCTACCAAAGCAGAGTGCGCAAACTTAACCGCTACACCACCGGGGGAGGCCCCCCACGCTATGTCTTTTGATTGTAGAGTTTAATTCATTTAGAGATCAAAGTAATTATTGATATTGAAGAATTTACTGTTGCTATTATGATTTTCTCTCTGATTTTCATTGTTTTGTCTTTATGTCTCTTGTAGTTTTTCATTGTGATTCATTGATATTTTTGTAGCAATTTGTTTTGATTCCTTTTTCTTTTTTGACTCTGCTATAGCTATTTTCTTTGTGGTTACCATGAAGCTTACAAAAAGCATACTCTATTTATGATAGTCTATTTGAACCTCATAACAACTTAATTTCAATTGCAGAGCTAAACTCTTCATTGATATTTTCCTTCTACCTCCTCACAGTTTACCTGTTTTTATATTGTGTATACCTTAATTAATTTTTGTATTTATACTTATTTTTAGTACTTTTGTCTTTTAAATTTTATACTACAATTAAAAGTGATTTACACACAACCGTTACAGTATTACAATATTCTGTGTTTGTGTACATATTTACCTTTACCCATGACCTTTATACTTTCATACGCTTTTATGTTGGTGTTTAGCATCTTTTTGTTTCTACATGAAAAGTTGTGTTTAGTGTTATTTGTAGGTAGTTTGACTTGTGATAAAATCCTGCAGTTTCTGTTTGTCTGGAAAAGTCTTTATCTATCCTTTGTGTCTCAGAAGGGTTTTAAACTTTTTTCTAAGAATAATGTTAAAGAGCTGAATGGTTTGAAGTTGGGGCTTAAAGAGGTACATATTGGTTTTAAACCTTTTTATTTTTAATTTGGTAGTTCCTCTCATATAGTTTCCCATCCTCAGCCGTGTGATCATTAAGGTGTGTCTACTCTTCCATCACATGGCTATTAAAATGATATGTACACAGCAATAAAATTGGTTGTGCATATTGTTCCTAATTTTCTTATGACAATTTCTTAAATATAGAATTGTTGAATCATTCCCTTCATTTTTTAAGGATAGTTTTGATGGGTACACCTTTCTTGGTTGGATGTATTTTCTTGCAGTACTTTGAATATATCATCCCATTCTCTTCTGGTCTGCAAGCTTTCTGCTGAAACATCTGCTGATAGTCTTATGGGACTTCCTTCTATGTGATGAGCTGCTTTTCAACTGCTAGTTTCAAAATTCTCTTTGTCTTTGACTTTGACAATTTGGTTATGATGTGTCTCAGTGTAGATTTCTTTCAGTCCATCCTGATGGGGTTCTTTGGGCTTCATGAATCTGCATATCCATTTCTCTCCCCAGATTTGGGACAATATTGACAACTATTTGTTTAATGAAGTTTCTACCCAGAGTGCTCTCAGAGTCCTGGGCCTGCAAACTCTCTGTCAGCAGTCTGTAGACCACTAACTGACATCGGAGGCTAAGGATCAGTTCCTGGAGTGACAACCTTGTCAGGGTTCATGCTCTCCATGGATCTCTTCACATAATCAGTGCTGGGCTCAGTTTCCATTTACCACTAGTGTTCCTTGAGGTGAAGTACTGCTCCAGACCTCTGACCCCACAATGCTTCATCCAGTCTTGATGAAGATCCTCAGATCCATCCATGCCCATGATGGGAAATTTTCATTCCACTGGGGAATTCCCAATGGGATATATATTCCCCTAAACAATGTGCAGAGGTAATCTCCTCCATCAGCCAAGATACCGAGCATGGCTCTGAATGTTCTTTTTTCTGTTTGAATCTTGACTAAGTTAGGTTTTCCCCTGGGAAAGTGGAAAGTCACCCACGATGGCTCCTCTAAGGCTATTGAAGTTTTTCTGTTTTCATCATCTGAGCCATCTTGGAGTTGTTTGCGCCCCCTCCCCACCCACTGAGTCAACACTCCAGTGCTCAGTGATGAATATCCCAGTGGTCTTTAGGCAGGGGCTGGTCTGGGTATCTTTTGCCTCAAAGACTCTTTTCATACTTTCTCATCACCCTCAAGCTACTTTGAACTCTTTCTTTGGAATGTTAATTCCCTGGGCAGTTTTAGGAACTTTCAGCTACCTTGTCTCCCTAGTGGTAGGGTCCCATTTCCATTGCATGGATTTGACATATTTGGCTACAGGCTCTTCCCCAGAGCCAACCTCCTGTTCTTGGGCCCTCAGATTCCTGCCACTTGGCATGGACATTCTGGAACTGCTGCTTCCCTTTGCGCCCATATCCAATATTTCTTTCAACACTCCCATCTGCCTGACAGTTTGGCAGTTGCTCTGTCAAAACAATCCACTGTCATTCACTTCATCTCTGAATAGTAATGCGGCAGAAACCTCCTCAAACTGACACTCTCCACCTATATCATCAGCTGAGTGGTGCCCCCAGGAAACACATGACCATGTATACCTGTGCCCTCACTCCCCTGGGGCAGCTCAGTGATGTCCCGAGGCAGATGGAGGCCAAATCGGTTAAAGTATTGAGCCTGAGGATGGGGAGGGCATTCCTAGGCCTGCCCAATCTTGAGGTTTACATCTGATCTGCACTCTTGGGAAGGTACCTCCTTGGAGCTGCCGTTGCTCAGACTCCTGAGGCCTTTCCTCCCTGTGAAGCCAGTGACCATTCGACTAGGGAATGGAAATTTTAGTAACTGCAGTCATATTTCTCTTCCTGACTCCACACTACAGGACCTTCTGCTGCTCCATCAAAACATCCACTCCTCACTGGAAAAAAATATATACCCCTCATCACATGGGAAAGGGCCCATCTCTGAGCAGATGCAATCTTCTGCATTTCCTATTGTCCGTCTCCAGTCCTGCATCCAAATCTCTTCCTTTTCCTCTTCTCTCAGGGTCCAAGAGAAAGAGGGTGGACTGAAGTCCCCACTTCTTTTTTTTTTTTTAATTTTATTTATTTATTTTTCCCCCAAAGCCCCAGTAGATAGTTGTATGTCATAGTTGCACATCCTTCTAGTTGCTGTATGTGGGACGCGGCCTCAGCATGGCCGGAGAAGCAGTACGTCGGTGCGTGCCTGGGATCCGAACCCGGGCCGCCAGCAGCGGAGCATGCGCACTTAACTGCTAAGCCACCAGGCCGGCCCTGAAGTCTCCATTTCTGAGGAGCAGAGAAAGCCAGGGCCACTTCCCTCCCCAGTGGGGATGCACCAAAAGCACCAAGAACTGAGCATCGCCTGTGAGTTCTTAGTAAATAATAGTGTGTGTGCGTGTATGTATGTGAACACACACATGTATGATATATAAGGCTCTCTAAAGCCTCTATTTTAATCAGATAACAAAAAAATAACTTTAGGTTTTGCAGATACTGTATTGAAATGAAAAGATAAATGAGGTTTAAACAATTGTCCTGCAGTTTTTAGATTGAAAGACAACAAAGAAAGAAAAGTTGTGGTTCATAGTGATCAACAGTTGGTTTCTGACCATTCTCTGTAGTCCTCTGAGCCAAAGGTCTTGTGGAAAGTCAATACAGAGCACACCAAAAACTCTCGTATATTGTTTGCTGTAAAACAAAAACAGAGACTTCATTTAGATTGTAAATTCTCTCTCATAAAGTAAAATTTTGAAAAACAAACACTTCTCATTGTTTTCCTGGGTTTGTCCACACACATCTGACAACCAAGAAAGTTAGTGCTGGAAGTAAAGTCTGAATTACCTTGCCATTTATTCTGTCATTCAGGGGACATTTATTGATGCTAAAGAGGTGCTGGTGTTTCCAAATCTTTTCCCCACCAGGGATCCCTTAATAATTTTTCTTCGTGTTTCCTGTCATTTGAAATAACTTATCCAATAAATATGCTGTGTGTGTTATCAATTTTCAACATAGAATTGTTGAATATCAGCTCAAATTCAAGGAAATGTAAATATTTTGAGCTCCTGTATGGCCTTTCATGTCAGAATATAGAGAACAGTCTGATGCCTCCACCATTACCTTTGTGGTCCACAAAATATTAGAGATGTGCTCTCCAAGCAATTAATCCATTCTAAGTTTTTTTTCCCTTGGTGAGGAAGATTAGCCCTGAGCTAACATCCATTGCCAATCTTCCTCTTTTTCCTAAGGAAGATTGGCCCTGGGCTAACATCTGTGCCCATCTTCCTCGACTTTATATGTGGGACACTGCCACAGCATGGGTTGATAACTGGTGCATAGGTCCACACCCAGCATCTGAACCTGTGAACCCTGGGCCACCAAAGCGGAGTGCACAAACTTAACCAGTACGCCACCAGGCCGGCCCCCCAATTTAGGTTTTTAAAGAAAAAATCCCATATTCCTTAATTGCAGGAGCTGTTCACCTTAAAAAATTTTAAGTATGATAAGTAGACACAACATAAAATTTACCATTTTCATCATTTTAAATATACAGTTTAATAGTGTTTAGTATATTCACTTTGTAGTGCAGCCAGTCTCTTCTTGCTAAAGTGAAACTCTACACCTGTTAAAACTACTCCCATTTTCCTCGCTACCCAATCCCTGGAAACCACTATTCTACCTTCTATTTCTATGAGATTGGCTGCTCTAGAAACCGGATATAAGTGGAGACACGCAATATTTGTCTATTTGTGACTGGCTTATTTCACTTATCACAATGTCCTCAAGGTTCATCCATGCTGTACACTGTGTCAGAATCTCCTTAGAGATGTACATGTTTCTCTTTACGCTTTTGGAAATATTTCTACATTGTCTACTCTAGAATGTTTTAAATAAAATACTAAGGTAGGGAATAAATGCTAGAAAAAAACTAAACAATATCTATTTATAATTAGAAAGAATTATTCATTGTTAAACTACTGATTGTTGTTTCCCAAAATTCCATCACCCATGGTGGATTCATACCCATGATCTGCACTTGTCATTCATGGGGTTTTTAAGTAAACAGTCAAGGAATACAATCCCTTATGCTAACAAATTTTGATTGCTTCAAAGTGCTTTTTAAATTCTTTTAATAAGATGTATGGAATCTTCCTCAGATGGAATTTTCTGGACTCTATTGAAAAATTCTTAAGAATGTTTTACGATTTGTTTCAATGAAGAAGGGGATCGTTTTTGCTGATTACTCCTACAAGTGAGGGACTTCTTAAGAATCAGATGTTTTAACATTCATAGAATACGTGTGTGTGTGTGTGTATGTGCATGTATGCACGTGTGTGTGTGTGTGCATGTGTCTGTGTGTGTGCATGTGTGTTTGTGCACATATGTGTGTGCACTGGAAAGCTGAGGTGTAGGTAAGCCTTTGCCTGAGCTTTGTTTCCTTCTTTTATCTTTATCATTTATCACTCACTAAAGATTCCACAAAGTGAAGAGGTGAATCAGCACTGGGGCCTTGATGGCTTTCTTGATGTCAAAGTATTCACATCCACCAAAAATTAAGTTCACTGAAATAAAAATAAGGCATGTTCACGGTTGCTTTGGCATAACTTGTAACAAACCTAGAGCCTGCTTCTCCCTGTCCAGTGGTTTAAAAGCACATAAGAAAAAAACAAAATTACCGTCATCTTTTCGTAATTGGCCAGAGTTTCATTTGACTGATTCAGAAAACATTGCTTCACTTCCACTACGGCCTTTGCAGTGGCAGCATCCGATACAAACTCTTGAAGAGCTGCTAGATATTCAGTCATGGACAGTGCAGGATCAATTGTATCTTCAACCACATCCTCGAGAACTGCGCAGCCAGGACCTGGGATGAAAGCATGCAAAAGTGGGCTCAGTTATGGAGGTACGGACCCCTTTTTGGGTGTACCTAGTTTTGTCATCTTCTTACATCCCGGTAGAGACATACATTCAGAGAGATTACGGTGAATGGTCTTGAGTTCTCAATTCTAGGGGAGTAAACTCAGGATCTGGGATTTTCTTTAAGTCTTAAAACATCTGCCCGCCCCCCTCCCCCACCTCCCCTCCTTCAACAGCCCAGAGAAGCCAAACACTATGTAACCATGAAAAACAAGTACACTGGAGAAATGAGATGCCCTATACAGGGGTTTGGGGACCAGGAATTCTCCCACAGGGGCCCTGACAACAACCTTTAGCTCAAGGCCTGCCCTCCCTGTCATTGCTCACCTGCATAGCAGTAAAGGGGGAGGGCCACCAGCATGAGGACTGTCACCAGTTTCATGGTGGAGGCCGCTGTTGTTGGCTGTGGTCTGATGTGGCAGGGAGATGAAGGAACTCACTCTGGAGGGGAGCACCCAGAACTCCTCCTTTTATTCTTCTGGTTGTCATCTTAATCCCTCCCATAAATGAGGAAATGTGTCACAGGATAAACCTGGCATTGGACCAGGAAACGACAGCAAGAATCAGCCAGAACCTAGCCTGCCTGTGCTCTGTTTGTAGAAATTAAGGAGGCAGAGTGTTTTGGACCCAAACTATTTTGGACCCCAAACTATTTTGGAACCGCAATAATAATACATAACAGATAACGTTAATGCAAACGTGTTTTCTAAATACTAAAGCAAATTACACCATTGTGAGCCTGTGTTGTCATCCTTGTGGTTTTTATTATTATTTTGGTTGTCATTATCTCCTCCTCCTCTCTGTCCTCTTCTTTCTCTTCTTCTTCTCCTTCTTTAAGGTACAACAATCTTCATGCCCTGTGTCTATTCCTGCTGGTTTACCATACGCCAGGGTTTGGTGCAATACCACAGACTTCCTCCAGGAGGCAGACTTCCCTCACCCATTAGACGCTTCTCTGAGGTGCTTGAAGTTTGGGAAAGTTGTTTTAACAAAGAAGAACTCACTTAGTTAACAATTTCATAAATTCATTCTATTATAAATCTATGAATTAATTTTCTTTTAGTTGTTGTTGGCTGTTTAGGGTTTTTTTCCAGTTGAAAAGGATGATTGAAAGGATGACATGAAGAAGTAGAATAACTGATTGCTTGGGGGAGGCGGTGCTGAGTGGTGGAATGGTGATGAGATCTGGGCTCATGCAGGTGTGGGTTTGAATCTTGGATGCAACACCTAATCATGAAGTGTCCTTGGGCAAGTCAAAGTGCTGGTCATTCTGAGTTTCCTTTTCCTCATTTCTAAAATGGGCATAAAAGATACTGTGCCTGGTTTTGTAAGGGCGACAGACACTCTATGTAAAAAGCCTATCACAAGGCTTAGAAAAGGATAATCATGAATAAATGGGGTTTCATCCATCCTTCCTTCCTTCCTTCCTTCCATCCATCCATCCATCCATCCATCCATCCATCCATCCATCCATCCATCCATTCATTGTTCAGCAATAACCATGAGCTTCTCCTATGACTGGGCCATTCTCTGTGCCACAGATTGAGTTGTAGGAACATGTTAGAGAAGGACCTCGCTCCGTGGAGCTCACCTCTTACCAGGGAGGAAACAAACAAGCCTACAACCGAGTGAGTGATATTGGGCAGTGACTGTGTAAGGAACACAACACAATCCCCAGGGGCAGAGTCCTGCACAGAGGTCCGGGCAAAGCTATAGGAGGAGTGACTTTTAAGCTTGGATGAGTAGACAGTGATGTCCAGGGGAAGAGCTGGGGAAGAGTGTTCTAGGCAGAGGGAACAGTAAGTACAGAGGTCTGAGAGCAGATGGCACTTGGCAAGGTAAGGAAAGTGTGCCTCTTGTTGTCAAGAAAGGGACAGGACAGTCTCATAGGAGAGAAAAGACACTTCAGTTTAAGCAGGGATGATATGAAGGTTATAGGAACTAGAGAAACAAAGTTGGCTCAGGTTAAAAAAAAAGGAACGGATGAGAGAGCCAGAGAGAAGAGTCAATAGTTAATTACCTCCGAATGTATTATTTTCTGTCTAGATTATTTGGGACTCATTTCATTCCATTGTTCAGCTGGTGCATAAGTTGCCAAGAACAATACTGATTTAGGAAAATGCTAGAAATACAGAAGAAAATTATGTTCACATGTGTGTACTTTCTTCAGTTGACCATTGTTGATGATCTTCATTCCAAAGGCAAGTGAAGGATTTAGGTAATGAAAGGGGAGATTGTGTCCTTGGCCAGGAGTTAATGGGGACTCTTCCTGGTTCCCCAGTTGTTATGGACCTGCCCTGTCACCTGCTGGGTCAGTGGGACCTTCAGAGGTTTCTTACTCAGCAAAACAAATTCCCACATCATGTACATGGTGCCCACAGTAAAGAGGTATGTTTCCTTTACTTCTTTGTTTTATCCATACAACTGATGCTGATCATTTTCAGGTAAATCAAATAATAATTCAGCTCTCAAAAGCTCATTTGCAAGTCAGTGTTTACAAGGAGAAACAAGAAACCAAAAGGTCAGAATACTTGTGTTCTGGCCTGATTTTTTCTCTTCCCAAAAGGAACTTTGACTCAGGTCCTTACATTGAGGTCAGAAAATAGAGGAGTGAAGTGGCCTTCAGTTTTGGTGTTTGTGTGACATTTATTGATCACTTACTATGACAAACTATGGTGTAGAGGTGAATTATTCACAGATTTCACCCTGAATACCTGTGTCTTGGGGTAAAGTACACAGTAAGAGGGAATTATATTTGGCCTGTCCTCAGGCTCATACATGACCTGAGATATACTCACACTAATATTTTGCTCATTTGAGGCCTTACCATACTTAATAAGAGTAATAACATTCAGTGAGAGCTATTTTTTCTCAGTGACCCATGCATTGGCAGAAAAGCCTACAAAACAGTTATTTTGCAATTGAGACGATCTTTAAGTTTTTTTTTTTTAAATTGTAAGTTACTCATACGAATCAGTCCCACAGCATTTGGGTAAGAGATGCTATATTTCTTTTTTTCACTCACTCTGTAAAACTGGTTCTATCCCTCACTTCCAAGGCTGTTGGGACATTAACCTCAGGCATGTTCTTTGGAGGTGAACCTCTTCTTCCTTAAGATCATGCTAAAGTCTAGACCAAGGGTGGAGAGTTACTTTCCCAGGGCAGAAACTTGAGGAAAGGCCCTGGTTGGGGACGTCTTGGCTGTCAGTGAGATGTCCATTGTTCATGGTGTCCAGGCCATTCCTAGACCGGGCGTCTCCCTTGCCTTGGGCTCAGCCTGGTGTTGAGATTTCACAGCTGTGTCTCTTGGTACATTTGGAATAGTCCTAGGATTGTCGTGAGGCCTGAATGAGTTACAACGTGTAAGTCTTCAGAACAGGGCTGGCACTGAGTAGGTGCTATCTACATGTCAGCTGTCAGCAATTAATTTTATAAAAATGAGAAAGTTGTTGTGCTAAACCTTGAAAGACTACTAGGACCAATTATAGACCACTGAAGACTCTGCTTCTACTTCACATTCTGTAAAAGATCTAGAGATCATCACATTCAGATCTGAAGTCCAAGTCCTAAGTTTGAAAATAAAGCACTGTATTCTCTCTCAAACATATCCTACATACTGTTGGCCTATTTTCTCAATATCCAGTACTAGCGCATGTTTACTTGTTTTCAAAATTGAATAAAACATGAGTGTCAAACAGTTACACAGCACTTACTTGATATAAGGCACTGGCGAAAATCACTTTTAATCTTCACAACAACCATCCAATGAATAAGGAAAGGTCTAAGTGAGGTGATGAAATTTATTGACCAAACTAGGGCAACTTAGAGGGTGAAAGAGGTCACTAAAAGGGTGGAATGCTGGGATAGCAACATAAACCAGGATTGTCCTGAGCAAACTGAGATGTGTGGTCACCCTCCCCACGAGCTGGGCATTTCATTTCTCCTCATCTGCCGACAATGAGACAAGAGAGGTCAAGTAAGGGCACACTTGAGCAAGGGCACACAGCTCATGGGTGGCAGATCCAGGGTAAGGAACCAGATGTTCTGGCTCAAGAGAGGTCTCAACACTATTGAGCTTCTTAGTTTGACTCTTACGGACCTTCACTTTATGGCTCAGATGGATCCTTCTGACCTTGACTCCCACAACTGCCCTGGGTGAACTCCAGGTTGATTTCCATGCAGGCCCCACAGTTTTCCTCTTGAGGCCTTTGGTTCCTGTGAACTTCCCTACCCCACTGTTCATGCCTCAGTCCCACTGAGTTCAAACTCCTTATTCATTCTTATTTTTTATTTTATTTATTTATTTATTTTTACATTTTAAATTAACTTTTAATTGAATAATAGATTTAGATTTACATAATAGTTGTAAAGATAGTACAGACAACTCCCATAAACCCCATCCAGTTTCCCCTATTATTCAGATTTATTATTATTATTATTATTTTTATTTTATTTTATTTATTTATTTATTTTTTAAATTTTTTGTTTATTGCAGTAACATTGGTTTATAACATTGTAAAAATTTCAGGTGTACATCATTGTACTTCTATTTCTGCATATATTACATCATGTTCACCACCAAAATACTAATTACAACCCATCACCACACACATGTACCCAATTATCCCTTTCACCCTCCTCCCTCCCCTCTTCCCCTCTGGTAACCACCAATCCAATCTCTGTCCCTATGTGTTCGTTTATTGTTATTATCTACTACTTAATGAAGGAAATCATACGGTATTTGACCTTCTCCCTCTGACTTATTTCACTTTGCATTATACCCTCAATGTCCATCCATGTTGTCACAAATGGCTGGATTTCATCGTTTCTTATGGCTGAGTAGTATTCCATTGTGTATATATACCACATCTTCTTTATCCATTCGTCCCTTGATGGGCACTTAGGTTGCTTCCAAGTCTTGGCTACTGTGAATAACGCTGCAATGAACACAGGGGTGCATGTAACTTTGCAAATTGGTGTTTTCAAGTTCTTTGGGTAAATACCCAACAGTGGAATAGCTGGATCATATGGTAGTTCTATCCTTGATTTTTTGAGGAATCTCCATACTGTTTTCCATAGTGGCTGGACCCGTTTACACTCCCACCAGCAGTGTATGAGAGTTCCCTTCTCTCCACATCCTCTCCAACACATGTTGTTTCCTGTCTTATTAATTATAGCCATTCTGACGGGCGTGAGGTGATATCTCATTGTAGTTTTGATTTGCATTTCCCTGATAGTTAGTGATTTTGAACATCTTTTCATGTGTCTGTTGGCCATCTGTCTATCTTCTTTGGAGAAATGTCTGTTCAGGTCTTTTGCCCATTTTTTAATTGGGTTGTTAGTTGTTTTGTTGTTGAGATGCATGAGTTCTTTATATATTTTGGAGATTAAGCCCTTATCAGATGTATGGTTTGCAAATATCTTCTCCCAATTGTTAGGTTGTCTTTTCGTTTTGTTGATGGTTTCCTTTGCTGTGCAGAAGCTTTTTAGTTTGATGTAGTCCCACTTGTTTATTTTTTCTATTGTTTCTCTTGCCCGGTCAGATGTGGTGTTTGAAAAGATGTTGCTAAGACCGATGTCGAAGAGCATACTGCCTATGTTTTCTTCTAGAAGTTTCATAGTTTCAGGTCTTACATTCAAGTCTTTAATCCATTTGGAGTTAATTTTTGTGTATGGTGTAAGGTAAGGGTCTACTTTCATTTTTTTGCATGTGGCTATCCAGTTTTCCCAACACCATTTGTTGAAGAGACTTTCTTTTCCCCATTGTATGTTCTTGGCTCTTTTGTCAAAGATTAGCTATCCATAGACGTGTGGGTTTATTTCTGGGCTTTTGATTCTATTCCATTGATCTGTGTGTCTGTTTTTGTGCCAGTACCATGCTGTTTTGGTTACTACAGCTTTGTAGTATATTTTGAAATCAGGGAGTGTGATACCTCCAGCTTTGTTCTTTTTTCTCAGGATTCCTTTAGCTATTTGGGGTCTTTTGTTGTTTCATATAAATTTTAGGATTCTTTGTTCTATTTCTGTGAAAAATGTTGTTGGAACTTTGATAGGGATTGCATTGAATCTATAGATGGCTTTAGGAAGTATGGACATCTTAACTATGTTAATTCTTCCAATCCAAGAGCACGGAATATCTTTCCATTTCTTTGATCTTCTTCAATTTCTTTCAGAAATGTTTTATAGTTTTCGCTGTACAGATCTTTCACCTCTTTGGTTAAGTTTATTCCTAGGTATTTTATTCCTTTTGTTGCAATTGTAAATGGGATGGTATTCTTAATTTCTCTTTCTGCTACTTCGTTGTTAGTGTATAGAAATGCAACTGATTTTTGTATGTTGATTTTGTATCCTGCAACTTTACCATATTCGTTTATTACTTCTAAAAGTTTTCTGGTGGATTCTTTAGGGTTTTCTACATATAAAATCATGTCATCTGCAAATAGTGACAGTTTCACTTCTTCCTTTCCAATTTGGATCCCTTTTATTTCTTTCTCTTGCCTGATTGCTCTGGCTAGGACTTCCAGTACTATGTTAAATAGGAGTGGTGACAGTGGGCATCCTTGTCTGGTTCCTGTTCTTAGAGGGATAGCTTTCAGTTTTTCACCATTGAGGATGATATTAGCTGTGGGTTTGTCATATATGGTCTTTATTATGTTGAGGTACTTTCCTTCTATCCCCATTTTATTCAGAGTTTTTATCATAAATGGATGCTGTATCTTGTCAAATGCTTTCTCTGCATCTATTGAGATGATCATGTGATTTTTGTTCTTCATTTTATTAATGTGGTGTATTACATTGATTGATTTGTGAATGTTAAACCATCCCTGCATCTCTGGAATAAATCCCACTTGATCATGGTGTATAATCTTTTTAATGTATTGTTGTATGCGATTTGCTAGTATTTTGTTGAGGATTTTCGCATTGATGTTCATCAGTGATATTGGCCTGTAATTTTCTTTTTTTTGTGTTGTCCTTGTCTGGTTTTGGTATCAGGGTAATGTCAGCTTCGTAGAATGAGTTAGGGAGCTTCCCCCCCTCCTCAATTTTTTGGAAGAGTTTGAGAAGGATAGGTATTAAGTCTTCTTTGAATGTTTGGTAGAATTCACCAGGGAAGCCGTCTGGTCCTGGACTTTTATTTTTGGGGAGGTTTTTGATTACTGTTTCAATCTCCTTACTGGTGATTGGTCTATTCAAATTCTCTACTTCTTCTTGATCCAGTTTTGGAAGGTTGTATGATTCTAAGAATTTATCCATTTCTTCCAGATTGTCGAATTGGTTGGCATATAACTTTTCATAGTATTCTCTTATAATCTTTTGTATTTCTGAGGTGTCTGTTGTAACCTCTCCTCTTTCATTTCTGATTTTACTTATTTGTGCCTTCTCTCTTTTTTCTTGGTGAGTCTAGCTAAAGGTTTGTCAATTTTGTTGATCTTTTCAAAGAACCAGCTCTTGGTTTTATTAATTTTTTCTATTGTTTTTTTGGTCTCTATTTCATTTATTTCTGCTCTGATTTTTATTATTTCCCTTCTTCTACTGATTTTGGGCTTTGTTTGTTCTTCTTTTTCCAGTTCCTTTAGGTGCATTGTTAGATTGTTTATTTGAGATTTTTCTTGTTTGTTGAGATAGGCCTGTATCGCTATAAACTTCCCTCTTAGAACCGCTTTTGCTGTATCCCATAAATTCTGGCATGTCGTATTTTCATTTTCATTTGTCTCCAGGTATTTTTTTGATTTCTTCTTTGATTTCTTCGTAGCATTTTGTTTAATCTCCAAGTATTTGTGGCTTTTCTGATTTTCTTCCTATAGTTGATTTCTAGTTTCACACCGTTGTGGTCAGAAAAGATGCTTGGTATTATTTCAATCTTCTTAAATTTATGGAGACTTGTTTTGTGGCCTAATATGTGATCAATCCTGGAGAATGTTCCATGTGCATTTGAAAAGTACGTGTATTCTTCGGTTTTTGGATGGAATGCTCTGTATGTATCTACTAGGTCCATCTGTTCTAGTGTGTCATTTAAGACCAATGTTTCCTTATTGATCTTCTGTTTGGATGATCTATCCGTTGGTGTAAGTGGAGTGTTAAAGTCCCCTACCATTATTGTGTTACTGTCTATTTCTGTCTTTATGTCTGTTAATAATTGCTTTATATATTTAGGTGCACCTACATTGGGTGCGTAGATATTTACAAGTGTTACATCCTCTTGTTGGATTGTTCCCTTGATCATTATGTAATGCCCTTCTTTGTCTCTTTTTACAGTTTTTGTTTTAAAGTCTATTTTGTCTGATATGAGTACTGCTACCCCAGCTTTCTTTTCATTGCCATTTGCGTGGAGTATCTTTTTCCATCCCTTCACTTTCAGTTTGTGAGTGTCTTTAGGTCTGAAGTGTGTCTCTTGTATGCAGCATATATATGGGTCTTGTTTTTTTATCCAGTCAGCCACCCTATGCCTTTTAATTGGAGCATTTAGTCCATTGACGTTTAAAGTAGCTATTGATAAGTATGTACTTACTGCCATTTTTTAACTTTTTTTTTTCTCAGTGTTTTAGTAGTCCTTCTCTGGTCCTTACTTCTTCTATACAGAATTGATGGTCTCTTTAGTTTGACCTCTGTCTGAAAGCTGTACTCTTTAACTCCCCTCCTCCCTCCTTTTATGTTTTTGATATCATATCTAACCTCTTTTTTGTGCATTTGTATCCATTACGTTCTAATCATGGAAATAGATAATTTTTCCTATTTGTGGTCTTCTCTTTTCCCCTTAAATCAGTCCCTTTAACATTTCTTGTAGCACTGGTTTCTTGGTGACAAACTCCTTTAATTTTTGCTTATCTGGGAAAATTTTGATCTCTCCTTCCATTTTGAATGATAACCTTGCTGGGTAGAGTATTCTTGGCTGTAAGTTTTTTCCTTTTAGCACTTTAAATATATCGTGCCATTCTCTTCTAGCCTGTAAGGTTTCTGCTGAGAAGTCAGCTGATAGCCTTATGGGGTTTCCTTTGTATGTAACTTGACATTCTCTTGCGGCTTTTAGGATTCTCTCTTTATCTTTAATTCTGGACATTTTGAATATGATGTGTCTTGGTGTGGGCCTCTTTGGGTTTATCTTGTTTGGGGCTCTCTGTGCTTCCTGTACCTGGATGTCTGTTTCCTTCCTTAGGTTAGGGAAGTTTTCATCTATTATTTCTTGAAATAGATTCTCTGCCCCCTTGTCTCGCTCTTCTCCTTCCGGGACACCTATAACACGGATGTTAGTGCGCTTGATGTTGTCCCAGATGTCCCTTAGACTGTCCTCACTCTTTTTAATTCTTTTCTCTTTTACCTGTTCACCTTGGGTAATTTCTTCTAGTCTTTCTTCCAGCTCACAGATCCGTTCTTCTGTATCCTCTACTCTGCTTTTGAGTCCCTCTAATGAATTTTTCATTTCCAGTATTGTATTCTTCATTTCTGATTGGTTCTTTTTTATATCTGCCATTTCTTTGTTGACATTCTCACTGAGTTCATCTATTCTTCTCCCCAGATCAGTGAGCATCCTTAACACTCTTAGTTTGAACTCTCTGTCGGGTAGGTTGCTCATTTCTGTTTCGCTTAGTTCCTTTTCTGGGGTTTTGTCCTCTTCCCTTACTTGGAATGTATTCTTTTGCCTCCTCATTTTGCCTCTTTCCCTATGCTTGTGTCTACGTATTAGGTAGGTCAGCCATGTCTCCTGCTCTTGGATAGGTGACCTTATGTAAGTGATGCCTTAGGAGGCTTCCAGTGTGTTTCCCTCAGTTCTCAATGTTCCAGGGGTGGCCCCTATGTGGGCTACATGTGTCCTTCTATTGTGGCCTGTTAGCTCTCCCTATAGGCGTCCAGGGAGGCTGAGTTATGCTCCTGGCCAGCTGTTGTAATGCTCAGCTGCTTGTAGTTGTTGTGGGCCCTTCAGTCTCTTTATCATGTGTGGGGCTCCCCAGCACAATTGGCTGTAAGTTCTAATACCACATTTGTGTTGCAGTATTTCTTTTAACTGAGTAGGCCCCCAGCGTGGCAGGTTGTTAAGCTCAGGGCCTTACAATTGCTGTAAACCTCTAGCCTATTATGTCTCTTGTCAGCTCTCTGAGGATTGCAGCTGGTTGGGGCTGGCCTTAGGCACAGGAGCACCCAATTGTTTCAGGCTTTGGAAGGTTGGGCCAACCTCCTATGTGGGTCTTTGAGAAGCACAAGTCTTCTGCAGCTGACAAGCCCTGTTGCCCACAGGTCCACACACACAGTCAACACAGTCCTGCCCCGTGTGAGCGCCCCGACCTCCCCAAGTGGACCCAGTCTCTCCACGGCGGGAGCCCCACATACTCCGCCACCGCCCCACACTCTCCACCCGCTCCTTGTGCACACCCTGCCCCGCTCAAGTCGGCTCAGTTGCCAGGCCACAGAGAATCCAGTCACCAATCTATGCAGGCCCACACGTTGCCTGAGGGCTTGTTGTTGGGTGGGGCCAGTCTCTAGGGTGGGCTGCCTGCCCTGGCTGAGCTGGATTAAATCGGTGCTCTAGCGGGTGGAGCAGACCCTGGGCTAGCAGGCCTCAGGGAGAACTCCAATGGCGTCTGTGTCAGCACGCTCACACCAGGCCACAACAATGGCCGCCGCCAATGTCCCAGTCCCTGGAGAGGTCTCACCCCTCACCGAGATGCACTCAGGGCCTATTAGGTGAGTCTCTTGTCACCAAAGCACTGTGCACCTTTCTTTCTGGTGATTTTAGGATGCTTTCTGGAACGGGTGAGTTTGTGCGTTGGCCCTTTAAGAGCCAGTTTTAGTTTCTTTGTGAACCGGGTTTTCTGGGGGTGCTCCCCAATGCTTTAGTAGCAGGCAAAGTCAGATATTATGCCGCTGGTCTCGATTGTGCTGGGTCCACAAAATGCCCACAGCAGGGGCGCTCCCCGGCTCAGGACCCCGCGCCTCCAGGGAGGGTGCATACCTGTGAGCTGCTGCCAGCGGCCGTGAAGCTGGCAGCTTGTGAAGGCGGTGTTTTTCCTCTCCAGAAGGGAGTCTCTGCCTCTTCTACCCCAGTTAGGATTGTCCGTTGTTGCAGGAGTTCCTCTTATCCAGTTTTCAGTTCTGTCTCAGGGGTAATTTTTCCACGAGTAGTTGTAAATTGGCTGTGTCCACGGGAGGAGGTGAGTTCAGAGTCTGCCTACGCCGCCATCTTGACTCCGCCCTCCTCCTTATTCATTCTTGATGCCACATCCAAGACAGCCCACTTCTTGTGCCCTTTCCTGGTCCCTGAATCTCTGGGGGTCTCTACCTTCCCAGGACGCTGTGGTTCTCCATGTGCAGCTCTCTCCTGACAGCCTAGGGCACGATCCTACGGCCCATTCCTCCCTGTTCATGTTCCTTCAGGGCATGGCTCTGCACCTCTGGTATTTGTGTGACGACAGGGAGCAGTAGGTGCTTAATTAATTGTTGTGTAACTGCTTCTTATGACATTTTGAATCTTTACAAAAAATTCACTGATAATAGTACATGTTTTGTTATTAGGTATATTTAGACAGAGAAGATCATTTAAATTAGAATCATTAGTAAAGGCAGGGTTCAAACCCAACACAAAAACCAGGCGTTGATCTGAAATCACCTTCTGCATGTTCCTGGATGAGGACTTTGGAGTCACAATAGGAGGGGACAGGTGAGGAGAGGAGGAAGTTGGACCCATCAAGGACTGGGCCACCTCAGTGTCTCTGTTTCCCAGAAGTCCATTACCTTGATCCAATGTAACCCGGATCCATCTAATGACTTGGGGCAAGGAGCCGGATTTGGAAGCTGATCCAGGATCAGGTATCACCTGTGGCTAATTCTCCTTGGCTCATTCACTAAAACTATGAATTTCACACAATGTGACACTTCGAAAAAATGTGTGGTTAAATATTTAACCCTGAGGGCTGGCCCCGTGGCTTAGCGGTTAAGTGCGTGCACTCTGCTACTGGTGGCCTGGGTTCGGATCCCGGGCATGCACCAACGCATCGCTTCTCCGGCCATGCTGAGGCCACATCCCACATACAGCAACTAGGAGGATGTGCAACTATGACATAAAACTACCTACTGGGGCTTTGGGGGAATAAAAAGAGGAGGATTGGCAATAGATGTTAGCTCAGAGCTGGTCTTCCTCTGCAAAAAGAGGAGGATTAGCACAGATGTTAGCTCAGGGCTGATCTTCCTCACACATACAAAAAAAATTATTTAACCCTGAAACATATGTGATAGCTCATATGGTTTGTTAGATATCTATACCATTGTCTTCTCTATTCAGTTAGCAATTTTCCCTCCACTGCATGCTCACATTTTCTTGCTAAACCGTCAGCATCCACAGTTGTGAACCTCTGGTCCTTAGGCGCATTACGAAGGGTGTGTGGGGGACCTGATTTAAGAACTTCCAGTTGTTCGAGCAGTGATTCCCTTCTGGTGCTGATTTACTCCCTCCTTCCACCCACCCCTGTGGACAATGTCAATGTCTAGAGATGTTTGTGGTGTCTCTGTAGAATGGGTAGTTTGCTACTGGCATCAAGTGGGTAGAGACCAGGGATGCTGCTAAACAACCTGTGATGCTCAGGACATCAACTCTAAAAAGCAGTCTTTGACGTCTAGTGTCAGTAAAGCCATGGTTGAGATACCATGTCATAGAGAAATATCTAAAGCATTGGCCCTTGTGGTGAAAGGTCAGTAGTACTAGGTAGCCTCATACAGTGGACAGTGAGTGGAGCCCCAGTGCAGACAGAGGCTGGCAGGAGTGTGGGCATCTGTATCCTCTAGTGTGCGGAGCTCAGCTTCATGGCTGTGCCTCTGCTTGGGTGCTCCCCACACTTTCTCCATTCCCATCATCCTCATCTACTTTGTCCTTCAAGATTCAGCTCAGTCATTACCGCCTCACAAAGTCTTCCTTCCTGGAGAATACACAGCTCATAAGAGCTTTGTTCTGCCTTGAATTTCTATAGGCCTTTAATTTCTATGATTATGCCTCATTCTCAGTGATATGCCTCATCTCTTTCTTCAGTACTCTGTCTTATGTCTTACCATTTAGGATGGTAATTAATTCTTAAGGAAATCCATTAATGCTTTTGATAAAATACATCAAGTTTCTCCTAAGTTTGGTGAAGCGTAGATTCTAAGTTGACCTCACATAATTTGCTGCATCATAACCTATTTTTTGCCAAATTTTGCCCCTGCCATTTTTTTTTTTGAGAAGGATCAGCCCAGGGCTAACATCTGTTACCAATCCTCCTCCTTTTTTTCTGAGCAAGATTGGCCTTGGGCTAACATCCGTGCCAATCTTACTCTACTTTATGTGGGATGCCGCCACAGCGTGGCTTGATGAATGGTGCGTAGGTCTACACGGGATCCAAACCTGCCAACCCCGGGCCACCCAAGCAGAGCACACGAACTTAACCACTATGCCACTGGGCTCACCCCCTGCCATTTTTTTTTTGCCCTTTTTTTCCTATCCTGTCCTTCCTTTTCATTTCTGTCTTACAACTTCCTGTATTTTTCAGAATTTTTATTTTAAAATAGTGATATAGGAGCATTGTTCAAGAGGAAAATATTGAAAAAGAGCTCCAATGATAAGCACTAGACCCCTGTCCATTCCTATCCACACCACGTTGTCTCATACTCACCTACAACTCCTTTACTGTATTGCATGGTTCTGACATTTTCTAAATATTGCTTTTAACAGTTCTCTCCTGATTCATCTATAAAAACCTATGTTATATCCTGTGCTTAATGGATTCCATGCTTTATCTTTATTGATCCAGTCCTTTTTGGTAGAACATATCCTCTGACATCACTTGAGAAAAAGCTCATTGGAGATAAAACTTTTGAAGATTTTCACTTCTGAAATATCTTTATTTATCTTCATGCTTAAGTGATATTTGACTGCATATAGAGTCATATTCATATACAATTATAGGTTGGAGCCTCTGAATGTTTAGTATAGTCCTGTGTCTTCTCGTCGTTGTGTTCATTTGATTTATATTCCCCATCCTTGGATATGACTTGGTGTTTCTTTCTGAAAGAAATACCTATCTTTTTCAGTGTAATGTTCCAAAAAAATCACAAAGATGTGTTTTTATATGAGGAGTAACTGGGCTGTTCAATTTCATAGACTTCGTTTTTAGGAAATTTTCTTTTAATATTTTTTTGGTGATCATCTTCCCACCATTGTCTCCCTCATGTGGAATCCTATTAGTTGGACATCCTGGATGGGTTCTTTAGAAGTCTTTTCTTTCATATTTCTTTATTTTTTCCAATACAAATACAGTCATGCACCACATAGTGATGATTTGGTAGACCACATGATAGACCACATATACGACAGTGGTCCCGTAAGATTAGTACCGCATAGAATAGGTGTGTAGTAGACTACACCATCTAGCTTTGTGTAAGTACAATTATAACGTTTGGAAAACAATGAAATTGCCTAATGACACAGTTCTCAGAATGTTTCCTCATCGTTAAGCCGTGGATGACTGTATACCACTTTTGTTCCACTATTTTACTTGCCTTTCAACTTTTTTTATTATTTTTTCCAGCTGCCATAATTTTAATTTTTCCAGAGCTCTCTGTTGTACTTTAAAAGAGATTGAGTAATTTAATAAACAGATTTTAGTAATCTGGACTTTAAAAAAAATAATTTTATTGAGATCTCATTGGTTTATAACATTGTATAAATTTCAGGTGTACATTATTATATTTCAGCTTCAGTAGACTGCATCGTGTTCACCACCAAAAGTCTAATTTCCATCCGTCACCATACGTATGTGCCCTTTACTCCTTTTGACCTCCCCCCTCCGTTTTCTGGTCTGGTAACCACCAATCTGTTCTCCTTATCTATGTGTTTGACTATCTTCCAAATATGAGTGAAATCATATGGAATATGTCTTTCTCTGTCTTATTTCACTTAGCATGATACCCTCAAGGTCCATCCATGTTGTTGCAAATGGCACGATTTTGTCTTTTTTATGACTGAGCAGTATTCCATTGTATATATCCACCACATCTTCTTTAGCCATTCATCTGTTGAGGGGCACTTGGCTTACTTCCAAGTCTTGGCTATTGTGAATAATGCTGTGATGTACATAGAGGTGCATATATCTTTTTCAATTAGTGTTTTCATGTTTTGTGGCTAAATACCCAGAAGTGGAATAACTGGATCATATGGTATTTCTATTTTTTTTGTTGTGGTAACATTGGTTTATAACATTATTTAAATTTCAGGTGTACATCATTATATTTCGATTTCTTTGTAGATTACATCATGTTCATTACCCAAAGACTAATTACATTCCTTCACCACACACGTGCCAAATCATCCCTTTCACCCTCCTCCCTCCCTCCTTCCCCTCTGGTAACCACCAATCCAATCTCTGTCTCTATGTGTTTGTTGCTGTTTTTCTCTTCTATTTATGAGTGAGATCATACAGTATTTGACTTTCTCCCTCTGACTTATTTCGCTTAGCATAATACCCTCAAGGTCCATTCATGTTGTCACAAATGGCCAGATTTCATCCTTTTTTATGGCTGAGTAGTATTCCATTGTGTATATACACCACATCTTCTTTATCCATTTGTCAATTGATGGGCACCTAGGTTGGTTTCAAGTCTTGGCTATTGTAAACAATGCTGCAATGAACGTAAAGTGCATATCTTTACACATTTGTGTTTTTGTGTCCTTTGGATAAATACCCAGCAGTAGGATAGCTGGATCATATAGTAGTTCTATTCTTAATTTTTTGAGGAACCTCTATACTGTTTTCCATAGTGGCTGCACTAGTTTGCACTGCCACCAGCAGTGTGTGAGTGTTCCCTTTTCTCCACATCCTCTCCAACACGTCTTGTTTCCTGTCCTATTAATTATAGCCATTCTGACGGGAGTGAGGTGATAACTCATTGTACGTTTGATTTGCATTTCCCTGATAGCTAATGATGTTGAACATCTTTTCATGTGCCTGTTGGCCATCTGTATATCTTCTTTGGAGAAATGTCTGTTCAGATATTTCGCCCATTTTTAAACTGGGTTGTTAATTTTGTTGTTGTTGTTGAGATGCATCAGTTCTTTATAGATTTTGGATATTAACTTCTTATCAGATATATGGTTTCCCAATATCTTCTCCCAATTGTTAGGTTGTCTTTTCATTTTGTTGGTGATTTCCTTTGCTGTACAGAAGCTTTTAATTTGATGTAGTCTCATTTGTTTATTTTTTCTATTGTTTCCCTTGCCTGGTCAGACACTGTTCTTGAAAATATGCCACTAAGACTGATGTCGAAGAGCATACTTCCTATGTTTTCTTCTAGAAGTTTCATGGTTTCAGGTCTTACGTTCAAGTCTTTGATCCATTTTGAGTTAATTTTTGTGTAAGACAATGGTCTACTTTCATTCTTTTGCAGTTGGCTGCCCAGTTTTCCCAACATTGTTTATTGAGGAGACTTTCCTTTCTCCATTGCATGGTCCTGGCTCCCTTGTCAAAAATTAGCTGTCCGTAGATGTGTGGGTTAATTTCTGGACTCTCAATTCTGTTCCACTGATCTGTATGTCTGTTTTTGTGCCAGAAACATGCTATTTTGATTACAGTGGCTTTGTAGTATATTTTGAAGTCAGGGAGTATGATACCTCCAGCTTTGTTCTTTTTTCTCAGGATTCCTTTGGCTATTCGGGGTCTTTTGTTGTTCCATGTAAATTTCAGGATTCTCTGTTCTATTTCTGTGAAAAATGTTGTTGGAACTTTGTAGGGATTGTGTTGAATCTGTAGATTGCTTTAGAAAGTATAGACATTTTCACTATGTTAATTCTTCCAATCTAAGAGCATGGAATATGTTTCCATTTCTTTGTGTCTTCCTCAATTTCTTTCAACAATGTTTTACAGTTTCACTGTACAGGTCTTTCACCTCTTTGTTTAACTTTATTCCTAGGTTTTTAAAAAAAATTTTTTGTTTTGAGGAAGGTTCATCCTACGCTAACATCTGTTGCCAATTCTTCCTCTTTTTCTTTTTTTTTTCTCCCCAAAGCCCCAGCACAGGGTTTTATATCACAGTTGTAGAGTTGTAGCTCTTCTATGTGGGATGCCACCTCAGCATGGCTTGATGAGCAGTGAGTAGGTCCTCGCCAGGATCTGAACTGGCAAACCCTGTGCTGCCAAAGCAGAATGCGCAAACTTAACTGGTATGCCACCAGGCTGGCCTCTATTTTTAGGTATTTTATTCTTTTTGTTGTGATTGTAAATGGGACTGTATTCTTAATTTCTCTTTCTGCTGCTTCGTTCTTAGTGTATAGAAATGCCACTGATTTTTGTATGTTGATTTTGTATCCTGCAACTTTACCATATTCATTTATTGTTTGTAAAAGTTTTTTGGTGGATTATTTAGAGTTTTCTATATACAAAATCATGTCATAGCAAATAGTGACAGTTTCATGTCTTCCTTTCCAGTTTGGATCCCTTTTGTTTCTTTTTCTTGTCTGACTGCTCTGGCTAGGACTTCCAATACAGTGTTAAATAAGAGTGGTGAAAGTGGGCATCCTTATCTGGTTCCTGTTCCTAGAGGATTAGCTTTCATTTTTCACTGTTGAGTACAATGTTGGCTGTGGGTTTGTCATATTTTGTCATGTGGGTATTTTCCTTCTATACCCATTTTATTGAGAGTTTTTTTTATCATAAATGGCTGTTGGATATTGTCAAATGCTTTCTCTGCACCTATTGAGATGATCGTGTGATTTTTATTTCTCATTTTGTTAATGTGGTGTATCACATTGATTGGTTTGTGGATGTTGCACCATCCCTGCATCCCTGGAATAAATCCTACTTGATCATGGCATATGATCCATTTAGTGTATGTTCGTATTTGATTTACTAATATTTAGTTGAGGATTTTTGTATCTATGTTCATCAGTGATATTGGCCTGTAATTTTCCTTTTTTGTGTTGTCCTTGTCTGGTTTTGGTATCATGGTAATGTTGGCCTTGTAAGATGAGTTAGGAAGCATCCCATCATCTTCAATTTTTTGGAAGAGTTTGAGAAGGATAAGTATTAAGTCTTCTTTGTATGTTGGTAGAATTCACCAGGGAAGCCGTCTGGTCCTGGATTTTAGTTTTTTGGGAGGTTTTTGATTACTATCGGAATCTCTTTACTGGTGAATGGTCTATTCAGATTCTCTATCTCTTTTTCATTCAGTTTTGGGAGGTTGTATGATTTGAAGAATATATTCATTTCTTTTAGGTTACCCTATTTTTTGGCGGATAAGCTTTTCATAGTAATCTCTTATAATCCTTTGTATTTCTCTGATCTCCATTGTAATTTCTGCTCCTTCATTTTGATTTTGTTTATTTGAGACTTTTCTCTTTTTTCCTTAGTGAGTCTGGCTAAGGATTTGTCAATTTTGTTTCTCTTTTCAAAGAACCAGCTCTTAGTTTCATTGATCCTTTCTACTGTTTTTTTATTCTCTATTTCATTTATTTCTTCTCTGATTTTTAGTGTCCTTTATTCTATTGATGTGGGCTTTGTTTGTTCTTCCTTTTCTAGTTCTTTTAGGTATAGTGTTAGATTCTTTATTTGAGATTTTTCTTGTTTATTGAAGTATGGCTATATTACTATATATATGGCTATATAGCAATATATGCTATATTGCTTCCCTTTTAGTACCACTTTTGCTGTATCCCATAAGTTTTGGTATGTTGTGTTTCCATTTTCATTTGTCTCCAGGTATTTTTTGATTTCTCCTTTGATTTCTTCATTGATCTGTAGTTGTTCAGTAGCATTTTGTTTAATCTCCACATATTTGTGACTTTTCCAGCATTTTTCTTGTAGTTGATTTTTAGCTTCATACCGTTGTGGTTAGAAAAGATGCTTGATATGATTTCAATATTCTTGAATTTATTGAGGCTTGTTTTGTTTCCCAACATGTGGTCTATCTTTTAGTTTGTTCCATGTACACTTGAGAAGAATGTGCATTCTGTTTTGGGGATGGAACATTGTATATATATCTATCATGTCCATCTGGTATTCAAGGCCACTTTTTCCTTGTTGACTTTCTGTCTGGATGATCTATTCGTTGACGTAAGTGGGGTGTTAAAAGTCCCCTGCTATTATTATGTTGCTGTCAGTTTCTCCCTTTAGGTCTGTTAATAGTTGCTTTATGTACTTTGGTGCTCCTATGTTAGGTGCATATATATTAATAACTATTATGTCTTCTTGGTGGAATGTCCCTTTTATCAATATATAATGTCCATCTATATCCCTTGTTATATTTTTTGTCTTGAAGTCTGTTTTGTCTGATATTAGTATGGCCACACCTGCTTTCTTTTGGTTGCCATTTGCTTGGAGAATCATCTTTCATCCCTTTACTCTGAGCCTATGTTTGTCTTTAGAGCTGAGCTCTGTCTTCTGGAGGCAGCATATTGTTGGGTCTTGTTTTTTAATCCATCCAGCTACTCTATGTCTTTTGATTGGTGAATTCAATGCATTTACATATAGAGTGATTATTGACATATAAGGGATTAATACTGCCATTTTATCTTTTGTTTTCTGGTTGTTCAGTATTGTCATTTTTTATTTTCCCTTGTATTTCTGTCTGCCATTTCAGTTTGGTCATTTTCTGTGATGTTTTTCTCAGTTATCTCTTTATTTATTAACTTTTGACTCTGCTCTGATTTTTTATTCTGTGGTTGCCATGAGGTTTGTATAAAAGATCTCATAGATGAGATAGTCCTTTTTCTGCTGATAGCATCTTATCTCCATTAGCCTATGCAGCTTCCATCCTTTTCCTCTTCCCCTTCTGTGTTTTTCTGCCACAAATTCTTCTTTTTTTGTGTTGTGAGTTTGTGACCAAATTGGAGTGGTTATAGTTGTTTTTGATGCTTTCTTTCCCTTTATCTTTTAATTACGTGTATACTAACCTATTATTATGCAGAGTTGCAATTTTCTCATTCTGTCTGCCTGTTTATCAACTAGCTCAAAGCTTTGTAAACTTTTGCCTTTTTGTTTGAGGTAGAAGGGCTCCTTTATTCATTGCTTGTAAGGCAGGTCTATTGGTGACGATCTCCCTCAGATTTTGTTTGCCTGGGAAAGCTTTTATTTCTCTTTCATCTCTGAAAAATATCTTTGCTGAATGGGGTATTCTTGGACAATAGTTCTTGTGTTTCAATACTTTGAATATGTCATTCCACTCTCGCCTTGCTTGTAGAATTTCTGCTGAGAAATTCACTGAAAGCCTGATGGGGGTTTCTTTGTCGGTTATTTTCTTCTCTCTGGCTACCCTTAATATTCTTTCTTTGTCCTTGACTTGACAGTTTTAATATTATATGCCTTGTAGAAGGTCTTTTTGCATTGAGATAAATAGGAGTTCTATTAGCTTCCTGTACTTGCATGTCCAGTTCCTTCCCCGGGTTTGGGAAGTTCTCAGGCATTATTTATTTTAATAAGCTCTGTGTTCCTTTGTCTCACTCTTCTTTTTCTAGAATACCTATCATCTTTTCTGTTACTTTTCCTAATTGAGTCAGATATTTCCCATAGAATTTCTTCATTTTTTAAAAAATGTTAGTTGTCTCTCCTCTTCCACCTGAATCATTTCTAGATTTCTATCTTCAAGCTCACTAATTCTCTCTTTCATACGGTCTTCTCTATTTTTAATGTTTTCTACTTTATTTTTCATCTCATTAACTGTGTTCTTCATCTCCAGAATTACTGTTTGTTTTCTTTTTGAGTTTCAATTTCTTTAGTGATGTACTCCTTCTGTTCATTAATTTTATTCCTGATTTCTGTGAACTGCCTTTCTAATTTTTCTTGTAATTCATTGAGTTTTTTCATGACAGCTGTTTTGAATTCTCCGTCAATTAGATTATAATCTTCTGTGATGTCAAGTTTGGGTTTGGGAGAGTTGTCATTTTCTTTCTTTTGTTACTATGTTACTGTAGTTCTTCATGGTACTTGATGACTTGATCCTTTTCTGGCACATTTGTGGTAGTAACCACCTTTCTTATGTGGATAAGGCTTTGGTTACTTTGGTTCTGAGCTGCTTCTGATTGTATTTGAGAGTCTGCACTTTCCATGCCCCACTGCCCCTGCCAGAGGTCCTGTCAGTACCCGCCTTGTGCTACTTAGTCTCTGAGGATGCTGGTGTCTTGCTGTTTATGATGTCACTGCAGTCTCAGGAGTTGCCAACCTGGGGTCACCAAGTTGCCAGAAACTCTGCTTCTTCTAGGTTACCTGGGTCTCATGTTCCCTCACTGGCTTTCCACAAGTTCACTTAGGACTCAAATGCTACTCCCCTGTACACCACTAGTGCTGCTGTTCCTCAGTTATCTGGGTGTGCTGGCAGCACCACTGCCAGGAGCACTTGGTTCGTGGGTGTTGTTGCCCCTGCTGGGGGCCTGGGGAGCTGGGGACTTGTGTGCAACTCCTGCTTCTGATAGAGCTGGTGTAAGGGGTGCTGGGGATTGGGACATGGGTGCTGCTGTGGTTCCTCAAGCCTCATGTTGCAGGTGCCACCTGTCACCACTGGGTGGGGCAGGAGATAAGCAGGGAGTGAGTGCCATTGATGCTCACCCTTGCTGCCTATGGTCACTGGAACTATCCAGTATGTTTTGCAAACTCAGGTTTAGAGTACCCACCTTACTGGAAATATGTGAGTTTTGGAAACTATCTCCAATGTTGGAAAGCCAGGCTTCTGCTGGGGGAAGGAAAAGGGGTTTTGTCACTGACTCTGCTCTGCATCCTGAATCCTCAGAATGTGTGCACCATTGACTACTGCTTCGGGTCAGGGAGCAGCGACTAAGCCCCTCATGCTGTGTCTCCTCCTGCAGTCTCTGTTTGCAGGCGTGTGCACCACTGCGAGGATCCACATTTTGGATTACTCAGCTGGAAAAGGGTGAAGGGGCTGTTCTCCAAATCCACTGCCTTCCAGAGGTCCAGTCCACCTACCTTTAGGCGTGCAGATGCATAGATCTCTTAGGTGTTCTTATGTGCTGTGTAGGGAGTCCTTTGTTGGTCAATGGATGTCCCATTGGTTGTAACTTAAAGGGGAGAGAAAAAGGAATAACTTGCACCACCATGATGCTGATGTCACCATAATCTGGCTTTTTGAAGACATAGGAAGGTGTTTCATGAAAGAAAGATCTGCCTGGCCCAGAGAACCTGGACTATCCCTAAAAGAATATGAGTCAAATCAGAATTTTCTTATCTCCCTGTCTCTCTCCTTTTCTTATACCCTAAGAATGTCAGAAACTATTTTTAGTAGCTGGCAGAGAAAAAGTATAAGTAAAGGAGAGAAAGAAGGAGAAGTCTTAATTTTGAATCAATGAAATTTTAATTATTATACAGGCCTGAATATTCTGATTTCTGAATGGAGACATTGAGCTTCATGTCATAGGAAATGGAGACCCATTGAAGGTTTGTTTTAAGTGAGCTTGTGACAAAACCAGAGCTTTGTGTTCAGAATGTTGACCTCGTCATAGAGAGAAAGATGGCTGCAGGGACAAGATACTTGAGGAGGAGATCCTAGACAGAGCATAACAGGACTTGTCCAGGGGAAGAATGAGAGGCCTCAATGGATAAAGTCAGGACTCTACATGAGTCAATCCTTTGTACTTGGTTAAACTCAATTTATGAGTTTGAACCAGAGTTTCTTAAAATTAGTGATATCTTCAACAGAGAAAAATCCAGGAGGCAATTCAGACAGAGTTTACACCAGACATAATTAGATTTTGGGGTGAAAACAGCTCTGGGAGAGCATGTCCAGTGGGGATCTAAATACAGGGTCTGTTCCCATTACAGTCATCCATCTGCTGCCTTGCAGAGAGCTCAGCCTGTCTTTGTATGTATGGTAAAATACACATAACATAAAATTTACCATTGTAATGATATTTAAGTGCACAATTCAGTGACATTAAGTTCATTCACAATATTACCACCACTGCCCATTTCCAGAAACTTGTCATCATCCCCAACAGAATGTCTGTACCCATTACACAGCAAGTAAACCTATAAAACTCTATCTTCCCAGCCCCAGCCTTTGGAGACTTGTGTTTTCCCATGTCATACTCTTAAGTAGCAGCCTGTAAAGAAGATCCTCCTGTGTGAGACCTTAAGTTTATTAGGTTTATAACAGTGAAACTCATGAATGACCAGCAATTGCCATATATGAAGGGCCATAAGTGGCCAAAGACAGGTCTCAAGGTGACCACCTTGGTGATGCTGGGGGTTCTTGACTCTCATGGGGAGTCTGGTCCTCCTCCATTTTCACCTGGGGCTGCCCCTGTAGGAGGTTGAGGTGAGAAAATGGGGACTGCATGGGTTCTGTTTGTAGAGATACCAATGTATTTTTCCTGGACTGGGAGCTGGGCATCACTTGCTTTTGAAATCTTCCCAGCTGTTTCTGACACAGAGCCAAGGTTGAGGAACACTGGGTAGGACATTCTTCATCCCCACAGTCAGTGGTGGGAACATCTTTTGCCTTCCTGAAGAATACTAAGGATGAAGAGAGACAAAACAGGTAAACTTTCCAGGACAATGTCAAGACCATAGGGGTGATTAATGCATGTAAACTCCTACTGTTTTAGAAATACTAATAATAGTTGATAATATTTATTGTTTTATTTTATCCATTTATTCAATTTATTATCAAACAACCGTAATATGAATATTGTATCACAGAAAGATAAAGTCATAATAGAGGGATGCATATGTCTGTGTGCGTACTTGTTTGTGTCTGTGTGTTTGTGTGTTTATCTGCATCTGTGTGCATGTCTGATTGTGCATGGCTCTGTATGTGTCTGTCTGTGTGTGTAAAAATGTGTACCTCTGTGTGTGTTTTTGAGTATAAAATGTCTTTATGTGTATAAAGCTTCTTTTAGCATACCGGTCTCAGAGAGGGCTTCACAGAGGATGAGATGTGAAATATCCTATAAATAAGATGTCAACTGTCCTGTGCAGGGAAGGATATAGAGGCAAAGGGGACACCACAGGCCTGGTGTAAAGGTATGATTCAGTGTGATGCATCGGTGAATGGCATATAGACAAACATGGTTGAACACAGAATCTTTGGTGAGCAGGAAGGTGAGATCAGATGGATGCCCAGGGATGGGTACTTGGAAGTCCTAGTATGTAACACCAGTGGTGGGACTGGATCCTCCAGCAGTGATTTCAAACGAGGTTTCTCAGGCTGTTGCATGAGCTCCATGAATCCTTGTGTCCATCCAACATAGTATGTAGATTGAATATGTAATATGTTTCACAAAGTAGAGACTAATTTAAACATACATATTTCCTGATGTGAATAAAAGTACACTTTTATTGTAAAAGCATTGCTGATAATTGATAATAGTAGATAACTATCTTCTATTTTATCAATCAGAGTTCGTATAAATATATTTATTATTATTTGAGTGTGGGTTTAGGATTAATAATAGGTCCTCTTACTTGAAACATTTGGAAACATATGCCAACTGGTAATTCAGGGTTACAGAAATGAGATCAGATCTACATTTACTTTAAAAGCATGACTTGGGCATCAAGGAGGACAATGTACTGCAGGAAGGTATCTCAGAGCCCAGGAGACCATTTAGGAGACTTTCACGCAAGCTGGGAAGGACTAGGACTGGACTGTGATGATGGCTGTGGGGATGGACAGGAGGGGATGCTCAGAATTGATGCTGTGGCAGTGGAGGGAGCAGAACTTAGTGGACTCTTAGATGTTAGGAGGGAAATGAGATGTACTAAGCTCATAAAAGTCCCCAAAATATCTACATCCTAATCACTGAACCTTGTAATATTATCCTTTCTTGGCAAAAAAGGGCTTTGCAGATGTGACAAAGTAACAGCTTTTGAGATGGGTAGATTTTTCTCAGTTTTCTGGTGTCCTCTAAAGGCAATCTGATACATTTTGTATGAAGGAGGCAGAGGAAGATTTTACACATTCAGAAGGGGGTTCAATGTGACCTCATGGGGCAGAGATTGGAACAATGTGGACAGAAGACAAGGAATACCATCAGCCACCAAAGCTGGAAGCAGCTTTGAGATTTTCACCTTGACTTTCCAGAGGGAGCATGGCCCTCCCGACACAATGATTTTTGTTGAGTGTTAGAGATTTTGGACTTCTGTCCTCCAAACTTTGAGAAAATAAGCTGATTTAAGCCACTAAATGTGTGGTAGTGTGTTACAGCAGCCACTGGAAACTAACCCAAATTTTCTGAGTCAGGTGCCTCATGGGTGTTCGGTCCATTAGCCGGGATGGTGGCCCACAGAAAGGAGGAGCAGACAGTGAGTTCAATTTTCTATATTCCTTCAGAAATAACTGTAGAGCGCTTGAATGGAGTTGCCCAGATGGCTGCTGGATGCTTGTTTCTGGATATCTTGGGAGAATTTGAGGGAGAAAGTATTAGCCTGAGGTGTTGGTGTGTCGTGTAGACATTGATGAGCCATGTGAGTGAGTGTACAGAGTAAAAAAGACTTAACTAAAATAGAACCCTGGATGCTCAGTATTAATTGAGAGGTGGGTGAAAACAGTTTACACTGGACAGTTCGTAGGACTGAAACCACAATGTAGGGAAGAGGACCTAGCAGGTTGGTGGTTGTTATGATGAGGCCACAACATTAGTGATGCTGTTGTTTGGGAACCACGTGACTGGGAAGACAGTTAGGCTGCAGGTGTCCCTCAATACAAGACCAGTAGCAGGAACATTTTATTGTTTTTTCCCTTAACCATCCTTTCCACTCATGGCCACAAGAATGGGAAATGTGTAAAGTAATGCAGGATGATTCATGACCGAATATTTCCTCTTGTGATCCCTGCAACTCAGGCTGCCACGGGTAACTGGATGTTGAGTCTCTGAAATTTACTAGTGACAACACCCAATGGTCGCTTCATGATGAAAACCACTCAACTCGAGGCCAGAGACTGTTGGATAATGACAAGAGAAGTAGAGAAGTGCAGGGCAAGTGATTTATTGAAGCAAGATGTTGAAACCTTTACATTTTCCAGCGAAGATCAGGTGATCATGGAAAGATAGAGGTACTATGAGAGAAAATTTAATAAATCCTTGTAACCACACTTCAACAGTATTTTAGCCTGAAATAAAAATAGAAAGAAAGAAAAGGGAGGTCAGTTATGTTGCTCCTGGAGGCGACAAGTTAACACAGACCAAGATGTCAATGAAATTTCAATGAACAAAAGGCAAATGGAAGATACCAGGCAGACCTCAGTGTGTAGGTGAACTAAATATTATCTGTTACAGTTACAACCAACAATGCAAGTCAGGAAAGAACCATTTCCATAGTCCAGCAAATAAACCCTGAGGTGACCCAAGAGCAGGACTCAGGTTTCTATGGAAGGACGGGGTGAAGGTTTGGACAGAGCATTCCAGGATTTCTTTTCTCTGATGTCCCAGGACAGAGGACTCTACTTTTTCACTCTAAAGGGGACACAGCATTGAGAGATCAGGAGAGGGGTGGGAGAGGACTTGGGAAGTACTGCTTTCAGGAGATTCCAAGCCTTGAGGCGTGGAACTTCAACCTAATGGCACATGTGCTTCTCAACACTGAGAATCCAGTGTCTATGGGACTTTGCAGCTGAACTTCATGAGCTAAATCCAGTGGTAGATGGACTGAGAGACACCTTTAAATATCTGATTTCTTGATAAAGACATAATTTAAGTGTTTCACCTTCAGATGTGGCTGCAGAAGACATAACAAGGAGGGTCTCTGCCCATTGGCCGTGATAAAGAGGAGAGTCATAGGTAAGGAGTGTAAAAGTGGATAGAGGTGCAAGGAGTGGGCCTTGGCTCTTCAGCAGCTGGCAGAGAACCCAGCTAGCCCTGTCCCTCATCCTGGCAGAGGGTGGGAGCTATTTTCCCCTCTCCCCCTGTCTCCCAAATCAACACTCCCAACACTCCCCATGAGATTCCACAGGGACTGTGTGCACTGGGTGAGGGAACTCGCCCTCAGGAAAGCTCCCAGGCAGGGAGGCAGCAGTGCTTTGGCCCTTCAACATCACTGCATGGGGCCCCAGGTGTCCTCATCCTCAGGACACTATGGGGAACCTGGCACCCAGGGATGTGATCTGAGAAGGAAGAACATTCCCAGATGCTCTGTGCAGTCGTGGTATAGCTCCGCAGGTGTAATGTTATCATTCACCCTGTGGCCATGGGTCACTGTATCAGAGATGAGCAGTGAGGCAGGTGCCTCCACCACCCGTGCCCCCCAAGAACAGCACCCCACCTCCTCCCTGGATGTTCACCTGATCAGAAGCCTTTAAGCACAAAGAAGAAAGAAATTACCAGTGCTTTTAAAATTAGCAGTCTGTTCCTAAAGGAGATCTTATCTGTGCATCTCTTCATTTCCAACCTGGCATCAACAGCTTCTCTAGGTGCACCAAATCTCAGAAGTTGTAACTTGTAGGTAAGTTCATAGGAGAAGAAGGAGGATACCATATCAGTAACAATGGCTGGACAGACAACTGCATTGGCTGGAGAAGAAGAGAAAGAAATACAATTGATATAAGGAAAGTTGATTTTTCCTATGGCTCCTGATATTAGAACTAGACAGGTACCCAGGATTCTATTTTCCCATCTTATCTTTGTGCTGATAAGAATGTGAGACCCTCAAGGTCATGATATCCTTAAGTTCACACTGCAAGTGGCAGAGCTAAGTCTGGACACTAGGTGTCCCGATGTCTCGTTTAGTTTTTATCCTTAGTAAAGTACGCCCACTACTTTCCAAGACTCACCTGGTTTGCTGAAATTCCCTTTTCCTAGATTTCAAAAAATTAATTTTTACCTGTCAAAAGAGTGACACCTTATTTTGTCATAGATTTTGGGAAAGAGGAGATTTTAGTAATCAATTTTTCAAGTGAATGGTATAGTCAGATTTTACCAGAGATCAGAAAAGGGAGAAGAAATCTGGAGATAAGTAAGTAAACTATTTGTATGTCGAAAGATGCTATTTTCAGACTAAATTAAAGCATAGGGTTATGTCATTGGATGCAGACAGGGCTAAAAAGTTAAAAGAAGTAAGGTTAATGAGTTTGAATACATTTGAAGTTTATACACAGAATTATGATTGGCTCTTTTATTCTGCAGTGATGTACAGCATTCCTTGGGGAGAGTGAGAAGCGGGAAGTGTGGCTCATTCCTGACCCCACTGGAATTGTGCTGAGACTTGAAGTAACCACTTTTCCTGGTCTGGATTCTCCATCCCCCTAAGTCTTTGAAACCACTCTGCAGCCCAGGACATACCTTACCAGGCACTGGTCTGACCCCTGGTCAGACATCAAACTATGCAGAGAATTTGGAGAGGGTAAAATCAGAGACTCCACAGGGAAAGGGGAGAACAGTTAGAAAGTCAGATGAAAGAGAAAGACTCAACAAGACTTGGGTCAGGATTGAGGGCATGAAGATATGCAAAAGTAGTGTTGAATAAATGGTTAGAATTAATATAGAAAAATAGAAATTGTAGTCCTAATGATTGTACTAGTTCTACTACAATTCCTGGTGATAATCCTAGAAAACTACTCATACTTGTAGACACATTGAGTGCTGCTGATTCACAGAGCCCATTTGAAGATTTATTATTCAGGGTTTCAGAGAACACCAGCTCTTCTTGAACCGAGAACTTTCCAAAAATCCTTCCAGATTATGAGTCTGAATCTATTATTTAAAAAGCTGTGGACTCAACTGGCAGATAAAAATCTCTGGAAGGAGGACATCTGATAACTATGAGATGTCTTCTTCATACACAGATCTGGCTCCTGACTCACACCCTCCCACTCCATTGTCATAGCTATCCTTGCTGGTAGCAGTAAAAGCAACGACAAGAGGAGAGTTGGAGGATTAAGCATTTTGTTCAAGGTCAAAGCACTGGTAAGTGGCAGAGCCATGATTCACTCCACATCTTATTATGTCCTGCTGCTTCTCAAACACAGGTCAGAGGCAAGGCATGAGGCTTCAGGTGGAAAATTCTTAAAATTTGCCTGCAATGATTTTTTGTAAAATTCCAGAGTATGGAGATTTAATAAAATGAGCCCTGGGCTTTTGGGGGACTAGTTCACAAGTAGAGGAAAAGTTTAGATTTTGATTTGTTCACACCCCTAATTAAGTTCACCTAGTTCAGAGAAGGTTACTTCCCAGGGCTGGTGCTGGACTGATTAGAAATGATACTCACCCTCATAGCAGCAAAGGGCCAGAGTGACTAGCAGAACAGAGAGGGACAGCCTCATGGTGGTTTATTTGCTTTGAGCTTTCAGCTTCAGCAAACGATGAGCAATTAGGAGCTGGACTCAAGAGCCTGGGGAGCCCAGGGCTATTTGTACTTAGAGAGCCTCACTGATCCTGCCCACATGGCACATGGTAACTCACAAGGTCTGGCTTCCAGCCCTCCCTTCGTCATCAGGGCTGATTCCAGTCATCTGTATCACACTCTTCAATGATTTGGTCAAAGTTCCCATTTATAGACATTGCTGGCACCATGCACCTCTCCTTTGTAGCAATTACCAAGGTTGTAGCTTTACAAATGTGTAATGAGTTAACAGATGGAAGACCCCCTGGAATTTAGCTCCTTAATTTCAGAACAGTGTCTGGTTTTGCCCATCTTTTCTTAGCACAGTGCCTGGCACAGAGAGGAAGATAAGCAAATATTCCTTGAATAAATGAATGAACGTGAATTAACAAACCCTTAACTTGATTAGGGTGCATTTTAGTATAAAATGATGCCTGCTATGCCATGTTTCTCTTTGGGCAGTTGAAGGAGAAAAGTTTGTAGCATGGTGACAATTATGAAAGAAAGTGGTTTTTGAGACCCCAAGAGAAAGCAGTTTGAAGAGGAAGACTATCTCTTTTACTGCTAATTTCCTACTCTAATGTTTCAAAAATATCACAGAGATTTGAAATCAAATCAAGCTCTAAACTGATAAAAAGAAGCTCCTCTTTAGTTTTACTTGTCAATTAGGATGATCACACTTGCTGAGTCCTCACGGCCCCGCAGTAGAAGAGCCCATAGATGCTTGTCCCCACCTCTCCCAACCATGAGCAGAGTGCTCTCGGGAAATGCGGGTGGAGGTGTGGACAGTTCTGAGTAGATGCATTGGGAAGTGAAGTTGGTTATATAGAGGAGCACATCTGAGTGGCACTCAAGAATATATAGAATTTTGACAGGGAGAAATGTTTGGAGGAGGGATGCTGAGGGAGCAGCAGGAAGGAAGACAAGACAGCATCAACCACATGGCTTGTTGAGGGAACATCAGGAACCCAGGTTACCTGTAAGATACAGTAGCACATAGTAGCACATAGGCTAAGGCTAAGGCTTTGTGACTGGATAGACAAGATGGGCCAAATCAAGGAGATTTTCCATTTTGCTCTCTGGGCAATGGAGGCAGAATGGATGGGTGAGGTGAGAAATATCTAGATTTTTTGCCCCAGTGTTTTCTTGCTGTGTTTCATATCTGAAGTCAATACCACATGGGTTTTTCATGCCCATTTTGACGGCTACTATGCCAAAAAAAGGAAAGAAAAGAAGTGTTAGTAAGGATGTGGAGAAATAGGAACACTTGTGCATTTTTTTGGTGGGAAAGTAAAATGGTGCAGCTGCTAAAGAAAAGAGCCTGGAGGTCCCTCAAAAATTAACAAATGAATTAGGATATGAGAAATCAAGATTACCTCTGATCACATATGCAGAAGAATTACAAGCAGAGTCTCAAATACATATTTGCATATCCATGTTCATAGCAGCCTTATTCACAATATTCAAGAAGTGGAAGCAACCTTACTGTTCATGGACAGATGAACAGATAAACAAAATGTGGTACCTACATATAATGGAATATTATTCATATTCAGCTTATAAAGTAAGGAAATTGTCACATGCTACCACACGAATGAACTTTGGGGACAGTACACTAAGTGAAATAAGCCAGTCACAAAAAGACAAATACTGTATGATTCCATTTGTATGAGGATCTAGAGAAGTCAAATTCATAGAAACAGAGAATAGAACGGTGGTTTCCAGGGGCTAGGAGGAGGAGGACTATAATATTCTATAAAAATTGAGTCATCAAAATAACAGTGAGATGATTATATCTGGAAACATTCTATCATTATCCTGCATACAGGTCCTTTGGGTTGCAAAACCTTCTGTAGCTAATAACAATAGTGGTGATGAAAAGAGCAGCAATATTTTTTGATTGTTAACTATGGCCAGACAATGTGCAAACATAATTTGTCATATTCACTCATTGCTACAAATCTATAAGCTATTATATTTCCCATTTTAACAATTGAGTCAACTAACTCGTAGAAAGTCAGAAACTTACTTCAAATTGCAGTTTGGAAGCCCATAGGTCAAGCTCAGGCATGGATGGTATGTGAATGTAAAGTAACAAAGTGGCACTTGCAGTTGGGATGCCTGCTAGTGGGGACATGTCAGACAGAATGGAGGTGGATGACAGTTAAATTCTATCTCAGCTGCTTGCACCTCAGTTTTGACTCAATTGAATTCTTCTAGTTGATGACTCCTCATCCTACTTCCGTCATTTGTCTCTCTTTGATTCTTTTTCTTCCTTTTCTTTTTAAAAAAGATTATTTATGACATTATGAAATGCTGGCCAAGATGTGAAACAACAGAAACTCTCATTCATTGCTGGTGAAAGTGCAAAATGGTACAGCCACTTTGGAAGACAGTTTGGCAGTTTCTTACAAAACTAAACATACTCTTACCATATGATCAAGCAATTGCACTCCTTGGTATTTACCCAAAGGAACTGAAAACTTATGTCCACACAAAACCTGCACATCATGTTTATAGCAACTTTATTCACAATTGCCAAAACTTGGGAGCAATCAAGATGTACTTCAGTAGGTGAATGGATAAAGAAACTGTGGTACATCCAGACAACGGAATATAGCTCTAAAATTCAGTGGAATTCAGCTCTGAAAAAAATGAGCTGTAAGCCATGAAAAGACATGGAGGAAACTTAAATGCATATTACCACGTGAAAGAAGCCAACCTGAAAATCTATATACTATATGATTCCAACTATATGACATCCTGGAAAAGGCAAAATTATGGAGATGGTCAAAGATGAGTGCTTTCCATGGGTTGGGGGGAAAGAGGGATGAATAGGCAGAGCACAGAGGATTTTCAGGGCAGTGACACTATCCTATATGATACTAGAATGCTGGATAAATGTCTTCATACATCTGCCAAAATCCATAGAATGTACAACCTAAGAGTGAACTCTAATGTAACTTATTGACTGAGTGATAATGTGTCAGTATAGGATCAGCAGTTGTAACAAATATACCATCAGGTGTGGGATGTTCAGAGTGGAAGAGGCTGTGCATGTATAGAAGTAGGGGTATATGGGAACTCTCTGCATTCTCTCCTCAATTTTTCTGTGAACCTAAAAATGCTCTGAAAAATAAAGTCTATGAGAAATGGGAAACACCTTGTTAGAAACATTCTCTTCGAACAAGGAAAAAAATTAGATGAAAAAAATGAATCAATTAATTGTTGCTATAAATATGATGTATACAGATAATTGACCAACTATCAGAGGTTTCTAGAATAAGCTACTGAAGAAAACTATTAGAACAGATAAAAGTTCATGATGTAGCTGAACGCAATATTAGCGTATAACCATCAATTGCTTTCCTATAAACCTATTACCATTACGTGACATAATGGAAAAAATGATTCCTTGGCAATAGGAATAACATCAGCCACAATAATATATTGAAATATACATAAATGGAAATATGAAAACGTTTAAGGGTAAAATCATAAAATTTTACTCACAGATATAAAAAGGAATCTAAAAAAATGGAGGCACACACCTTGATCCTGTAGGAGATACTAGAAAATTTAAAGAAGTCAACTATTCTCAAATTATTCTACAAATTCACTCCAGCCCACAACAGAATCTTAATGGGGCAGTTTTTTATTTATTTTATTTTATTTTTTTTAAGTTTTTGTTTATTGCAGTAACATTGTTCTATAACATTGTATAAATTTCAGATGTACATCATTATACTTATATTTCTGCATAGATTACATCATGTTCACCACCCAAATACTAATTACAACCCATCACCACACACATGTGCCGAATTATCCCTTTTGCCCTCCTCCCTCCCCACTTCCCTTCTGGTAACCACCAATCCAATCTCTGTCTCTATGTGTTTGTTTATTGTTGTTATTATCTACTACTCAATGAAGGAAATCATACGGTATTTGACCTTCTCCCTCTGACTTATTTCACTTTGCATTATACCTTCAATGTCCATCCATGTTGTCACAAATGGCTGGATTTCACCGTTTTTTATGGCTGAATAGTATTCCATTGTGTATATATACCACATCTTCTTTATCCATTCGTCCCTTGATGGGCACTTAGGTTGCTTCCAAGTCTTGGCTATTGTGAATAATGCTGCAATGAACACAGGGGTGCATGTATCTTTATGCATTGGTGTTTTCAAGTTCTTTGGATAGCAACATATTTTCAAGCACCATGTCTGACTGGGCAAGAGAAACAATAGAAAAAATTAACAAATGGGACTACATCAAACTAAAAAGCTTCTACACAGCAAAGGAAACCATCAACAAAACGAAAAGACAACCTAACAATTGGGAGAAGATATTTGCAAACCATACATCTGATAAGGGCTTAATCTCCAAAATATATAAAGAACTCATGCATCTCCACAACAAAAAAACTACCAACCCAATTAAAAAATGGGCAAAAGACCTGAACAGACATTTCTCCAAAGAAGATATACAGATGGCCAACAGACACAGGAAAAGGTGTTCAACATAATTAACTATCAGGGAAATGCAAATCAAAACTACAATGTGATATCACCTCACGCCCGTCAGAATGGCTATAATTAACAAGACAGGAAACAACATGTGTTGGGGCAGTTTTATACTATGTTTTGAGTTCTGAACTGCTGTTTGGATCTTTCAAAATTAGAATGTATTCATCTACTGAGTGGTGGAGAGGAGCCCAACTTTAGGGCCAGACTATCGGGTTCAAGCTCAGCTCTGGCACTTTCTCTTTATAGGGACATCAACACAGTGCTGGCTCTCTCAGCCTCAGTTTCTTCATCTGTAAAATAAGGGTGATAGTAATAGTGCCTACCTCATAGGATTTGTGTTAGGATAAATAAAATAGTACATGGAAAATGCTCTGCACAGTGTCTGGCAGTAAATGTCAGCTATTACACTTATGTAACCAAAAGGAAAAAATATAAGTAATAAGTCAAACAAAATATATTACCTAATTCCCAAAGTCAAATATCAAACTCAATCTAACTGAATCTGCCAATGAGGAATGTTTATTTATCCGAAATGCTAACAGAGTGCTTCAGAATTTGGCTCTGGTTCCACTGGAATTTCTCCGAGTTATGAAGAGACCATTATTTTCAATCACTTAATTTATTGTTTTATGATCATGTCTGAGTGACTGTTATTGTGATTATAACATCCTAAATACTTAATATTGGAACTCAGGGTATAGGAGGATGGTGGGTGGGGATAGATATTATTTATCCCCAAGGCACACAGGGTCTCTGGACTCATGTCCTCCACAGGATGCACTGATCACACGTGTCCTTTTGTCTGGGGTTGAAATCCCAGGGATTCTCTAGGGCTTAAGTCTCTAATTGGTTAACATGTACACAGGGTATAAAACCCTTAAGATATCGCTGCTGGATGGTAATGTCCATATATACTTTTACAATACATGTACCATCTGGTTATACTGGTTCTCATCTTCCACCTCCCCTCGCATATACATTCTTGTTCCAGTTTACAAAGACAGGAGGCGTATACATCATCCATCAGATCTTACACAGTATTGACTCTACGTGTGCAAATCTCTAGACTCAAAAAACAGATGTAAAGTAATATTTTGAGGTACACAAAAGTTTTTCTATAGAAAGTGGCTTCTGATTCCTCACTTTGAATAAAATCAAAGAAAGACATAATTTCACTGTGGCTGATAAGTGATTAAAATTAAATGATAATGATTAAATTTAATTTTGAGTGATAGATCATAATGTCATTTTTAGCCCATACCCCAGAGGAATTTAAAGACTCGAGTGACATTGATACCACAAACTCATTCCATTCACGTCTGCACATTCATGTGACAAGTATTTTCAGAGTTTACATCTACAAAGATGAAAAACATGAGTAAAATTGCCTCATTTTATCAATAAATGATATTATCTATGGATATACAAAATCTGAAAAAGGCCTCATTCAGGTCATTAAGAGATGGATTTATTAATAACATTTTTCTTCATATATTTAAAAAGGATCAAAAATTGAAAGCTATATATCTCTTCTCTATCCAAAGCTGGAAGCATCACTGCTGGTACCCAGATCTCTGAGTACCTCATCTTACAAACTCCTCGAGCCATTTTCCTTACTTCTTCCCTTGCAGTTGTGCACTATTGAGCCTACAGAATTTATGACCTGAGGTTCCTCAGGGAAATCTGTGAGCTGATGGAACTACTCCTTACACTCCCAAAGACCACCTGCCAGCAAAATTTGACAGCTAATGCATGTTCAGACTGTTTACTATAACCTCTGAGCTGCAAAGGGAGGCCCACAACATGGAATAGGCCATTGGGCATTAGAGATTGTTTCCTTCACCTTGTTCACCAGCTCTTGCCATGATGGGATGGTCCTGTGATGTCTAAATCTCTTTTCTGTTTCATGACCTATGAAGAAGAAGGCAGAAATTATCAGAATGCTTGGTTTGCTCCTGAACTTTCCATAACAGTTTCTCACTGTGTGTTCTGACCTACTCGTGCATTTCAAAATGCTGGGAATCCAGTCCAGGTGCCCTTTCAGTTGCAACTTGGAGTCTGAAAACCCTTCATCCAACCACACATTGACTTCATACACCATCATCCATCAATGGCAACTCCCATGACCCACCTGTATCACGTATTCTCCCTGGATGGCCTGACCCCTCCTTCCCGGGAAGCAGAAGTTTGTTCATCACAATGCATTTTGCCTCAGTAATACAATTTTTAATATTATACTTTAAAATAACTTAAAACTTACAGACATGTTGCAATGATACATACACTAGAAGGACACATGTACGCATTTACCCAGATCCACCTATTATTGACTTGTTACTCCATTTGCTCCAGTATAGTCTCTTTGGGGGAATTCTATTCAAAAAAAGACTAAGACCAGTGGTCTCAACTCATGAGACAAATTTTCCTACGGGTATGCAAAGTCTTAAACATCAAATTACCACCATATATCACACCCAAGTCCCAGAGCTCTGGTGAGGTCATACACAAATCTAGTGGCAATGTGAGGGCTTAATAAATACAAGGAACAAGCCTACAGTGGCCTAAAGCCCTCTCAATGTCACACTAAACAAACAGGCTGCATTTGAATGGCTGTGGAGCACTGCAAATATGAAATTGTCATGGGTCCTTGAGATCTCCAGGGCCTACTCCAGCGATTTACTTCCACCATAAGAAGACACTTCAATGTCAAGGACTCTCCTTCTATCCTAAACTCCATTTCAGCAAGAGTCAAGGCTGCCAGACCAAGGTGAGGCACTGTTCTAATACAGCTGTTCTACCTGGGGAACTGATCTTACGTAAAGGGATTCCAGAGAGAGACCTGCCTTGCAGCAACGAAGCCAGGTCATAGCAACTCTTCTTGACCATCCCCAGAGTCAGTAAGGTGTGCTGGACCATCCTTGAGGTACATGCATCTCATTGTAAATTGGCTCCACCTGTGAACAAGATACATGAGGACAGCAAGTCACAACCAGATCAAAGGTACCACCCAAACAGGGGGAATGTGATTCTTCTGCAAACTCAGGTGTCACTTAGAATAAGGAAGATAAGCACATTTTCTCCTAGAGAAGAAAGAGTTACACGGTGGCATCCATGACTTCAAGTGAAGTTGTTTATGAATTCTGGAAGAACTGCATGGAGAAGGAGGCCAAATAACCTCAGGACTTGTGAGGTGGACCAGGAAACTGATGAGCTGATACTCACTGTAGGATCCCCAAGACTATTTACTTTGCTTAATTCTATGCTTTGCTCACTGGAAAGACCTTTCTTCTTGAACAGTTGTTTGTAGTGATGTGGGCAATAAAAGCTTTCTGTTCCTTGTGGTTATTGGCCTTCATTAATCCCCTTTACCATCTAATTTTCATACACATAGCCTTAGCATCTTTCCCCAAATCCCTCTCATAGTAGATCTGCCACTTTTTGGGTGTAAGCATAAGATCGTACAGGAATTTTTCTTATCCCAGCATTACCTAGTACACGGGTATTGACCAACAACGCTTATGTGTTGGTTAGTTGATTTATATATTATGCTGTTTAAATCATGTTTATCATGTTGTAGGCAACAAACTTACCAGCTACTGACTTTTCTGTAGGTCAGACAAATGTCCTGCATTACAGTGAAAAATAACGTCAAGACTCTGTAGATTAAACCACTGTGTGCTAGACAGTGTCTGTATTTTCTTATTTCCAGAATTGCTTTGTCCTGCTCATCTGTCTATTGCTAGAACTGAAGGCCTGCAGGTTACAGATATCCCAGACTCTCTTGCCAGCTGCTGTCTTGTTGGGTTCTCCAGTGGAAGGCACTGATGGGAGACCAGAAGGTGGGAAGAGGGCAGAAGGTCATGTTTTCTCTGCTTTTGGAGTCGCCTCTTGCAGTGGTTGTAGAAGCAGTGTCTATAGTATCTACAGCAGCCCAGAAATGGCCATTCTTAATGAATTATGGAAGCATGTAAAATGGTCACCTAACCAGGGGGCATCCAGGGAGGCTTCTCTGAGGGCATGAAATGAAGATAAATAAAGAAAGCACCTATCCTGGAGTAATAGTTAGCCTTCAATGACTTTGTAAAGGGTCAAAACAGAGGAAGAGCTGATCTCATCACATGCTGGGAACTGAGCAATATGGACTTAGAAGGGAGGGGGTGAAACTGCAGGCTGGCTAACCCAAGTTGGCTGGAGCTATTTGCAGGTGCTCTGGACCCGTTCTTTCCACCTGATGCCTGGGTTTCTTGAACCCATGTGCAGGAATCCTCTCTGCAAGTGACCTCAAATTGTCTTTGGGGATTTCTTATTCCATTTCTCTTTTATCTCCCTTCCCTGGAAAGGAGGAGCATGGATCAGAGTCCCAGTTTTTATTGAATCTCTAGGAACAAGGAGCAGTAAGTGAGAGAGATGAACCATCCCTATGTAGAGAATGCAGCTGCCCAATTTCTCCCAGCATAAGTGATCCTGAAAATTGATTCTATTAATTTACTATTGATTGAGCACCAAATCTGTGCTCACTTGGGGCAACAAAGAAACCAATGAAAATACCAAGCTCCCCTTCTCAAGATGTGCAGAGTGGGGATGGTTTAAGGAAATGAAAAGAGAAGAATGTGTTAAAATTAGATCCATCTTAGTAACATAAATGGGATTTAAACCAACACTGAGCCATTTGTTTGGAAGGGAGGGGTCACGGGATCTTTAATAAAATGGTCTCCCTTTCAGCCAGGCAAACCCACTGGGAATGGGGGAGAATGTTCAATCCATACTTTGCTGAAGTTCAAATGTGGTGATGATTTGCAGTGGTTTCTTCAGTCCATTCAGTCTCCTAGCACAGCGTTGGAGCATCTCCCATGGACCCTCAGTTCTTAGATTAAAGACTGCGAAAGCAACCAGGACTTTCAAGCCATTCAGCCTCTTGCTGCTTCATTTCTTGAGTGTTCTGATACCAAAATTGTTTCTGCCTCCTTCTCTGCCTAAGTCACATTCCCTGATAAATGCCAGGAGACAGTAAGGAGAGAGGCTTGGAGGCAAGTGTGAGTCACTTGTCTAATATGGGTCAGGAAGGTCAAACTTGGGTTCCTAAGCAAGGTATCAGTTGATTGCGGCTTGAAGGATGAACAGTTGTCGTCCAGGTAATCAAGGTGAGCATCTGTGGAACAGGTGGCATTCCTGGGAGAGGACTGGATAACGTTTCCCTTCCAGTGGTAATGACCAAGGCTCTGCATCCTTGTTCTATATAACTCTGCATCCACCTTTCTTCTTATTTTCTTTTCATCTCATTGGTTTAAAAACTAATGGTTTATTATCATTACATCTCAGTCCAATGGAGTTGGCCACAACAGGGGAGATCCTCCATGATGTGCTGGAGTTCTGAGGGTGGGGCAGTGGGTGTGTTCCCAGAGCATGGGCAATGAAGGAAAGCACTGACTATGAAGAATTTTCAAATGATAATAACATGGAATAAATGTCAACTGCTTTTAATTATCACCGTGAGCTAGTTTTTCTCAACAATATCCTTGATAACATACTCTTCCCTGATTGACATTCTAAGTAATTTTTACAATGACCTGGAGCAGATTGCTCCCAGTGCCTTGTCCATGATACACTCTGACCACATGTGGTCATTTAGGGACCCAGGTTTCTTCCACTGAGTGGCCTCAGCATCTAAGAGCCTTAGGATTCTACTAGATTCCTGATCCAGTGGCAGATATTCTGGAAAAGTCAAAACCATGGAGACATTAAAAAGATCAGTCATTGCCAGGGGTTAAGGAGAAGAAGGGATGAATAGGAGGAACACGGAGGAGTTTTAGGGCAGTGAAACCCTTCTGTCCAATAATGGTGGGTACATGTTATTATACATTCACAAAATGTATAGATTGTACAACTCCAAGAATGAACCCTAACGTAAACTATGGACTCTGGGTGATAGTGATGTGTCAATATAGCTTCATCAATTGTAACAGATGTACCACTCTGGTGGGGGATGTTGATAGTAGGGGAGGCTGTGCACGTGTATGAGTAGCAAGTATATGGGAACTCTCTGTACTTTCCGTTCAATTTTGCTGTGAACCTCAAAATGCTCTAAAAAAATAAAGTCTATTAACCAAAAAAAGGGAGGACAACATGTAAAAAATATTCTCTTCAAACAAGGATAAATCCATATAAAAATGAATCAATGGTTAGTCACTACTTATAGATAGTTGGTCAACTATCAGGGAAATCTAAGAAAATCTACTGAAAAGAAAAAACTATGAGAATTGATAAGAATTCATAAAGTTACCTGAATATATGATCACTGTATAAAAACTGATTCCTTTCCCATAAACCAGCTATTACCATTACGTGACATCATGGCAAAAATGATTCCATTGGAACAGGAACAATAGACTGTATATAATGAATTATATAAACTGTTAAGGACAAAATCATCAAACTTTACTCCCAGATATAAAAGGGAATCTAAATAAACAGAGGTGGCCACCTTGCTCCTGAAAGAAATATTAGAAAATTTAAAGATGTCACCTATTCTCAAATAATTCTACAAATTCAATGCTACCCCTATCAGAATCCCAAAAGGATAGTTTTGCGCTCTGTTTTCAATTCTAAAACACTGTTTGGATGATTCAAAATTAAGATGTTTTTCCTTATGGCGTAGTGGGGAGCAGCCTGACTTTGGGTCTAGACTACTGAGTTCAGGCTCAGCTCTGGCATATTCTACTTGTGGTCTTCAGCAAGGTGCTGACCCTCTCAGCCTCAGTTTCTTCACCTGTAAAATAAGGGTGATAATAATAGTGCCTACCTCACAGGATTTGTGTTAGGATAAATAAATTAATACAGGAAAAATTCTCAGCACAGTATCTGGCAGTAAATGTCACTATACAAATATAAATATTAAGTCAAACAAAATTAAACACTTCCTTCCCAGGAAAGTCCAGTATCAGAGAGTCTGACTGAGTCTGCCAACAAAGCATGTTTATTTAATCTAAATGCTAACAAAGTGTGCTTCAGAATTTCCCTCTGGTTCCGTTGGAATTTGTCTCAGTTAAGAAGAGGTCTCTACATTTGATCACTTAATTTATTGTTTTATGATCACCTCTAAGTGACTGTCGTTGTGACTTTAAAATCCTAAATATTTAATATTGGAACTCAGGGTATAGGAGGGTAGTGGGTGGGGATAGCTATTATTTATCTGCAAGGCACACAGGGTCTCTGGGCTCATGTCCTCCACCGGATGCACTGGTCACAGGTGTCCTTTTCTTTGAGGTTGAAATCCCAGGGATTCTCTAGTGTTTATGTCTCTAATTGGTTAAGTTGTACATGGGGGACAGAAACACTTAAGACATGACTTCTGGATGGTAATGTCCACATATACTTTTAAAACATATATACTATATGGTTACACTGGTTCTCATTTTCCACCTCTCCTCTCATACAAATTCTCACTCCAGTTTACAAAGACAGGAGGCATCTACATCATCCATCAGACCTTACATAGCATTGACTCTACATGTACAAATCCCTAGACTCAAAAAAATAAGTGTAAAGTAATATTTTGTGATACACAAAAGTTTTTCTATAGTTAGTTGTTTCCAATTTATCGCTTTGAATAAAACCCAAGGAGGACCTAATTTAGCTGTGGCTGACAAATCATTAAAAGTAATTTAGAGTGATAGAGCACAATGTTGCTTTTAGCCTATAGCTCACAGGAATTCAAAGAATAGAGTGACTTAACATACTCATTCTTTTCTCAACTGCACCTTCATGTGACAAGTATTTTCAGAATTTATATCTATAAAGATAAAAAACATGAATAAAATTGCCTCATTTTAGTAATAAATTATATTATCCATGGATATATAAAATCAAAGAAGGACCTCCTTCTGCTCATTAAGAGATGCATTTATCAATAACATTTTACATCACATATTTAAGAATATCAAAAATTTCCATATATATTTACCCAAAGTTGTACACATCTTTACTGGTACAAAAACACCATTGTATTTTATCTTACAAACATTTCTGAGCTATTTATTACTTCTTCCCTTGCCATTGTGCATGGTTGAGACTTCAAGACTTATGCCCTGATGTTCATCAAGGAAATACGTGAGCAGATGTACCACTACCTACTACTTACTACAGAACACCTGCCAGCAACCCTCATACACCTAATACATGCTCAGACTTCTGGCTACAAGCTGTGTTGCAAAGGGAGGCCCAGGACATGGAAAAGATCATTGGGATCAGAGGTTGTTTCTTCTCCTCGTTCACCAACTCTTGCCATAAGATATGGTCCTGTGATGTCTAAATCTCTTCTCTGTGTCATAACCTAGGAAGGAGAAGGTAGAAAAGTATCAGAATGCTTGGTTTGCTCATGAATTTTCCATTACAGTTTTCCATTGTGTGCACTGCCCTATTTGTGCATTTCATAATGCTGGGAATCCAGCCCAAGTACCAGTTGAGACACAAACTAGAATTTGAGGATCCTTCATCCACCTGTAAATTGACTTCATACACCATCTGCCATCAGTGGGTACACCCATGACTCAACATATCATGTACATTCTCTAGATGGCCTAAGACCTTCTCTCCTGAGAAGGCAGAAGCTGTTCATCACAGTAGTTTTTGCCTCAGAAATACAATTTTTAACTTTGTATCTAGAAATGACCTCAAATGTACAGAAACATTGCAATGATGTATACACTAGAAGAAGACCCATATACCTTTACCCAGAATCTCTTATTGTTGACGTATTACTCCATTTACGGTAGTATACAGTATCTTTCAGGGAATTGTACTCAAGAGTGACTCAGGCCAAAGGTCTTAATTTATGGGACAAATTTTCCAATTGGTATGCAAAGTTTTAAACAGCAAATTACAACCGTATATCCTACCCCAACTCCAGAGCTCTGCACAGTCACACACGAATACAGTGGCAAAACATGGACTAAGAAACCTACAATGAACAGGCCTAGCGTGACCTAAAGCCCTCTCAGTGTCACAATGAACATCAGGCTGCATTTGAATGACTGTAGGGCTCTGTCCATATGAAATTGTCATGGGCCCATGAGATGTCCAGGGCCTATTCCAGCGATTTTTTTCCACCATTAGAAGACACTTGAATGTCAAGGACTCTCCTTCCATCCTAAGCTCCTTTTCAGCAGGAGTCAAGGCTGCCAGACCAAGGTGAGGCACTATTCTAATACATCTGTTTGACCTCAGGAACTGATCTTACGTAAAGTGATTCCCGAGGGAGAACTGCCTTGCAGCAATGAAGGGCAGGTGCTAACAACTCTTCTTGACCATTCCCAGCATCAGTCAGGTGTGCTGAGGCATCCTTGGGGTACACGCTCCTCATTGTAAGCCAGTTCCACATGTGAGCAGGACGCTTGAGGACAGCAAGTCACAACCCCATCCTTCCAAACAGGGGGACTCTGAGTCCTCTGCAAACACTTAGTTAAATGGCACTCATGTGCTACTTCGCATGATGAAAATAAATATCTAAAGATGGCCTAGGGAGGAGAGCAGTTACCCTGTGGTATCAACGCAGGTTTTTGTTTATGGATTCTGGAAGAACTGCATGGAGGAAGAGGCCAAATAACCTCGGGACTTGTGAGATGGACCAGGAAGCTGATGAGCTGATACTCACTGTAGGATTTTCAAGATTATTTATTTATTGAGCTATTTAAGTTTGTTTATCATGTTGTGGGCAACAAACTACCAACTATTAACTCTTCTAAGGATCAGACAATTGGCCTCCAACTGGTGGAAAATAAGAAGACTCTGCAGATTATAATCAGTGTGCCAAAGGGGTCTATATTTTCTTAGTTTCATGGTTGCTTTGTCCTACTCATTTCTCTTTATGGCTAGAACTCAAGTCTTATTAGTTACATATTCCAGACTCTCTTGCCAGCTGCCTTCTGGTTAGATTCTCTAATGGAAGACAATGATTGGAGTTTGAAGGTGGGAAGAGGGCCGAAGTCATGATTCTCAGCCTTTGACATCACTTCTTACAGTGGTTGTAGAAGCAGTGTCTGTAGACCAGCAGCCCAGCAATGGCAGTGTCTGCAGTGGTGGCTCACGTATGGGCTCCTGGGTTCCTGCTCAGGCAGCTGAGTTTCAACAACAGCAGTCTTAGCTTCACCTGCAGTCATGGGATCTGGGCAAGACCAGTTTTCTTTCTCTCTTCCAGTTCTAAGGGTGGCAATGACTTCCTGCAACTTTCAATCAATGGGTATCCTTTGTATTTTCTTTTTTTCCCCACTTCTCCAGCTATTCAAACACATTTATTACCAATTTCTGGATGAAATTCTCCCTGTTTGAGAGCAGGATGGTAGTTGCCAGGGGCTAGGAGGTGGGGAAATGGGGAGATGGTGGTCAAAAGGTACAAACTTCTGGTTATAAAATGAATAAGGTTAAGATCTAATGAACAACATGGTGACTCTAGTATATATACTTGAAAGTTGCTAAGATGATAAATCTTAAATGTTCTCCCCCCCCCCCACAAAATGGCAAATATGTGAAGCAGTGGAGATTTTAACTACATTGTTGTAATCATTTCACAATATGTACATGTATCAAATATTGTTGTACACCTTGATTTTACACAGTTATATCTCAATAAAGTTGAAATAAACAGGAAAAAAGAAAAAAAAGAAATTCTCCCTGTTCAGTATACCTAGAATGTTTTCTTTCTCTTTTTTCTTTTTGAGATTTTTAATTTTTATTGGTCTTTAGAAAAGAAAGAAAAAAAATGTTGAATGTAACAGTGTGGAGTGGAAGTTCTGGAGTCAGAGACTGACTGTATTTGAATCCTGACTCAGCCTTTTACCATGAGACTTGGAGTAAGTCACTTGTTTTCTATATGCATTTTCCTTGCCTGTAAACTAGAAGTTAATAATTGCACCAAACTGTAGGGATATTATGTAGATTAAATCAGCTATTACATATAAAATGCTTAAAACAGTGCCTGGTGTTACTGCTCAGGAAATATTAGCTATCATGGTAGATACAGGTAACGTGCTCAACATCCATTCCAGCCTACTTCTAATGTCACTTTATGTATGATAGCATTTGAAAACCTAAAAATCACATTTTCCAGATCTGTTTGAGGCAGGATTCTGGATACGAATTAGGTCCTATCTAACCCAGCTGTTGCTGCTGCCTGTCCCAGTTGTAGAGATACTGGGTTTTTCTGCAAGAGCAGAGCGCAGTCGTGAGTAGCAGGGAGGAAATTGCAACAGTAGTGGGAAGCTTCCGATCCAAGATTTCTGTAGGATGTTTTCTATTTCTTTGTTGGATACTAACTGATAAACACTGCAAAAGATTATTTTTAGCTAAAATGATTATAGGCCTGAAAATGCATAACTTGTAGAATTACAAAGGGAAGAGAGAAGCCCCATCACGTACAGGACTACAGGTCACATTGACTGCCAGTTAGAGAAGAAGTTCAAGTGTCAACAAACTGTAAGCCTCCGTGTTTTACATTTTCTGAACAAACACTCTCATACCTTCAAAAGAATGTGACCAACACATTACCAATACATCAGAAATTTTGCTAATCTATGGCTCCTTTGATAATTGATACTACATAATATTTTGTGATGTATCATTTCAGCCTCATCAGCTGACCTTGTCCCTTGAAGTATCTAAAGAAAATCAGTTGTACAACTTTTTACTTCTGTCTTCTATGGCGAAACACCACATGTTGAGAAAAGACAAAGGGAATGTGGGTGAGATAGCTGTCCAGTTCTGGTTACGTGTTTCTCCGCTCATCTGTTCCTGTTTCCAGCTTCAATAATTATTCAAATCGTACCCTAAACCTTGATTCCTCTCTTGTGCAAGAAGCTCCTCGCTCTAAAGGAGTTTTCTCCAGCACGTGCTTGGACTTCAGTTTCCTCTGGATTTATTTCTCAGTAGATTTCATCTGATCTGCTCTCTATCTATCAGAAAATCTTCAACACTTCTAATCAAAGGCTGCCACTTTCTTTTTTCCACCACGCTGTTGAGTTTATTGCTTTGTTCTTCTGTTGTTGTTTGAATATCATTTTTGTTATTTGGGGGGGATTTCAAAGGAAGATGGGCAGAGATTCGACTAACGCTCAGTCTGTGGTCTTGATCCAATCTCAGGTGATGTGTTTGATTTCCATTGTGGTCAGGTGCTTTGATTTCCAGATAACCGGGATGATCATGGGCTTATGGGAGCAAATGGAAGATTTTTTTCCCGAAGCAAATATAATTCCCTCTAAATCTCCTTTTCACATTCGTTTCTGTACTGAGAAACCCTAAAATCCTATATTTGATGGTAGTGACAAAGATAAAGTTGCTTCCAGGAAAGGGAATTATAGCAACAGCAAGGCAATAGTTCCAGTATTATTTAAAGGAGAAAACGAGTCTAACTTTGCATATCCCAGTTTTGAATTTGTCTATCTGTAGGACACCACTACTTGGGCATCCTGATGCCTTCCCAAGATCAAAAGGTAGGGAGACGGATCAGTAACATCAAGGATTTGAGATGTGGATCTCATCTTCCAACTCTGTGCTATGTGGACTATGTCAGCTTGGGAGATTAATTTAATCTTTCTAAGTTTCAGTAAATGGTGATTACCCTTCCTTTACAAGCAAGTCATAGGAATTAAATAATCGTATATACGTAAAACCCTCAGCCCCATGCCTGATTCAGATGATCACTTTTTTAACAGGAACCGTAAATCCAGGCAGTCTCATTTCTCTCCAAATAAGGCACTTTTGAGTCATTTTCACTTCCTCTCTATCTTCATCCTCCAAATCTCCCTTCCGTTTCCTTCCACACACCACCAGCATGATCATTTATCTGCCCCCTCTATTACCGCTGCCCTCAGTAGTCAACACTTGACTTGGCCTCTGCTCCGTTTGGGTCTAATAATTTCATCAGCTGCCCTCCATTTCTCATCTCCTGCTTCGTGGGTGTGAAATATGAAGACACAGTCATTAAATACACCAGGCATGATCATGCAGAGCCCCCTTTTGCCAAGAAGAGAAGCTGGTCAGTTGTTTTGAACTGACAAATCTGGGCTTTTTCTTGTTTGTTAAGGTGGGCTTGTATCGCTATGAGTTTCCCTCTCAGGACCACTTTTGCTGCATCCCATATGGTTTGGTATGGCATATTTTCATTTTCATTTGTTTCCAGATAGTTTTTGATTTCTCCTTTAATTTCATCAATGATCCATTGGTTGTTCAGTAGCATGTTGTTTAATCTCCACATTTCTATCACTTTCCCAGTTTTTTTTCATGGTTCATTTCCAGTTTCATAGCATTATGGTCTGAAAAGATGCTTGTTATGATTTCAATCTTCTTAAATTTATTGAGGCTTGCTTTCTTTCCCAACATATGGTCTATCTTTAAGAATGTTTCATGCGTGCTTGAGAAGAATGTGTAGCCAGCTGTTTTTGGATGGAGTGCTCTGTATATGTCTACTAGGTCCATCTTGTCCAGTTTTTTATTTAAGTCTACTATTTCTTTATTGACTTTTTATCTGGATGATCTATCCATTGACGTAAGTGGGGTATTAAGATCCCCTACTATTATTGTGTTGTTGTTAATGTCTCCTTATAGGTTTGTTAATAGTTGCTTTATGTACATTGGTGCTCCTATGTTGGGTGCATATATATTTATAAGTGATATGTCTTCTTGGTGGAGTGTCCCTTTTATCATTATATATTTCCCTTCTTTGTCTTTCTTAACCTGTTTTATCTTGAAGTCTACTTTGTCTGATATGAGTATGGCAACACCTGCTTTTTTTTTTTTTTAAGATTTTATTTATTTATTTTTCCCCCCCAAAGCCCCAGTAGATAGTTGTATGTCATAGCTGCACATCCTTCTAGTTGATATATGTGGGACGCGGCCTCAGCATGGCTGGAGAAGCGCTACGTCGGTGCATGCCTGGGATCCGAACCCAGGCCGCCAGCAGCGGAGCGCACGCACTTAACCACTAAGTCATGGGGCCGGCCCAGCACCTGCTTTCTTTTGTTTGCCATTAGCTTGGAGTATTGTCTTCCATCCTTTCACTCTGAGCCTGTGCTTGTCTTTAGTGCTGAGATGTGTTTCCTGGAGGCAGCATATTGTTGGGTATTACTTTTTAATCCATCCTGCCACTCTATATCTTTTGATTGGAGAGTTCAATCCATTTACATTTAGGCTAATTATTGATATATGAGGGCTTAATGTTGCTGTTTTGTCACTTATTTTCTGATTCTTTTGCCTTTCATTTGTTTCTTGTCCCATTTGTTTGGGACTGCCAACTCAGTTTGGTTGTTCTGTCTTATGACTCTTCTAGTTTTCTCTTCGTTTATCATATGTGGTTTTGTTTTGCTTATTTGTTTAGTGGTTACCTTGAGGTTTGTGTAAAAAATCTTGTGTATGAGATAATCCATTATCTGATGGCCTCCTATTTCCTTATACTAAGTCAATTCAATCACTTTCCTCTTCCCCTTCTAAGTCATTCTTGTTATACCTTATTCTATCTTGTGTTGTGGCTGTGTGATTACAGTGACGAGGTCAAATTTATTTTTGGTGAATTCCTTCCTTTGATCTTTGATTTTAGTATTTAAGTGGTTGCTAACCTATTCTGGTAAAGATCTACTATTTTTCTGAGTTTGTCTACCTATTTTTCTCCTTGCTCCAAGCTTTGTATTCCCTTTCTCTTCTTTTTTTCAGGCCTGAGGGCCTTCTTGAGTATTTCTTGTAGTGGGGGTCTTGTGGCCATGAACTCCCTTAGCTTTTGTTTATCTGGGAGAGTTACTATTTATCCATCATATTTGAAGGATATTTTTGCTGGATAGAGTATTCTTGGCTGAAAGTTTTTGTCTTGCAGTGTTTTGAATATATCATTCCAGTCTCTCCTAGCCTGTAAAGTTTCTGTTGAGAAATCCACTGAAAGCCTGATGGGAGTTCCTTTGTACGTTATTTTTTGTTTTGTCTAGCTGCTCTTAATATCGTTTCTTTGTCATTGACTCTGGCTAGCCTTACCACTAGGTGTCATGGAGAGGGCCTTTGCCTGTTGACATATTTAGGTGATCTGTTGGCTTCGCTTACTGGTATTTCCTGCTCCTTCCCCAGATTTGGGAAATTCTCAGCTATTATTTCTTTGAATAGGCTCTCTGTTCCTCCTTTCCTCTCTTCTCCCTCAGAAATACCTACAACTCTTATGTTACATTTCCTAATAGAGTCAGATATTTCTCAGAGACTTTCTTCATTTCTTTTTAGTCTTAGTTCTCTCTCCTCTTCCATCTGGCGCATATCTGTATTCCTATCCTCTAAAATGCTAATTCTTTCCTCCATATTGTCAGCTCTGTTCTTTAAAGGTTCCAGATTCTCCTATATCTCCTCCATTGTGTTCTTCATCTCCATCAGCACTGATTGGTTTTTCTTTATGATTTCAATCTCTTTTGTGAAGAAACTCCTAACCTCATTGAATTGTTTGTCTGTGTTGTCTCGTATTTCCTTGAGTGTTTTTATGATAGCTATTTTGAAATCTCTGTCATTTAGGTTATGGATTTCTGTGTCTTCAGGGTTGGTTTCTGGGTGCTTGTCATTTTCTTTCTGGTCTGGTGATTTCATGTATCTTTGCATTGTGGTTCCTGTGTTGGCTTAGTTTTTCCTCATCCTGGAAATCTCTGGTTGCAATTTCCATCCGCGCCACTGTGTGGTGATGAAGGCTGTGTAATCTGAGCCCCCTGCACTCTGCCGCGCTTTTTCGTGGCAATCCGCGGGTGGCATTGCTTGGTCTGGTCTGGTCGGCTGAGCTGCAAGGTCTGGTTTTCAGGGGAGGGGGCTCTCTCTTTTACCCTCTGGTCCCTGGCGTGGGGGGCTTCTCCTTCACCCCTCGTTGTCCGCTCTCTGGGGTGCTCAGATGTTGATGGTACTCCGTAGCAGTTCTGAGTCCTCTCTCCTCACTTCCTGCCGGGGCCCAGCACATTCTGCTCTCAGATGTGCGGTAGTGTGGATCTTTCCGATCTTGCTTTTCACTGTCTAGGATTCCGTTGTTGGTCTGTGACTGTTCCTTTTGTTGTATCTTATCCAGGGAAGAGTTCATGGGAAGGCTCACTCCGCCATGATGCTGACGTCACTCTTGAACTGACAGATCTGAGTGAAACTTTCATTTCATTTCAGTCATTGACCATTGCATCCAGGAATAGAACTTAACAGCCTCCTCCTAGTGGCCCATGGTATATTGCAAGTGTTCAGGGAGATCCCAGATTCCACATGAAATTCTGCCATCTGGAGGCTCAAACCTTCTACCTGTGCTCAGTTTAAGACAATCTCACTGGACATTTCCTATTATATGCCAGTCCCATGGGTTGACCTGGTTGTCACTCCTTGCATTACCATAAATTTAAAAGATCTAACATATGAATAATTAGAATCCACAAAGGAGATAAGCGAAATAATGGGATAATAAATATTTGAAATGATAATCCATGAGAAAATTCCAAAATTGTTAAAGACATCAAGTGCCAGGAAAAAAAGTCCTACAAACTTCCACTTCTGCCTATGATGGTACAGCTTGTATGAGACCAACACTTCCTCCAAGAACAAGTAGAAAATCTGGATAAATACAAAAATCAGATGTTTGAAAGTGTTGGTGAGCAGGTAAGGCAGTGTGAACTTGAAGGCTCAAGATTCTAGAAAAAGGAGAGCTACAGAGAAAGAGCATAACATTCTGCACTACTTTTCCTCTTAAAGCTTTTGCCAGTTCTCAGGAAGACATGGGAGAGGAAGTTACAAAGCCAAGCAACACTGGGTGAGGAAAGCCACTTTGAAGGCAAGGTGACATTGGTGATTTCCACTGAGTGGATTTACAAAATCAAACTGTGTAGTGAGTTAAAAAGTTTAGGGACATCTATACTGACACCTTATTAGTAAAACTGCGTTGGCTTCTGCTTGAAGATTCATTGATTCTATGTCCTGTCTGCATTTGCTCGAGACCAGGCCTTAGAACAGACCTTCTGCTTCCTCTGCAGCGGGGTATAGTCAAGTTTTTTTCAATTCCACATACTGTTAATCACCAATCCTAATTAAAAAATTGGGTTGGTCTTTTTGTGTGTGCATGTGTGTGACTTGCCATTGTGTGGTTCCTCCATTTTTCTCATCTCTAGAGGTGAATACCTACCTATCCATTGAGTGGTCAAATGACCAAAAGGTTAGCATTTGGAAACATGCATTGTAGTTAGTAAGATAGCAAATGTTGGCTGTAGCTAATAGAAATAATGAATATCTCCAGATACATTATGGACAATGTGAATGCCTGCACACATGATAAATGTAACCTTAATAAATGGTTGGATTCTAACAGAAAGCTCTGTACTATTCACTGATGAAGATGTCCCAAGGACACGTCAATGTTTTTGTGCAGGAGAATTACAGACCATTTTTTCCCAGGTTATGGTTATCACGCTCTCAAACACATGCCAGTTTCATATCTAACCTCTAAGCCCTTGTTCCTACCATCAAGCTCTGAAGTGCACTGAAACCTCATTCGGTGCTCCAAATAAAAAATAACTTTTTTTTTTTTAAAGCCAAGCAAAATCAGCAACTAGAGGCTAAAAACCTAAGGGATCCCTTGGCATTCTCATAGTGTTGGTGGATAAATGTTGAGGTCAGTTTCCTCAAAGGAGAAGAGAATCTGATAAACCCAACTCTCGACTGAGACCCGTAAATGGCCACGGCATTGGAGTGAGGAGAGAGACCAGGAATAACAAAGGCTGAGCCCAGGAATCATTGTGGGAAAGCTGAGATAGGGCTTCATCCTTGCAGTAATGGAGGATAGGTGCTTTCCCACAGGGCATGAAGATTCTTTATTGTCTTATTCTTAATTATCATGCGCCATCTGTGCATCAGGTCATATGGAGAAACCTCAACTAACTTGTAGGCATATCTCAGTAAAGTCACTGCAAATAAGTTCTTGGTGAATCTACTTTTGTCTGAAAGTGGACTTACCTGAGCAATCTGGAGATGATTGATGGGTCAGAGGTATACAAATCAATGATTGCTGTTATATAAGAAAAAATAGCATCTAATATGTGTTTAGTTCTGTGCTGGGGACCTTGAGAGCTGTCTACCTGGAAGGTATAGCAAGGAGAGAAAAAGTAAAGAAACTAAGGGTTCCCATGTCTATGCACAGTGTTGGGAAATTCCCAACAGATTTTTTCCAAGCACAAATGACTTGTCCAGCATCATCAAAGAAGGCAGTGGCACAATCAGGATTCTGACCCCAGCATGTCTGATTTCAATCCTAGAGTAATTCTCCCAAGCTTGGCTGGTCAAACTTCTGGCCATGAAGCAGAGAAGGGACAGGTTTCACACTCAGCCTGGCTGGATTTTGGGGGTTAGGAGTAGGATGAGCATGTCTAAGGCCCTGGTATCCTGAAGACCAGACTCTGCTGGCCCTTTAACAGTGTTGTCTGATGTTTTGCTAGAATAGACGTAGAGAAAACAACTCAGTAGAGATGCTCACGTGGCAGTAAACTCCCACTATGTCAGGACAAGGACATGGGGAAATTCATGCAGGTTCATCTAACTTCTTCAAGATGACATCCTTGTTTATAGAACACTGCCCACTGCCAAGGGCGTTGGAAGGAGTGTCAGGTTTCTCTGGACATCAGCCAAGATCAGTGATCACTGCCTCTGAGAAGGTGGGATGTCAAGTTGACTGAAGGTGCTCAAGACCAGTTCCTTCCACCCTGAAGCCTGGGTTCCTTGAACCCACGTGCAGGAATCCTCTTTGGAACTGATCTCAAATTATCTTTAGAGATTTCTTATTCCGTTTCTCTTTTGTCTCCCTTCCCTGGAAAGCAGGAGCAGAGATCAGAGCCCAAGTTTTTATTGAATCTCTGGGAAAAATGAGTAGTAAGTGAGAGGGACAAACAATTCCAGTTAGAAAATGCAACTTCTCCATCTCTCCCAGCAGAACTAATGACTCTGCAATTTGATTCTATTAATTTACCATTGATTGAGCACATAAACTGTGCTTGCAAAGGGCAACAAGGGATAAAAACATCAAGCTTGCTGTTCTCAAGACGTGCAGAGTGGAGAAGAATTAAAGCAACTGAAAAAAGATGAACTTGTTAAAATTAGATACATTTTAGTAACATAAATGAGATTTAAGCCAACACTAAGTTATTTGTTTGAAAAGGAGGGGTGACAGGGTCTTTAATAAAATAGTTTCCCTCTCAGCCAGGCGCACACACTTGGAATGGAAGAGAATGTTCAACCAATGCTTTCTGAGGTTCTAATATGTTGATAAGTAGGAGTGGTTTCTTTAGTCCATTCAGATCACCCAAGTCCCAGCCTTGGGCATGAGACAAAACACTAAGACTCCCAGGGCAGATCCTGGGGATATCCACAGGTTGTCTTAGAGCAGTGCTTCTCAAAATATAGTCCCCCACACAAGAAACATCAGCATCACCTGGGAACTTGTTTGAAATGCAACTTCTTGGACTTCACCTCAGATCTACTGATGAGCAACTCAAGAGGTGGGCCCAACAATCTCTGTTTCATCAAGACCTCTAGGTAATTCTAATGCATGCTATATCTGAGAATCTCAGCTGTGGCGCATCTCTCATATGCTGGCCAATAGAACCTTAATTTGTTGTTTCCTGGAATACTGGTCCCTAGAATAATTTAAGACAACACGTATTGATGTCAAATCTAAACAGAGCTCTGTGACCAGATCCTGGAGTGTCCCTTCCCCTGGAATGTTCATCTCCCAGATGACTCATGCTCTCTCCCTCACCACTTTCAGATTTGGGCTGAAACATTACCTCTTCAGTGAGGCTTTTCCTGTACATCCTACTTAAAACTGCAACCCCACCCTACCTCCTGCCTTTGTTTTTCTCTATGGTATTTATCAACTTCTAATGTACTTTATATTTTACCTGTTTATTTGGTTTATTATTTCTCTCCCTTCACTAGAACATAAGCTTCATGAGGACAGGGATTTGGGCTGTTTTCTTCACTGATGTATTTCCAGTGCCAAGAAAAGTGCCTTACATGAAATATGTGTTCAAGAAGAGGTTTATGAGTGAATGGCCATGATTGTAAGAATTGGTCACTGGGAGGACCCTTCAAAGGATAATCAGTGAAGGAAATGGTTTCCTGCGCAATTCCCAGTCAGAGATGATGAAGTGGCAATGGAATTGAAGAGAAGATGGATTCCAGAGTCCGAGTTCAAGACAGAGCCATCAGCAAAGCAAAGGGAGGCCCAGTGTGATCTGAATTGCATCGCATCATATTTTTACTCTCCAGGGTACTAGAGGTTAGTGCGAAATGTGGGGGAAAAAACCAGAAGCAGTGGGGGCTAGAAGCATGTGAATGATTCCCTTCAATGGGGGAGCAAAGTCTTTTCAATGAAGGGGACCCAAAAATCCCACTGACCCTGAGGTTCAAAGCAATATCACTCCCAGAAGAACTTGCATTGCACTGGAGATGAAGACTCTATGCAGCTTACGATGATGGAAGGAGACACAACTATGAAATTTCACTTAACAGCCAACAAGGGGTGGAGAAGAGATGGATCTCGTGGGGAAGGGTGTCAAAGGGGTGAAACAGATATGTCTGAGTCCTGTTCATTGGTTTGCACACAAATGACCACAATTATGGGAGCACAGACAAGCAAACATTTTACTAAGTTTTAGGGATATGGGCACAGAGGAGTAGGGAGGTTGTGGAAAGGATGCTCAGCTGCTCTGGAATAGGTGGGGGTCCCAGGAGAGGACTGAATGATATCTATGTCCCTTCCAGCAGTAACAGAGAGGCTCCACATTCTTCATGAAGCTCAGTTGGGTGGGGTCTGCAGCTTTGAGCAGGATGCTCAGGCTTAGGGACAGAGCAGAGTCACCCAGACTGAGTTCACATTGATGTATCAGCTGAATATGAATTTGGGAGAGGGAAATGTGCAAGCCATGGTGATGAGGAGAGAAAATGATGCTCTGTGCTGGATCCCAAGCCCCATGTGAACCAGCCCCAGGGAATTTTTTCAACTTTAAATAACTAATACTTACTTAGTGCTCACCACATGTATTAGTTTCCTATTGCTGCTGTAACAGACTACCACAAACTAAGTAGCTTAACAACGTGAAATTATTATCTTACAGTTCTGGAGGTCAGAATTCTGAAATCAGTTTCATTGGGCTAAAATCAAGGTGTCAGTAAGCCAGCGTTCCTGTTGAAGGCTCCAGGGAGAATCTGTTTCCGTGCCTTTTCAGCTTCTAGAGGCTGCCTGCATTCCTTAGCTCATAGCCTCTTCCTCTGTCTTCCAAGCCAGCAGTGCAGCCCCTTTCCTCATCTCTGACCTCTGCTTCTGTCCTTATGTCTCTCTCTGACCATGGTGTTCCTGCCTCCCTCTTACAAGGACCCTTGTGATCCACTGGGTACCCAGATAATCCAGGATAATCTCCAATCCCAAGACCCTTAACTTAATCACATCTGCAAAGTCCCTTTACCATGTAAGGTAACATATTCACAGGTTCCAGGGATTAGGAGGTGGATATCTTTGGGGACCATTATTCAGCCTACCACACCCCATGAAAAACTCCATTTGAATGTGAAGACTAAAATAAATTGTAATTCCTTGACCCACCGAATAAGTTAAGGTATCCCATTGAACACCTTTTCGTCACACAGTAGAAACAAAGGATTTAATGGATGAGTGCCAAGCTATGGAAAATAAATAGAGCACAGTGTATGTTTTCCCATCAGTCAGTCGACAAGTCTCTGCTGAGGGCCTGGCACAATCTCAGAGGATAAATCTGTGGTTTTTCTGAGACACACAGGGGAGGAGGAAGTTATAAGAATAGGTCAGCTACCTATTGGCTCAGACACACACACACACACACATCCCCCTCCATGTTGAATCAGTTTGGATAACATTGACGGAGTCCTCACCTGAGCCCTCACCTGAGTCCTCATCTGAGTCCTTACCTGAGTCCAAGCTTGGTCGCTCCCACTGGGAAAGAGAAATATGCCTGGCCTGCCCTGAACCAAGGGAGGGGCTCTGATAACTATTTCCCTTTCCCTCAAGCCTGCTCCCCAGACTGACCTCCTAAAATACAGGGGGAAATAGATCCATTTGATTCCCCCTCTACCGCAACCTTGTCTATTTAAAGGGCAAGAAAACAGAACTTATCAGGTGGACCCTAAATCTGTTTTTCTCATCTTATGAGAAGCCCTCCACAGCACCTCCAGCCTGAGCAGGGCATTCCTCATGGTCTCATCGGGCAGAAAAGGATTGAAGAACTTCAACATCAGGTTGGATGAGTTCAGAGAAAATGAGCTGGCAATGGGCCTCAGGTGGCCACACCTTGTCCCTTCTGAAGAGAAATCTGAGAGTAGATTGGGAAGAAGATTAGCTAGAAGCTCCCTTACCCCACCCCACAGTCACCTTCATGCATTCAGTTGAGGGATGGAGCAATCAGGGCTCCGTAGAGTTTAGATTTGGAAAAGCCATTACAGATCATTTCATTCCACCCCCTGGGTTAGGAGATGAGAAGGAGAGAAGCAATTTGCCAAGGCCACATGGCCACTTGGTCATAAAAGCTGGACTAGGAGCAGGATTCCTGGTTCCTGACTCTGTGCCCTTTCTACAGCTACATGGTGGGTGTTGTCACCCAAGCCTGAGCATCCTGCTCACATGGTGGGTGTTGTCACAGAAGCCCTGGGCCAGGACACATTCTCTGCCTGTGTCCTCATCTCCTACCTGCCCCCAGTGCACACCAGATCTCATGGTCCCCCATGGGCATGGCCCTGCCATGGGCCCTCTGTGCTGCTGCAGCACAGACTCGCCCCGAGAAGGCCCCTGTGGTGGCCCAGGTAAGCAAGAGCTCCATTCAGAGGAGACACGCGTAGCAGGATTTACCAACAACAGAGCTGCCAGAAGCCAGCAGAGAAACCAGCACCAGAGCCACTGTCACCTTCATCTTCAAGTGGGTGGCAGTTTCTCCAGGCTTTCTGGGCCAGGCACAGGGGACTGGAACTGGAAATGTGGACTTGGACTGAATTAAACTTGCAGAACTTCCCTGGGGCTCCTCCTGGAGGAGCAGGTAAAGGGACTGTCCCTGAGAGGGGCTGGGAGCCAAAGCCTGTTCCTGTTCTGGTTGGGGAGACTGGGTGTGTGTGTGTGTCTGTCTGAGTCTACATGTGTGTCTGTCTGTCTTGTGTGTCTGTGTGTCTGAGTGTGGCTGTGTGTCTGAGTGTGTGTTTCTGAACGTGTCTGTGTGTTAGAGTGTGTGTCTGAGTGTATTTGTCTGTGTGTCTGAGTGCATGTGTACTCACCCGGGAGGGAGGCGCTCTCAGGTGCTAAGTGTGCAGAGTGTGGTTCAAGGAGGTCAATGTGGTGGGGTGCCTGTCAGCAGAGGGTGGAAACTGGGGGGAGACTGGTCGGAGACGATAACTACAGCAACCTGTGTGCTCGTGGGCTGATACCTCCCATGGCTGCAGGATTTTGAGGTTTTTCTCAGCCTCAGCCCTAACCTCTGGAGCTGAGACCCCCTACCACCCCAGAAAATCAGACCCTTCCTGAGCCGAGTGACTCTCCCACACTGATGGGGGAACATCGAACATTGTCAGAAGCTGAAGCCTGAAGGTCCCAGAAAGTAGAAAATGGTGGAAAATAAACACTAGCAAGAACACGCCTTCCAGGGCCTGACTGCCAAGAGTCCTGTGGTTCTGGGGATGGTGGCCGAGGTCACCTAGGGCAACTCTGCTGAGGGACCTCAAGGCTGATGACTGCCCTCATGGGTGATTTCTGTGTGTACGCAGGGTGCCCCATGGAGGCCTAAGAATTAGGTTCTTGAGCAAGCTTTTGCTGTGGTGGCCAACTCCAAGGGGCTTGCCCTGCTCCCCATCTCCTGGACTCAAGAGGGGCTGACACAGATACTGTCCTCCTAGTTCTCTAAACAGCTTTCCCCTGGGTCTGCAACCCAGAACACACAGCCAGGACAAAGGGAGTTCATCAGCTTCATCTCTCCATGTCTCTGCTGCTTTCTTGGCACTGGTTCACTCTCCCATGGTGTCCCCAGACCCTGGCAGATGCCTGCAGTGCCTGCTTCACCTGTGGCAGCTTTATGTCACACTGGAAAGACTTTCCCAGGAACTGAAACAAAATGCCACAAATGAGTCCTATTGACTCTGACTGTCCCAACTTTATCAAGCATAGTTTCAAGTGACAATATGATGCTGTGATTGGCCAGGCCTGGGTCAGATGCCTCCACCCCCAGCCAGGAGCCAGTGTTGGAGCTAGTTCCAGGAGAACCATAGGACTGAGAGTCAGGCATGGGGCAAGGGGGTGGGAATACAAAATGGCGTGACGTTTCTCAGCACAATGGCATCTTTGGATGGCCTCCTGCCCCATGTTTCATCCCGCTCTGATCGTTCTGTGTCTGTACTCTTTGATCCATCCAAGAGGTATACCTGAGAACTTTCCTTGGGCCAGCCCCAGTGGGGGTCCTGAGGATACAGAGATGAATGAAGCAGACCTGATCTTCATCAAACCCAAATACTTCCACCGGCATTCAGACCACCACAAACCACAGATACCACATGTGACCACGTTGCCCACTCCCTCCAGCCCCTCAGCCAGTCCACCCTCCTCAAGGCCCCCCCCACTTGCTATGCCCACGCTGCCTCTCTGCCCTTGCTAATCCCACTGTCCCACCCTAAATGCCTTATTTCTGCCACGGACACTCCTATTCCAGTGACTCTGCCAAAATTGGCGCATTATAATGAATAGGAGCCAGAGTTCAAATCCAGCCCATATAAGCTGTGTGACCTTGGCACATTATCTAACTTTTCTGGGCCTCAGTTTCCTCACCTCTAAAATAGAGAAGATTATACCAGAATCTACCTCAGAGGAGTAACTGTGATGATGTGGTATGTTATGGGCTGAATCGTGTCCCCAGAAAAAGAGATGTTGGGAGTTCTAACCTCCCAGTATCTCAGAATGTGATGTTATTTGGAGAGAGGGTCTTTACAGATTACAGCATAATCAGGTTAAAATAAGGTCATTAGGATGGGCCCTAATCCCTATGCCTCGTGTCCTTATAAAAGGGGAAAAATTACACACACAAACCCAGGGAGAATGTCACGGGCAGATGGAAGCAGAGATTGGAGTGATGCAGCAGAAGACAGGGACCATCAAAGATTCTCAGCAAACCATCAGAAGCTGAGAGAGAGGCCTGGAGCAGATTCTCTCTCACAGCCTCAAAGGAACCAGCATTGCTAACACCTTGATTTCAGACTTATGGCCTCCAGGACAGTGTGACACTAAATTTATGTAGTTTAAGCCACCCAGTTAGTGGTCCTTTGCTAGGGCAGCCCCAGAAAATTAATATGTGTGTCACAGCATGACGTACGTGCTCACAAAGTGTGTGCTCAATAAACACCTATGTTGTTATTAACACCAGAGAACCCAGAACTCACTGTGTCCAGGGCTGTGACATAATCACCATTTGCCCACAAATCCAACTCATGTGAGATCTCTTGAACCAGTTCAAAGTCAGTGTTGATAATCCGTTGGAATTTGCAAGTTAAGCAAGCCTCAGAGTTGAAGCCAGAATTGCCCGGGAATTGCAGTTTGGAGATTTAAAGGACAAGCTCATGGGTCAAAACTATCTCCAAAATAGTGCTGAGATGTTATTTACATTTTTCACTGTGTTGACAGTTGCACTGTGGTGCAAAAGCAATGATGGATATAACTGCTGGTGCCGTCAATTCCAGGTTGCAACCAACCTTAAGAAACTACTAGTCACATTTGAGTGAAGTACTGAAGAAGAATATCTACGATTGCCTGGAAAAGGCTATTAAAATACTCCTCCCTGTTCCAGCTGACTATCTCTGTGAGTACAGATGTTCCCCATATATGTGATCAAAACATCGTATCATAACAGATTGACTGCAGAAGCAGATATAAGCTGTCTGTCATTAGGTCAGAAAATTAAAAGATTTGCAAAAATATAAAGCAATGCTGCTCGTCTCACTATTTATAATTTTGGAAATATATTATTTTTCATGAAAATATTTTTATGTTAACCTATAATGGTTAATTTGCTTTTTCAATGAATTAATAAGTAAATAGTTTAATTTCTAATGTGGTAAATATTGATGACTATAACTCAGAAAAGCTCTTGGGGGCTCACAATAAATTTTAACAATATAAAGAAAGTCTTGAGACCAAAAGTTTGAGAATTAATGAGTTAGAATCCGACAACTCACCCTAAGGTCCTTGTCTTTCAATGGAGAAAGGGAAGCCCAGAGTGACACAAGTCCCTGTGTGCTGCCCACAACCTAGAGAATCCTGACACCAGTCCTGGGACCTTCACATCAAGGGTGCACAAGATGGTTTGGAGCCATGTGACTAACCAGAACTGTCTACCCAGACCCAAGGACCTGTCCACAAATATCCACCTCCTGACACATTGGCTCCTGCCCCTCCACCATCATTTTCTCTGCCTCTGCCACCCCAGCTCACCCATCCAGAACAGCTGATAGCAACCCCTACCCAACTGAAAGCTCAATTCATGTCGCATCATGGGCTGGTCTCTCTCAAGGCAGGAATTTGACCTGCAGCCTCCATCCCCATCTTCAGTTCATGCTTAAAACCTGGTGCTGGCGTGGATGTTGATCGCTTGGTGCCTTCTGGTCTCCATCTCTGGTAGACTGGAGTTTTGTGCATGCTGGACCCAGGTTGGTCAATGTTCCCCGCATCCTCAGGATGTCTTTTTTTTTTTTTTTTGTGAGGAAGATCAGCCCTGAGCTAACATCCGTGCTAATCCTCCTCTTTTTGCTGAGGAAGACCGGCCCTGAGCTAACATCTATTGCCAATCTTCCTCCTTTTCTTTGCCCCAAAGCCCCGGTAGATAGTTGTATGTCATAGTTGCACATCCTTCTAGTTGCTGTGTGTGGGACTTGGCCTCAGCATGGCTGGAGAAGCCGTGCGTCGGTGCGCTCCCGGGATCCGAACCCCGGGCCGCCAGTAGCGGAGCGCGTGCACTTAACCGCTAAGCCACGGGGCCGGCCCCTCAGGATGTCTTTTTTGCCTTAAGGACCTCAGGCTGATTCACAACACACACATCCTCAGGCCAGGGGCTCACTTGTGTTCCTCTAATTCTGAGCCCTCACATGCAGCAGCATTTCAAAAAAGGGGCTGCATCCCAATGTCATCTCTCCCTTCCCAAGCCTCATCTGTTCCCAAGTCTGTGCTCCAGCTGTGAGTAGGCTGAGGCATCCCCCCAGGTCAGGCCCCTGAATTTTCTCTCTGGTGATCATGATATGAGGGACAGTTTGGATTCAGTTTCCCCCAAGGCAAAGGGAGAAGGATGAGACTTGCTGGGAAGTGGATGGGGATTGTTACCTTCAGCAGGTCCCCAGGACTGAGATGCTGGTACAGCCGGTGCCCTCAGTAGTGCAGGGGAGTCCACCACCACCCGGCAGACATTAACAAAAAATAAAGGCTCTATTCTGAAATGTTTCCTGTGGTCTCTCAGACTGAATTCGTGATGCCAGGGGAAGCAATATGTTTATATCAAGGAAGGGAGTCTAAAATTCCATCATGATGCCCTGGAGGCAGAAACGAACCATACTGCTCCATTCACAGGAGCTTGTTAAGTGTTTGTGTTAAGTGTTAAGTTAACTGCCGGAAATACCCTTAATATCCCTCAAGAGGATTGTGTGATATTTACAGGCCTTTCTTCATACTTGATAAACCAGTCAGTGTACTTGATTACACACAAAAGAAATCAACTCTAGCTAACGTAGACAAAAAAGAGATAAATTGGAAGGATAGAAGAGTGTTTGAGACATACAATGATATTATTGTAATAATAAAAATACAAATAACCTAACCAGAAAATTAGCAATGGATCTGAATAGACATTGCTCAAAAGACGATATACAAATGGCAAAAAAAAAAAAAAGCAAAAAAAACCCATAAAAAGATGATCAACATCCGTAGTCATGAGGGAAATGTAAATCAAAACCACAATGAGATTCCACCTCACAAACACTCGGATGGCTATAATCAAAAGGACAGAAAATACCAAGTGTTGGTGAGGATATGGAGAAATGGGAACCCTCATACATTGCTGGTGGGAACGTAAAGTGATAAAACCACTTTGGAAAACAGTGTGGCAGCTCCTCATAAGGTTAAACATAGAGTTACCATATGACCTAGCAATTCCACTCCTAGGTATTTACTCAAGAGAATTGAAAACATATGTCCACACAAAAACTTGTACACGAACGTTCATAGCAGCATTATTCACAATAGCACCAAAGTGGAAACAACGCAATTGTCCATCAACTGATCAACAGATTAAAAATATGCTATGTCCATACAATGGAATATTATTCATCCATTAAAAAATGAAATACTGATACATGCTATGTCACGGACGAACCTTGAAAACATCATGCTAAGTGAAAGAAGTTGGACCCAAGAGGCCACATATTGTATGATTCCACTTATATGAAATGTCCAGAATAGGCAAATTCATAGAGCCAGAAAACAAATTAGTGGTTGCCAGAGCCTGAGGTGAGAGGGAAATGGAGAGTGACTGCTTAATGGGAATAAGGTTTCTTTTCAGAGTGATGAAAATGTTCTGCAACTAGATAGCGGTGATGGTTGCACAACATTGTGAATGTACAAAAAGCCACTGAATTGCACAGTTTAAGTGGATGAATTGTGTGGTATGTGATTCGTATCCCAAAATAAGCTGTTTAAAAAGAAAGAAAGAGGGAAATCACGAAGAGGAGGTAAGACTAGGTTTACAACATGCCAGAACAAGCAAGGCTGGGCAAAGCCAGGATCCAGCCATGAGAACCATCTTCTTAGGATGTGCCTCTGGTGCTGGCACCATCAGACGCTCATGGCAACACCACTGGAGTCCATGGGCACTGGATTCCCATGTTCACCACGGCTGCCGTGAATACTCATGATTCATCTGGAATGCTCTTCTCATTCCCTCAAAATTGAAAGTCCTGGACAAGAGCACACTGTTGGAAAACCTGGGCTGTGTGCTGCACATCCAAGCACTCTGTGCCAGAGAGCTGGAAAGGTGACTCTGGCCCCTCTCAGCTTCCATAATGGGAGGAAGTGCACTGCCTCCCACCTGTCTTCAGATTCCCACCATATAAAGGTCCAGACGTTGAGCAGCCAAAAAGTGACAATTGTCCACTACGTGTGGACAGCCCTTCTGAGAACCTGGAGGTGCCCAAACCCAGAAAGCCAGAGGCCTTGCTTCTCAGATCATCACAGTTACAGATCCACAAGCATTTAATGAGCAGATTCCTCGATGCCGACCTCTGTATGAAGCATGGTGATGTGAGATCTCACTTAATTCTCACTGTGAGGGCTCGATTCTTATCCCCATTCTACAGATCAATCCCACTGAGGTTCCTTGAGGGGCAAAGAACCATTCCCATATCCTTCACCTAAGCAAGTTTAGCAGCCATTCTTCCAGCTCATTGTGCAGGTTGGAGCCCCTGTGAACACACATGCTGCTCCCCACCTCGCCTACCTGGCGAACTCCCATGCATCCTTCAAGCCTCCGCTCAAGTAACTCCCAGAGCTTGCTTTGATGGAGGGTAGGACTGGCCAGTCCCACCTTCATATCCCCACTTAAACTGGTGGCAGGACAGAGCACCCCCTGTCACCCTGGAACTTGCCTTTGTGCTCCCTGTCCTCAGGGCATGCCCAGGCTCCCAGCAGGATCCCAGGGAGAATAGTGTCAGGTGAGATCAGGGCAGGAGGGCGGCCGGGATATAAGCAGGGGGCACAGAGACTCCCTGCTCTGGCCTTTAAACACTGTCCACTGCCGGCTCAGCCATGAAGGTAACCTTGGCTTTTCTGATCCTTGCACTGGGACTAAGAATATTTTGATGTGTAATATCTCTGTAGCAGCAGTATGCCACTCTCATGCCACTCAAATCTAAAAACTGCAGACTTAAATTCTCAGTTTTCTTCGTTTGTTAATTTGAGCCCACACCAGGAAGAGGTTTTGTGTACTTAGTCCTTCAGGAGTAAATCTACAGATGCTGACACCGGGGCTAGAGAGAAGAAAGGGGCACTATGAGGTAGCTTGGGGGCAACTTTAGCATCCCCCGCCTCCAAAGTCCCTTCTCCCATGGAGCTTGCATTTGGGGCAGAGGGTAACAGGGTAATAAAATTTTAGGTTTAATCAAATAGCAATAAAAACTAAGAAGACTACAGCAGATTATGGCGAGAGTGATGGTGGGGAGGTGCTGTTTTATATAGGGCCTCTCTGAAGGAAGTGAGGGTCAAGCCATGCTGATTGCTGGGGAAGAACATTCCTGAAGCAGGAACATGATGCCAAACTCATGGATTTTCAAGAAGGCCACTGTGGTTGGAAAGACTAAGGTGAGGGAGAGTGTAGGAGGGTCAGAGGGATGGCCAGCAGCCAGATCATGAAGGCTCTGACAGGTCGGGTGACCATCCATCCTGGTTACCCAGAACAGTCCTGATTTATGCTTGTTGTCCCAGCTTAATTAATAGTGCCCCTTTCATTCTCAAAATTAAATTTCAGTTTCTGTTCTTCTTAAGTTCTCGTTTCTTCCAACAGAAATGTGGAGATATGTTCACCCAAAAATGTACAAAAATTTTCACAGCAGTACTATTCGTAAATAACAGCAAACTGAAAACAACACAAATGTTCACCAAAGGTAGAGTAAATAAATTGTGATATATTCATGAAATGGGATACTATAGTTCAACGAGAATGAACTATTGCTATGTGCAACAAATGGATGAATCTCAGAAATATAATGATGAAAGAAGGCACCCAGAAAAGCACATACTATATGAGTCCATTTAAATCGAGTTCGCAAACAGGCAACACTAATCCATGGTGTTAGCAGTCAAGTAAGTGGTTACCTTGGGGGGGAGGCTAGTGAATGGAAGGGGGCATGAGTGGGAGCTTCTGGCAATGTTCTATTTCTTGATTTGAGTGCTGATTACATGGGTGTGTCCACTGTGAAAACTAATCAAGGAATACACACGTGACTTATGCACTTCTGCATATATGCTGTACTTCTACAAAAAGTTTGCCTTAAGATAATTATTCTTGGGGCTGGCCGGGTGGTGCAAGCAGTTGGGTGCACGCATTCTGCTGTGGCGGCCCGGGGTTGGCCGGTTCAGATCCTGGGTGCGCACTGATGCACTGCTTGGCAGGCCATGCTGTGGCGGCGTCCGATGTAAAGTAGAGGTGGATGGGCATGGATGTTGGCCCAGGGCCAGTCTTCCTCAGCAAAAAAGGAGGAGGATTGGCAGATGTTAGCTCAGGGCCGATCTTCCTCACACACACACAAAAGACAATTGTTCTTACTTCTGTGACTGAAGGAGGCAAGATTGGAAACAGAGACATTAGGAGGCTTGAAGAGACTGTGGTTTGTGTTAGGGTGGTTCCAGCGGAGAGGGTGAGAAGTAGGCTGGACTTTGGACATTTTGAAGGTCTAGTTGTTAGAATTTGCAGGTGGACTGGATGTGAGAGAGAGAAATCACACACAACTCTAAGGCTTTTGGCTTTAGGAACTGAAAAGATACAGGAACCACTTACTGAAATGTAGAAGACTATTAGGAAGTGTTTTTGTTTTGTTGGTGGTGTGTGTGGAGGGGGACAGGTGGAGAAATAGAGTTCAGTTTGGGACGGAAGCCTGAGGTACCTTTTAGGCAATCGCACGGAGAGACTGAATCACAGCTAGATGTAGCCTGGCATTCAAGGGGCTAGAAAGAGAAGTCCGGTATTCTGTTTAGGAGAAACAGGAACCTTATCTTCCACCATTCACAAAAATCAACTCCAGATAGCTCAAGACCTAAATATAAAACATAGAACCACATTCTTCAAGAAAATGTAGGTGACTATATGTCTCAGTGTGGGGGCTATGTTCTAAGTTTCTGGTCTTACAAACTCTACAAGAAGAGGTAGGCTGCATATTTGATTACCAAAAAATACAAACTTTTATATGGCAAAAATATCACAAGCAACATTAAAAACAACGTATTTGGGAAAATTTTTTAACAGACAAGATAGCTTTAGGATTCACAGGGAACAAAACAACTAAAGACAAAAAATTATCATAGGATAAAAATAGGCAAATTCATAGACAGGAATGACCCACAAACAAATGGAAAACGCTCAAACTTGTTCGTAGCCAGGGAGAAGCAAATTAAAGTGACAACATCATCCTTCTCATGTCAGATAAAGAAAGGGGTTCTCTCAGTCATTGCTGCTGGCGGGTCCACCCCTAACATTAGCAGGAGGCCGAGGCAAGACACAAATGCAAATGGAGGCCCACACACCAAATGTTTTATAATTAGAAGTTCTATCTATAATCTCTATATAGAACATATCTATAATTAGATATGTTCTATCCTCTTAATGTGATAAATGTATCCTGAAAAGTATTGTAAAGCTATGGTTTTCATATGACTGAAAGCTGACAAACTACCAATGATGTCAATTTAATTATTATGATAAATTATCACAGAAGATATTACTAAATATTTTAATAAATCACAGTCACTTATTATAGTCATTTTCATAATCTCTTAAGCAGTATTTATAACCATGCAGAATATCTTAGGTTCTCTTTTCAAATTTCAATGCTATTATATTATAAAGAAAACTGAAAATAGCCGTTGTTGGATTTTGTACAAATCTCTCTTCAAATGGTACTATGCTTTGATGTATAACAAACAGAAAAATAGCCACTACAGAAAACTGGCTTTGGGATTATTTGTACGTGAATCTTCTCCTTTAGGTTAGGCAAATATTTTTGTTTCCTTGTTTCAATTTCTCATATTTTACTAGAATGTCATTTTTCTTGTGTATTTCACATGCATTTTTCCTTTTCTTTTTCTAAACTTTAAAAAAAATTTAACCCTTTAAAAAGTGAAATAGCTAAACTTAAGAGTTTTTTAAAGCTTTTCTTAAGGTTATCAACAGAAATTAACAGTTCATACTAAATACCTGCAGATAGCACAAATTCAATATTACTTTCACTTTCTGTTAAAGCCCATGACTTGCTCTTTGAGGATCTTCTGTGGTTTTGCTTAACTCTTAGTATCTAAATTCAACTTAATTACTTTAACAGCATTTAGTTGGTACTCCAACCATGTGTCTGAGATTTGTTATAAGGTCCGATATGAGTTTAATCAAGCTGTCCCATACTTGGGCATGTCTAGAAAATCGTGTACCGGATCCTCTACTGTCCCACGACATCATCGCTGTCGGCACGGCAGAGGGCCTGTGTCCTAGAAACAAATTCAAACTGTGAGCTGTTCATCACACAGAACACTTCTGGATTCTTGGCCAAACTTCGTGCTTGTATGCCTTTTATTTACCAACCACGTTAGCTCCATTATCACAGGCTTGCCTTCGACAGTCTTTTAAATGTTAGTTTTTCAACACGTCTTCTGACCATGGTACATTCTAGTTGAACTGAGTATTTTCTCAAAAAAACTTTATATCTGATTTCATCTTTCGCTTTATTACTCATTAAATTAATCTGTTTGAATTCTTTATCCTAGACAGTGACCATTAGTTTTGTTATTTTTTGTCCTAATTACATGTTAGGCATTTTATCAAATTTTGAAATAGTTTTTACTAAACCCAGAAATTTTCCATTGTTTTTTATAAACATTGTGTTGGTGGTGCCATGAAAAGCATCATTAGGCTTGGCTAAATATTGGGCACATTATATTATTCTTTCAAGAACGGTACATCGATGTTTTCTAGCTTTGTCTTTTTTTGGTATTATCATTTATTGTTTATTCAGTCTTTTCTGCCAATTCTAGTAACTGTGTGTGTGATTCTTTGTGTTTCACAATGAAATCTTCCTTTACTAAAGAACATGAAGTTGCAGAGATTTCATCTGAACTGTTCAAGTTGTGGATTTGATGAGAGAAATATTCTTACTAATTTTCATCGTTTTGATAATTAAATCTTCATTGAACAAATAATATGTAATGTCCTGTTCGTGAATTTTACATGGGTCATCCTGGAAGAAGACTGCTTACTTTTACTGTTTTGTTTTTAAAAATGCAAGCAGACCATTTCTTTGAAGATTTGTTGCTTCTTTTTTCTTTTCAGCTTTTATTTTCTTTTCTGAGCTCCTCTTAAGTATTATTTTCTACCAAAACCTTGACTTACACTCATTTTCAACAATCTAGAAATTAAAAAGTAAAATGTAATTATATTGAAAGTATACAAAATTATGATATAGTTTCATCAAAATCAAGAGTAAATCCAAAAAAAGTAATTTGCAGATATAATTTCAAAAAGTTAGTTTTGTCTAAAATATACAAAATTATTAATATTAAAGTCAAAATATGAATTATAATTAATGAGTACATTTTAAATCAAAATTATTTAAAAGCTGAAAGTTTTAACATATTTTTGAAAATTTAACTAAATCTTCTAAATATTTTTGTAAGAATAAAAGCATTCATAATTCTAATATTCAGTGTCCATTTAGTTGCCGACATAGAGAGTTGGTTCTTCATGCAGGTTCCGTCTAGACCTGCGTTGTCCAATACAGCAGCCACTAACTACATGTGGCTACTGAGCACTGGAAATGTGGACAGTCCACAGTGAGATGCACTGTAAGTGTAAAATACTCATCAGATTTTTAATATTTGGTATCAAAGAAGGTAAAATATGCAAGAATTTTTTATATTAATTACATGTTGAAATTATATTTTGGGTATATTGCACTAAACATATTATTAATTTCCCCTTTTTATTTTTTTTAAGTGTGACAACTAGAAAATTTTAAATTACTTATGTGGCTCTCGTATTTCTATTGGACAATACTGGTCTAGACGTACATACATACAAATTTAAGAGTAGTAGGAATCAGCTCTCACGTGCAAGTCTTGCATATATTGTACTAATTCACGAATACCTCCAGAAGCACAAATTGAAACGTAGAGAAAATGGGCCCTGGGCACTACGGGGAAACAATACATTACGCAAGAATTTATTTGACAAGCTATTAGTCTGTCTTTTTACCTAAGTCATTTCTTCCCTACACTCCAAAGCAATGTCCATTTCTGATGTCAGCAGGAGTGCAATCCACAAACCTTTAGACTCAGGTGGCCCTTGTTTCTGAGACACAGAGTAAGAGATGCAGAGAAGCATTTCGCTGGGGTATGAATGATGTTAGTCATAAGAGCAGATAGTGAGGATTATGGGTCATGCTGTGCCACTGCTGAGTGACAGAGGTGCCCCATGTGTCTGTAATAAACCAACTGTTTTGTAATATCAAGGTCCTCTAAAGTGCAGAAGCCCCTCTTGATTATATCAACAGTATCCAGCAATACTGGCTGGTGGAGATGTGTGTTTTTGCAGAATTTTTGGAAAGCAATGTGGCAAGATCTATTAAAATGTACACAAACCAGTGATAAAGCAACCCCATTCCTGTGACTCTAGCCTGTAGGCACAATAGCACACTTGGTAAGGTTATCAACAGCTATCAACATAAGGCCATCTTGTAAAACAGATTCTTAACCGGGGGACACATCAGAATTACCTGAGAAACTTTTTCCTAATACACCTGTGTTGCCTCTCTACCTCAGATCTATTAAATTAGATTCCTTAGGGAAGAGGCTCGGATATGTATATTTTGAAAAAGCTCCCTAGGTGATACTATAGTACACCTTTGGTTAAATATTACAAATCTAAAAAAGTATGCAGAGTCAATAGATTATATGCCATTATAAACTCCCAAGCCATATTCAAATTTTATTTTTCAAATTTTGCTTTAAATAAGGGGGGATTTTATTTGGGATTTTGAAATCTGTAACAAAGAAAACTGTAATTCAAAACATATAGTTAATTCAAACTTATAAGAGCTGTACTGATTTCTCTGCACTATGAAAGAGTGTTTACGTAAGTTTATAGGGTATGCTAGATCACAGAGAACCTGTTTAGTCTACAGTAGCTCCCGCTTATCTGTGGGGGATACGGTCCAAGATCCCCAGTGCATGCCTGAAACGGCAGATAGTACTGAACCCTATAGATACTATGTTTTTTCCTATATAAACATACCTATGATAAAGCTTAATTTATAAATTAGTTACAGTAAGAGATCAACAACAATAACTAATAAAGGTGGTTTTGGTGCCATTATTAAGTAAAAGGAGGATTGCTTGAACACAAGCACTGTGATATCACAACTGTCGATCTGATAACCGAGACAGCTACTAAGTGACTGATGGGTGGGTTGCGCACACAGGGTAGATACAACGGACAAAGGGATGATTCCCCTCTCGGGCAGGACAGAGTGGGATGCTGAGAGGTTTCCTCACGCTACTCAGAACAGAGAGCAATTTAAAACTTATGAATTGTTTATTTCTGGAATTTTCCATTTAATATTTTCAGACTGTGGTTGACTGACTCCATGGAAGGAGAAACTGTGGATAAGGTGGGACTCCTGTACTTAAGGCAACAAACTGATCTAGAAACATCCAGATAGTTAACACATTAACACAAGGCATTCTCCTATTAAATCATACTGGAGAAAGAACTCTGTTAGTCTAATTTGAGTTACTACTCATAGAAGTAATAAATGGGGTTAAATTTGAGAATCAAAAGAGCAGTTTTCATTATTTAGTGTGAATTATTTTATATGAAAACTGAAACTACCAAGTGATATTAGACTTATTTAAGAAATGTGGATAATCAGATATTTGTCAAACTTTCACACTTGAATAAATCCCAAACACATGAGCCACAGATGACACTTACTTTTGAGAGTCTAATTCTGAGCATGTTTCTCATGCTTCTCCTTTTCTAGGCATTTTATGAGAAACAGAGTTTATTTATGTTTATTTATATTTAGTTTATTTTATAGTTTAGTTATATTTAGTTTATATTTAGTTTAGTTATATATATATAGTTTAGTTATATTTAGTTTATTAATATTTAGTTTATTTATGAGAAACAGAGTTTCTCTCTGTTACCAGCTGCTTTCCAGGAACCTCTGGAATCCCCATGGCTGCTGCAAATTTTGCTGCACCTTGGTCAGTCAGAAAGCAATGAGGTGTCTTGAGCCAGAAAGAAATGGAAAAATGGTTATTTTTTTTGAAAAAGTTAAAATCTTTTTAACTGTTCCAACTGTGTAGAAATAAATACTTCTCTCTGAGTACAAAGCCTTAAAAATGCAAATTTCACTGGCTTGCTTTTCTGGATGTTGAAAAGAGCCTGGCTCTCTGAGTTTTTGTATTTTCAAAAGAACTAAAAAATGATGGAATATTACTAGGAATGCAACTTACATACGATCTTAGAGAATTTAATCCATTTGTATTTAACACATGCTACTATACAGTGGGTCTGTATAGTTTGTATGTGTTATATGTGTTGAGAGACGGCTGAAGAAAATACAGGAAGATAACATGAAAACAAAGTAATCACTGGTTAAAGGATTACTACTCAAATTACATCGTCAACAAAGTCAGAATCTTGGCTTATTTGAGAAACTTAATATTGCTTCTGTTCTTGTATATAATTTTAGGAGAACAGGGATCTCAAGTATTTCGCTACAGTCAGACCCCTTGTAGTCACTGAAAGACACAAGTAACATTCCTTAGGAAAAGGATGCTATATTACCACATATACCTTTTCCATAACAAGCCGCACAAGTTTAATGGGATTTGCTACACAGCGGACTGCAGACACGGCTCCTGCAGACAGGTCTTTTCCATTCATGATACTAGCATCCATTTCAACTTCACCATTTGCATTCAACATAGATCCACAACCTAAATCCGAAAAGAAGTTGAAAAACAAGAACTAAGAATTTAGAAATGGATTCAGTTTCCTCTAAGCTGCCTACTTTAATTCATCCTCTACTCCATCACCAGAGGAATAAATTTTAGAACACAAAACCAACTTGGCACCCCATGACCTACAAAATAAAAAGTATGAAGCCCTTCCTGGTCTGTCCTCTGACTTACTTTTCCAGCTTCATCTCCTCTGCTTGGCTATACTTTACTGAAATATCAGCTTTCTCTGAAAGTACCATAAGCTCTCATTACTCTGTGATTACTCTTTACTCCTGCACATTCTGTTCTCTGTATCACTAGCACACTTTCTCCAACATTCTCTGCCAAGATAATGCCTAGAAGTCTAGCTATTCTTAACCTCTTTGTGCTTGTTTCCTCATCTGTAAAATGGGGGTAAGAACAAAGCTCAAGAATATTTAAAGGATTACAAAAATATCCAGCACTAACAAGGTAAAACTCACAATGTCTGGTATCCAATAAGAAATTACCAGGCACACAGAAACAGGAAAATATGACCCAAAAGGAAGAGAAAAAACCAAATCAACAGTAACAGACACAGAAATGACACAAATGATAAAATTAGTAGACAAGGTATTAAAACAGCTGTTATAACTATACTCCATATGTACAACAATGTGGAGGAAAATATAAAAAGGACCCAAATAGAACTTCTAGACGTGAAATGAAAAATACACTGGACAGTATTAACACCAGATTAGATACTGCAGCAGAAAAGATTTATGCACTTGAAGACACAGCAATAGAAACTACCCAAAATGAAAACCAAAAAAGACTTAAAAAAGAAAAAAAAAAAGAAAAAATAACAGAGCATGATTGAGCTCAGGGATAATTTCAAGTAGCCCAACGTATGTATAATTGAAGTCCCAAAAGGAGAGGTGAGACAGAGGAATGACAAATATATTTAAGGAAATAATGGATAAAAAATTTTCGGATTTGATGAAAACTATAAATTCACAGATCTGAGAAGCTCAATAAACTCCAAGCAAAAGAAAGATGCAGAAAAATATGTGCAGGCACAGCACTAAGTAGAGAGGCAAAAAGATAAGATTGATAGCATATTTCTGTTAGAAATGATGTAAGCCAGAAGACAGTGGGGCAACATCTTTAAAGCCCTGAAAGAAAAAAACTTGTCATGTTGTAATTCTATACCCAGTGAAAGTATCTTTCAAAAAATGAAAACAAAGACTTTTTTAGACATACAAAACCTGAAAGAATTCATCAACACCAGATGTACAATACAAGAAATGTTAAAGGGATTTTTTCAGGCAGAAGGACAATGACAGCAGATAGTAATCAGGATCCACACAAAGGAATGAAGAGCACTGGAAATGGCTAACATGTGGATAAGCAGAAATATTTTTCCCTCTATTTTTACAATATCTTTAAAATATAACTGCTTAAAGGAAAAATAATAACAACATATTGAGCAATTGATAACATACACAGAAATAAAATATATGACAACAATAGCACAAAAGCCAGGAAAGGAGAAACACAGGTATGCTGTTACTGTGTTATAGCACTATGCATGAAGTGTTGTACTGCTCAAAGGTAGACTGTGACAAGTGAAAGGTCTATACTATATACTCTAAACCCTTAAAAATAGAAATATAGCTACTAGGCCAACAAAGGAGGTAAGATAGAATCATAAACGACACTCAATTATTCCAAAAGAAGGCAGAAAAAGAGGAAAATTGAACAACGAATTGATTGGACAAATAGAAAGATGACAGATTTATATCAAACAATATCAATAATCACATTAAATGTAAATGGTCTAAACATCTCAATAAAAATCAGAGATTGTCAAATTGTATAAAAAGATAAAACACAATCATATGTTGCCTATAAGAAATCCAATTTAAATGTAAAGACACAAATAGGTTAAAAGTAAAAGAACGGAAAAGTTATACCATGCTACAATGAATCAAATGAAAGCTGGAGCAGCCATATTTATATCGGGCAAAGCACACTTCAGAACAAGGAACATTAAATAATACTAAGGACATTAAGTAATAATAAAGGGACCAATTTACCAAGAAGACAAAAATCTATGCACTGAACAACAGTTTCAGAATACACGCAACAAAAACTGATAGAACTCAAAGGAAAAATAGACAAATCCACAATTACAATTAAAGATGTCAACACTGCTTTCTCAGTAATCAATAGAAATAGACAGAAAATCAAGATATAGAAGATATGAAGAGTGTTATCCACCAACTTGACCTTATTGAGATTTACAGAACTTTCCATCCAGCAACAGCAGACATTTTAAGTGCAAAGAGGATATTTACCAAGATAGACCACCTTCTGGGCCAAAAAACAAAGCTTACAAAGTTTAAAAGAATGTAAATCACACAAAGTGTGTCCTTTGATCATAACAGAATTAAATTAAAAACGAACAATATTTGGAAAACCCACAAATATTTAGAAATTAAGTATCACGCTTCTAAATAACCCATGGTTTAAAGAGGAAGTCACAAGGGAAAGAAGAACACATTTTGAACAGAACAGAATGAAAATGAAAAGACAACGTGTAAAAACTTGTAGGATACAATCAAAGCAGTACTTAGAGTAAAATTTAAAGCATTAAATGCTTGAATTAGAAAAAAAGATCTCAAATTAATAATCTAATGGGAAAAAGAAATGCAAATTATTCCCAAAGCAAGCTGAAGAAAGAAGACAATAAAGATAAATCAATGAAATTCAGAACAGGAAAACAGCAAAAGAAAAAAAAAAAATCCACAGAACCCTCCCAAAACCAAAAACTAGTTCCTTGAACCTTACTCAAAGAAGAAAGAGATAACTTGAATAGTCCCATGTCTATTAAATAAGTTGATTTTAGTTAAAAACTTTCCTTCAAAACAAAACAAAAAACAAACCAACTCCAGCCAAGTGAAGTCATCTGACTTCACTTGTAAATTCTGCCAAATATTTACAAAGAAATAATGTCAATTTTATACAGACTCTTCAAGAAAAACAGAAAAGGATGGAACAGATTCCAGTTCATATGAAGTGAGTATTATCCTATCAAAACTAGGCAGATATTATAAGAAAATAAAACTACAGACCAGTATCCCTCATGAAACAGATACAAAATCCTCAACACTATAAAATCAAACCCAGCAGTATAGGAAAAAGGTAAGATATCACAACAAAGTGGTGTTAATCCCAGGGATGCAAACTTGGTTCAAAATTCAAAAATCAATCAGTCAATATTCACCCTAACAATAGACAAAAGAAAAACCACATGGTCATCTCAATAGATGCAGAACAAGGATTTGATAAAGTTTAGCATCCATTCATGAAAGAAAAAATCTCAGGGAACTAAAAATAATGGAAGCTTCTCAACCTGACGAAGGGCATCTGTAAAATCCTACAACCAACATCATACTTAATGGTGAAAGATAGTGCTGTCCCTTTAGGGTTGGAAAAAATGCAAGGATGTTTGCTCTCACCACTCCTATTCAACATAATATTGGATGGTGTAGCCAGTACAATAAGGCAAGGAAAAGAAAGAAAAAGCATAAAGATTGGAAGAGAAGAAATAAAACTGTCTCTATTTGCAGATGACACTTCCTATAAAGCTACACAATACGATACTATGTTATATAATACACACAATACTTACTATGAAGCTTACTATACAATAATCAAGACAGTGTGGTACTGGCAAAAGAGTAGGCAGACAGACAGATCAACGAAACAGAATAGAGAGCCCAGAAACAGAGGGTCATAAACATATACTAAACTGATCTTTGACACAGGAGCTGTGATATTGTAATTTATAATAAATGTATATTTTGGTCTTAGTCCACAGTTCCTGGCTCACAGCTCCCCAAACCTTGGAATTTCCTAAGGGATAACAGCAATGGGAGCATGTTTTGTTATAATATTTGGTCTTTTGTCTTCAGTTCCTGAGATCACTTCAGAGCCATAAAGGTGAAATGGGTGTCTTTTATTCATAACAAGCTGCTTTCAACCACAACTGAGTTTATGTTAATGAGGCAACTTTTGGAACCCCTAAAGATTGGGGGGGGCTGGTTACTGTGAGAACCAACTGTGAGTAAGTAAAGGGCTGGAACTTTCAGCTCCGCTCCCTGATTTCCAGGGAGGGGAGAAGGGCTGGATGTTGTATCAATTACCAGTGGCCGGTGATTTACTCAATCATGCCTAAGGAATCGGGTCTCCATAAAACCCAAAAGGATGGGGGTTCAGGGAGCTTCCAGGATGGTGAACCAGAGGTCTTCCACATGCCACCATTCGGGGCCCCAAACTCCACAGGGACAGAGGACCTCGCCCTACGTATGTCTTCATCTGGAGGTTGATTCATATCCTTTACTATCCTTTGTAATACTGTAAACCAGTAATCTAGTGAGTAAAGTGGCTCCTGAGTTCTGTGAGCTGCTCTAGCAAAGTAATCCAACTCAAGGAGAGGGTCATGGGAACCTCTGATTTATAGCCAGTCTATCAGAAGCACAGGTTACAACCTGGACTTGCAGCTGGCATCTGAAGTGGAGGGCAGTCTTGTGGGAGTGAGCCCTTAACCTGTGGAATCTGATGTTATCTCTGGTAAATAGTGTCAGAACTGAGCTGAGTTACAGGACACCCAGCTGGTGTCTGAGAACTGCTTGGTGGTATGGAAAAGCCCACACACATTGGCACTGGGTGCAGAATCTTAGGAACAAAGGAAATACAATGGAGCAAAGATAAGTCTTTTCAACAAATGGTGCTGGAACAACTGGACATCCATATGCAAAAAACTGAAAGTAGGTACAGACCTTATACCTTTCTCAAGAGTTAACTCAAAATGGATCAAGGACCTTAACGTAAAATGCAAAATGACAAAACTCCTAGAAGATAACAGAGGAGAAAAATCTAGATGACCTTGGGTTTGCCTTTTTAGATACAACACCAAAGGCATAAACCATGAAAGAAACAATTACTAAGCTGAACTTCATTCAAATGAAAAATTTCTGTCCTATGAAAGACACTGTCAAGAGAATGAATAGACAAGCCGCAGACAGGGAGAAAGTATTTATAAAAGACATATCTGATAAAGGACAACTATCCAAAATATACAAAGAACTCTTAATACTCAATAATAGGAAAACAAACAACCTGATTAGAAAATTAGTCAAAGACCTTAACAGACGCCTCACCAAAGAAGATGGCACAGAAGCGTATGAAAAAAAGCAATTGTATATTCACATACTAGCGACAAACAATTCGTAATTGAAATTTTAAAAAGTAGTTTTTACAGTATCACCAAAATACATGAAATAATTAGGTATAAATCTAACAAAATACAAGATTTGTATGCTGAAAACTACAAAATACTGATGAAAGAAAGCAAGGGAGATCCAAATAAATGGAAGTATATACAGCATTTGTGGATTGGAAGGCTCAGTATGGTTGAGATTTCAGTTCTCTCCAAACTGATCTATAGGTTCAATACAATCCTAATCAAAACTCTAGCAGAATTTTTTTGTAGAAATTGACAAGATGATTCTCAAATTTGTGGGAAAGGCAAAGGGACTAGAACAGCCAAAACAATCATGGAAAAAGCAGAATTGGAAGACTCTTTACTACCTGATTTTAAGACTAATCATAAAACTATGGTAATCAAGACAGTGTAGTATTGGTGAAAGAATACAAATATAGATGAATGGAACAGAACAGAGTACAGAAATAGATCCATACATATAAAGTATGATTATTGACAAAGGTGAAAGGGCAATTCAATGGAGGAAGGATTGCCTTTTCAACAACTGGTGCTGGAACAATTACGCAATAACTGAACCTTGATACATACCTTGTTCCATGCACAAAAACTTATTAAAAATGATCATAGACCTTAACCAAAAACCTGGAACTATAAAATTTCTAGAAGACAGCGAAAGAGAAAAAGTTTGTGAGTCTGGGTTTGGCCAATATTTCTTATATAACACAAAAAGCACGATCCATTAAAAAAATTGATAAATTGGACTTATACAAAATTAAGAACTTCTGGTCTTTGAAAGACACTGTTAAGACACTGTTAAGAGAAAGAAAAGATAAGCCACAGAGTGGGAGCAAATATCTACAAGTCACATCCAGGCGTATCTTAGAGATATTGCAGGTTTGGTTCCAGACCACTGCAGTAAAGTGAATATCGCAATAAATTGAGTGGCACAAATGTTTTGGTTTCCCAATGTACATAAAAGTTATGTTTGTAGTCTATTAAGTTTGCAATAGCATTACGTCTAAAAAAGCAATGTTCATACCTTAATTAAAAAATACTGCTAATAAATGCTAACCATCATCTGAGCCTTCAGCAAGTTGTAATCTTTTTGCTGGTGGAGGGTCTTGTGAAAAACAAAACATCTGTGAAGCACAATAAAGCAAAGTGCCATAAAGCAAGGTGCAGTAAAATGAGGTATGCCTGTATCTGATAAAGGACCTATATACAGAATATATAAAATACTCTTAAAACTCAGTAGTAAGAAAAAAACAGAAACCCATAAAGAAATTGACAAAAGACTTGAAAGATGTTAAAATAAACATCATTTGCCGTTAAGGAAATGCAAATTCACACTAGTGTGAGTTCCACCATACATCTATTAGAATGGCTAAAATGAAAAATACTGACAATACCAAGAGCTGGTGAAGATGCAGAGTAACTAGAACTTTTCATACATTGTTGGTGGAAACGGAAAATAGTAGTCACTTTGGAAAACAGTTTGGCAGTTTCAAATAAAGTTAAATCTACACTTGCCATATGACCAGCAATCCCATACCTAAGGTATTCACTCAAGAGAAATAAAAACATGTTCACACAAAAACCTGTATGCAAATTTGTAATGGCCCCAAATTGAACATGTCCTTCAGTTGGCAAATGACAAAAATGGTGGTATATCCATACAATGGAATACTACTCAACAATAAAAAGGGGTGCACTACCAATACTTGTGTCAACATGGATAACCCTCCAATGCACTCTGCTAAGCAAAGAATCCAGATTCAAAAGGCTACATATTGTATGATTCCACTTATGACATTCTGGAAAGGGCAAAACTATAGGGACAGAAAATACACAAGTTGTTGCCAGGGGCTGGGGGTGAATGGATGTGTGTACTCAAAGGGGTATAGGAGAATTTTTGAGTAATGGAACTGTTTTATGTTTTTATTGTGGTGGTGGTTATACGACTATTTATGTTTTTCACATTCATAGAACTGTACACCAAAAAACTGGAGTTGTACAATATACAAATGACACAGAAAAAAATCCATTAAAATGGTATGGTATTAGGCTAGTGGATTCTAAACCTGGTTGTACTTCAGAATCACCTGCAAATCTTCAAAGCAAATGAAAAATTCCTAGACCCCATCACAGATTTTTATCCTATAGGTGTTACATTATAAGTAGTTCAGGAAAAGGTGGATAAATTAAAATCCTATTATCTCAAAGACTCTTTGAACAGCTTATAAAATTGAACTGTAGGGAGAATAAATTAACTATTTAAAGTTCTGTGTAAATATTGCTCCATTCCAGTAAAGCAAAGGGTCATTATTTGTTTACCAATATAAGTTAAGTCTTTAAAGAATATTTCTAGCATTCAAATCTAAAAGTTCAGTTTTTACAGTGATGGTTTCTAATAAACAAATTACTTTTTAACAAACTAAGTATTATGAAACAAGCTTTAAACATAAAATGAAATCCATATTGAAACATGAATACAATGTAAACAAAGACAATGTTATTACAAACACTCAGATAAGCTGTGTTATGAATGCTAATTACTGCCACTTAATGACTATGGGGAGCCAGATTTGTATGAAGTTCCCAAATAGTTATTCCAGAGGATTATAGCAGAGGCTGCCAGAAATACTGTTTGCTTATATTGACCTCAGTTGGGAAAAGCAAATGGAAAACAGAGCTCAAGGTAGACAGTATGTTGTTAAAAGTCCCACCTTTCCCCCCAAGTCTTTGACTTCCTTCTTTTCAGTCCTACTTTCTTCTTCCTCAATGTGGTGAATAGCAGACATCTGGGAAATCAGAAGGGAGATGCTCAGCAGGAAGGCTCTGGGTACAGAGCAAAGAAGTGAGAACTAGCTGTTCAGTTCCCTAATCCATACTTCCCAATTCATGCAGATGACTGATCCTGTTAGAGAAGGTGTGAGACCACTGGTACTACTGCAGCTGAGAGATCCTGGACCTCTGACAAGAGCCAGTGGGAGGCAAGAGTTCTTACCATGTCAGTCTCCCAGATCTCTGCCTGAAGGGTCCAATGGAAGTGAGAGTGGTGATTATTTTTTCATTGTCTAAATTTAGATTAGCAGGAGAAAATATTGGTGAAGACAGCATCTTGGACTCAGTGACTCTGGGAAATTTGGTTTGAGTACTCATTGGTCTATTGATCCTTCTCCTCCCAGAGATGATTACTATTTTTTCTGGTCTCTGTCTTTGTGTCATCTGTCATGAGGTGTTTTTCTTTTGTCTTGTTCTGTGTCATGAGAGCTTGGCTTTGTGACCTCTCTGGTCTCTGCTATCCAGAGGATGTGTGTACCGGCATGCATCTTGGCAGCCAGTCAAATAGACCAGGGTTCTGAGACACACTCTCTTTGTTCAGCTGTGTCAGCTCTCAGGGGAGTTTGTCATAAGAGGGCCCAGTCCATGAGGTCTTTGTCATCTCAACTTTCGTTGCTCATTAGTGCACTCTGCCTGTGCAAGGAAGGCCTTTGCTTTCTTAGACTATTTTCGGACGTGAACTTTCTGGATGTTGTGAGGGCTGCTTCTATTGCACTTTCTTTTGGGGACACCTCTTGCGTCCATGGGTAAGCCATAAAAGGCTTATTGGTTTGAATCACTATTAAGATCCTACTCATCAATAGCCAGATGATGAATCATTTAAATTGGAAAAACATCTGAATTGGAAAAGTTTTTAGAGTGCTCGCATCATAATTGTTTTATTGGTACCTATAAAAAGACCAAATTAAAAAGAAAATACAAAAAAATAATGAATAGCCTGAAGACCCTGACTCAGGCTACAATTAGGTTGAAAAAAACTTAAACATCTTAAGAGTTGATAGGATTATAAAGGTTGGAATATTTGAGCTAATATTATATGAAAAGTTTATCTCAACTTTGCCTGAGTGGTTTTATTGTTGTTGTTTTTTTTTGATAATAGATGTTATTTCTAGCTGGGAATTCTTCACCTACCCAACATTATAAGATGAAACTTGATCAAGTCCTAATGAAAGCTATGATTAGAGGTATAACAGCTGATGGACTTAAGTGATTATACCTCTTTGCTTGATTGTATTATAAATTGTATTTGGAGATAGACATTGTGTCTCACTGGAGGAACTTTCCCCCAACATTGATATTGCAAGACAGCATATAAATCTGCCCTTCAGACAATGTTAATTAAAGACGCTAAAGGAAGTCAGTAGGGTTACCTCAGCCCATACAATGTGAGATATTTTTCTACCTGCAGATGGTATTGTCAAAACTAAGAGCTCTATTTAATTGGCTTAAAGTAAGCGCTTATATAAATTACTTCTAAATGTAATAGAAACTAACCCAAATGTTTTTCAAGTTAATGTGATATAAAGTAATCCTTAGTAAATGAAACCTTATTTAAGTTTGTTGATTTGATTAAAATAAGCATGTCGTCAGCGTTATCAGCATTGAATGTGATGCAAACATGCAGCCTGGGTTTACTAGTCAAATAAACTCATTATCTCTGTTACAAATTTGCCAGCAAAATAATAACTTAAAATGATAGCTAATTTTATCTAATGTCTCATGAAATTTTCCTCAGTAATATAAACATAATTATTGGAAACAAATGAAATAGATGTAAATAAGATGAAATTTTTTGAGTGAACTTTTAAACAATAATTATGTGATATGGTATATGTACTTAAAATAATTTCAAAAGCTTTTGGTGACTTGAAACCTTCAAGTTTTGTTAAATTAAGTTAAATAATAGAAATTTATTGAATATCTGGGTCATTTCCAAATAAGATAAAATATTAGACATTGATTGCTTAGTATAGGTTTATCTACTTTTGGCTTCTTATTACAGAGAAACTGAAAGATATTTGGATCTATTAGTAAACATGTCTTGTGTTTTATTAAAAAGATTGTACTCCGGGGGCTGGCCCAGTGGCATGGTGGTTAAGTTCATGTGCTCTGCTTTGGCTGCCTGGGGTTTGCAGGTTCGAATCCTGAGTGTGGACCTATGCACTGTTCTCAAGCCACGTGTGGCAGCATTCCACATACAAAATAGAGGAAGATGGGCACAGATGTTAGCTCAGAGCCAGTCTTCCTCACCAAAAAAAAAAAAGGGTTGTACTATGAAGTAGCATGTTTCTAGAAATTATAAGAAGTATTAATAAACTTGCCAAGCTGCAGAATATTAATGTAAAAGAAAGTTCATAATTGCTTACTTCTTAGTTTTCACTAAAAATTAAGGTTTCTAAGGGTTAAAATTCTAATTAATATATGTGATTAAAGCTCCTAAAAATTAATAAGGAAAACGTCTTTGCATCCAAGAAAAGTAAGGTGTATGTTTTCAGTAAAGAAGGTATAAGAAATAAAGATATTTTTGTTAAAAAGGTTATAGAAGGTTTATGGAAGAAAAACTGTAAGAAAAGAGTTTTGTGCATGGTCAAGTTGGCTAAGATTAAAACTAATTTAATTAAGTAAATGAGTTTTAATATCAAAAGTAAGCTGGTGCAAAATTAGAATTTGATTTTCTCTCCAAAGAATAATTTTCACGGACTTTTAGTCTGCTCTTGATAAAGAAATTATGAAAGATTTTTCTTTACCTTTGAGTAAATCTATGTAAAAGACAAAATAAAACCTATGTGGCTATCAGGCCACAGGGAGAACTCCAACGGCATCTGCCAGTGTCTGGGTCAGCACACCCACACCATGTCACAACAACGACTGCCATCAATATCCCAGTCCCTGGAGAGGTTTCACCTCTCACCAAGATGCACCCAGAGCATATCAGGGGAGTCTCTTTTCACCAAAGGACTGTGCACTTTTCTTTCTGGTGATTTTAGGTTGCTTTCCAAAATGGGTGAATTTGTGCATAGGCCCTTTAGGAGCCAGCTTTAATTTCTTTATGTCCCAGCTTTTCTGGGGGTATTCCCCATTGTTGTTAGTAGCCAGCAAAGCCAGATCTTATGACACTTGTCTTGGTTGTGCTGGGTCCAAAAAATGCTTATAGTGGCAACGCTCTCTGGCTCAGGTCTCCCACTCCTCCAGGGAAGCCTGTGCACCTTTGGATTTCTCCCAGGCAGCTGTGAAGCATTGTGGCTTGTGAAGGTGGCATAATTTTTTTGTCTCCAGAAGGGAATTTCTGCCTCTTCCACCTCAGTCAGGATTGTTGTTTGTTGCAAGGGTTCCTCTTATCCAGTTTTCAGTTCTGTCTCAGGGGTAATTGTTCCAAGATTAATTGTAAGTCTGCTGTGTCCATGGGAGGAGGTGAGTTCAGAGTCCGCTTATGCTGCCATCTTGTAGAGTCTCTCTTTAGTTCTGTTTTTGTACATTTCATCTTTCCTGTTCTCTGTCAGAAAATCTTCAACCCTCGAATCAAAAGGTTGTCACCTTCTTTTTTCCGCCACAGTGTGGAGTATACTTCTTTGTTCTTTTGCAGTTGTTTAAAATCATTGTTTATATATTTCGAGATTTAAAAGGAAGATGGACAGAGATTAAACTCATGCTCAGAACATGTCTGTGTTGTTGATCCAACACCAGGTCAGTTGTTTTATTTGTTGACTTCCTTTGTGGTCAGGTGCTTTGACTGACAGATAACGGTGATATCATGGGCTTGTGGTGGTTAAGGGCAGTTTGTTTGGTTTTTAAGTAAATATAACTCCCTCTAAATATCTTTTTGACATTTGGTTTTGTGCTGAGTAACCCGAAGGTGCCTAGATTTGCTTATAGTGACATGAAGGAGATAATTCCAGAGGAGACAGTTGCAGCATCAGGAGAGAAAGATGTTCCAGTACTATTTAAGGGAAAAATCTAGTCCAACGTTCTATATCCAGTTTAGAATTAGTCAATCTGTAGGACACCACTAATTGGGGTCCTGATGCCTAGTCAAGAAAAATAGGGAGAGCCAGAGAAGCAAATTGGTAGAAAAAAGAATTTGAAGTGTGGACCTAATTTTCCAGATCTGGGCTATGTCACTATGTTAGGCTGGGAGAGCCAAGTCATCCATTTAAGTCTTTGTAAATGGAGTTTACACTTTCTTAGCTGAAAGTCATAGAGATTAAATAATAGTATGTGTGTTAAACACTCAGCAGTGTGCCTTATTTAGATTATACTTGCAACATGAACCATCCAGGAAATCTCATTCCTCTCCAAATAAAGCACTTTTGAGTCATATTCACTTACTCTATACCTTCATATTTCAAATTTTTACTACCTTTTCCTCCTACAAACCACCAACATGACCACATATCCCCCCCTTTATTCCTCCACCCACTGTGGACACTGGTAATCTTCTCTCTACTCGCCTTCTGTCTCATAGTTTCATAAGCCTATGTTGGCCACGATTCTTATCTCTTGCTCTGTGGCTATGAAATCCGAGGAGACAGTAGATTAATACATCTGCCGTGACAGTGCAGAGCCCTCTTTTGTGAAAAGGAGAAAAGCTGACCAGCTGTTTTGACCTCATGGAAATCTCTGAAACGTTCCTTTTAGTCATTTAGAGCATTATATCCAGGAATGGCACATGAGCGCTCCCCCTAGTGGCCAATGGTATACTGCGAGTGTCCAGGGAGAGTCAAGATTCTACATGAAACGGTGCCACGTGGAGGTTCAAACTTATATTCAGTTTAAGAAAAACTGATTATTCCATTACTGTGCTAGACTTGGTACTTAAAAGATTTAAAATTGTTCACCCAATTTTAGGTGAAGGATTCCCAAATCTTGTGGGGAGAACAGACCCATAAATATGTTCATTCATCACCATTGTATTGAATACAATAGAATACCAAACAAGGACTTGGATGTAGATGTGCTCAAGGGCTTGCAAACAGATGTGCGCAAGGAATCATGGGAGCATAGAAAATGGCCACCTAAATCAGGGAAAATTCAGAAGAGGCTTCTTGGAGGGCAGGACATGAAGAGAAATAATGAAGCATTTAAGCTGGAGTAACAGTTAAACTTCAGCTAGTTTACACGGAGTCAAAATAAAGGAAGATCTGATTGCGCTGCAGGCTGGTTCCTGTGCAACATGAAATTCTGGAGAAAGAAGAGGAACTGCAACCAGGTAAAACCAAGATTAGGAAATCTGCACCTGATTTTCTTGTAGGGAATAGAATCCAGCCTATGTGTATGGGGTCAGAGGCGTGAAGAGGAGTCAACAAATCTTAGCCATGATATAAATGCTCCATGGGTCCTAAGTGCAAGAGAGGGCTAAAGTCCTAGCAGAAATCTTTGGATTTATACAGATTCTCAGACAGGATCTACCTTGGGGATTGAGACAGTATTCCAGCAGTGTGGGAAAGAAGGCGTGTCAGATAGCACTATGCACACATTGTAGATTAGAAATCCTGAGAGATTGGTATGTGGTCAATAAGAAATCATTAGAATTCTTAGAGGTCTATCATGTGTCACTTGTTCATGAGAGGTAAAGGAGACTGTTGTGATTTAGGGATCAATAATCGGTAATTATCAGGTGCCATAGATGTAGCAGGGAAGAATAAAGCATCTACTTTACCCAGCTGCACTGAGAAAAAAAAACCCATTTGTAGTGTGTTTCTGAAAGTCCCACTGTCTCCCTCTAACCATGTTTGACATTTCCATCATCATATATTCCTACATACAACATACACTTGAATGAACCCATCTAGCTTGGCCAAAGGACAGATCAAGTAATAACAATGTCATACAGATGACAGGTTTAGGGATTGTGCACGGTGCATGGTCCTGGAATCTCCCATGGCTCAGGAAGTGGAAGGTCTTCACCCCTGGCTGAGACTGACTTTCCTCCCAGGGTTGGAGTGTAAAGGACAGAAGTAGAGAAAAATATGAAGAGAAATAAAAGAATATGTCAATTGTTAACGTCCATTTTGGGACAACTTCATACTCATTAAACAGATGAAGAGAAGAAAGCATAAAAATAAATTAAGGACATAAAAAAACAGCAAAAAAAGCCTTTTATAATTACTAAGGGATATGGTAGCTCAACCAATGTCAGAGATGATACTGGATATGGTAAGGAGAAAACATATGGGTTCTGAGTCTGGGATCAGAAAGCATATATCCGCTGGTCCATAACCCTAGGAACTAAAACCTTACTCAGAGGTCATGGATTTTATTAGTGATTTACTTTTGCAGCACACAAAGTATCCAATATCATACTTTGTTGATAACAGATACTCATATATATTTGTTAAACAAATTAATATCATTGAAGTTCATTTTAATCTTTCAACTGGAATCCAGATTCTAGTTTCTGAACTGAACTTGGGTTTCTAGTTGAGTTTCCCTACAAAGAAGAGAATATGCTATCTCAGGACATAAATATTTGAATTTTTTTCTCTCATTTTTCTCTGCAAGTCAAGGTTAGAACACTGATTAAAAACATCCTTTTGGGGGCGAGGGGTCTCAATTATTATGACTCACACCAACCAAACACTCACTCTATGGTGATGAGGAAGTTAAACTAAGGATAAAATCAGTGGGCATATTTGCACAGAATTCAGCAAATAAAATGGAATGTAGAAATTCCTAATTAAATTATTGTTGAGCTAGCTAATGGAAGGCAGAGTGTGTCTTCTGACTCTTCTAAGAAAGAGTCTGAATCAAAAGAAAGCACGATTCTTGGAGCTCACTAAGTGCCACAAAACGTGACATGGCAATTGTGAACCCAGGCTGTGGAGCTCTATTACCATCCTGGTCTACCGACTTTCATGTGACCCTGGCATAAAATGAGAACAGAAATGATCAGCTTCATGAATGTACCCACAGGCACATAATCCTTCCTTACAGTTTAACACCAACCTCTTGTGGAATCAGAAAAACTGTAAGACATTTATAATCCCATTGAACAGTTGAGGAAAATAGAAATAAGAGTGAATATATAAACAAATATAATGGGAGGAGCCTTAAGTGAATCAATAATGAAGGGAGATCCTAAACTGTGGAGTGGTGTTGACTCAACCCTGGTACCTGGAGTCAAAGATCATAAAAAAAAATAAAGTGAAACAAAAATGATATCTATGCATGAAAATATCTGGAGTATGTATAAGTTTCAGACCAGTAGAAGAAAAATGGATTTAAAAAACACCCCAGCCAGTGCAGAAGAAGAAAGACAGGCAGGAAAAAATCGTAGAAAAAGCATGACAGATCCACTGGGGACCTGTTAATTGCAGATGGATAAACTGAACAAACATCTTGCTGAAGACAACTAGAAAAGCTGGAGATAACACACGCAGTGCTATCAAGAGCATGAAGAATTACTAGGCCTATATCAAGGAAGCATATAGGCATTGGGCGGAGAGTCCCACATTTGGGGCTGGTTTTTCTCTGAGAGCATTTGGCAATCCTGCAGGAGAAACTGACAGGCCATCATATTCAAGGTTGGATAAAAAATGGAGCCCAAAGTACGCCTAGGAGGTTGTTGATTTTTAATTACCTGACACTGAGTTGGAAACAAACTCAGGAATAAAAATGAAAAAAAGGAAGACAGGCCCTTGTAAGGGCTGCAGCTCAGTGCAAATGGGATTGAGGTGATCAGAGAGCTTAGTGCCTCCAGGCAATATGATGTGTCCACAGTCGGCTGTAAGAAGACAATGTTGATAGAGGAAGATGATATCACCCTAGGATGATATTTCAAGAGATTAAGGATGTGCCTCACAGATCCTGATCCTCTCAATCAAAGCGGAGAGTCTGTAGGAAGCATAAGAGCATATCCTCCAATCATCTCAGAAAGAGACCAAAGTAGAGAAAGGTTTCTAAGAAAAAATCTGCAAATATGACTTTTGTCCAATACACTGAATACACAGAGGAATCCACTGACGACCCATGAAGTTCTCAAGATATTTTATACTTTCACTTTTGATTTCTTCTTTGACCCAATGATTGTTAGAGAGTGTGTCCTTTAATTTCCACTTATTTACCAATGTTACAGTTTTCCCTCTTGAGTGGGAAAACCACTCCTGGCTTCCTCCTTTCCTCACACACACAGTACGTCTGACACCAGATGTGTGGCATTTTTTCCACATCAGTCAATTCTCCCACAAGAACTGGATGTCCTACAATTTAACTCAATTTTGACATACTCTTCCTGGAAATTGTATCAGATTCCACAGGTCAAGGGCTCAGCTCCGTAAGACTCCCCTCCCAGCCTTCTGATGCCAATCACAAGTCGAAGTTGTTCCTGTGCTTCTAACCAACCAGATATAAATCAGAGATTCCACATCCTGCTCCTAAGGATCAATTAATTTGCTAGAATGGGTCACAGAACTCAAGAAAACATTTTACTTACTAGATCACCAATTTTTTATAAAAGAATATAACTCAGGAACAGCAAGATGCAAGATATGCATAGGGGAAGGGGCCTGGGTCTTGGGAAGGGGTGTAGAGCTTCCGGACCCTCTCTGGGTGTGCCAATCTCCCACCTTCTCCATATGTTCACCAATGCAGAATCTCCCCAAACCCTATACTACTGGGATTTTTGGAGACTTCTTTACAAACGATGATCAATCATGAACTCAGTGTCCAGCCCGTCTCCCTTTCCACAAGAATGGAGGTGGGGCTGCAAGTTCCAAGCTTCTAAGCATGGCTTGGTTTTCTGGTAACCAGCCACCATCCTGAAGTTCTCCAGGAGCCCACCAAGAGGTGTCTTATTAGAACAAAAGGTACTTCTCTCACCCAGGGAATTCCAAGGGATTTTAGAGCTCTGTGTGAAGAAATGGGGTTAAAGACCAAATATTAGAAAAAAGATGCTCCTAGTGCTCTTATCACCAAGGAAATTACAAGGGTCTTAGGATCTCTGTGCCAAGGTCCACGGGCAGATACCAATATATATGTCCTATTATTTCACACCTCTGTTATTGATTTCTAGTTTTAACGCACTGCGGTGGGAAAAGATACATGGTATGATTTCAGTCATCTTAAATGTCTGAAGACCTGTTTTTGGACCTAATATGTGATCACTCCTGGAAAGTGTTCCCTGTGCACTCAAGAAGAATATGTATTCTGCTGCTGTTGGGTAGAATATTCTGTATTGTCTTTCAGATCTGTTTGACCTATAGTGTTGCTCATGTCCAGATTTTCTGTTGATTTTCTGTCTGGACGTTCTATCCATAATTGAGAGTAGGGTATTAAATTCTCCTACTATTCTTGTATGGTTGTCTATTTCTCCCTTTAGTTTTGTCTATGTTTACATGATATAGTTAGATGCCCTGACCTTCTGTGCATAAGTATTTATAACTGTTAAAACTTCTTGATGAATTGACCCTTTCATCAGTATATAATGACCTTCTTTGTCTCTTATGATAGTTGTTGACTTAACATCTATTTTATTCTGAAATAAGTATTGCCAATCCTGCTTTCTTTTGGTTACTAGTGGCATAGAATATCTTTTTCCATCCCCTCACTTTCAGCCTTAAATATAAAATGAATTTCTTGTAGACAGCGTTTGGTTGAATCTTTTTTTTTTTTTTTTATCCATTCAGCCACACTATGTCTTTTGATTGGAGAGTTTAATCCATTTAGGGTTGAAAGTAATTATTGATATTGAAAAACATATTATTGCTATTATCTTCCTTGTTTTCCTTCTGATTGTCATTGTTTTGTTCATCTCTACCTCTCTTGTGGTTCTTCATTGGGATTCATTGATTTTTTGCAGTAATTTGCTTTGTTTCCCTTTTCTTTTTCTTTTTCGAATCTTCTGTAAATATTTTCTTTGTGGTTACCATGTAACTTACAAAAAGCATATTTTAGTTATAACATCCTGTTTGAACCTCATAACAACTCTATTTTAATTGCATAGATAAACTCTTCACTTTTCCTTCTACTGCCTCACACTTTATACTATGGATGTCTCATTTTACCTTTTTTTACATTGTGTATCCCTTAACTTATTTTTGTATTTATACTTATTTTTAGTACTATTGTCTTTTAAATTTTATACTAGAATTAAAGTGATTCACACATGACCATTACAGTATTACAATATTCTATATTTGTCTATATATTTACTTTTACCCATGACTTTATACTTTCAAATGCTTTTGTGTTGCTCTTTAGCATCTTATTGTTTCTACATGAAAAATTGTATTTAGCCTTATTTGTAAGGTAGATTGAGAGTGATGAAATCCCTCAGCTTTTGTTTTTCTGGGAAGGTCTTTATCATTTATATTTCGTAAGGCTTTTAAACTTTAGTTTGAGAACAATGTTAAAGAACTGAATGGTTTGAAGCAGGGACTTGAAAAGGGCTGTCCTCCAGTACATATTGGTTTTAAACCTTTTCGTTTTTAAATTTGAAGTTCATTTTGTATAGTTTCCCATCTTTGCCCATATGATCATTAAGGTGTGTCTACTCTTCCATCACATGGCTGTTGAAATTATATGTACACAGAAGTAAAATTCTTTGTGCATATTGTTACCAATTTTCTTGTGATAATTTCTTAAAAGTAGAATTGTTGAATCTTGCCCTTTATTTTTTAAGGGTAGTTTTGATGGGTATGGTATCCTTGATTGGCTGTATTTCCTTTCAGCACTTTGAATATATCATCCCACTATATCATCCCACTCTCTTCTGGTCTGCAAGGTTTCTGCTGAAACATCCACTGATAGTCTTATGGGACGTGTGTGATGAGTTGCTTTTCAACTGGTAGTTTCAAAATTCTCTTTGTTTTTGATTTTGACAATCTGATCATAAGGTGTCTCAGTGTAGATTTCTTCAGTTCATGTGAGTGGGCTTCTTTGGGCTTCATGAATCTGGATGTCCATTTCCCTCCCCAGATTTGGGACGATAACAGCCATTATACCTTTAATGAAATTTCTACCCAGAGTACTCTCAGAGTACTAGGCCTGCACACTGTCATTCAGTGGTCTGTAGACCACCAACCAAAACCTGAAGCTAAGGGCGAGTCCCTGGAGTAATAACTTTGTCAGTGTTCATGCTCTCCATGGATCTCCTCACACAATCAGTGCTGGGCTCAGGATCCATTGCCCACCAGTGTCCCTTGAGCTGAGGCACTGTTCCAGACCTCTGACTCCACAACACTTCATCTCATCTTGATTCAGGTCCTCAGATACATCCATGCCCGTGACAGGGAATTTTCATTCCACTAGGGAATTTCCAGTGGGATATACGTTCCCCTAAACAATGTGCAGAGGTAATCTCCTCCTTCCATCAGGACACTGAACATCGCTGTGAACGTTCACTTTTTCCCCACTTGAGTCTTGACTAGATTGGGCTTTTCCCTGGGAAATTCAAAAGTCATCATTGACAACTCCACTAAACAAACTGGCATCTCTCTGTTTTCCCCACCTGAGTCACTTTGGAGTCATATGCACCCTCTCCCCTCACTGAGCCAACACTCCAGTGGTCAGCAATGAGTTTCCCAGTGGTCTTTAGGTAGAGGCTTGGCTGGGCAGCTTATGCCTCAAAGATCCTTTTCAGACTTTCTCATCACCCTCATGCTACTTTGAATCCTTTCTCTGGAATGTTCATTCCCTGGGCAGTTTTGGGAGCATTCAGCTACATTGCCTTACTTGGTGTTAGGGTCCATTTTCAACTGAATGGATCTGACATATTTGACTATGGGAACTACCTCGGAGACAACCTTCTTATTTTTGGACCCTCAGCCACCTGCCACTTGGCACAGGCATTCTGGAGCTGCTGATTCCCTTTGTGCCTGTCTCCAATATTTCTTTCAACACTCCAATCTGCCTGACACTTTGGCAGTTGCTGGTGCTCTCAAAGCAATCTACCTTCATTCACTTCAGCTCTGAATAGTGATGTAGGTATAAGCCCCTCCGACTGACACTCTCCACTTATATCATCAGATGAGTGGTGCCACCAGGAAACACATGCTCAGGTGCTCTCACTCCCCTGGTGGAGCTCAGTGATGTCCTGAGGCAGATGGAGGCCAAAGTGGTCAAAGTGCTGAGACTAAGGATGAGGAAGGGGCTTTCCCGGGCCTGCCAGATGTAAACATTTATATCCAATTCTGCACTCCTGGGAAGATATCTCCTTGGAACTGACATTGCTCAGCATCCTGAGGCCTTTCTTCCCTGCTAAACCGGTGACCAGTCCACTAGAGAGTGGGAATTTGAGTGACTACAGTCATGTTTCTCCTTCTGAGTCCCCCATCACAGGGCCATACATAGCCATCTGCTGCTCCATCAAAATGTCCACTCCTCATTGGGAAAATATCCACACCCCTCCTCACATGGGCCAGGGCCCATCGCTGAGCAGATGCGAACTGCTATATATCCTATTGTCCATCTTCAGTTCCTGGATGTGATCTATTCTTTTTCCTTTCATCTTGGGGTCCAAGAAAGAGAGGGTGGACTGAGGCCCCATTTCTGGGGAACAGCGAGATCCAACATCTCTTCCTTCCCCAATGGGGATGTACCAGAAGCAGCAAGAACTAAGCATGGCCCATGAATTCTTAATAAGTAACAATGTGTATTTGTGTGTGTGTGTGTGTACGTATAATATGTGAGATCTCTTAAGATGTGGGTCCCGGGAAAGGGTCCATTTGCCTGGGCCTAATGGTGTCACAGATCCTGAGGTGTTTTGGAGAAGGGTGGTGGGAGTGTCAAAACATTATGAGTTTTGGGAATCACATACTTTTGACTACTTGTATGAAAAAAATATATTAAATATTATATCTTACAACACCACTGTTATAAAGATGAATATACCTCACACTGGTTCTTTGGTATATCTTCATTAATACCATAGTCACTTTTGGTTAATATTTTTAGAGAATTTACAACATTTTTGTGATACCCTGAAGGTATTGTGTGCCTAATTCCCTGTACGTGTTATGCCTGGTGGAAGAGCCAGCCCTGGTGGGAGCTGAATTGTCCTGAGAAAGGGTGAGGGGTCTTCCTGGGTGAGAGGACAGCCCAGGAAGGAAGAGGGTCCTGCTGAGATGTGAGCAGAAAGGGTGGCACTAACTTATCACTGGTGACAGGATTGTGGGGACCAATAAAATAAGGAGAGCTCAGGTTCAATGACAACTCAGTTGCTTTGCTTTATTCCTACAGAACACACACCTTTCCTTCAACATTCATTGCTTTGCAGGTCAGTGTGGGAATGAGCAAATGGACCACATTGCCACTTGCAGGGACAGGTCTAGAAGGCATCACACAATTTAAGGGAGCACCAAAAATCTCAATAATTAGGGTAAATAACATGTTAATAAAAGATTTTTAAAAATAAAATTTGATGCCATATATCAAATTTTAAAATCAAGACCGGATTTATCCCTGCTTTGCAGGAGTCACCTCCCTGCTGCCTCTAGTCCCAGCCCTGTACTCTTGGATCAGGGCAGAGGGAGCTAAGAGAGGAGCCTCACCCTGGTGCTCAGGGCTCAGAGTGGAGATGAAGCCTGCAGTGGATCAGGAACCTGAGCAGGACCCAACCAGCAGAACCTCAGCGCCCGAGGATGTCAGAATTAGTCCCAGGGGCGATGGGGTGATAAGGAAGGAAAGTCACTTTTCTAGAGAGAGGGTCAAGGTCAGGCTACAGATGGGAAGGAACAAGGGCTTTTCAGATTCTTCTATCCTTCACAGACAAGTTCTTAATGAATAATTGTGTGTGCGTGTGTGTGCGCGCGTGAGCACACGCATGTGTGATATACGAGGCTCTCTGAAGCCTCCATTTTAATCAGATAACAAAAAAAGAACTTTAGGATTGCAGATACTTTATTGAAATGAAAATGTAAATGAGGTTTCAACAATTGTTTTACAGTTTGTAGATCAAAAGACAAAAAAGAAAGAAAAATTGTGATTTATAGCAATCGGCAGTCGGTTTCTGACCATTCTCTGTAGTTCTCTGAGCCAAGGGTCTTGTGGAAAGTTAAAACGGAGCACACCAAACACTATTGTAAATTATATGCTGGAAAACAAACACAGAGACATCACTTAGATATTCACTTCTCTCTTACAAAGTAAAATTCTGAAAAACAAACATTTCTTCTCATTGTTTTCCTGGGTTTGTCCACACACATCTGACATCCAAGAAAGTTAATACTGGAAGTAGCACTAACTATGAAGAAGGGGATCTTTTTTGCTGATTGCTCCTGCAAATGAGGGGCTTCTTGAGAATCAGATGTTTTTTACTTTGATAGAAAGCGTGTGTGTGTGTACGTGTGTGTGTGTGTGTGTGTGAGTGTGTGAGAGAGAGAAGTGGGGAGCTGAGAGTTAGGTAAGAGTTTTCCTGAGCGATCTTTTCCCTCTTTGTCTTTTTCATTTATTATTCACTAAAGATTTGACAAAGTGAAGAGGCGAATCAGCACTGGGGCCTTGATGGCTTTCTTGGTGTCAAAGTCGTCCGACTCACCAACAATTAAATTCACTGAGATAAAATAAGGCATGTTCACCATTGATTTGGCACAATTAGTGACAACTTAGAGTCTGCTTCCCCCGTCCAGTGGTTTAAAAGCTAGTAAGAAAAAACTGAAATTACCATCATCTCTCTGAAATTGGTCAGAGTTTCATTTGACTGGTTGAGAAAACATTGCTTGAATTCCTCTCCAGCCTTTGCAGTGGCCTCATCTGATATGAACTCTTGAAGAGCTGCTATATATTCAGTCGTGGACAGATCAGGATTAATTGTCTTTTCAATCACATCCTCGAGAAGTTGGCAGCCGGAACCTGGGAGGAAAGCATGCAAAAGTGGGCTCAATTATGGAAATACAAACCCCTTTTGGAGCATAACGATGATGTTTGTCATTTTCTTACATCCCAGTAGAGACATGCATTCAGAAAGATTATGGTGAATGGTCTTGAGATCTCAATCCTAGGAGAGTAAACTCAGGATCTGGGTTTTCCTTTAAGCCCTAAAACATCTGCCCTCCCCCACCTTCCTGCCTCCATGACCCAGAGAAGCCCAACATTATATAACCACGATTGAGGAGGATGCCTGAGAAATGAGATGCTCTGACAGTGCAACATATTAAACCTTATCTGGTCTTTCTTTTTTCAGAGTCATGTGATGCTTCACTATTATCATTCAGAGCATCAAGTAGGATTTCCCAGAATTGTAGATGTGTTGGGTTTAGAATATTGTCTATTAGCTCTGTTGACACTAAGGATTTTCTTTCTTTTTTTTTTTTTTAAAGATTTTATTTATTTATTTTTTCCCCCCAAAGCCCCAGTAGATAGTTGTATGTCATAGCTGCACATCCTTCTAGTTGCTGTATGTGGGACTCGGCCTCAGGATGGACGGAGAAGTGGTGCCTCGGTGCGCGCCCGGGATCCGAACCCGGGCCACCAGCATCGGAGCGCGCACACTTAACCACCAAGCCACGGGGCCGGCCAGACACTAATGATTTTCTGCAACAAAAAATAGTGCACAAATAAAATCCTTGCTCAGGGTTGTGATCTGTTGTGGCCACTTGAGTTGAGTAGGGAAAAGGGCTCTGGAATTGGATTCAGGAGAGCAGGAATTCTTGACTCTGCAGTTTTCTATTCAGTTGACCTTAAGCATATCAACTTTAGCATATCTGCATGTACTTCAGGAAAAATGAGGTGGTAGATTAAAAGATCTTGGTAAATTAAACAAGACACAGGACGTAGGTGATCTATTATTGAAGATCATATTCTGGCTTCCAGGGCACTTTCCTCCCTCTGGATCTTCACTGCTGGAAGGAGACCTCCAGAAGATGTGAGCTCTCCCCAGTGAGCATTGATCTTGAAGAGACTGGGAGCTAAGGGGCATCCCAGTAGGCTCAAATCAACTTTGAAAATGTGTGGAGAGTGGACCCCCACTTGATTCAGGACACTGGGTCACACCTGTAGCCTGAGTCTTTTCTCCTGGGAGGTTTCCCTTTTCCTTCCACATTTGAGGAAACTCCTTGAGTGCCTCTTTCAGGAAACCCAGCTAGTGCAAATGTCAGGGGGTCATCAAAGCATATCTTTCCTTTGTCCCACTGAAATATCTAGTTCTAATATTCAATCCCCAAACCCATCCTAGTTTTCATGGTACCTGTGATGATGGTGATCTGCCCTGAATGGCATGAGATGCTACATGCAGCTCCGTGGTAGAGGCACAGCCCATGAGGAAACTACCTTAATTTTCTAGAATTAATGGTAATCCTTTGGGCTATTACACCCTGACACATTATAGTGGGGCTGTCCTGTACTGGGGTTTGGGGAACTGGAATTCTTCCACAGATGCCCTGAAAACAACCTTTATCCCTTTATCCCAATGCTTGCCCTCCCTGTCATTGCTCACCTGCATAGCAGTAAAGGGGGAGGACCACCAGCATGAGGACTGTCACCAGCTTCATGGTGGAGGCAGCTATTATTGGCTGGTCTCCGATGTAGCCTTGAAGAAGGAACTCAATCTGGAGGGGAGCACCCAGAACTCCTCCTTTTATTCCCCTGGATGTCACCTTAATCCCTCCCATAAATGAGGAAATGTGTCACCTGATAAACCTGGCATTGGACCAGGAAACGACAGCGAGAATCAACCAGAACCTAGCCTGCCTGTGCTCTGTTTGTAGAAACCAAACACGCAGAGTTTTTTGGGCCCCCCTAAAATTTTGAAACTGCAATAATAATACAAGACTTGAGGTAAAATTAATCTAAAAGTGCTCTCTAAATAATAAAGCAAATTACATCATTGTGAACCTGTGTTGTCATCCTTGTGGTTTTTATTATCATTGCGATCATCATTATCTCCTCTTCCTCTCACTCCACTTCCTCCTCTCCTTTTTCTTTTCCTTCTTCAAGGTACAAAAACTTCACATCCTGTGAGTCTGTTCCTGTTGGTTTACCGAACACCTGGGTTCACTGCAGTACCACCTACCTCCTCTGGGAGGCAGACTTCCTTCACCCACAGGCACTTTCACGAGGTGCGTGAAGTTTGGGAAATATCAATGTCTCACCTTCTCTGAAGGTTATTATTATTTTTTTTTTTACAAAGAATATCTCACTGAGTTAACTCAATTTCATAAATTCATCTGTTATAAATCTATGGTTTAATTTTCTTTTAGTTTTTTTAGCTTTTTAAGTCTTTTCTTCCACTGATTCAAAGGGTGATGTGAAGAAGTAGAATAACTGATTCCTTAGGAGAGGGACTGCTGAATGGTGGAAAGGTGATGAGATCTGGGTTCATGCAGGTGTGGGTTTGAATCTTGGAAGCAAAACCCAATCATGAAGTGTCCTTGGGATAGTCAAAGTGCTGGTCATTCCAAGCTTCCTTTTCCTCATATCTAAAATGGGCGTAAATGATACCATGCATGGTTTTGTAAGAATGACAGACACTCTTCGTAAAGAGCCTATCACAAAGCTTAAATCAGGGTAATCATGAACAAATGGGAGGTTTCACCCAACCATTCATCTATCCATTCATCCAGCCAATCATCCAGCCATCCATCCAACCACCTGTCCATTGTTCAACAGTAACCATGAGCTTCTCCTCTGACTGGGGCCTGTGCTCTGTGTCACATATTGAGTTGTAGGAACATGTTAGAGAAGGACCTTGCTCTGTGGAGCTCACCTCTCACCAGGGGGGCAACAAACAAGCCTACAATTGAGTGAATGATATTGAACAGTGACTGTGTGAAGAACAACACAGCCCCCAGGGGCAGTGTCCAGCACAGAGGTCCAGGCAAAGCTATAAGAGGATGGGCTTTTAAGCTTGGATGAGTGGACAGTGATGTCCAGGGGAAGATCTGTGGAACAGTGCTCTAGGCAGAGGGAACAACAAGTACAGAGGTCTGAGAGCAGATGGCCCTTGGCAAGGTAAGGAACGTGTTTCTCTTAGTGTCAAGAGAGGGACAGGAGAGCCTCGTGGGAGAGAAAAGCCACATCAGTTTAAGCAGGGATGATATGAACGTTATAGGAACTAGAGAAACAAAGTTGGCTTAGGTTAAAAAAAAAGAAATGAATGAGAGAGCCAGAGAGATGAGTCAATAGTTAATTACCTGTGAATGCATTATTTGCTGTCTGGATTATTTGTGACATCCTTCTTTCCATCCTTCCCTGGAGCATCACTTGCCAAGAACAAAACTGATTTGGCAAGATGCTAGAAACAGAGAAGGTTATGTTCTCACTTGTGTACTTTCACACAGGTGTCATTTGCTGGCGATTTTCATTCCAAAGGAAAGTGAAGGACTTTAATAATGAAATAGGATGATGTTTCTTTCACAAGGACTTAATGGGGACTCTGCTTGGAGCCCCAGTTGTTATGCACCTCCCTTGTCACCTGCTGGGACTCTGGACCCCTCAGGTGTTTCTTACTCAGTAAAAAAAAATCGCACACACATGATGTACACGGTGCCCATACTAAAGAAGTTGTGTTTTTTTACCTCCATGTTTTCCCATAAAACTGATGATGATCAGTCTGAGGTGACTCAAAAAACAATAACGTGGCCCAGAAAAAGACTCTTTTTCAAGACAGCATTTACACGGAGAAATAGGAAAAAGCAAAATGTCAGAGTGCTTGTGTTGTTGGCCTGATTTCTTCTCTTCCCAAAAGGAACTTTGACTCAGGTCCCCAAATTAACTTCAGAAACTAAGGTGTGAAATGGCTTTCAGTTTCAGTGTTTCTGGGACATTTATTGATCACCTAGTATGACAAACCATGGTGCAAAGTGAAATTATTGAGATTCTGCCTGGAATGAGCTAGTGTCTTCAGGGACAGACAAAGCATGCGGTAAGAGGGAATTATATTTGGCCTGTCCTCAGGCTCATACAAGACCTGAGATATACTCACACTATTTTGGTCACTTGAGGCCTTGCGTGTTTAATAAAAGAAATAACATTCATTGAGAGCCATTTTTTCTCAGTGGCTCATGCATTGGCACAAAGGCCTACGAAAGAGTTATTTTGAAAGTGAGATGACCTAATTTTTTTAATTGTAAGTTACTGATATGAGCCCCACATCTCTTTGGGGTAAGAGATGCCACATTTTTTTTTTTAATCATTCTGTAAAACTGGTTCTGCCCCTCAACTCCGGGGCTGTTGAGACATTAACCTCAGGCATGTTCTTTGGAGATGAACTTCCACTTCCTTAAGATCATGCCAAAGTCTGGAAGTCTGGTAGAGAGGTAGTTACTCAGGACAGAAATTTTAGGAAAGGCTCTGGTCTTGGGGACACCTTGGTTGTTAGTGAGTTTTCTATTGATCATGGTATCCAGGCCATTCCTGGACCAGGTGCCTCCCTTGCCTTGTGCCCAGGCTGGTGTGGAGATTTCACAGCAGTGTCTCTTTGTGCAATGGGAACAGTCCTAGGATTGTCGTGAGGCCTGAGAGAATTACAACATGTAAGTTCTCAGAACAGGGCTGGGCACAGAGTAGGCACTAACTACCTGTCATCTGCCAGCGATTATGTTTATAAAAATTAGAAAGATGTTGTGATACACCTTGAAGGACTACTAGGACCATTATAGACCACTGAAGACTCTGATTCTACTTTACATGCTCCAGAGATCATCATGTTCAGACCTGAGGTCAAAGTCCTAAGTTTGAAAATAAAGCACTGTATTTGATCCATGCTTACTTGATATTTTTCTGACTCCTTCTTAGAAAAGGTTTATTGAGATACAATTTACATATCAATTATTTTCTTTTTTTTTACCCTCAATTGTTATTTCTTTTTTTTGTTTTTTTTTTGTTTTGTTTATTGCAGTAACATTGGTTTATAGCATTGTAAAAATTTCAGGTGTACATCATTATACTTCTATTTCTGCATAGATTACATCATCTTCACCACTCAAATACTAATTACAACCCATCACCACACACATGTGCCGAATTATCCCTTTCGCCCTCCTCCCTCCCCCCTTCCCCTCTGGTAACCACCAATCCAATCTCTGTCTCTATGTGTTTGTTTATTGTTGTTATTATCTACTACTTAACGAAGGAAATCATACGGTATTTGACCTTCTCCCTCTGACTTATTTCACTTTGCATAATACCCTCAATGTCCATCCATGTTGTCACAAATGCCTGGATTTTGTCATTTCTTATGGCTGAGTAGTATTCCATTGTGTATATATACCACAGCTTCTTTATCCATTGGTCCCTTGATGGGCACTTAGGTTGCTTCCAAGTCTTGGCTATTGTGAATAACGCTGCAATGAACACAGGGGTGCATGTATCTTTACGCATTGGTGTTTTCAAGTTCTTTGGATAAATACCCAGCAGTGGAATAGCTGGGTCATATGGTAGTTCTATCCTTGATTTTTTGAGGAATCTCCATACTGTTTTCCATAGTGGCTGTACCAGTTTGCACTCCCACCAGCAGTGTATGAGAGTTCCCTTCTCTCCACATCCTCTCCAACATATGTTGTTTCCTGTCTGGTTAATTATAGCCATTCTGACGGGCGTGAGGTGATATCTCATTGTAGTTTTGATTTGCATTTCCCTGATAGGTAATGATTTTGAACATCTTTTCATGTGTCTGTTGGCCATCTGTACATCATCTTTGGAGAAATGTCTGTTCAGGTCTTTTGTCCATTTTTTAATTGGGTTGGTAGTTTTTTTGTTGTTGAGATGCATGAGTTCTTTATATATTTTGGAGATTAAGCCCTTATCAGAAGTATGGTTTGCAAATATCTTCTCCCAATTGTTAGGTTGTCTTTTCGTTTTGTTGATGGTTTCCTTTGCTGTGCAGAAGCTTTTTAGTTTGATGTAGTCCCATTTGTTTATTTTTTCTATTGTTTCTCTTGCCCGGTCAGACATGGTGCTTGAAAATATGTTGTTAAGACCGATGTTGAAGAGCGTACTGCCCATGTTTTCTTCTAGAAGTTTCATAGTTTCAGGTCTTACATTCAAGTCTTTAATCCATTTGGAGTTAATTTTTGTGTATGGTGTAAGGTAAGGGTCTACTTTCATATTTTGCATATGGCTATCTAGTTTTCCAAACACCATTTGTTAAAGAGACTTTCTTTTCTCCATTGTATGTTCTTGGCTCCTTTGTCAAAGATTAGCTGTCCATAGATGTGTGGGTTTATTTCTGGGCTTTCGATTCTATTCCATTGATCTGTGTCTGTTTTTTTGCCAGTACCATGCTGTTTTGGTTACTATAGCTTTGTAGTACATTTTGAAATCAGGGAGTGTGATACCTCCAGCTTTGTTCTTTTTTCTCAGGATTCCTTTAGCTATTCGGGGTCTTTTGTTGTTCCATATAAATTTTAGGATTCTTTGTTCTATTTCTGTGAAAAATGTTGTTGGAACTTTGATAGGGATTGCACTGAATCTATAGATGGCTTTAGGAAGTATGGACATCTTAACTATGTTAATTCTTCCAATCCAAGAGCACGGAATATCTTTCCATTTCTTTGTGTCTTCTTCAATTTCCTTCAGCAATGTTTTATAGTTTTCAGTGTACAGATCTTTCACCTCTTTGGTTAAGTTTATTCCTAGGTATTTTATTCTTTTTGTTGCAATTGTAAATGGGGTTGTATTCTTAATTTCTCTTTCTGCTACTTCGTTGTTAGTGTATAGAAATGCAACTGATTTTTGTATGTTGATTTTGTATCCTGCAACTTTACCGTATTCGTTTATTACTTCTAAAAGTTTTCTGGTGGATTCTTTAGGGTTTTCTATATATAAAATCATGTCATCTGCAAATAGTGACAGTTTCACTTCTTCTTTTCCAATTTGGATCCCTTTTATTTCTTTCTCTTGCCTGATTGCTCTGGCTAGGACTTCCAGTACTGTGTTAAATAGGAGTGGTGACAGTGGGCATCCTTGTCTGGTTCCTGTTCTTAGAGGGATAGCTTTCAGTTTTTCACCATTGAGGATGATATTAGCTGTGGGTTTCTCATATATGGTCTTTATTATGTTGAGGTACTTTCCTTCTATCCCCATTTTATTCAGAGTTTTTATCATAAATGGATGCTGTATCTTGTCAAATGCTTTCTCTGCAGCTATTGAGATAATCATGTGATTTTTATTCTTCATTTTATTAATGTGGTGTATCACGTTGATTGATTTGCAAGCGTTAAACCATCCCTGCATACCTGGAATAAATCCCACTTGATCATGGTGTATAATCCTTTTAATGTTTTCTTGTATGCGATTTGCTAGTGTTTTGTTGAGGATTTTTGCATCAATGTTCATCAGTGATATTGGCCTGTAATTTTCTTTTTTTGTGTTGTCCTTGTCTGGTTTTGGTATCAGGGTAATGTCGGCTTCGTAGATGAGTTAGGGAGCTTCCACCCCTCCTTAATTTTTTGGAAGAGTTTGAGAAGGATAGGTATTAACTCTTTTTTGAATGTTTGGTAGAATTGACCAGGGAAGCCATCTGGTCCTGGACTTTTATTTTTGGGGAACTTTGTGATTACTGTTTCGATCTCCTTACTGGTGATTGATCTATTCAAATTCTCTACTTCTTCTTGATCCAGTTTTGGAAGATTGTATGATTCTAAGAATTTATCCATTTCTTCCAGATTGTCGAATTGGTTGGCATATAGCTTTTCATAGTATTCTCTTATAATCTTTTGTATTTCTGAGGTGTCTGTTGTAATTTCTCCTCTTTCATTTCTGATTTTACTTATTTGTGCCTTCTCTCTTTTTTTCTTGGTGAGTCTAGCTAAAGGTTTGTCAATTTTGTTGATCTTTTCAAAGAACCAGCTCTTGGTTTTATTAATTTTTTCTATTGTTTTTTTAGTCTCTATTTCATTTATTTCTGCTCTGATTTTTATTATTTCCCTTCTTCTACTGATTTTGGGCTTGGTTTGTTCTTCTTTTTCCAGTTCCTTTAGGTGTACTGTTAGATTGCTTATTTGAGATTTTTCTTGTTTGTTGAGATAGGCCTGTAATGCTATAAACTTCCCTCTTAGAACCGCTTTTGCCGTATCCCATAAATTCTGGCATGTCGTATTTTCATGTACATTTGTCTCCAGGTATTTGTTTTTATTTCTTCTTTGATTTCTTCATTGACCCAGTCGTTGTTCAGTAGCATTTTGTTTAATCTCCACGTATTTGTGGCTTTTCTGATTTTCTTCCTATAGTTGATTTCTAGTTTCATACCGTTGTGGTCAGAAAAGATGCTTGGTATTATTTCAATCTTCTTAAATTTATGGAGACTTGTTTTGTGGCCTAATATGTGATCAATCCTGGAGAATGTTCCATGTGCATTTGAAAAGAACGTGTATTCTTCAGTTTTTGGATGGAATGCTCTGTATGTATCTCCTAGGTCCATCTGTTCTAGTGTGTCATTTAAGGCCAATGTTTCCTTATTGATCTTCTGTTTGGATGATCTATCCATCGGTGTAAGTGGAGTGTCAAATTCCCCTACTATTATTGTGTTACTGTCTATTTCTCTTTTTATGTCTGTAAATAATTGCTTTATATATTTAGGTTCACCTACATTGGGTGCGTAGATATTTACAAGTGTTATATCCTCTTGTTGGATTGTTCCCTTTATCATTATGTAATGCCCTTCTTTGTCTCTTTTTACAGTTTTTGTTTTAAAGTCTACTTTGTCTGATATGAGTACTGCTACCCCAGCTTTCTTTTCATTGCCATTTGTGTGGAGTATCTTTTTCCATCCCTTCACTTTCAGTTTGTGAGTGTCTTTAGGTCTGAACTGTGTCTCTTGTATGCAGTATATATACGGGTCTTGGTGTTTTATCCAATTAGCCACCCTATGCCTTTTAATTGGGGCATGTAGTCCATTGACGTTTAAAGTAGCTATTGATAAGTATGTACTTACTGCCATTTTTTAACTTTTTTTCTCAGTGTTTTAGTAGTCCTTCTCTGTTCCTTTCTCCTTCTATACAGAATTGATGGTCTCTTTAGTTTGACCTCTGTCTGAAAGCTCTACTCTTTAACTCCCTTCCTCCCTCATTTTATGTTTTTGATATCATATCTAACCTCTTTTTTGTGCATTTGTATCCATTGCCCTCTTATCATGGAAATAGATAATTTTTCCTATTTGTGGTCTTCTCTTTTCCCCTTAAATCAGTCCCTTTAACGTTTCCTGTAGCACTGGTTTCTTGGTGACAAACTCCTTTAATTTTTGCTTGTCTGGGAAATTTTTGATCTCTCCTTCCATTTTGAATGATAACCTCCTGGGTAGAGTATTCTTGGCTGTAAGTTTTTTCCTTTTAGCACTTTAAATATATCTTGCCACTCTCTTCTAGCCTGTAAGGTTTCTGCTGAGAAGTCAGCTGATAGGCTTATGGGGTTTCCTTTGTATGTAACTTTTCTTTCTCTGGCGGCTATTAGGATTCTCTCTTTATCTTTAATTCTAGATTGAAAATATCTCTAATTTTGATTATGATGTGTCTTGGTGTGCGCCTCTTTGGGTGTATCTTGTTTGCAGCTCTCTGTGCTTCCTGTACCTGGATGTCTGTTTCCTTCCTTAGGTTAGGGAAGTTTTCATCTATTATTTCTTGAAATAGATTCTCTGCCCCTTTGTCTCGCTCTTCTCCTTCCAGGACACCTATACCATGGATGTTAGTGTGCTTGATGTTGTCCCAGACGTCCCTTAGACTGTCTTCACTCTTTTTAATTCTTTTCTCTTTTACCTGTTCAGCTTGGGTAATTTCTTCTAGTCTTTCGTCCAGCTCGCAGATCCGTTCTTCTGTATCCTCTACTCTGCTTTTGAGTCCCTCTAGTGAATTTTTCACTAGAAAAATTCATCCAGTATCGTATTCTTCATTTCTGATTGGTTCTTTTTTATATCTTCCATTTCTTTGTTGACATTCTCACTGAGTTCATCTATTCGTCTCCTCAGATCAGTGAGCATCCTTAACACTCTTAGTTTGAACTCTCTGTCGGGTAGGTTGCTCATTTCTGTTTCGCTTAGTTCCTTTTCTGGGGTTTTGTCCTGTTCCCTTACTTGGAATGTATTCCTTTGTCTCCTAATTTTGCCTCTTTCCCTGTGCTTGTGTCTACGTATTAGGTAGGTCAGCTATGTCTCCTGCTCTTGGATAGGTGACCTTATACAAGTGACGCCTTAGGAGGCCTGCAGTGTGCTTCCCTCAGTTCTCAATGTTCCAGGGGTGAGCACTATGTGGGCTACTTGTGTCCTTCTGTTGTAGCCTGTTTGCTCTCCCTGTAGGTGCCCAGGTAGGCCGAGTTATGCTCCTGGTCAGCTGTTGTAATGCTCAGCTGTTTGTAGCTGTTGTGGGCCCTTCAGTCTCTTTATCAGGTGTGGGGAGCCCCAGCACAGTTGGCTGCAAGTTCTAATACCACATTTGTGTTGCAGTATTTCTTTCAAGTGAGTAGGCCCCCAGCGTGGCAGGTTGTTAGGCTCAGGGCCTTACAATTGCTATAAGCCTCCAGCCTTTAGGTCCCTTGTCAGCTCTCTGAGGATTGCAGCTGGGTGGGGCTGGCCTCAGGCATAGGAGCACCCAATTGTTTCAGACTTTGGAAGGTGGGGCAAACCCCCATGTGGGTCTTTGAGAAGCACAAGTCTTCTGCAGCTGACAAGCCCTGCTGCCCACAGGTCCACACACACAGTCAACACAGTCCTGCCCCGTGTGTGCGCCCCGAAGTGGACCCAGTCTCTCCACGGCGGGAGCCCCACACACTTCACCACTGCCCCACACTCTCCACCTGCTCCTTTTGCATGCCCTGCCCCACTGAAGTCAGCTCAGTCACCAGGCTGCAGAGAATCCAGTCACCAATCTATGCAGGCCCACAAGTTGCCTGAGGGCTTGTTGTTGGGTGGTACCAGTCTCTAGGGTGGGCTGCCTGCCCTGGCTGAGCTGGATTAAATTGTTGCTCTAGTGAGTGGGGCAGACCTGGGCTAGCAGGCCTCAGGGAGAACTCCAATGGCATCTGTGTCAGCATGCTCACAGCAGGCCACAAGAGTGGCCGCCGCCAATGTCCCAGTCCCTGGAGAGGTCTCACCTCTCACCGAGATGCACTCAGGGCCTATCAGGTGAGTCTCTTTTCACCAAAGCACTGCACTTTTCTTTCTGGTGATTTTAGGATGCTTTCTGAAACCGGTGAGTTTGCACGTGGGCCCTTTAAGAGCCGGTTTTAATTTCTTTGTGAACCAGGTTTTCTGGGGGTACTCCCCAATGTTTTAGTAGCAGGCAAAGTCAGATATTATGCCACTTGTCTCGATTGTGCTGGGTCGACAAAATGCCTACAGCGGGGTCGCTCCCGGCTCAGGGTCCTGCTCCTCCAGGGAGGGCTGGGTACCTGTGGGCTGCTCCCGGGCGGCCGTGAAGCTGGCGGCTTGTGAAGGCGGCGTTTTTTCTCTCCAGAAGGGAGTTTCTGCCTCTTACACCTCAATTAGGACTGTCCTTTGTTGCAGGAGTTCCTCTTATCCAGTTTTCAGTTCTGTCTCAGGGGTAATTTTTCCATGAGTAGTTGTAAATTGGCTGTGTCTGCAGGAGGAGGTGAGTTCAGAGTCTGCTTTCACCGCTGTCTTGACTTCCAGCTCCTACATATCATTTCTTATCAAACATATTCTACATATTGTTGGCCTAGTCATCTTTTCAACATCCAGCACCAATCCGCATTTACATGTTTTCAAAATTCAATAAAACATGAATTGCAGGGCCGGCCCCGTGGCTTGGCGGTTGAGTGCGCGCGCTCTGATGCTGGCGGCCCGGGTTCGGATCCCGGGAGCGCCCCGAGGCACCACTTCTCCGTCCAACGCGAGGCCGAGTCCCACGTACAGCAACTAGAAGGATGTGAACCTATGACATACAGCTGTCTACTGGGGCTTTGGGGGGAAAAAAAAATGAATAAATAAAATCTTTAAAAAAAAAAAAAAAAAAAAAAAAAAAAACATGAATTGCAAACAATTACATAGGACCTACTTGATGCTGGGCATTGGTGACAGCCTCTTTTAGTCTTTATGACAACAACCCAATGAGCAGGTTAATGATGAAACTTATTGGCAAAACTAGGGCACTTTGGAGGGTGAAAGAGGTCACTAAATGAATGGAATGCTAGAAGAGCAACATAAATCAGGATTCTCCTGAGTAAACTGGGATGTGTGGTCACCCTCCCCATGAGGTGGGCACATCATTTCTCCCCAGCTGCAGACAATGAGGCAAGAGAGGTAAAGTAACTTGACCAAGGGCACACAGCTAGTGGATGGTAGAGCTTGGATAAAGATCTAGGTGTTCTGACTGTAGAGGTCACTCCCAACACTATTGATAGCTTGCATTTCAGCATTACGGACCTTCATTTTATGGTTCATATGGATCCTTGTGACCTTGACTCCCACAACTACCCTATGTGAGCTCCTGGTTGATTTCTGTGCAGGCCCCACAGTTTCTGCTCCAGGCCTCTGCTCCCTGTGAACTTCCCTCTCCCACTGTCCTTGCCTCAGTCCCTCTGAATTGAAACTCCTTATTCATTCCGAATGCCACATCAAAGACAGCCCACTTCTTGTGCCCTTTTCTGGCCCACAAATCTCCGGGACCTCCCTTCTGAGGACTCCATGGCTCTCCAAGTGTAGCTCTCTCCTGACATCCTAGGACCTGATCCCATGGCCCTTTCCTCCCTGTTCATGCTCCTTGAGGGCACGGCCTGTGCACCTCTGCTCTTTGTGTGACAATAGTCAACCTGCAGCTGCTTTATTAATTGTTGTGTGACTGCTTTTCAGGACAGATTTTGAATTTTTACAAAGAATTCACTGATTATTATACATGTTTTATTATTCTGTCTATTTAGAGAGAGAAGCTCATTTAAATTTGAATCTTTAGTAAAGGCAGGGATCAAACCCAACACTAAAATAAGACATCAGTGTGACATCACCTTCTTTCTATTCCTGGATGAGGACTTTGCAGTCACAACAGGGAGGGGACAGGTGAGGAGAGGAGTAAGTTGGAGCCCATGCATCAGGGACTGGGCCACCTCAGTCTCCCTGTTCCCCAGAAGTAACCATTCCCTTGATCCAATCTAAACCAGATCCATCTAACGACTTGGGTCAGTGAGCCGGATTTAGATGCTGAGGAAGGATCAGGTCAGCCCCAGGTAATTCTCTTTGGCTCATTCACCAAAACCCTGAACTTTACACAACTTGACATTTCCTTAAAATGTGCACTTAAATATTTAATCTCATACATGTGTGACAGCTCATTAGAAAACTACACCAGTATCTTGTCTATTTGTTAGTAATTTTCCCTCCAGTGAATGCCCACATTTTCTGGTAACTGTAGGCATCCACAGTTGTGAACCTCAGGTCCTTAGGTGTATTGCAAGGGGTATATGGGAGATCTGATATAAAGTATTTCCACTGCTAGAGCAGTGAATCTATTCTGGGGCTGATTTACTCCCTCACCCCACCCACCCCTGTGAACAACATCCGTGTCTAGAGATGTTTGTGGTGTCTCCACAGGGTGGGTGGTTTGCTATTGGCATCAAGTGGGTAGAAACCAGGGATGCTGGTAAAAACCTGCAATGCTCAGGACATCCACTCAAAAAAGAATTCTTCAGGCATGGCCCCAACATCCTAGTGGTTAAGTTCAGCCTGCTCCACTTTCGTGGCCCAGATGCGGTTCCTGGGCGTGGACCTACATTGCTCTGTTAGCAGCCATGCTGTGCTGGCAGCCCATATTTAAAAAAAAACAATGGAGGAAGATTGGAACAGATGTTAGATCAGGGTGAATTTTCCTCAGCAAAAAACAAACCAAAAAAAAAGAATTCTTCAGCCTCTAATGTCAGTAAAGCCATGGTTGGGAAACTATGTCATGGAGAAATATCTAAAAGAATTTGCCCTTTGGTAAAAGGTCAGTAGTGCAAGGTAGCCTCACACAGTGGACAGTGAGTAGAGCTATAGTGCAGACAGACACCAGCAGGAATGTGGGCATCTGTATCCTCTAGTGTGCAAAGCTCAGCTTCAGGGCAATGCGTTTGCCCAGATGCTCCCCATATTTTCTCTGTTCTGTCATCCTCACCTAGTTTGTCCTTCAGGATCAAACTCAGTCATCGCCTCCTCACAAAGTCTTCCTTCCTGGAGAATGCAAGCTCATAAGGGCTTTCTTCTTCCTTGAATTCTAAAGGCCTCTAATATATATGATAGAATCTCATTCTCACTGATATACCTCATCTCTTTCTTCAGTTCTCACTCTCTCATTTTACGCAATAAAAATGTCTTGTCATTTAACATGATAATTAAATTTTAAGGAAATATAATAAATTGTGTTTGCACAGTGTCTGGCCATAGTTAGCAAGCAAAAATATTTCTACTCTTTATTACCTCTATTGTTATTAGCTATAGATGGTTTTGCAACCCAGGGACTTGTATGGAAGATGACAACTGTATGGTTCCGGCAAGGAATGCTTGATGTTCCTCTTCTCTGTGCCAGGCACTGTGCTAAGCAAGGATGAGGAAACCAGATATTGTCCTGCAATTATGGAGATGAAGTCCAGAGGGGCTCACATGAGTTAACTGATTGTACGTTTATAAATCTACAACCTCGTAATTGAGTCAAAAGACATCCAGTGTACTGGCAGAGCCTACAAAAGGGACATTGACCAAGTCATTGGGGTCAGGGACCAATCCCCCCAGAATAGGAAGATTGAACTGAAATAGTGAGTCAATTAGGCAAGGAAGAGGGCAGACATGAAAAAGCATGAACTGTGTATGGAAACTAAAAAAACCCTGAACAGTTGTGAAGAGCCTTCGGAATAATAAAAATATGCCCCTCCCTGATGGAATATACTGTGAACCGGAGTCTGTGCCAGCACAAGCTCTGTTCAGCAGATATGGAGACATTCTGAAGCTCAGCATGCAGTAAGAGAGCTTTGACTACTTAATTCATGTCCATGGGTCTGTAGACTCCGACCATGCACCTGATTTCCTCCTCCATATATTTCAGAGAAAGGAGGCGTATCTAGCTTTCCTTAAAGTTCTGAAAAGTGGTGATTATGTGGTCTTCATCAGCGCTCTAAACTAGGAACTGGTGACAACCCATGATGTTTGACAAAGAGAACAGTATAATAGTATTCAAGGTTTTTTGAGAGTTTAGTATGTGCTGGACGCTGGTAAATTTACACACCTGCACACAGTTATTCATCATACCAAACCTATCATGGGGCACTTTTACTAGTACCTTTTCCAGTTGAGAAAACTGGGTTCTCTTATATAAACTGACTAACTGTCCTAAGGTCTGAGACCATGAACATTCTGAACCCAGATCTCTGTGGTCCTCACCACCATGCCTCCTGTCCCGGTGATGGAGGCAGAACCACCTAGAAGGACCCCCCACCATCTCGTGAAATTGATGCTGATACCACTATGGCCCTCCACTGGGACTTATCCAAACCCTGCAATGTGCTCACTGACAACACAGGCCATAAATATGCCCCTTGTTAATAAAGGACTTTTTCTCGGTGGTTCTCAGTCCTGATGCTCCTCAGAATCACCAGTGGTGTTCAAATAATACAGGTGTCTGGGCATCACCTCAGACCTACTGACTCAAAATCTCCAGAGAGGAGAGTCAGGGAATCTGTGTTTTTTAAAATCTCCCAAGTGATTTGATTGCACAATTCAGACTGCAAACTTCTGGCCAGGAGTGTGAGTCCTCTCTAACATATGTTCATTTAGATGGGTAATTTCTGATGAAAGAAAATGCTTCCTACTCACACAGAGCAGGGTGGCACAACAGTGGAATGGCAGGTGGGGAGTGTATTACTTTAGCTGGGGGCTGCCTTCACTTCCATTAAAAATGAAATTGACCCAGATAGCAAAGCTAGGCTTGAATGGAAGACTTGAGCCCATGGGAGAAGGGGAAGTGGGTACCCACCCTGTGCACCTGTCTCTTCATTCCATCATCTTCCCGGCCTGGAACCCAACAGCAGAGAAACTGTCAACACTTGTGTTGCTTGCCTGGCTCTTGACACCCCAGGACCTCATGGGAAAAAAGGACATTGAGTTCATTTAATCATCACACCGACGTAAGATGACAGGTGGGTGGCTAATCATCATGGCAGCCTTGCTCTTCATGGACTGAGAATATGAACCTCTGCGTTGTTGTCAACTCCACCAAAAACAAAGACTCTGGCCTTGGAATGAGCTGGGAGAGAACAGATATGGAGGTTTTCCCCAAGGAAATTCTCCAAGGGTGGGATGTGTTCAACAATGTTTGAAGGTACCTCTGCATGAAGATGGTGTTGATGGAAGGCGAAATGAGGGAGAGGATAATTCTTGTTCAGACTTGATCAATGTGCACCTGAACCAGGCATGGTCAGCTATCAGCAAGCAGAGGAGGGGTCAAAGCTGGGTCTCCCTACAGCCTGTCTCTATAACCAAAGTGCAGCCTCGGGCTTCCCGGTCCCTGATCTGCCCTCCTGATGTCAGAACACACCTGTGCCTCTGCACTGTCACAAAGAACAAAGATACAATGATCAAAAGGTCAAAGGCAAACTGAGCAAACAGGACACATTTCCAGAGGTGCCTGAATGCTCTCCTGGAGGACACAGCAGAATCCCTCAGGGCTGCTTTCCTGGAGTCTTGCCCACTCAGGGAGGAGGGAGGTGTGGGGAATGCGACACAGATGGATGGCATCAGCTCTGAGTGAGGAAGGGAGGGCTGGAAACCAGACCTTGTGACCTGCCATGTGCCATGTGGGAAGGGCCAGTGAGGCTTACTAGGTACAAATAGCCCTGGGCTCTCCAGGCTCCTGAGTCCAGCTCCTAATAGCTCATTGTTTGCTAAAGCTGAAAGCTCAAAGCGAATAAACCACCATGAGGCTGTCCCTGTCTGTCCTGCTGGTCAGTCTGGCCCTTTGCTGCTATGAGGGTGAGTATCATTTCTGATCAGTCCAGCACCAGCCCTGGTAAGTAACGTTCTCTGAACTAGGTGAACTTAATTGGGTATGAGCAGATCAAAATCAAAACTTTTTCCTCTGCTTGTGATCTAGTCCCCAAAAAGCCCAGGACTCATTTTATCAAATCCCAATACTCTGGAACTTTTACAAAAAACCATTACAGGCCAATTTTAAGAGTTTTCCACCTGAAGCCTCACTCCTTTTCTGTGATCCGTGTTTGAGAAGCAGCAGGACATAAGATTTGGATGTGTATCATGGCTCTGCCACTTACCAGCGCTTTGACCTAGAACAAAATGCTGAATCTCCCCAAGTCTCCTCTTATCATTGGGTTTTACAGCTACCACGGAGAGTAGCTATGACAACGGGGTGCGATGAAGAGTGTCAGGAGTCCAGCTCTAGGTATCAAGAAGACATCTCGTAGTTATCAGACATCCTCCCTCCAGAGATTACTAGGTGCCAGTTAAGTCCACAGCTTTCTTTTTTCTTGAGGAGTATTCACCCTGAGGTAACATCTATGCCAATCTTCCTCTATTTTGTATGTGGATCATCACCACAGCATGGCTGCTGACAAGTGGTGTAGGTCTGTGCCCGGGAACTGAACCCGGGCCGCCGAAGTGAGGTTCTCCAAACTTAACCACTAGGCCATGGGGCTGGCCCGAGTCCACAGCTGTTTAACTCAAATTCAGATTCATAAAATATTACAGCTGGAAGAGTTTTTGGAGAGTTCTCAGTTCAAGAAGAGGCAGTGTTCTCTGAATCTCTGAATAATAAATCTTCAAGTGATCTCTGTGAATAAGCAGCACTCAGTGTGTCTACAAGTACTACTAGTTTTCTAGGAGTACTACCAGGAATTATAGTCGAACTAGTACAATCCTTAGGGCTACAATTTCTAGTTTTCTAGATTAACTCTAGCTATTCATTCAACAGTACTTTTGCATGTCTTCCTGACCTTGATACTGACATTCTTGTTGAGTCTTTTCTCTTTCCTCTGACTTTCTAAATGTCCACCTCTTTCCCTGTGTGGCCTCTGATTTTATCCTCTCCAAATTCTCTGCATAGTTTGATGTCTGAGCAGGGGTCAGATCAGAGCCTGGTAGGATATGTCCTGGGCTGGAGGGTGGTTGCAAAGACTTTGGGGGATGGACAATCCAGACCAGGAGAAGTGGTTACCTCAAGTCTCAGCACAATTCCAGTGGGGTCAGGAATGAGCCACCCTTCCTACCTTTCACCCCCTCCAAGGAACTCTGCACATCACTGCAGAATAAAAGAGCCAGTGATAACCTTGTGCATAAGTTTCAAATGTGTTCAAAGTGATTAGATTTATCTTTTTTAAATCTTTTTAGCTATGTCTATATCCAATGGCATAATCCTATTCTTTATTTGCCTTAAAATAGCATCTCCTAACGTATAAATAGTTTACTTACTCTTCTCCAGATTTACTCTCCCTTATAATCTCTGGTAAGATTCTGAATCTACCATTTGCTTGAAATTGTATTATCAAAAATATCCTCTTGCCCAATATCTAAGACAAAGAAGGTATCACTCTATTAGCAGGCAAAACTTAATATCTTTCAAATCTATGGAAAGTGAATGTCAGCAAACCAGAGTATTCTTTGAAAGTATCGGGGTAAGCTTGAAAACCAGGAAACCTAGTGTCCACTCCTAGCTCTGCCACTTGCAGCGTGACATTGAAGAAATCATGACCTTGAGGGCCTCACATGATCATCAGCACAATGATGAGATGGGAATATAAAATTCCTGGGTTTCCTGTGTATTTCTAATATCAGGAGCCATAAGAAAATCGCCTTTTCTCACATTAATTGTATTTCTTTTTCTTCTGCTCCAGCCAATGCGGTCGTCTGTCCATCCCTTGCTATTGATCTCTCAGGCTTCTTATTCACTATCGACTCTGTCTACAAGTTACAACTTCAGAAATATGCAGCACCTCAAGAAGTTGTTGAGGCCAAGTTGCAAGTGAAGCAATGCACGAATGAGATCTCCTTTGGGAACAGAGTGCTAATCACAGAGACCTTGGTAAGGCTTTCTTCTTTGTGCATAGAGACTTCTGCTCAGGTGAACAGCCAGGAAGGACGTCAGGGTACCGCTCTTGGGGGGGTGGCGCAGGGAGGACAGATGGTGGAGGTACCTGCCTCACCGCTCACCTCTGATAGTGTGACCCATGGCCACAGGATGGATAATAATATTACACCTGCTGAGCTATACCAAGACTGCACAGAGCATCTGGGCATGTTCCTCCTTCTAAGGACACCTGTCTGGGTGCCGGATTCCCCATAGTGTCCTGAGGAGGAGCACACCCAGGGCCCCATGCAGTGATGTTGAAGGGCCAAAGCACTGCTGGCTCCCTGCCTGGAAGCTTTCCTGAGGGTGAGTTCCCTCACCCAGTGGACACAGTCCCTGTGGAATCTCATGGGGAGTGTTGGGAGTGTTGAAGGAGGTGACAGGTGGGATGGAGGGAACTACCCCCTGCCCACTTTTCTAGTCCTCATCTATGACTCTCCTCCTTGTCATGGCCAGTGGGCAGAGACCCTCCTTGTTGTGTCTCCTGCAACCCCTTATGAAAGTGAAGCACTTAAGTTATGTCTTTATCAAGAAATTATATATTTAAAGGTGTCTGTCAACCCATATACCACTGGATTTAGGTCATGAAGTTCAGCTGCCAATGCCCATAGATGCAGGATTCTCAGTGCTGAGAAGCACATGTGCCATCACTTTGAATTTCTACACCCTGATGCTGGGGATGTCCTGAAAGCAATACTTCCCAAGACCTCTCCCACCCCTCTTCTGATCTCTCAACCCTGTGTCCCCTTTAGAGTGAAAAAGTAGAGTTCCCTGTCCCGGGACATCAGCGAAAAGAAATCCTGGGCTGCTCTGTCCAACCCTTCACCTCCCTCCTTCCATAGAAACCTGAGTCCTACTCTTGGGTCACCTCAGGGTTTACAGGCTGGACTATGGAAATGGTGCTTTCCTGACTTACATGGTTGGTTGTAACTGTATCACGTGTATTTATTTCACGTGCACACTGGGGTCCTGCCTGATATCTTCCATTTGCCTTTTGTTTGTTAAAATTTCATTGATGTCTTGGTGTGAACAGCAATCTATGTTAATATGTCATCTCCAGGAGCAGCAAGACTGACTTTCCATTTCTTTCTTTTTTTTTCTATTTCAGGGGAAAATACTGTTCAAGTGTGGTTACAATGATTTGTCAAATCTTCTATCGTAGTACCTCTTTCTTTCCATGATCACCTGCTCTTTCCTGGAAAATGTAAAGGTTTCAATATCCTGCTTCAATAAATTACTTTCCCAGCACATCTCTACTTGTCTTGTCATTATCCAACAGTCTCTGGCCTCGAGTTGGGGTGGTTTTCATCATGAAGTGGCCATTGGGTGTTGTCACTAGTAAATTTCAGAGACTCAATGTCCAGTTACCCATGGCAGCCTGAGGTGCAGGGATCATAAGAGGAAATATTTGTCATGAATCATGCTGCGTCACTTTGCAGATTTCCCATTTATATTGCCATGACTGAAAATGATCCTGAGGGTAAAAAGCAATTAAAACGTTTCTGCTACTGGTCTTTACTGAGTGATACTTGTAGCCTGGATGTCTGGCCAGTCATGTGGTTCCCAACCAACAGTTTCACTCATATTTTGTCCTCATCATAACCACAACCAACCTGCTTGGTTGTTACCCCTTCACTATGGTTTCAATCCTACGAACTGTCCAGTGTAATTTGTTTTCATCTACCTCTCAATTTTAGTGAATCCCCAGGGTTCAATTTCACTTAACTCTTTTTTGCTCTGCACACTCACTCACATGGGTCATCAATATTTACACCACTCACTAACACCTGAGGCTAATGGTCCCTCCCCAAATTCTCCCAAGAGCTCCAGAAACAAGCATCCAGCTGTCATCTGAACAACTCCATTCAAGCACTCCACAGTTATTTCTGAAGGAATATATAAACTCGAACTCATAGGCTGCCCACAACCTACTCCTCTTCCATATGTACCCTCATCCTGGTCAATGGACCCACCACCCAATGAGGCATCTGACTCAGAAAATTTAGGTACATCATAGGCTTTGGGTTAGTTTTCAGTAGCTGCTGTAACACACTTGGTGGCTTAAATTAGCTCATTTTCTCAAAGTTTGGAAGACAGAAGTTCAAACTCTCTAAGACGCTGCCAAAATCGTGTCAGCAATCAAAATCATTGCTCCTTTTGGAAAGTGGAGATGAAAATCTCATAGCTGCTTCCAGCTTTGATGGCTGATGGTATTCCTGAATTGTAGCCACATCACTCCAATCTCTTCCCCTTGAGGTCACATTGCCTTCTCCTTTTCTGAGTGTGTCTAATCTTCTTCTGCCTCCTTCATATAAAATATATGGGATTGCATTTAGAAGGCACCAGAAAATTCAGGATAATCTTCCCAGCTGAAAATCTGTAACTTTATCACATCTGTAAAGTCGTTTTTTGCCAAGGAAGGATAATACTACAAATTCCAGGGATTGTGAACATTTTAGGGAGTTTTATGAGCTTAGTATAGTTCATCTCCCTCCTGACATCTAAGAGTCCATAAAGTTCTGTGCCCTTCACTGCCACAGCATCACTTCTGAGCATCCCCTCCTTTCCATCCCCACAGCCATCATCACAGTCCAGTTCTAGTCCTTCCTAGCTTGGGCAAATGTCTCCTAAATGGTCTCCTGGGCTCTGGGATACCTTCCTGCAATACATCCTCCTCATTGACACAAAAGTGACCCTCCTAAAACCAAAATGTGATCCTGATCTCACTTCCATAACCCTGAAATACTAGTGGGCACGTGCTTCCAAATGTTTCACATAAGAGGACTTAGTCCTAAACTCACTCTCAAATTACATGTAGTAGGTATTTTTATACAACCTCTTGATTGAGAAATAGAAGATAACAGTTATCTACTATCATGTATTATCAGCATGCTTTTAGAATAAATGTGTATTTTTATTCACATCAAGAAATATGTACACTTAAATTAGTCCTTACTTTGTGAAACACATTGCATATTCAGTCTACATACTATGCTTGGTGGATGCAAGGATTCATGGAGCTCTTGCAACAGCCTGGGAAACCCAGATTGGAATCACTGCTGGGGGATCCAGTCCCACCATGGGCACTGCACACAAGTACTTCCAAGACCCCATCCCTGGGCACCCTTCCAATCTCATCTTCCTGTTCACAAAGGATTCTGTGCTCAGCCTCGTGGTCTATATACCATTCACTTATGCATCCTGTTGAGTCACACCCTTGCACCAGGTTATGTGGTGTCCCCTTTGCCTCCATATCATTCCCTGCACAGGACAGCTGACATCTTTTCTGTAGAGTCCATTTCACGTCTCCTCCTCTCTAAAGTCCTCTCTGACTCTTACATTCTGAAATAAACCTTTGACAAAGACACACATTTTACACTCAACAGCACACACAGAGATACATATTTTTACACACACAGACACAGACACACACACAGACATGCACATGCACACACACAGACATGCACATGCACACACAGACAGGCATACACCTTCCTCCATTATCACTTTATCTTTCTGTGATATAATATTAATATCACAGAGTTGTTTTGAGCATACACTGAAAAATTAATAATATAAAACAACAAATATTATCAACCATCATTATTATTTCTAAAACACTAAGAGTTTACATGCATTGAGCATCCCTGTGATCTGGAGATTATCCTGGGAGGTTTACCTGTTCTGTCTCACTTAGTCCTTACTACCCTCCAGGAAGGTGAAGGTGTTCCCACCACTGACAGTGGGGATGAATAATGTCCTACCCAGTATTCTTCAACCCTGGCTCTGTGTTAGAATCAGTTGGGAAGATTTCAAAAGCAACTGATGCCCGGACCCCATATACATTGGTATCTCTGCAAGTACAACCCATGCAGTCCCCATTTCCTCACTTCCACGTCCTACAGGGGCAGCTACCCAGTGAATAGGAAGGAGGACCAGACAATCCACAAGAGTCAGAGAACCCCCAGCATCACCAAGGTGGTCACCTTGAGACCTTCCCTTGGCTACCTCTGTACTCTTCACATCTGGTGATTGCAGGTCATTCATTAGTTTTACTTTATAAAACTAATAAATTTAGGGTCTCATACAGGAGAATTTCTTCATAGGCTGCTGTTCAAGAGCATGGGGTAGGACAATGCAAGACTCCAAAGGCTAGAGGTGGGAGAAGAGAGGGTTAGTAACTGTGTAATGGGTACAGACTTTCTGTTTGTGATGACGATGAGTTTCTGGAAATGGATAGTGGCAATAGCATTGTGAATGAACTTAATGCCACTGAATTGTACACTTAAATATGGTTACAATGGTAAATTTGATGTTATGTATATTTTACCAAACACAGAAAGGCTCCAAGGGCTGAGCTCTCTGCAATGCAGCAGAAAGATGACTGTAATGGGAGCAGGACCTGTATTTCCATCCTCACTGGACATGCTTTCCCAGAGCTGCTGGCTCCTCAAAGTCTAATTATGTCTGGTGTTGACTTTGATTTGCCTCCTGGATTTTTCTCTGTTGAAGATATCGCTAGGTTTTAAGAAACTTGGGTTCAAACTCACAGACTGAGTTTAACCAAGTGCAAAGGATTGACTCATGCAGAGTCCTGACTTTATCCCTCGAGGCCTCTCGTTCTTCCCCTGGACAAGTCCTGTGGTGCTCTGTCTGGGCTCTCCTCCTCAAGTGTCTTCTCCCTGCAGCCATCTCACTCTCTATGACAAGGTCAATATTCTGAACGCAAAGCTCTGGTTTTGTCACAAGCTCACTTAACACAAACCTTCAATGACTTCCATTTCCTTTGATATGAAGTTTCATGTCTCCATTCAGAAATGAGAATATACAGGCCTGTATAATAATTAAAACTGCATTGACTCAAAATTAAGATTTCTCCTTTGTTTCTCTCCTTTACTTCTACTTTTTCTCTCCCAGCTACTAAAGACAGTTTCTGACCTTGTTAGGGCATAAGAAAAGGAGAGAGACAGGAAGATAAGGAAGTTCTGAATTTACTCATACTCTTTTTGAATTGGTCCATGTTGTCTGGGCCAGGCAGATCTTTCTCTCATGAAACACTTTCATAGGTATTCAAAAATCCCACATTATTAAGATCTCTTATTCTCTTCATGGCTTAATAAATGTTCAAAGTACAAAAAGGAGCTCCGGAAAAATTAAAAATAAGACAGCTGAAAAAAATAATAAAGGAGTTGGAAGACAAAATAAAATAGTGGAACTGTGGTAGCATAGATGTGGTGGAAAAGATAGAGAAATATGAGGGAAAAGAAAAGAATGTTAAAGCATCCATCCAGATGTCCAACTAATAAGATTCCAGAATGAGGGAGATCATGGTAAGAAGAAAATCACTAAAGAAATACTATGAGAAAAATTCCTAGAAATAAAGTATATGAAATTGAATAGCCCACTCACTTCACACATCAAAACACATTTTTGTGAATTTTTGGAACATCATCCTAAAGAAAGGTCTTCCTTCTAGAAAGAAACATTAAGTCAGATCCAAGAATGGGGAATAAAAATCGAATCAACACAAGACTGGAAGACACAGGAATAATACTAAAAATTCAGAGGCTCCAACCTATAATTGCATACCAACACAATTGTAGATGCAGTCTACTATCATTTAAGCATGAAGACAAATAAAGATATTTCAGAGATGAAAGTCTTCAAAAGTTGTATGTCCAGTGAGTTTTTTATCTGAATGTATCAGAGGATATACTCTACAAAAAGAAGGAAGAGAAGAAGAAAGATAAGACATAGAATCCAGTAAACACAGGATATAGTGTGGGTTTTTACAGATAAATCAGGAGAGAACTGTAAAACACGTCAATACCAGGCAACACAGTGAAAGAAGTTCTAAACAAGTATGAGACAACACAGTGTGGATAGGAATGGACAGGAGACTAGTGCTTCTGATTAGAGTTATTTTTCCATATTTTTCTTTTGAACAATGCTCCTATATCACTATTTTAAAACAAAAATTTTGGAAAATATAAGAAGTTGTAAGATAGAAATGAAAAGGAAGGACAGGATAAAAGAAAAAGGGCAAAAATACAGTTGGGGAAAAAACTGGCAACTTATAGGTTAGGAGTGGCAAATTATCTGAGGTCAACTTGGAAACTACACTGCACCAAACTCAGGAGTAACTTTATCTATTTGGTTGAAAGATTTAATGAATTTCCTTAAGGAATTAATTATTGTGTGAAACGACAAGACGTAAGATAGAGAAGTGAAGAAAGATACGAGGTATATCACTGAGAATGAGATTTTACCATAGAAATCAAAGGCCTGTAGATATTCAAGGAAGAACAAAGCCCTTAGGAGTTTGCATTCTCCAGGAAGGAAGGCTTTGTGTGGAGGTGATGGCTGAGTTAGATCTTGAAGGACAAGTAAATGAGGATGACAGAATAGAGAACATGTGGGGAGAATCTGGGTAGAAGCATGGCCATGAAGCTGAGCTCTGCACACTAGAGGATACAGGTGCCCACACTCCTGCTGGTGTCTATCTGCACAGAAGTTCCACTCACTCTCCACTGGGTATGAGGCTACCTAGTACTAGTGACCTTTCACCACAAGGGCAAATGCTTTTAGATATTTCTCTATGACTTAGTTTCCCAACCATGGCTTCACTGACATCAGAGGCTGAAAAATTCTTTTGTGAGTGGATGCCCTGAGCATCACAGGTTGTTTAGCAGCATCCCTGGTCTCTACCTACTTGATGCCGTTGGCAAATCACCAACCCTGTGGAGACACCACAAACATCTCTAGACATGGATGTTGTTCACAGGGGTGGGTGGATGGAGGGAGCAAATGAGCCCCAGAATAGATTCACTGCTGTAGCAGTGGAAATACTTTATATAAGGTCTCCCACACACCCCTTGTAATGCCCCTAATGACCAGAGTTTCACAACTGTGGATGCCAATGATTAGCAAGAAAATGTGGGTGTGAAGTGGAGGGAAAATTACTAACAAATAGACAAGATATTGCTGTAGCTACCTAATGAACTATATGACTATCACATGTGTATGGGATTAAATATTTAACCACACATTTAATGGAAATTTCAAGTTGTGTAAAGTTCATGGTTTTGGCGAATGAGCCAAGGAGAATTACCCAGGGCAGACATGATCCTTCCTCAGCTTCCAAATCCGGCTCACCATCCCAAGTCAATAGATGGATCCGGTTTAGATTAGATCACGGTAATGGTTACTTCTGGGGAACAAGGAGACCCATGTGGCCCAGTCCCTGAAGCATGGGCTCCAACTTCCTCTTCTCCTCACCCGCCCCCTCCCTGTTGTGACTCCAAAGTCCTCATCCAGGAACAGAAAGAAGGTGGTGTTAGCACGAGGATGTCACGCTAAGTCTGGTTTTAGTGTTGGGTTTGATCCCTGCCTTTACTAAAGATTCAAGTTTAAACAAGCTTCTCTTTCTAAATAGACAGAATAGTAAAACACGTAATATAATCAGAGAATTCTTTGTAAACAATCAAAATCTGCCTTGAAAAGCAGTTACACAATAATTAGTTAAGCAGCTACAGGTTGATTATTGTCACACAAAGAGCAGAGGTGCACAGGCTGTGCCCTCCAGGAGCTTGAACAGGGAGGAAAGGGCCATGGGATCAGGTCCTCGGATGTCAGGACAGAGCTGCACATGGAGAGCCATGAGGTCCAGGGAATGGGGTGGTCCCAGGAGATTCAGAGGCCAGAAAAGGGCACAATAAGTGGGCTGTCTTTGATGTGGAATCAGGAATGAATAAGGAGTTTCAACTCAGTGGGACTGAGGCAAGGACAGCAGGAGAGGGGAGCTCACAGGGAGCAAAGGCCTCAAGCAGAAACTGTGCAGCCTGCACAGAAATCCACCTGGAGTTCACATAGGGGAGTTGTGGAAGTCAAGGTCACAAGGATCCATCCGAGCCATAAAGTGAAGGTCCATACGTCAAACTCAAGACGTCAATAGTGTTGAGAGCTGCCTCTAGAGCTAGAACACCTGGCTCTTTATCCAGACTCTGCCATCCACGAGCTGTGTGCCCTTGGTCAAGTTACTTGACCTCTCTTATCTCATTGTCTGCAGCTGGGGAGAAATGATATGCCCACCTCATGTGGAGGGTGACCACATATCTCAGTTTGCTCAGGAGAATCCTGGTTTATGTTGCTGTCCCAGCATTCCACCCATTTAGTGACCTCTTTCACCCTCCAATGTACCCCAGTTTGGCCAATAAGTCTCATCATCACCCTACTCATTGGGTTGTTGTTGTGAAGATTAAAAGAGGCTCTCAGTGCCCTGCATCGAGTAAGTGCTATGTAATTGTTTGCCATTCACATTTTATTGAATTTTTAAAACAGGTAAATAGGGATCGGTGCTGGATACTGAGAAGATGACTAGGCCAACAGTATGTAGAATATGTTTGAGAAGAAATTATGTGTAAATTACATCTCAATAAAACTCTTCTAAGAAGGAGTCAGAAAAATATCAAGTAAGCATGGATCAAATACAGTGCTTTATTTTCAAACTTAGGACTTTGACCTAAGACCTGAATATGATGATCTCTAGATCTTTTAGAGAGTGTAAAGTAGAAGCAGAGTCTTCAGTGGTCTATAATGGTCCTAGCAGTCCTTCAAGGTTTCCCATATTACCATTCTTATTTTTATAAAATTAATCGCTGGCAACTGACATGTCGATAGCACCTACTCGGTGCCCAGCCCTGTTCTGAGAACTTACACATTGTAGCTCATTCAGGCTTCACGACAATCCTAGGACTGTTCCCAGTGCATAAAGAAACAGAGATGTGAAATCTCCACGCAAGGCAAAGGAGGCATCTGGTGTAGAAATAGCCTGGATACTGTGAACAATGGACATCTCACTGCTATCAAGATGTCTTGAAGACCAGAGCCTTTCCTAAAGTTTCTGTTTTGGGTAACTATCTCTCCACCAATGGTCTAGACTTTAGTATGATCTTAAGGAAGAAGTTCACCTCCAAAGAACTTGCCTGAGGTTAATGTCCCAACAGCCCTGGAGGTGAGGTCAGAACCAGTTCTACAGAATGAGTGAAAAAAAAGAAACATGTCATCTCTTACCCTAATAATGTCGGGCTGATATCAGTAACTTACAATTTAAAAAAATTTAGATCATCTCAATTTCAAAATAACTCATGTAGGCTTTTGTAGCAATGCATGATTCACTGTGAAAAAAAGGGATCTCACTGAATATTATTACTTTTATTAAGTATAGCAAGGCCTCAAATGACCAAAATATTAGTGTGACTATGTCTCAGGGCTTCTATGAGCCCGAGGACGGGCCAAATATAATTCCCTCTTACCAAATGCTTTATTTCCCCATTAATAGCTCATTCCAGGTAGAATCTGAATCATTTACCTTTGCACCATGGTTTGTCATAGTAGGTGATCAATAAATGTCCCACAAACACTAAAACTGAAGGTCATTTCACTCCTTAGTTTCTGAACTTCATTTGGGGACCTGAGTGAAAGTTCCTTTTGGGAAGAGAAAAAATAAGGCCAGCAACACAAGCATTCAAATTTTTGGTTTCTCCTATTTCTCCCTGTAAATGCTGGCTTACAAAGGAGTCTTTTCTGGGCCACGTTATTGTTTTATGAGTTGCCTGAGAATGATCATTCTCAGCTGTATGGAGAAAACACGGAGGTAAAGAAAACACACCTCTTTATTATGGGCACTGTGTACATGATGTGGGTGGAATGTTTTTGGTTGAGTAACAAACCTCTGAAGGGTCCACTGTTGCAGCAGGTGATAGGGAAGGCCCATAAGAACTGGGGCCTCAGGCAGAGTCCCCATTAAGTCCTGGTGAAGGAAACATTATCCCATTTCATCATTAAAGTCCTTCACTTTTCTTTGGCATGAAAAATCACCAGCAAATGTCAACTGTGTGAAAGTACACACATGAGAACATAAACTTCTCTGTTTCTAGCATCTTGCCAAATCAGTTTCGTTCTTGGCAAGTTATCCTCCAGTGAGGGATGGAAATAAAGATGTCCAAATAATCCGGACAGCAAATAATGCATTCTCAGGTAATCAGCTATTGACTCATCTCTCTGGCTCTCTCATCCATTTCTCTCTCTCTCTTTTTTTTTTAACCCGAGCCAACTTTGTTTCTCCTGTTCTGGTAACCTTCATATCACCCTGCTTAAACTGATGTGGCTTTTCTATCCCATAAGGCCGTCCTGTCCCTCTCTTGACACCAAGAGGAACACTTTCCTTACCTTTTAAAATACCATCTGCTCTCGGGCCTCTGTACTTGCTGTTCTCTCTGCCTAGAACACTCTTCCCCAGCTCTTCCCCGGGACATCTCATTCAAGTTTAAAAGTCCCTCCTCCTATAGCTTTGCCTGGACATCTGTGCAGGACACTGCCCCAGGGGTTGTGTTGCTGTTCTTCACACAGTCACTGTCCGATATCACTCACTCAACTGTAGGCTTGTTTGTTATCTCCCTGGTGAGCTCCATAGAGCAAGGTTCTCCTCTAACTTGTTCCCACAACTGAATTTGTGGCACAGAGAACAGGGCCCAGTCATAGGAGAACCTCATGGTTACTGTTGAACAATGGATGGGTGGATGGATGGATGGATGGATGGATGGATGGATGGATGGATGGATGAAATCTTCCCCCCCTTTTTTGGTGATGAAGAATAGCCCTGACCTAATGGCCAAACATCCATTGCTAATCCTCCTCTTTTTGCTGAGTAAGACTGGCCCTGGGCTAACATCTGTGCCTATCTTCCTCTACTTTATATGTGGGACACGTGCCACAGCATGGCTTCTTGAGCAATGTGTAGGTCTGCGCCCAGGATTCGAACCTGAGAACCCCAGGCCATGGATGCAGAGCACACGAACTTAACCACTAGGCCACCACACCAGCCCCAAAACCTCCCATTTTTTTATGATTACCCTAGTTTAAGTCCTGTGATAGGCTCTTTACATGGAGTGTCTGTCATCCTTACAAAACCAGGCATGGTATTATCACTGACTACTGCCTCAAGAAACTCAAGGGTAGGTTTGGAAGCAATTAACTGCTTTTCCAAGTTGTTTCTTTTCCTTTCAAATGTTAAGGAGATGTAACCACCAGCCATCCTGAAACTGACCAAGCCTCATCACAAGAGCTATGCCCATGACCTTTGCCTTATTTTTAATGCAAAGATCTCTCCAGGAGGAGCTTAGGCCTCATTACCTGGAAGCATGTTCTCCAACTGAGCCTGTGCAAGCGAATACCCACCTTTCCTTTTTGAATCTTCATTCCCCAACCAAATAAAAGTTCCTGCTTCCCTTTGCTTGGGGACGCCATGACTTTGGAAATGATTCCTCATGGCCTCCTATTTGCTGCAAATACACTTTACTTTGGGAGACAACTTCCACTGGTATAGAGTCTTATTTAACTCACTAGGAGGTGAGCCCACTTGGTTCAGTAACAGTATCATTTATGTCCATTTTAGAAATGAGGAAGAGGAAGCTCAGAATGACCAGCACTTTAACTTGCCCAAGGACACTTCATGATTATGTGTTGCATCCAAGATTCAAACCCACACCTGCATGAGCCCAGATCTCCTCACCATTCCACCACTCAGCACTACCTCCCCTAAGCAATCAGTTATTGTACTTCTTCACGTCATCCTTTCAGTGGAAGAAGAACTTTAAACAGCTAACATAAACTAAAAGAAAATTAATTTATAGATTTATAATAGAATAAATTTATTAATTTGAGTTAACTGAGATATTCTTTGTAAAAACAAACTTCAGAGAGGTATCATTAATATTTCCCAATCTTACAGCACCTGAACGAAAGTGTCAGTGGGTGAGAGAAGTCTGCCTCCCAGAGGAGGTCTGTGGTATTGCATTGAGCCCAGGTGTGCGGTAAACCAGCAGGAACAGACACACAGGATATCAAGCTTTTTGTACCTTGAAGAAGTAGAATGAGAAGAGAAAAAAGAGGAGGAAGAAGAGGAGGAGGATATAATGATGACCACAATAATAATAAAAACCACAAGGGTGACAACACAGGCTCGCAATGGTGTTATTTGCTTTATTATTTAGAAAGTACCTTTGCATTAATTTCATCTAAGTTTTGTATCATTATCGCATTTCCAAAATTGTTTGGGGTCCAAAAGGCTCTGCTTCTTTGGTTTCTACAAACAGAGCTCAGGCTGGCTGGGTTCTGGCTGAGTCTCGCTGTCCTTTCCTGGTCCAGTGTCAGGTTCACCACGTGACTCATTCCCTCATTAATGGGAGGGATTAAGGTGGTGACCTTAAGAACAAAAGGAGGAGTTCTTGGCACTCCCCTCCAGAGTGAGTCTCTTCATCCCTGCCACATCAGAGACCAGCCAACAATGGCTGCCTCCACCATGAAGCTGGTGACAGTCCTCATGCTGGTGGCCCTCCCCCTCTACTGCTATGCAGGTGAGCAATGACAGGGAGGGCAGGCCTTGGGCTAAAGGTTGTTGTCAGGGCTCCTGTGGAAGAATTCCTGTTCCCCAAACCCCGGTACAGGACAGCCCCAGTATAAAGTGTCTGGGTGTAATAGCCCAAAGGATTATCATTAACTCTAGAAAATTAAGGTAGTTTCCTCATGGGCTGTGCCTCCGCCACGGAGCTGCATGTAGCATCTCATGCCATTCAGGACAGATCACCATCATCACAGGTACCATGAAAACCAGGAGGGGTTTGGGGATTGAATATTGGAATTAGATATTTCAGTGGGACAAGGGAAAGATGTGAAACTGAGGATGAAGGAGTTCAAATTTCCCTGGATTAGGATGAAAGGTGCCTGTACGCACAAGGTTAACATGGGAAACAAAGTAACCAAAGTTTCTGAGCTTGCCTTGCAGAACAGCAGGAGGACCACTGATAAGAGAGTAGCTTGCCGCCAGCCCTCCGCCTGACTAAGCGTCACACAGGAGCATTGAGAAGCTAAAATGACCGATTGTAAGCCTCACGCTTCATAGACTAAAGATCCACTGCATGCAACACATAGAATCCCCCTGAATTTGCACATGCGGCCCATGAAGAAACATGAGAGACAATCGCCCCTGCGCAGAGGACTCTTAGAACTTCAGCCCCCAAGGCCACATGCTCCCCTCCCCGTCTTATTCTCACGATGTGCTTTGGAAAGATGCTTAGAACTGCACACATGCAAGCCAATCTGTAACTAGTAGAAAGAATAACTTGTTAGCAGAAAATTTATGTCCTCTGCCCAAACTGTTCCTTCTGTCCTGTGTAAAGAAAGAACTGAGGTTTTCTTAGATTCCTCAGGAATGTTGCATTCAGCAGATCCACTATGGAGAGGTGCCCAATGTTCTGCCATCATCCATCACCTGACATTTCTGAGCCCCCTCTCCAACCCTGTTTGCCTTTATAAGTCATTTCCAAATCAGTTCCCGTTAAGACGGGTGTTTTTTTTAGGATGATAGTCCACCATCTTCCAATTTGCTAGCTTATTGTTTATTAAAGTTCTTTCTCTACCACTGTCAGCTAGGTCTTTCATCTTGCAGTGAGCAGATCAACCCCTGCTAGGTATCAGATATGCTTTGATGGCCCCCTGACATTTGCTCTAGCTGGGTTTCCTGAAAGACGCACTCATAGAGTTTCCTTAAATGTGGAAGGAAATGGGAAACCTCTCAGGAGAAAAGGCTCATGCTACCGGTGTGACCCAGTGTCCTGAATCAAGTGGGGGTCTACTTTTCACACATTTGAGAAGTTGATTTGAGCCTACTGGGATACCCCTTAGCTCCCAGTCTCTTCATGATCAACCCTGACTGGGAGAACTCACACCTGCTGGAGGTCTCCTTCCAGCAGTGAAGATCCAGAGGGAGGAAAATGCCCTGGCAGCCAGAATCTGATCTTCAATAATCAATCATCTACATAGTGTGTTTCGTTCAATTTACCAAGCTCTTTTAATATCCCACCTCATTTGTTTCTGAAGTACATGCAGATATGTTAAAGGTGATATCCTCAAGGTCAATTAAATAGAAAATCTCAGAGTCAAGAATAAAATTCCTGCTCTCCTGAATCCAATTCCAGACCCTTTTCCCTACACACCTCAAATGGCCACAACAGATCACTTTATGAACAAGAATTTTATTTGTGCACTATTTTTTTGTTGCAGAAAATAATTAGTGTCAACAGAGCTAATGGACAATATTCTAGACCCAATACATCTACAACACTGGGAAATCCTACTTGATGATCTGAATGATAATAGTGAAGCATCACATGACTCTAAACAAAGAAAGACCAGATAATGTTTAATATGTTGCACTAACTCAGAGCATCTCATTTCTTCAGCAGTCTCCTTAATTGTGGTTATATAATGTTGGGCTTCTCTGGGCTGTGGAGGCAGGAAGCTGGGGGAGGGCAGATGTTTTAAGGCTTAAAGGAAATCCCAGATCCTGAGTTTACTCTCCTAGGATTGAGAACTCAAGGCCATTCACTATAATCTTTCTGAATGCACATCTCTACTGGATGTAAGAAGATGACAAACATCATTGTTATGCTCCAAAAGGGGTCCATACTTCCATAATTGAGCCCACTTTTGCATGATTTCCTTGCAGGTTGCAGCTGCCAACTTGTCAAGGATGTGGTTGAAAAGGCAATTAATCCTGAACTGTCCAAGAGTGAATATCTAACAGCTCTTCAAGAGCTCATATCAGATGATGCCACTGCAAAGGCTGCAGAGGAATTCAACCAACGTTTTCTCAACCAGTCAAATGAAACTCTGACCAATTTCAGAGAGATGATGATAACTTCATTATTTTTTATGAGCTTTAAACCACTGGACAGGGAGAAGCAGGCTCTAAGTTTGTCACTAATTATGCCAAATCAACAGTGAATATACCTTATTTTATCTCAGTGAATTTAATTCTTGGTGAGTTTGATGACTTTGACATCAAAAAAAAGTCATCAAGGCCCCAGTGCTGATTCTCCTCTTCACTTTGTGGAATCTTTAGTGAATGATAAATGAAAAAGATAAAAGATGGAAAAGATGGCTCAGGAAAACTCTTATCTAACTCTCAGCTCCCCTTACACACACATGCCCATGTACATGTGCACACACACAAACACACACACAGACATCTTTTATCAAAGCAAAAACATCTGATTCCCAAGAAGCCCTTCACTTGTAGGAGAGATCAGCAAAAAAGATCTCCTTCTTCATAGTTAGTGCTACTTCCAGCAGTAACTTTCTTGGATGTCAGATGTGTGCAGACAAACCCAGGAAAAGAGTGAGAAGAAATGTTTGTTTTTCAGAATTTTACCTTGTAAGAGAGAATTGAAAATCTAAGTGATGTCTCTGTGTTTGTTTTCCAGCACATAATTTACAACAGTCCTTGGTGTGCTCTGTATTAACTGTCCACAAGACCCTTGGCTCAGAGGACTACAGAGAATGGGCAGAAACTGACTGCTGATTGCTGTAAACCACAACTTTTCTTTCTTTTTGCTCATTTGATCTACAAACTGCAAGACAATTGTTGAAACCTCATTTACATTTTCATTTCAATAAAGCATCTGCAAAACCTAAAGTTCTTTTTTTATCTAATTAAAATATTTAGAGAGCCTCATATATCACACCTGTGTGTACTCATTTATTCATTAAGAACTCATGGGTGAGGGACTGAAGAATCTGAAAAGCCCTTGCTCCTTCCCATCTGTAGCCCGACCTTGATCCTCTCTCTGGAAAAGTGACTTTCCTCCCTCATCACCCCGTCTCCCCCAGGACTGTCTCTGATGTCCTCAGGCGCTGAGGTTCTGCTGGTTGGGTTCTGCTCAGGTTCCTGATCCACCGCAGGCTTCATCTCCACTCTGAGCCCTGCGTGCCATGGCGAGGCTCCTCTCCCGGCTCTCTCTGTCCATGACCCAAGGGTGCAGGGCCGGGAACAGAGCCAGCCAGGGAGGGGACTCATGCAAAGCAGGGGTGAATCCTGTACTGATTTGAAAATTTGATATATGGCATTAATTTTTATTTTTAAAAATATTTTATTAAAATGTTATGTACCCTAATTACTGAGATTTTTGGTGCCTCCTTATCTTGCGTGATGCCCCCTAGTCCTGTCCCTGCAAGTGGCAATGTGGTCCATTCACTCATTCCCGCAGTGACCCACAAAGCAATGAAGGTTGAGGGAAAAGTGTGTGTTCTGTAGGAATAAAGCAAAGCAAGCAGGATGTCATTGAACCTGAGCTCTCCTTTCTTTATCAGTCCCCACAATCCTGTCACCAGTGATAAGTTAGTGCCACCCCTTCTGCTCACATCTTAGCAGGACTCTCTTTCTTCCTGGGCTGTCATCTCACCCAGGAAGACCCCTGACCCTTTCTCAGGACAATTCAGCTCCCACCAGGGCTGGCTCTTCCCCCAGGCATAACATATTAGGCACACAATACTTTCAGTGTTCCACAAAGCGTTATAATTTCTTTAAAAATATTAACCAAAAGTGACTATAGTAATAATAAATATATACGAATGAATCAGTGTGGGGTATATTTGTCTTTATACCAATGCAGTTGTAAGGTATAATATTTAATACATTTTATGGAGAAGTGGCCAATATTACCTAAGACTCACAAAAGTCATAATGAAGCCCTCTCCTTCCCCTTTTCCAAAACACCTCAGTGTCTGTGAGACCATTAGACCAGGCAAATGGACCTTTTCCTGGGACCCATGCCTTAGAAGATCCCCCATATTACACACACACACACACACACACACACACACACACATAAATATTTACTAAGAACTCATGGGCCATGCTCAGTTCCTGGTACTTTTGATGCATCCCCACTGTGGAGGTACTTTTGGTGCTGGCTCTCTACTCCCCAGAAATGAAGACATCAGTTCACTCTCTCTCTCTGGGACCCCAAGAGGAGAGGAAAAGGAAGAGATTTGGATGTAGGAACTGGAGATGGACAATAGCATATGCAGAAGTTCACACCTGCTCAGAGATGGGTCCTGGCCCATGTGATGAAGGGTGTGTATATTTTTCCAGTGAGGAGTGGAGTTCTTTTTTTTTTTTTTTTTTGGTGAGGAAGATTATCCCAGAGCTAACATCTGCTGCCAATCCTCCACTTTTTTGCTGAAGAAGATTAGCCCTGAGCTAACATCTGTGATAATCTTCCTCTACTTTATATGTGGGGTGCCGCCATAGCGTGGCTTGACAAGCCTTGCATAGGTCCGCATCTGGGATCGGAAACTGTGAACCATGGGCTGCCAAAGCAGAGCACATGAACTTAACCACTACACCACCGGGCCGGCCCCCAAGGAGTGGATGTTTTGAGGGAGCAGCAGAAGATCCTGTAGTGGGGAGTCAGAAGGAGAAACATAACAGCAGTCACTGAAATGCCCATTCTCTAGTAGACTGGTCACCAGCTTGGCAGGGAGGAAGTTTTCAGCATTCTGGTCAATGGCAGCTCCAAGGAGGTACCTTCCCAGGAGTGCAGAACTGGATGTAAACCTCTACATCTGGGAGGCCCATGAATTCCCCCTCCCCCAACTCCTTAGTCTCAGTTCTTTGACCACTTTACCCTCTGTCTGCCTCGGTACATCACTGAGCTGCCCCAGGGGAGCGACGGCACCTGTTTACATGGTCATGTGTTTCCTGGGTGCACCACCCATCTGATGATATAGGTGGAGAGTGTCAGTCAGAGGTGATTTGTGCCTGTATTACTATGCAGAGTTGAAGTGAATGATGGTGGAATGTTTTGACAGAGCAACTACCAGACTGTCAGGCAGATCGGAGTGTTGAAAGAAATATTGGAGACGGGTGGAAAGGGAAGCATCAGCTTCAGAATGCCCTCGCCAAGTAGCAGACAGCTGAGCACCCAAGAACAGAAGGTTGGCTCCCAAGGAAGAGCCAATAGCCAAGTATGTCAGATCTGTGGAGCTGAAAAGGGACCCTGGAAGCACGTAGGACACTGTAGCTGAATGCTCCCCAATCTGCCCAAGGAATGAACATTCCAGAGAAAGGGTTCAAAGTAGCTTGAGGTGATGAGAAGGTATGAAAAGGGTCTTTGAGGCACAGGGTGCCCATTCCAGCACCTGCCTGAAGACCATCAGGGAACTCATTACTGACCATTGGTGTGTTGGCTCAGTGGGGAGCACATGACTCCAAGGTGGCTCAGGTGCGGAGAACAGATGGGACACCATTTGATCTAGAGGAGACTTCATGGATGACTTTTGACTTTCTCAGGGGAAAGCCCAATTTGGTCAAGACCTAGAAGGAGAAAAAGTGAATATTCACCACAACGCTCAGTTTCTTGGCTGATGGAGGAGATTATCTCTGTGCATTGTTTAGGGGAACATATATCCCATTGGGAATTCCCCAGTGAGATGAAATTCCCTGTCACAGGCATGGATGGATCTGAGGATCTTAATCAAGACTGGATGAAGCATTGTGGGGTCAGAGGTCTGGAGCAGTGCCTCAGCTCAAGGGACACTGGTGGACAATGGATCCTGCACCCAGCACTGATTGTGGGAGGAGATCCATGGAGAGCACGAACACTGACAAGAGTATCACTCCAGGGACTGACCCTTAGCTTCAGTCGTCAGTTTCTGGTCTACAAACCACTGAATGAGAGTGTTCAGGCCCAGGACTCTGACCAGCTAGAATCATACAACCAACCTCAACAATATCAAAACAATTGAAATCATACAAAGTATGTTCTCTGACTGTAGTGGAATCAAACAAAAAATCAATAAAAGATTGATAACAGGAAAATCTCTAATCACTTGGTAAAAAAACACCACACTCCTGAAAAATCATTAAATCATCAAATACTTTTAAAAATCATTTTGAAAGTGTCTGTCTCCAGCACTGGGATGTAGGTCTGTGCTGGCGTGTAATAGTGATCTTGTTCACTCAAGATCCTCATTACCTAACACATAATGTCAGCATTCAGAGAACAGGGAATTGAGAGTGGATGATGGGTACCCAAGGATTAAGTACACTGGTAACAAATTATGGTGGAAAGAAACTGGAATGAGACAGACCATGAGGAGGCTAAAATCATTAGTGTAGTGTCTATAGTTTACGGCAAGAAGAGGATGGGGCAAAAGACCCTGTGGAAATGTTCCTTCTAGTTGTCCTTCCCGCACAGTCCTAGTTATACTCCCTAGTAAGAGGAACGACTGCCTAGAGTTGAAGAGAGGATGGTCATATGTCCAGACAAAAATTCCTCCTGTTCTTTTCCTGTAGTCATGAAAGTGTCTCTTGATATTAGTTCTAAGAATTTTCTTGCGGACCTTCAAGAGTCCAATAGAGTAATCTTGTCTCCTGTAGAATGTAATCACCTCTCTCTAAACCTTGCCAAATAATCATCATGTAATATGGTGTTCTATCTTGGGTCTAAATTTCATTGCTTCCCAGAAACGTTTTCAGATTCATTACCTGCCTCGTTTACCTTTGGGAAAAAAAGGTCATCAATAAAATCATTTTATTCCACAGATGTTTTTGTCTTGAAATTAAATATCAAGAAGACTATTTCTATAGACATCCAGGTAGCCACTGCACAGGTGAGGGAATCACCCAGAGGCAACTCCATTCAGCCCACGTCCACATCTAAAGAATTTTGTGTTACCACCTTCATATCTACATACACAAGAAATAAAAAAGTCTGCACTAGCCACTGAGCCCAAGGTGTCTCTTGGGCCATTGTTTTGCTGTTCTTCCCTTCCCACGACCTTCTAGAAAGAGAATCACTCAGCCAACAATACCCTCTTCTGAGAACAGTATCCGGGCTAGGGCTAGGGATTTATTATAGAGAGTCCTATATCACTGTGGGGGAGAAGGAATAAAGCTAGGACCAGTCTAATGCTTCCATCATCCCAACACACCCATCTCTGATAAACTGCTCATCTCCGGCACCCTGGCAGCATCTCCAGACCGACATTTGCAGCCCTGGCTGAGTGTGTTGGGGCATAATTTGCATTTCAGCAATGCCTGGACCAGCCTAGCAGCTGGACTCAAGATGTAACATTGCTTTTTTCCTCCTTCCCTCAATGTCCCAGTCCTCCCTGCCCCATTCTCACCCCAGCCATGCCTTGCTCTCTCCTCTGTCTGGCCATTTCTGTTAAGGTTCAGGCTGCTTCTATGTGACTGCCCATCCCACCCCTATGTCTTCCATATGGGCCTGCTGAGCTCATTGGTTTCATTCCCTCATTGAAGCCACCTCTGGGGCAAGCCCTGTCTAATCCACAGAGGCTTCTGCCTCTAGTTCACCCTCCTCCTGAGTTTGTGTAAATTAAAAGGATGATCCAGTGACACTGGGCCAAGTACAATGACTGGTCAATGAGAGGTGAGGCAGAAAGAGTGCTGAGGGAACAGAAGAAACTGATGTTTAGCATTTCCAAATCTTTAGGTTCCTAAATTCAGTGGTTTGCTAAATGGCACAGCTTTTGTGAACCAGCTGGTTACTCATTCATTTCCCCTCCAAAAATTAAAATGAATGAGACTTCATAAGGGAGGAGATAATCATTCAGTGGTACTTTTGATACTAAGGGAAATGAGCCGGTTGAATCTACTACAGACAACAAATAGGGTCTACTATCTCAACCCTCCAAAGTTTACAGAGTGTTGGGACTGTCATTTGTGTGGGGTGTTTGCATAAAATTGGGCAGCTAAAATTTTCAGTCCCATGTGCCTCCTAAATTAAAAAAAAAACTAGTTTCTAAATTGACTTCCCGACAGAAAGTAGCAACTATCCTGCATGTTTGTTGTTGGGTTTTGGTTTTGTAAACAGGTGAAATTTTCCAACCAGGCACGTGCCATTCAATTTTCCGTCAATCACAGAGTTGTATAAAGCAGCAAAACTGCAGAGGGGATGATCGTTGTCTACATTTTAAACCGCTTTGCATGGCCTTGTTGAGATAATTGGTGTAAGAATTTTTCTAAATTTTAAATTTTAATATTTGGAAATATCAAATAAAAATGGAAATAAAAAAAGGAAAATGAGCAATAAGCTCTCATGGCAGTTTCTATAAAGTAAATTGGGGCTTTGTTATTTCTCAGCAATGCTTCCCACCCCATCCTCTTCTTTCACGAATGTCCGCCAAAATCCCTAGAGAATATCCCACTAACTTCCCCTGGGCATACGCATTGTTCCTTCTTCTGTTCCAGTTAGTAGAATTCCAAATGATGGGCTCACACAGCAGCCACATGACTTTTAAAATCCACTTCCAACCAGTCAGACCTCCGAATCACTAAGGAACTCAGGAAATAAACAGGAATAGGAAAACCTCACCATCAGCCCCAGGGTGCTGCTTGTTCCAAGACTCACAGGAGGAACACCTGGCTCAGACACCGTACCTTCCATGCCTCTGTCAAGGTTAAGTGTCCAACCATCTAAGATAATGAGGAAGAGACTGCAGTTGAACAATCCACCTAAGATAGTGAGGAAGAGGCTGCAGTTGAACAGTGTCTCGTGGTCTCAGCATCTGTTATGTTGTTTAAGGACACAAACTTGCATTGTGTAGAAAATAAGCCCTAGAGATATAGTGCACAGAATAGACAATATAGACAACAATACTGTATTATCATCATCAAGAAATGATAATTATGTAACATGATAAAGGTGCTAACTATCGCTACAATGGTTATATTACAATATATAAATGTAACAAGTTGACATGTTGTATACCTTTAATTCACACAATGTTGTATGTCAAATATATTTTAATAAAAAATAATTTTATCAGATAAATAATATTCTGTTTTTGATCTCTTTTTTCAACATTTAAAATTGTAAAATCCATTCTTACCTTTCAGGCTGTAATAAAACAGATGTAGTGTCATATTTGGTGATGGCCATGGTTTGTTGATCTCTGATCTATCTCACCAAAAGCCCCCAGCTCAGATGGATTTACTAACTATTTTCACAAACCTTCAAGGATCAGATAATTCCTAAGCCACTTTAACTATTTCAGAGCACAGGTCAAAATAATGATAACTAACATTTGTTGAACATTTAGTATGAGTCAAGAAATGTGTTAAATTTATTGTACCCATTACTTAAATAGCTCTGAAGGTGGCTAATTATCATGATCCCCTTGTTCCAGATGCATAAACTGAGGCTCAGAGAGGGTAATTTGCCAAAGGTCACAAAGCTAGTAAAGGAAAGGACTGGGATTTGAACCTGCATCTTCTGCCTCCAGAATCCACATTGTTGTTTTGAGGATGTTAAGTAATCTCATCTCTTCCCTCTGAACTCTGAATCAAGTGAAAAATATACATGGGAGCAAAATGGCGGTCAAAAGATCAGCTCCAGGAGAGTGACGTCAGGGTCATGGCAGTGTGAGCTTTCCCGTGAACTCTTCCTGTGATAAGATACAACAAAAGGAACAGTCACAGACCAACAATGGAATCCAAGACAGTGAAAAGCTAGATTGGAAAGATCCACACTCCTGCACATCTGAGAGTGGAACCTGCTGGGCCCCCGGAAGAAGTGGGGAGAGGTAAGGAGAACTCCTCTCCCTCCCCATCAGATCAGTGATCCCGGTGCCTGGGGCTCCCAGGGAGGGGGGAGGGGCGGCCCTCGGCGGAGAACCCGCAGCTCTTCAGGCTCTCTCAGCCAGTGGGAAACTCGGGCACAGAGGACTCAGAAGAGCCACAGGGCTACCATCAACATCTGAGCACCCTAGAGAGCGGATAACGAGGGGTGAACGAGAAGCCCCCCATGCCAGGGACCCGGAGGGCAAAGGAGAGAGCCACCCCCTCCCCACAAACTGGACCCTGCAGCTCAGCCGAACAGACCAGACCAAGCGATCCAACGGCGGATCGAAGTGGAAAAACCACGGATCACAGCAGAAAAACCGCTGCAGAGCACAGGGTCCTTAGATTACACAGCCCTTTACCACCACACAGTGGCGGCAGATGGAAATTGCAACCAGAGATTTCCAGGATGAGGAAAAACAAAGCCAACACAGGAACCACAATGCAAAGATACATGAAATCACCAGACCAGAAAGAAAATGACAAGCACCCAGAAACCAACCCTGAAGACACAGAAATCCATAACCTAAACAACAGAGATTTCAAAATAGCTATCATAAAAACACTCAATGAAATACGAGACAACACAGACAAACAATTCAATGAGATTAGGAGTTTCTTCACAAAAGAGATTGAAATCATAAAGAAAAACCAATCAGTGCTGATGGAGATGAAGAACACAATGGAGGAGATATAGGAGAATCTGGAATCTTTAAAGAACAGAGCTGACAATATGGAGGAAAGAATTAGCATTTTAGAGGATAGGAATACAGATATGCACCAGATGGAAGAGGAGAGAGAACTAAGACTAAAAAGAAATGAAGAAAGTCTCCGAGAAATATCTGACTCTATTAGGAAATGTAACATAAGAATTATAGGTATCCCTGAGGGAGAAGAGAGGGAAAGAGGAACAGAGAGCCTATTCAAGGAAATAATAGCTGAGAGTTTCCCAAATCTGGGAAAGGAGCAGGAAATACCAGTAAGCGAAGCCAACAGATCACCTAAATATGTCAACAGGCAAAGGCCCTCTCCATGATACCTAGTGGCAAGGCTAGCCAGAGTCAATGACAAAGAAACGATATTAAGGGCAGCTAGACAAAAACAAAAAATAACGTACAAAGGAACTCCCATCAGGCTCTCAGCGGATTTCTCAACAGAAACTTTACAGGCTAGGAGAGACTGGAATGATATACTCAAAATACTGAAAGACAAAAATTTTCAGCCAAGAATACTCTATCCAGCAAAAATATCCTTCAAATATGATGGATAAATAGTAACTCCCCCAGATAAACAAAAGCTAAGGGAGTTCATGGCCACGAGACCCCCACTACAAGAAATACTCAAGAAGGCCCTCAGCCCTGAAAAAAAGAAGAGAAAGGGAATACAAAGCTTGGAGCAAGGAGAAAAATAGGTAGATAAACTCAGAAAAATAGTAGATCTTTACCGGAATAGGTTAGCAACCACTTAAATACTAAAATCAAAGACCAAAGGATGGAATTCACCAAAAATAAATTTGACCTCATCACTGTAGTCACACAGCCACAACACAAGATAGAATAAGGTATAACAAGAACGACTTAGAAGGGGAAGAGGAAAGTGATTGAATCGACTTAGTATAAGGAAATAGGAGGCCATCAGATAATGGACTATCTCATACACAAGATTTTTTACACAAACCTCAAGGTAACCACTAAACAAATAAGCAAAACAAAACCACATATGATAAATGAAGAGAAAACTAGAAGAGTCATAAGACAGAACAACCAGACTGAATTCGCAGTCCGAAACAAATGGGACAAGAAACAAAGGAAAGGCAAAAGAACCAGAAAATAAGTGACAAAACAGCAACACTAAGCCCTCATATATCAATAATTACCCTAAATGTAAATGGATTGAACTCTCCAATCAAAAGATACAGAGTGGCAGGATGGATTAAAAAGCAAGACCCAACAATATGCTGCCTCCAGGAAACACATCTCAGCACTAAAGACAAGCACAGGCTCAGAGTGAAAGGATGGAAGAAAATACTCCAAGCTAATGGCAAACAAAAGAAAGCAGGTGTTGCCATACTCATATCAGACAAAGTAGACTTCAAGATAAAACAAGTTAAGAAAGACAAAGAAGGGAAATATATAATGATAAAAGGGACACTCCACCAAGAAGACATATCACCTATAAATATATATGCACCCAACATAGGAGCACCAATGTACATAAAGCAACTATTAACAAACCTAAAAGGAGACATTAACAACAACACAATAATAGTAGGGGATCTTAATACCCCACTTACATCAATGGATAGATCATCCAGACAAAAAGTCAATAAAGAAATAGTAGACTTAAATGAAAAACTGGACGAGATGGACCTAGTAGACATATACAGAGCACTCCATCCAAAAACAGCTGACTACACATTCTTCTCAAGGACGCATGGAACATTCTCAAAGATAGACCATATGTTGGGAAACAAAGCAAGCCTCAATAAATTTAAGAAGATTGAAATCATAACAAGCATCTTTTCAGACCATAATGCTATGAAACTGGAAATGAACCATAAAAAAAAAAACTGGGAAAGTGACAAAAATGTGGAGATTAAACAACATGCTACTGAACAACCAATGGATCATTGATGAAATTAAAGGAGAAATCAAAAACTATCTGGAAAAAACGAAAATGAAAATATGCCATACCAAACCATATGGGATGCAGCAAAATCGGTCCTGAGAGGGAAACTCATAGCGATCCAACCCTCCTTAACAAACAAGAAAAAGCCCAAATAAGCAACCTTAAATTACACTTAACAGAACTAGAAAAAGAAGAACAAACAAAGCCCAAAGTCAGCAGAAGGAGAGAAATAATAAAAATCAGAGCAGAAATGAATGAAATTGAGACCAAAAAAAAAAAACAGTAGAAAGGATTAATGAAACAAAGAGTTGGTTCTTTGAGAAAATAAACAAAATTGACAAACCCTTAGCCAGACTTACTAGGAAAAAATGAGAAAAGTCTCAAGTAAATAAAATTAGAAATGAAAGAGGAGAAATTACAACGGATACCACGGAAATATAGAGGATTATAAGAGAATACTATGAGAAATTATATGCCAACAAATTGGACAATCTAGAAGAAATGGATAAATTCTTAGACTCATACAACCTCCCAAAACTGAACCAAGAAGAAATGGAGAATCTGAATAGACCAATCACAAGTAAAGAGATTGAAATAGTAATCAAAAACCTCCCAAAAAATAAAAGTCCAGGACCAGATGGCTTCTCTGGTGAATTTTACCAAACATTCAAAGAAGATTTAATACCCATCCTTCTCAAACTATTCCAAAAAATAGAGGAAGATGGAACACTTCCTAAATCATTCTACTAGGCCAACATCACCCTGATACCAAAGCCAGACAAAGACAACACAAAAAAAGAAAATTACAGGCCAATATCGCTGACGAACATAGATGCAAAAATCCTCAACAAAATATTGGCAAACCGAATACAACAATACATTAAAAAGATCATACACCATGATCAAGTGGGATTTATACCAGGGATGCAGGGATGGTTCTACATCCACAAATCAATCAACGTGATACATCACATCAACAAAACAAAGATTAAAAACCACATGGTCATCTCAATAGATGCAGAGAAGGCATTTGACAAGATACATCCATTTATGATAAAAACTCTCAACAAAATGGGAATAGTAGGAAAGTACCTCAACATAATAAAGGCTATTTATGACAAACCCACAGCCAACATCATACTCAACGGGGAAAGACTGAAAGCCATTCCTCTGAGAAGAGGAACGAGGCAGGGCTGCCCACTCTCACCACTCCTGTTCAACATAGTACTGGAGGTTTTGGCCAGAGCAATTAGGCAAGAAAAAGGAATAAAAGGAATCCAAGTAGGTAACAAAGAAGTGAAACTCTCACTATTTGCAGATGACATGATTTTATATATAGAAAACCCTAAAGAATCTGTTGGAAAACCATTAGAAATAATCAACAACTAGAGCAAAGTTGCAGGGTACAAAATCAATCTACAAAAATCAGTCGCATTTCTGTATGCTAATAATGAACTAACAGAAAGAGAGCTCAAAAAGATAATACCATTTACAATTGCATCAAAAAGAATAAAACACCTAGGAATAAATCTTACCAAGGAGGTGAAGGACCTATACAATGAGAACTACAAGACATTATTGAAAGAAATCCATGATGACATGAAGAAATGGAAAGATATCCCATGCACGTGGATTGGAAGAATAAACATAGTTAAAATGTCTATATTACCTAAAGCAATCTACAGATTCAATGCAATCCCAATCAGAATCCCAATGACATTCTTCACAGAAATAGAAAAAAGAATACTAAAATTTATATGGGGCAACAAAAGACTCCGAATAGCTAAAGCAATCCTAAGAAAAAAGAACAAAGCAGGAGGCATCACAATCCCTGACTTCAAAATATACTACAAAGCAATAGTAATCAAAACAGCATGGTACTGGTACAAAAACAGACACACAGATCAATGGAACAGAATTGCAAGCCCAGAAATAAAACCACACATATACGGACAGCTAATTTTCGACAAAGGTGCTAAGAACATACAATGGAGAAAGGAAAGTCTCTTCAATAAATGGTGTTGGGAAAACTGGACAGCCACATGCAAAAGAATGAAAGTGGACCATCTGCTATCGCCATTCACAAAAATTAACTCAAAATGGATCAAAGACCTGAAGGTGAGACCTGAAACTATAAAACTCATAGAAGAAAATATAGGCAAGACACTATTTGACATTGGTCATAAAGGAATCTTTTTGGATGATATGCCTACCCAAACTAGGGAAACTAAAGAAAAAATAAACAAGTGGGACTTTATCAGATTAAAGAGCTTCTATAAGACAAACCAAACCAGAATCAAGATAAACAGACAACCCACAAGCTAGGAGAGAATATTTGCAAAACATACATCTGACAAGGGGTTGATCTCCATAGTATATAAAGAACTCACACAACTGAACAACAAAAAAACAAACAACCCAATCAAAAAATGGGCAGAGGAAATGAACAGACACTTCTCCAAAGAAGATATACAGATGGCCAATAGGCACATGAAAAGATGTTCAACATCACTAATCATCAGAGAAATGCAAATCAAAACAACACTAAGATATCACCTCATGCCCATTAGAATGGCTATAATCACCAAGACAAAAAACAACAAGTGTTGGAGAGGATGTGGGGAAACAGGAACCCTCATACACAGCTGGTGGGAATGCAAACTGGTGCAGCATCTATGGAAACGGTATGGAGATTCCTCAAAGAATTAAAAATAGAGATGCCCTATGACCCAGCCATACCACTACCGGGAATCTATCCAACGAACCTGAAATCAACAATCCAAAGAGGCTTATGCACCCCTATGTTCATTGCAGCATTATTCACCATAGCCAAGAAGTGGAAGGAACCCAAGTGTCCTTCGACTGACAATTGGATTAAGAAAATGTTGTATATATATACAATGGAATACTACTCAGCCATAAAAAAAGACAAAATCATCCCATTTGCAACAACATGGATGGGCCTGGAGCGTATTATGTTAAGTGAAATAAGCCAGAAAGAGAAAGACAAACACTGTATGATCTCACCCATATGTGGAATATAAACCAACACATGGACAGAGAAAACTATATTGTGGTTACCAGGGGCAAGGGGGTGGGGGATGGGCACAAGGGGTGAAGGGAGTCATATATATGGTGATGGACAAACAAAAATGTACAACCCAAAATTTCACAATGTTAAAAACCATTAAAACATCAATAAATAAAAAAAAAAAAGATCAGCTCCATAAAGCTGAATTAGGCCAAAAGGAACTTTCCCAAGCACAGCTGAACAGTTAACATCCACTGGCCTCCATCTCCAGGCCTGCCCCAGGGAGCTTAAAGACGTGGAGGAAGCAGGAGCAGGGCAGTAATATGCGAATGTGGAAAATGAGCATGATGACAGACTTACCTACATTCGAGAGTGTTATAAAGATTGTCAACTGACAATTAATACCACAGGATAACTTCCTGGAGAAGGAAGGAGCAGAGAGGAGAAAAGACTTAACCTGCAGGTAGGTTCGCTCCTGAGAGAGCCAAGGAGGGGTATTGTTTCACATGCCCAATAATCCATTGCCCAATTTCACAGTCAGGTAAGCCAATCTTCCTTCAGAGAAGAGGAAGACCCTTCTTCGATGGAAAGGGGAAGGGTGGGTTACAAGCAGCCCCACTCTAAGCAGTGTAGGTATCATAATGATCATCACAATTATGTTTACAATTGCCAAGAATTGTAAACAATCTAAATAACCACCTACAGGTATACGTGCACTGACATAGAACGGTGTCCAAGATGTATTACTGAATGAGAAGAGAGAGTTACAAAACTCGACACGGGGCGTGATCTTATTTGTATCAAACAAGAGTGACCCGAGACCAAGAAGGCTCCCATCAGTGGCCAACATTATAATCACCAAGTCCTCCACCAGGCGATCCTTAAGAGAACATCGCCTCTTTGTGGCCAGAGCGATGTTAACTGCATCCCCGACCTCTGGACTGGAACGGATGGCTGAGGCTGCCCTGGAGGACACCTGATTGAGTTCATCTACCGCTGGTAAGGACAATAAGAGACGCTGCCACTCTTTTTAGTCTATAAATTCCCAGCCAAAGGACTGTTTTGTTCATCCTATCAGAAAAGAGTTGAGAGTCATACTCTGCTATCACGTGTTCCTCATCTTCATCAGCCATGGCACAAATGTATTGAGAACCTGCTTGGCAAAAAGCCTGTGCCAAAGAGGCCAGGTGCGTTCCAGACACAACCTCTGCCCCAGGAGAACCCACAGTCTAGGATGAGAAAATGATATATAGAGAACTAGATAGATAGATAAAAAGATATAGATATATACAAATTCAAAACATACATTTAGTAATAGATTAGTAGAACACACAGGATTTTATTTATTATTTACATCTTAGTTCTTCCCCCCCAAAATTTAAGTGAGTTACAATATTAGAGTACAGGGAAATGCTAAACCATTTAGGACAGAGAGAGCACAAGACC